>NC_092641.1:42140909-42821284 GCF_039555335.1 Amphiura filiformis
ACCACCTCCCTCGCCCCCCCCACAAAAAAAAAAAAAAAGTTGAGATTTTCATACCACTGTTTACAAAAAAAAAAAAGATCTTGCAGATTAATTTGAAGTAGGCCTACGTTTAGCAAAGTATATACTTTGGTTTTAGTGTATCAGATCGAAATAACAACAGTGATCTATAGGAGCAGCAGAGTAGGCCTACACATCATCGGCGCCCCCCCCCCCCCACACTTTTAACCCATAATGTGCTGTGTGTAACATGTCTGGGTGAACATAAACAAACAAATCTCTATTCTAGACCCTTGACATGCTTAAAGCCATATTATAACATTTGCTGTTGAGGACGCCCTCACTGATTTTTTAAAATTCATTTTTTTACACAATTAGGCCTATATTGTACTTTATTAAACCAATATACCCTGCAAAAATCAAGACTCTAGGTGCTGTAGTTTTGTCAAAATCCGATATTTTGAATAAAGCGCCGGAACCGGCGTCTTATTATTACGATGGAATTATTAGTCGAACGCATACACGATGTTCATAACACACAGTGCGGGACGGTGATCTACACAACAAAGGGTCGTACCATAACATGACCGAAGGAGTGGTACGTATTGGCGACATACGCGCTGGTAGTAAATTCCAATTTTCTTTGCTTTGACGTAGTTGTTCGGCTCAAAAATAAAGGGGATATATCTGACAGTAAAACTAACATTTTATGTCAAAGAAATGCTAATCTATTTTGTATGATAATGTTATAATATTGCTTTAAGGGATTAGGTATGAACGTTTGGACAGTATTTATTGTGGGACATTAGCACATCAGACATATCGAATTGCATTCTGAATACGAAGAATGTCCTTCTGATATCAAATAATTTTGATTTTTTTTTTAAAATTCGCAATGTAATACACATTTTATGGAAAACGATTGAAAATTTATATTTTTGATATTTAACCGTACTCGAAGTAAACTTTATAAATCTGATGATTTATGCTTAAAGTGTATGTAGGTGGGATGAAAAGCAGCTACATACCGTAAAATGGGGTAACTTCGGTCAGCGGGGTAACTTTGGTCGGTCAAATATATATTTTTAAATGATCATATTTTCGTACAGCAATATTATTTTTAGTCATATTTGGTATCAATTTGTTAAGAAATATATTTGGAAGAAATAATAGTCGCTCATATCCAATTTCCTCGAAATTTACGAAAAAATCGGGATTTTTGACCAAAAATGAGCATTTTTTACATTAAGAAAAAATAAAAATCGATATTTGTGAGCAAGGATGTGTGCTTGATTAATTTTGCAAGGGGTCAAATGTCACAAAAAATAACAACTTGCCCATATACAGCGAAGATCAATTTTTTTGACTTTTTTTTTCTTCATGGAATGTTATTACATTCCATGAAGAAAGTTGCCCCAAATGCGGGGTAACTTTGGTCAGGTTATTTTTAACCCCTAGGGCACCCTTACAAAATTATTAAAAAATCTTTTTCAACTTCAAGGTGTAGAAGGGAACCCTAATGTCATAAAAAAGAGATAATTAGAAATGTAATGTGTTTTGTTTAGAAGCAGTGGTTTAAAAACACTTTAAGAATATAATTAGATTTATAAAATTTACTTCGAGGACTGTTATACACCATAAATGTGAAAAATATCAATTTTTTTAATTTGTCATAAAATTTGTATTACACACTTAAAAATAGGTAGTCAAAATTTTGACTAATTTAGGGGGTCAATTTGAAATAACCCTGATGAAGTCAAATTTGACCACTTTAGGGGTCATTTTCAGTTGTTGACATCATATTAAATTGACTCCTAAAAGGGTCATATTTAAATGACCCCAAATATAGTCATTTTTTGACCCACGTTCCGGGGGTCATTTTAAACCGGGACCCCTGAATGTAGTCATTTCAACTACGTTAGGGGTAATTTTCTAATAATGACCCCGGATATAGTCTTTTTTGACACTAATAGGGTTATTTTTCAACTGACTCTGTTAGGGGTAAAATCATTTTTTGACCCTAAATGTAGTAATTTTTAACTACAATTGGGTCAAATCATTTGACTTCATGTACTGGGTCAAAAATGACTTCAATGGGTTTGGTGTATGCAACTTGACCCTGCATATGGGTCAAAATGACTACTTAAGGGTCATTTTTGACTACCTATTTTTAAGTGTGTATATCGTGAATTTCAAAAATGAAATTATTTGATATCAGAAAGACATTCTTCGTATTCAGAATGCAATTCGATATGTCTGATGTGCTCTCATGTCCCACAAAAAATACTGTCGAAACGGTCAAAACGCTCATTACAGCTCCCTTAAAGAAAGTGTAAAAATGATGCACGAAATGGCTAATTCAATTGGACCTTCATTTTGCAAAATTTTCCAACTCTCCTGTGTTAATACACAATGTGTAAGGCCTATGGATAAACAATTCCCCCTTTTCGCTTCTACTTTGGACACCCAACACTAAAAGCAATAATTTATACAATAATAGTGAAAATTTATCCTCGAATGGCTTCAATTTGGACATTTTGGGAATAAGCTTTTGTGTGTGTGTGGATAGGCCTACCGGTATCTACTGAAACTTATGTCATAAAAAGAGGACGCTAGGATCACCCGGAACTTTCGGGCCTCATAACTGCAAATTGTTGGTATAAGCTAGTATATAAAGGTAGGCTAGCCGATAGCCTACATATAGAATGGCAAAGACTTGATATTGATAAATTCATCCGTGAGATCAAATTTGGGCCAAATTGCTCATTTTTGGCCAGGAATCCCGAAACAGTTTTTTCGGCCTACTTTTTTCGTTAAACGTAACAAAAAAAAATCTTGGGCCAAAAAATCTTTTTTATCAATTTTTAAAAACTAGATAAAATTATCTAGGATTTTTTTTTTAAATTTTGACCAACTTTGAGAAACAGAGTGGTCTTTTTCGACGGGAAACTGATAAAATTGCATCATGGTCAACTTTGAGAAATCATTACATCAAAAATGGTCAAAAATAAAAAATAAAATCATAAAAACTCCCTCCCTATTTTTCTTTCCAAAAATTTTATGACCCCCTCCCCCAGTAGGGTAGCTGCAGGTAATATGGGACAGCAGGTAATATGGGACACCTGTTTTCATTTTAACAAAAAGTAGCTTAGAGAAGGTAAACACTTTAAGTTGATTTGTTAAGTGTTTAGAGACATCAATTGTGCTTCTAGAAATGCAGTTTTGGAGTCTGTGTATCAAACTCTTGGAAATCAATGCCAGAAAGAGTGAAATAGCCCCAAAAATTATGTCGTTTTTTGGCCTGATATAAAATCAATGACGTCACATTTTATGATTGTGTATCCAAAAACTCTGGTACTGAGGGGCATTTGTCATTTTTATGATCTTTAGGTGATGGGTTAAGCTTATCAGCAGGTAAAATTCCACTGACAAGTGGCACTTTCCTTTTATAAATGATTATTTTCTCTGATTTTCAACTGAATGGGTGCAGGTAGGCCTAATATGGGAAACATAGGAAATGGTGTGCATTGTCAATGCGAAAAGCAAAACTATTTAGAAATTAAATTGAATTTTCTTGTAGAAATTTGCATTTAACATTCAAAATCATGTAACAAAAATGTTTTTAGAACAAAAGAGTGATTTTCTGAACTTTCTGATTTTCACCATAGAGATAACACAGTGTCCCATACTACCTGCACATGCAGGTAATATGGGACACTTCAGGTGACACTTGACGATAGACGTCATTTTGACGTCATAGCGTCCAAACAAACATAAAAACAAGGTAACGTGCGGCCTGTTTTATTAATCTTAAAGGACAGGTTGTTCATCATAACAATCTCTTGTGGGCATATCTTCTTTAGTTTTTATGCAAATAAGCTAAACGTCCTTAATGGTCCCATATTCCCTGCAGGTACCCTATATAAAAATCTCCAAAAACCTGGTCGAACTTTTTTTCGTGCATATCATACGGACCCACAGAACGGACCTAAGTTTCGTATTTTTTTTCTGTCCTATCCCTAACGGTTCAATCACAGCAACGGCACGTTATAATATAATTGACAACAATGTCGACTTCCAGAAGAAGTGAAACGAAGTCGAAATTGCTTTCTTTAATCGAGGAAGCAGAAACTCTAACGAAGTAAGTTTTATGCTGGTGTGTATGTTAATATCTACATATTCATTGACAATTTTTAGTGTTTTCTGGGTGCTTTGAATCGATAGAACCATAATTATTCAACGAAGTCCGACGAAACCAGTTGAATTCGACAGACTTGCTGGATGCTTGATCATGCTTGATGTCTTAACTCCTAGAAAGTTTCCACTTGTCCAAGGAGACGGACGAAATCGTGCTGTGCAGATGTGCGGGGGCGAAGAATAGAAGACTAGAAGTGCAAGTAACTTGCAGTTGCACCACTAACTGACTAAATAGACTAAGTTTTGATTTCATTAGGCAGTTCACAAAATTTTCATGTAGGATATTTCACATGGAAATTATTTTGTTTGAAAAGGTGATTATTTAACTTAAAAAATGAGGGGTCAACCATGTCTGTAGGTCAAAAATTAGCGAAGTTATGCATGTATGGGCAAATGTCTGTTTTTTAAAAACTGCACTTTTCTGCGACCATGATTGACAATGCCTTACACTGACTTACTGTACAAAAAAAGCATGTAATGCATCATTTTTACCACGATGATCCATTTTACACAAAGGCGATTTTATTTTATGAAATCCAACTTTCACTGCATGCTGACTTCTGCGTTATCCCAGGCAAACCTTAGTTAACATATTTGCTAGTCAGCCAAATTCGCCGACAATGTCAATGCATATTTACATTGAAATTTAAAACAACTGGTCAAGAAGGAAACCTACATAAATATGTTTTCTATACTTCACTTGACCCAAATATATGATTTTTTATGGTGATAAGACAATCGCACATGGAATTTTAGAGGGATTTTGATTAGTATACTTAGCTAGAACAATTCTCTTTGCTGATATCAGAACACCAGTAGATGATATGTTAAATTCTTTAAATTGGATTAAACTTTGTGATAGATGGTCTAATCACATGNTTATTCTTACCTTTAAATGTATCNAAAATATTTGTCCTGAATATTTATGTAATCAATTTGAATTTGTTCATAATGCTCATGATCACAATACAAGGAGTCATTCTTCTAACACATTGATCGTGCCTAAATACAATTCTAATAGTGGTAAACGTACATTTATTGTAAGAGCTGCAAACTTATGGAATAACTTATCACCATCATATCGTGTAAACCTTGAAACTCTGTCTTTGCATCAATTCAAGACATGCATCATTACTTCTGCTAAATCATAATCATTTATTCTTATTTTATATGTATTTTTTAGATTTATATTGTTCATGTACTTGGGATGCATTTATTTTCTTTCATACTTATTATTGATGTTTTTGTATACATTTTAAATATCATGTTATTTTGTAAATATTCTGTAATAATGTTGTAAATATTTATATTGTATGAGGGCCTGCTTGGAAAGCAGTGCTTGCCACTGAAGTAGTTTAAATCCCTCAATAAAGATTTCACAAATCAAAAATCTGCTAGTACGGTATGGGAGGATCTGTATGCAGAAAGCGAGTGCAACGTAATTTCAATTAGAGCAATTACTAAAACGTACAAGGCTCCAGAAGCTTAAATATCTGCATGTTTGTCATAATATTAATTACGCGGGTTGTTGTACTTCTTACCTAAACGTGCAGGGCTGAAATTGTAATTAATACTCCATTATGAATCCAGAAAAAATAAGTTTTCTGGAGCACACAATCCCAATGTAACTTCAACTTTTAGTGAGCGCCGTAAATATGAAATATCACATGATCAGATGTCACGTGGTACATGTCAGCTCTGTGCCAAAAGCGATGTTTAGGCTGTTTTCCCAGTCGCTGCAAAAGCATCAAAAATCGTGGTACGGCCACCCATGGCCGTCGCAATCAACTAATAAAGCGATGTGCACTAGTCTATGAATCAAGCCTTTGGAGTAATTGGCCCTGTGTAATTAGAGTTTGACACATAAAATATGACTTCCAATTTTAGTGCCGTAGGTTGCATGTACTGAAGTTTTTTAGATGCATTTTTCATCTTTTTTTGGTGATTGTACATGCAATGCAGCATATGGTTCTTTTCATAAGGAACACAGGATTAGTTAGATGAACAATTTAGAGTGAGTAGCACCGCTGTTTATTTTGCGTAAAATCCGCAACTAAGTTGTACCGAAGAGCTTAAAACGACTGGTAACGAGACTATACCCTTGACACAATTAAAGATGGATGCTGGCGGTCTGCACGTAAACAATAGCCGTGGTGGAATAAAAATGCTGCAAAAAGGTGTTAATATTGCAAGAGTAACTACATTTTCGAATCGAAGGTAATTATTTGATCTAAGATATTCTTAAAATGAATCCGGTTTCATCATCAGTGATAAATATTTCCTGAAATTGTACATTACTTTGCACCCAAATTCTGTACTTGTTTCGGAGCTCTGCACCGTGCTGCAACAAGGCAGTAGCAGCGGTAGGATTTTCAAATCTTTTGTACTTTACCCATGATTTTGGGCACTTGGTACACCTTCTTTTATATCTGATCTTGTATGCAAGTGAATAAAAATGCTCTCAATAGGCGGAATTAATGAATGGCCCAAGGTTAAAAAATGTCCTTTTTAAAAAAAAAAACGATTTCAATATCATGCATGTATATGGCATGCATGTATTTCTGAGTGCTATGCCATGTAAATGGGCAATGATGGCTATGTGTATGTAAACATGTAACGTTAGCAAGGCCGTGGATGTACCTAGAAGTACCATATATTGCACAGAGATGCATAATATTAAATATTATGACCGAGCAGCTGGCTTCTGTTGGGTTGAAGTAAGCTTACTGTCTGTGCGTCATTTGATCTAGAACTCGTATCTACTATCCACGATGACACAGTGAGTGTGAACACGGACAGAGATAGAGCATGGAACTATTTAACTACTTCAGTCACTTAATCGTCGCCAATTTTCAAACACATTAAAAAATTCTTTATTAAGTTTAATGTTACCGGGTTACCGAAATTTATTTTTATGACATATCTGTATCTTCAGAGCAGCCAAAGTTTGCTCATTTTTATTTTATGAGATTAGCCATGGCCCCATGCTCATAATTGTCTGATGATGTGTCATTTGAGCAGCTTTTTCGGGTGCTGTACCCATCGTGATCTGCGTTGTTGTTTACTTCGAATTTTCATTGCTAATGTGGTGTTATGCTTGACTGATTCTGACATGATTTGGAGATACATGTAGCTCCAAAGCTCAATCCATAATAATCAATCATTGGTTTCTATATCAGTGGCCTGTATTAAAGATAGACTTCTCGATCAAATGTGTTAATGTGTGTGACATGTGTTAGGCCAAAAAAAATTATTGTTTTGCCCTCAACCGTCCGACCCTAAATCCTGAAAAATCAGGGTCGCAATTTTTTTTTTGGAATGATGAATTTTACAGATTTGTTCAAAAACTCAATGTTTTTCACTTAAAAGTAATATTTTATTGAAAGACTAGTCTTTAATTGATGTCTAACAGTAACATGTATCCAGAAGTCAAAATTGACAAATGTCCCCTAATTGAAGAAGCATTATTTAATATTTGAGAATAAAAAAAAAAAAAGAAATCCGACCGTCCGACCTAAATTTCCCACTTGAGGGCAACACAATAATATTTTTTTTGCCTAATCATGATATTATCATGCAATTCATTTCAAGTAGGCCTACTTCACCCCCATCATTCCAGATTCCCCCCTCCTAGAAAATGTGGGGCTGTAAGCTGGGTTTACATACATTTTTAATTAACAGGAATTAACCTGTTGGTGCACTCTAGGGGTGGAACGTGTAGCATGTTGGAATATTTCCAACCCTATACAACCCACGAATTGGCAATGGTAGAATGCACCCTGGTAGTCTAGCTTCGATAAGCTTTTGAGGCTAGAAATTGATGAAGAACGACACCATAATAGCAAGGGTAGTTCGGAAATAATGATGGGGTCATCGCATCAAAACTGTTGCTAAAATTGCACTTCAACTAAATTATAGACTGTTCAAAATAACCAAAAATTACAAGTGCCATCATTTTCCCACATTCCGCGGGATAGGTGGTGACGAAAGTACTCAAAACTCACTAAAAAAACGGCGAGTTGGTGCTCATTGCTTTTTAATAGAAATGATGGACATCAAGATTGTGTTGTTGAAATTGGGAATAAGCAGGCTGCTTTTGCCTGTATGGTCTGTCATTTTGTTCACTTTTCCTCCACGGTTCTTCAATTTGTACACTCAAATGCGACAGAAATAAACCCATGTAGGTTTGTCAGTTGAGCATTTTCTTGTGCAAATGACCTTATACCTGTAAATTTTAAGATCTGTAAAAATTTTTCAATTTTTTTCACTTGCTCCATTCATAGTTTTTTTTTCCAAAAAAAAGCACACCTGAGACACAAAAATCTAGGTCAGACAGGCCTGTAGAACAGGGTTTTTTGTCACCTAAACCTAGCTGTAATTTCAGCTTAAGTTATCAAGTTAATCAGTGATTCATATTTGTAATTGATATACACAATAACAACTTTCAGTTTAAGCTTATTTACTAATTTTTTTATTTTCTTTTATTGCTCTATTTTCACAGAAAAGAACATGGATGTTCAAGAGAAACTGGGCTAAGATATGTAGTTCCATTCATGAAGAGGGTTGGTGCTGGTGTACATTGTGACATTGTCATCGCGTGATAACGACACGCCTGGACAAGGATGTTATACAATGATGTGCAAATCATGTTAAATTTGCTTTATTGCTTGGACTTTCTTAAACACAAACAATAATGTTCCAGCTGGTGTTCCCGAGGTCAAAAGGGTTCAGAGGATGCTCGAAGTTGAAATGGTCTCCAATTATATGTCCTATGATAAATCAGAAAAATAATAGTTTGCACTATGTACATGTATCCCTATTGTGGCCGCCAGGACAGGTTCATCATCCCCAAGGTACCTGACTGGTACACACAGAGTACCTACACATTACAATGCTGTACTGCAAAAGTCAAGTACCGATGGTGAACCTGTGCAGTATAGGATGTTTTGTTACCTTGGTAACACATCAAAAATTCAAAAAAGGACAATACACATCGAGTCTTATTGAGTTCTATAATTTGAAATTGATATCAAAAATAAGAAAGCACCCTAGATAATTAAAAGAATTATTCTCTTTGTCTGATTTCTTGCAAGAAGACCAATAAGGGACTGAGCAATAATTATCAGCTCCCCCGGGGGGCGGGTAAAATATCCGAACGGCTCGCCAAAAATCGCCCCCCCCCTTGGCCCACCAAAAATCGCCCCCCCTTCGCTCGCCAAAAATTTCTTGCCCCCAATTTTACCCTCCCCAGGGCTCATAATTATTGCACAGCCCCTAATTTGAGATCATTTTCATAAAAATCAGAACAATTTCATTTTCATTAGACCTATAGGCGTCACAATGTTACTCTTTTGCTCGTAACTCTATGAAGGTCTAAACAAATTGTTTGATTGGCATAACGTAAAAAATATTAGGGTAGGTCGGTCAGTAATTTTTTATTTTGCACACATTTTAAGCTGTAAATTGCGTATGATAAAGGTTGTGGAATTTTTTTAATTAATTAAAATTTCTTTGCAAAAAAGTAAGAAAAAAGTCTAGGGTCGGGCTTATTTCTAGGCCGGTCGGATTACGCCAATCAAACAATTTTTAGGCCTAACCGTACATCATAGGTATGTCAAAGTATACTTTTTCTGAATCTTTATTGCCAGAGGAGGATTACGATAGTGTAGGTTTTGAACAGGATTTGTGTAATTTTAAAATTGACCCTATGTGGAAAGTTCAACGACCTGTTTCTTTTCTTATGACAAAAGCTTTCACCATCCAAATATGCAGTTCAAATTGATGTAGAATACACTATGCATGAAGAAAATTAAATATGTTATGAAAGTGTAACAAACTTCTGGTGAATCCTTACTTTGTCACACTCTGATCAATCATAAACATACACAACCATATTCATATGGCCAGTTATTGGGTAGCCATGGATAGCCGAGTTCAATACTGCAGGACTATTCCAAGCTGGAGAAGCTGTGCAATAACTTAGAGTAATACAGTAGCTTGTGATGGAGTAGCTGTGGAGTAATTCTGAAGTTAGGGCATGGAAGTTACCAGCTTGCAGCCCTGCAGTAACTCTGCTATATATGGGCCACTAAAAAAACTTGGGTAGTACTACTGTCTGTTCAATTAGCTTAGATTCTTGTATTTTTAAGATATTTGAAAAATAAAAATTTGTGGTCAAAGTCATCAAAAAAATGTGTTAGTATTGTTAGTGTGAGATGTATAGTTTCAGAGACATGTTTACTTTAAAGGGGCATTTCGTGCTCATCGCCCCACTTTTCTACGGTCCAACATCATTCCCTAAACCATTTCACAATTCAGGGACTTTGCTACTTCATGAGACATTCCACAAATAAAGTTCGCAACCAGGATCAGCCCCAGAGTTTAGTACGTTTTTCCACAAGAGCATACTAGGCACCGCCAGGGTTCGAATCCGCAGCCTCTCGTACCATAGTCGAACACCTTATCGATTGAGCTAACTTGACTGCTCCAGACATATTAATTGATAATTAATTTTGGATTTATAAAGCGCCTTTCTCCAGAACTTAGAGGACTCAAAGCGCTGTAATTTCGCTGCAATGGTGAATAATCACAATCAGATCGCATCAACTAGGTTGCTGACGAACGGCGCACACCAGGGTTCGAATTCGTTTAAAAAATTTGCATAGCAGTTTTTTGGTTAATTCATCATAATCAGGATGAAAAGTGCTATACAAATGCAAAATTGGGTAGCAGTTACTTCAAAATATGGAGCAAACTGCTATGCGATACAGCCGAATTCGAACCCTGGCGCACACCTATCCGCATTTAGATTGTAACATTCACCAATTATCTGTGCAGCTCCCCAAATTCCATTGGGTGAAGGAAGTTTTTGATAACCAAACAACTAATCACCGATTTTTGTGATACAGGAGGAAACCGGAGATCCCGGAGAAAACCTGTAGAGTGAGCATGGAATCGGGATAAACCAAGTGCACATGAGTCCTTGGGCGCTGGGGCTTGAACCCGAGACCTCAGTGGTGCAAAGCGAGGGAACTACCGCTGCGCTAACTCGCCCTCCCTAGGTGAAGTGGGAAGTGATTTTGGCAGACCTTTTTGACAATTGACCACCCTGGGGGTAGACATGATTATGGCACCACCCCTAAGCTTTATCAATAAGCCTACTCAGTGCTGCCGACAAGGGGGTTATGGGGGTGCCTGTAAAAAATAAAGAAAACATACCTTAATGGGCAAGGTTAATGGGGCCATAAGGGACTGTTCACAAACATTTGTTAGGGGGGCTTGATGCAAAAAGGGGGCCCTGAAAATGTTTGACCCTCCTAAGGGGGCCCTGAAAAAAATGACAAATTTTCCTAGAAAAATTGAGTTAAAATGCTTTTCTATGGGGTTGACCCATAATTTTAATGCCAAAAAAGGGGGGGGCCTGAAATTTTTGAGGTCTGTATTAAAAGGTGGGGCCCCAAAAATGTTTCGCGATGATTTTTTTTTGCATCAGGCCCCCCTTACAATTGCTTGTGAACGGTCCCTAAAAGCACAGAAATTGGCCCGGGCGTTCATTTTACCCTGCAGTGGCTCTCGGCAGCATGACTGGGCCTACTAGGCCTATTCCGCATGTAGGCCTACATCATGCATCATTCATGAAAATCATTTTCATGAAATTATGTTGATGAAGGCCTACATGAGGCCTATCTCGCATGTAGGCCTACATCAACATCATTTCATGAAATTTATTTTCATGAAATGATGTTGATGTAGGCCTACATGCGGGATAGGCCTAGTAGGCCTAGTCATGCTGCCGAGAAATGCTTCAGTTTTCAGCAGGGGTCAGACAGTGTTTTCCTTAAATCAATAAATCATTTTTAAAATACTTTATTATTTATTTATTTATTAAAATTTAATTATGAAGGTTTTACGTATTCCCCATGTCCCTGCCATGCCGGGCTGCCATGAGATTCACAGCTAGCGTCCCGGGCGCGGGCTAGCGTGCAACGTGGCCGGCCGTAGTTTCTTCGTGATTAAACAACAGCCTGCATTTTTAATGCTGTTCCGCCGTGTCGCGGGCGTGTATTTATAAATAAACTGGATCTAGCTCTGTAATATTTAGAGTTCAGTATGTCATGCAGATATTTTTTTTAATAATACTCAATCTCTATTTGGCATCTGAAAATGTACACATTTCTGTTCCATACACGACTCTGGTTCCATACTGCTCTTCCTCGATTAGCTAGCCAGTACGTGTCACATGTCATGTCATGCTGACTTGTTTGTAAACAAACCACCTCAGAAGGGGCTAGTTACAGATAGGCCGGCCTACCTGTGACGAATTTATAATATAATAGTATTAAAGTTCATATATATATATACATTTCAATGAAATGATTTCATTTCAAATTTAATGGAGTGGATGAGCAGGCCTCCAGAAAATTTTCTGCTGTCTGGGAACTTAATGACAAGTGCTGGAAATTTTCTGTGAAATAACTGAAATAGGCCTATGTGCGCGTAGCGGACATCACGAGCGCGAAGTCCTAACAGCCGGGGTCCAGGGCCCGCTTAAGGGCCCTGGAAGCTCTCAGGGTTTAGATGCTCTCTCGTGCAATCTGAGCCTTATTTTGGAACAGTTTTCTATAAAAATTTACATCCTTTTCCACAAAAAAACACAACTTAAAATTTCAAAGTATTACTGTCAAAACTGACAAATTTCCAACAATGTTGTCATTTTTTTTTGTCGTAAGTCATAGTACATATATAAAGTATATGATTGATACCGGGTATAATCATATCTAGGGCTCAACCGATTATTGGATTGAAAAATTCAAAAAACAATTTTTTATTTATTTTTTAACATTTTTTTAAAAGTATTCTGCAACTTTGAAGAACCACTGGACCTATTCATAAGGGCTAGGATTATTCACAGATAATTTGAAAAAAAAAAAATGGAAAAAAATTACGAAAAAATTACAGTTTGTTATCCTAATATGCAAACCATTAACTTGTGTTTACCTCTTCATCTATCACATATTATAAATGCATGGAAAACCAATACATCTATAATATGTGATAGATGAAGAAATAAACATTAGTTAATGGTTTGCATATACAGGATAACAAACTGTAATTTTTTCATAATTTTTTTTCTGATTTTTTTGTCTTTTTTTAAAATTAACTGTGAATGATCCTGAAATTTTTCATAATAGGTCCAGTGGTTCTCCCAGGTCGCCGAAAACTTTGGAAAAAAAATTAAAAAAAAAAAAAAAAAAAAAAATTTTTTTTTTTTTTTTTTTGAAATTTTTTTTCTGTGACCTCTGTGACCTTTCTGGGAACGCCGTTCCCGCGTTCCCGCGGTTTTTGGAGGCCTGTGGATGAGGTTGAAATATATCAACATGGACTTATTAATATTGAATTCCGAGAAGTTAGAGAAAATCATGGTAGAAAAAACCGGTAAATTCAATTTTCCTTTAAAATACGAAATCGACCTATTGAGAAAGAAACTAAAGGTTCAGTGTATTTATCAAAGGCCGTTGTTTCATAATAAAATATTCCAATCAGTGGGATAACCTCAGAAAAATGTAAAATTGTGATCAAAAAAGGTGATTTTTATCTTATAATCAGTGTTGACATGATAAAATGTTGCATATTTTGAACCCTTTTGAATGAAGTGAATTTAATATTTTGAAGAGCCTAAGCAAGGAAAAACCATTTCTAACTTCTAGGAATAACGTTTTTAAACAAAAAATAATATCGGGTTCAAGTAATTGGACACAAGAAATTGAAGCTTTGGAAGGAACTGTGACCAGGTGCGTCTTGTATGCGGTATCGCGAAAATGGTTGAAATTTCCCGCCATTTCCTGCTGTAAATGCCGTGCCCATGCGCGAGTGCGTACAACTAAAATGTCATGCATAAACAGCGGTGGTAGGCCTATATGTGTACTTTACTGACAAATCGATGCACTCAAACTGAGATGCCTCTTCTGTGCAAACTTAAAATAGGGCAGCGTCAATAACCAAAATGTCATACTGATAAATGACACGTCTGTTTTGCCCGGTTTTTTTAAGTTTGCCTTGCGAACTAGATTTTGATAGCAGTTCCATTAAAAAAAACTGGTATCATAATGAGACTAAGATCTAGAAACACCCCCAAAATGCCGTTTTGGGGAATTTTGCTAGCTGAATCTTTTTGATGAAAGTCAATCTTTGACAAGATGTACATGTAACTTTGCTACGGAAAGTGCTCTGAAAAAAAGGTTTTCAATTTTGGCTTTGTTTACTCAAGGGCTTTAATTTGATATATATAAAATGATGCAGTTTGATGGCAAATTTGAATTCACCCAGCATACCTACTGTATGTATAGTTCCAGTAACTGTAACTCGGCATACCGAGTTACAGTTCACTCTATAAAACATCTATTCCACAAATAAGAAACATCACAATATGTGGGCTCATTTTGGGCTCTAAGGATGTAGCTGAGGAACTCTCTGAAGGACAGTTTGGCATGCACTGATGATTTTAATCCCATTGTACCAGAGTTTGGGCGTGCACTGATGATTTTAATCCCACTGTACTAGTCTATACTCACAAAGTTGAGATAATTGATCTACATTGATCTCATCTTTTGGGTGGGTTCAAAATTCCTTGAGTTGGCAAAACTTCCAATCTGCATGGGAGTAATTTGCTTAGTGCAAAAGTGGTCAAAATATTGCTCTGCAAATTGTCTTAATTTTCATGATTTGGATTTATCATATTGAGCAGCATTCTACTTGTGATGTTTCTACACTGTGTAGAGAGGGTCTACAGCATCTCTGAGGTAAAACTGACAAATACAAGGTATATTTCTTGATGCTTGAAGTTTGGATTTCTTAAACGTACAGTGCATCCCTATAATACCGCTGCATGACTTCAGGTCTGTAGATATCGTTATGATAAAGACTGAAGTCTTGCTGGCAGGACTAACTTCTGTATCAAGGATAAAGTACCAGCACTTTTTAGTCCAAATTTCAAATTTTTGTATTTCCCTATGGGGATTACACAGTTAAGCCATTGACTGTGAGCTACTGTGGTCCAAACTTTTTGGATTGAATGTCGCCCTCTATAATAAGCAATGTGGACATGTCTATCAAAGTCAAGAAGACAAGATCATCAAGTAATGATTACATTGAATTTATGCTTTGGCAAAATACACAGAAAATTATATGATGACCCTAAAATAATCTTATGCATAATAAAATTCAAGATCATAATTTGCTGTGAATTGGAGATGTTTCCGGTTCCCACACGTTTGAATCAATGAATCAATTATTTTTGCCTACTAACTTTCTAGTTCGGAAGGCAAACTTTTAAAAAACCGGGCAAAACAGAGGTGTCATTTATCGGTATGACATTTTCATTTTCATAAATTAAAGTATACATTTTCAGAAAGGAAATGATGCAAGGAATCCAACTAGCATGGCGGATTCCTGCAAAAATGATCAAAGAGAGCATTGTTCAAATATTATGGTCATTGCTGATTTGGGCCTAGTTCAGTTTCAGAGGATGTTTAAAGACATTCCCACAACCCAATGGGGTTTCTGACCTTGTATGTCTGGCTTTTGTACACATGTGGTACAGTTGATCATACCTTGCATTGGGATTGTGTGAAAATATCTTGTGTTTTCATCCTATTATTTAACATTCAAAACATCGAGACTTAGGAATAAAATTAATGCAGTGGGACAATATGAATGTTTCCTGTAAGAAAATCAAATATCAGTCCTAAGTCTCAACTATTAGCTCGTTGGCTGCAGTTTTAAAATTACCATTTTGTGTGTGTGGCAATGGGGACTTTGCCTTTAAAATTAGGTTATATTGATCAAATTTCCCAATCATAGTGCATTGTAGGAATGCCTTTAAGCCTCCTCTGGTTCAGTTTGTAAAATGCATTTAACATCTTGAATTTTTTTGCAGAGAATTAACGGCCACGACGGTTGCAGCTCGTCAGCATATCCCACACAATGATGATCCACAGGTATAGTAAACAAATAATTAGAACAATAAAATGTACCTGTTCAACCTCCTTAAATCCCCTTTGTACGGATATCTACGTTTTCCAGCATTTTCATGATTTTCAACTGTTCATTTTTCAATGTCAGGGCACCTTAGGAAGAACATAGGCTACCATATGGTACCAGTATCTTTGTTGTACACATACATGCATGTATTTGGGCGGGGGGCTTTGGGGTGCAAGAATTATGAACGAAAAAAGGGCGGAATAATTACGAAAATTTTTGAAATAAAATGGGACTGCACATCAAAATGTTGTGCTTTTAGGTCGCCAGCTTTTATAAACCCTTTTTTTCACTCTTCACTTTTTCAAACCATCAAAAAAAAAAGTCAACCTTCGCTGACTGTTGATAACTGACCTCCTCCCTCCCGGCCTAAAACCATGGAAGTAACAGTAGTCTCTATGCTAAAATGTAAGCTATTTGTGAAATGTTGAAAAATTCATCATTTTCATCATCAATATTTTGCCCTTTTCTTATAAATGTGATCATGCTTTTGAACCCCTCCCCCAAGCAAATGGAAAGGACTGTAGGGGGCCTATAGTCATTAGGTGACAAACAAAAAGTTATCAGGCGCGTGAATGTTGATTCCAAGTTTATTGTCCCCCCGCCCGCGTCACTTTTTGGAAACCAAAAATACCTTTGTCAAATTTTCAAAAATGCCAAAATAATTCATTATTTTCAAAGTATCAGTGTTTTCACCAGTTTTAGCAATTGGAAACATATATTTTTGTTTGTAAAACATATACATGTATTCATAACTTGGAAGTAAAACCTGGCTCTTTTCTAACTTTTCTAGTCCTTACCCATATAAAAAAACATGTTTATAAATCACATGAGTTTGGCTTTAAATCAACACGCATTTTGGGTCAATAATGAAATCTGATGAAATAATGAAAAATGAAAAAGTCACCTCACCAACCTGGAAAAAAAAAGTGACGATAAACTCGGAATTGACTTTCATGGGCCTTGCGGACTCTACCCACCCAAATTTTCCATTTTTGAGATTTTAAAAAATTGCTGTACAGTGTACACATGTAAAATCAACTAATTTTTGGCCAAAAGTGGACTGCGTTTGATGGAAATTGTTTCATGCATGTAAAATCAGCTGTTTTGGGCAAAAATTAGAATTATTTTGACTGATAAAAAATGCATGCAAAATGAGGGAAAATTGCAATTTTAAATAAAAATTTACAGAGATTTTTGGATTTTGCTAAATAAAAAAATACTGACAGACCACCCCTACTTGAAAGGTCTGTCTGCCCATAGAACAGGGCTTTTTCTGTCACCTTACAATTGAAAACAATCCCCTTTTTGTCGCACTTCTACTTCAATCCATCAATCAGTCAGTCAGTCAGTCAGGCATTCAATCAATCAATCAATCAAACAATATCAGAATCACCTTGGTCTGGGGCGGACATTTTAAAAATGAATTTAGAAGAGCAGCAACGACACCACTTGCATTACATTCCAGATGTTAAATCTACATCATATGCAAAATTTGAGGAAATATGAACGAGGCCGTTTTATTTTAGGGCCATTTGTCTAACTGGTCTTTACATGTAGCCCTATGGAGAGAGTGCCCGTTGAGGGCGCTATAACCCCATTTTAGGAACAAAATGTGATTTAAAAAAACGGCCTCGTCATGAATTTTCTAAAATTTTCAGAGTATGTAGTATGAACATGTAGAAATATATTAAATAGTTACCCTACCTGCTCTTCTCCGAAAAAAAAAAGTCCTATACCTCAATGATATTAATGAAACCTAGGTGGTATCCAAGCTGCTAATCCCCTTTTTGTCCCACTTCTAACTTCATTAGATTATGGAGATGCTGATCAAGAAGAATGAGGAGATTGAATCCACTTTGAAACAGACGGAGGAACAGCGAGAGAAGAAACGTGAGATGGAAACTCTGCAAGAGGAGGTGGATAAAAGGGATGAAGATATCAAACAACTACAGAAACAACTCAAAGAAGCAGAGCATATACTGGTCAGTTCAATCAATCGGTCGGTCGGTCGGTCGGTCAGTCAGTCAAACAATCAATTATTTATAGTCAGTGATCAGTCAGTCAGTCAATCAATTATTTATAATAGTCATTCATTATTTTCTAAAGGCCTAAACAAGATGTCACAGAGTATTCTTTGTCCTTTCAAATATCAAGCAAGTCACAATGGAAGAAATGAAATATCCACTGCTCACTGCCAGAAGTGGGTGTGCAAATAGCTGCCCTGTAAACATTTGGCTATTTACACACAGTATATTGTACTCATCTACACATGGCAGCTACACATGTCAGCTATTGCACTTACCCACTGCTGGCACTGAGCAGTCGATATTCGTGTCTTGATTAGACTGGAGTTCATTTTAAAAACATTATTCAAAAAGTTATTAAACATTTGAATAACTTTCAATGTTGGGTTATTAAAGATTAGGAAATAAAAAAAAAAAATTCTGCACCAAAACTTTTTTTTCATATGTTGTCGAAATATTATTGTAAGAAATTTTTTTGTAAACTTTTTTAACATTATGCTACAAAAGTTTTGTGGCATTGCAAAAAAATGTTGAAAACAGATTTAGATTTATAGACAAATCCAACGAGTCATGGTCAGGATTTGGTCGGCCATTATTGGCCCGCAGCACCTAACTGGTGTTGTGACTGCCCAATTGGGTGGATTAAAGCCGCTTAAAATTTGATGTTAGATTATTTTGTGTTGTAAACTGTCATCATTCTTTTGTCTACGTGTAACACTGGTGATAGAATGCAGTTTAAAATACCCTCCAAGGCCGCATCATTTTACATTTTAGGTGAGATGGAGCCGACGGGGACCCAGCTTTGGCTGCCATTGAAGTGTAGGAATGCGTGAAATTGGATTCGTCTATATGAGCATGATTTCACAAGCTGGAGGAGCAAGTTATTGATTCACCTGGCTGATACATCCATCTGACTGGAAGCCAAAATGGGTTGAAAATTATGTAAAAAACCTCAAATTCCACAAACTGGGAGTGAATTCCCTGACTGGAGAACAAAAGGCTACCCACATCTCCCCTCTTTGCATGATGCCACTGATATAATTATATTTATGGTAGGAAATTGATAGTAAATTATCTTAAATTACTCATTCTTTTTTCATTTTTTTTATCTTGCAGGCACAAGCTATATATCAGGCCAAAGAGAAGTTAAAAGCCATCGACAAAGCAAAGAAAGGAGCTATATCAGCAGATGAACTCATTAAATATGCGCATAGAATTAGCGCTACTAACGCTGTATCAGCGCCTCTCTCATGGGCACCAGGTGAGTGGGGAACACACTTGGGTATTTTTCTTTCACTTAATTTTATTATGCACCAGGATAACAAAAATGAATTTACAAATATCTTACAAACCTTTATTTTAGAAGTAACACCCATATCTGGATCTGGATAAATACTGGTCAACGCTCCCAAGTGGAGCCAGACGATCAGGGTTATTGAGTGTGTTTAAATTAGCTGTCATTGAGTGTGTTTATTAGCAATGTATATGGACTCATTTGGGCCTTATTGCGTATACGCATGGTATGGGTGAACGTAATGCATTAAGCACTCTGGATTCGTGGATCATTTGTAAATAAAAATGCACTTGCCTGGAATGTAATATATTGGTTTTTTTGTAGTTCTGGCGATAAAAGTAGCAAATGAATTAATCAATATGAATTGACCGATCATATTTCAAGAATCTTTGTACGAGTAACATCAACATTCATAAAAATACTGAGTCCATTTTCACCATGTACCATTATAATAGATATGTGCAGGGTTCCCACGGTCCTTGAAAGTCCTTGAACTTGAAAACACCTTTTCAAGGTCATGAAAGTCCTGGAAATTTGCACAAGGTCCTTGAAAGTCCTTGAAAATTGTAATTTTACCTAAAGTATAATTTTGACAAAATTTGGGGAGTGGAGAGGAGCTGTCACTTTTGTTTTACGTGCCGCATGATCATGATTTTTCTGTTGTGGTAAGTCCTTGAAAATCATGCTTTTGGACCTTGAAAGTCCTTGAAAAATCCTTGCATTTTAAAGGCTTCAAGGTGCGGGAACCCTGTATAAATATAATGTAACCTTTCCATGATTTCATTTACATATATTTGTGTGTGTTTCTTCTTGCAGGTGATCCCAGGAGGCCCTACCCAACTGATTTAGAGATGAGAATGGGAATACTTGGTAGGCTTAGTAACCTACCTCCTGCTCCTGCAGGAGCTAATGGAGTGGATGAAGGTGCTGGTGGAGGTAAGACCGTGTTTTTATTTGTTGTATGTTCTATCAAATTAGAATTTGACTTTTGATGGGAACAAATTAACAAACACTTTCCCTATTTCTGGAGCCCAAGTTTTTAAAAGCCAAATTGTTACTAGGGTTGACCACTATCTCTGCCTTTTGAAATGTGTGTCCTTGCAACTGTATGTCCTTGTTTGGCAGTGTTTATAAATGCGCACACTCGCCCCACAAATTGAGCATAGCTATTATCACCCAGTAACATACATATAAGTTACAGTTATAGTATTTCTGAGTACATCATCTGTTATCACAGTCCTGGTAGAGCTGACACCTGTGTGAGCAGTTGAGCTTTCATCAGATGTGTCGGACTTTATCAGACGACTGATGAAGTCAGAGACACATCTGACAAAGTCAGAAACGCACATCTGATGAAGTCAGAGACGCATCTGACGAAAGCTCGACCACTCACACAGGGACAGGATGCACCAGTACTGTGATAACCAACGGCATACTCATAGAAATACTGACTTATTATGAATTCCCATCAAGAAAGCCTATTTATTTATTTATTTTTCACTCTCCTTCAGATGATGGTCACTCCAGTATGACATGGCAACCCTCCAGTGAAATTACAGCAAGTCTTACCACTGCATCGGCCATTGCACATCATGGAAACGGGGCATTGAATCTTGACCTCAGTGCAGGTCACAATAAAGAGAACGAAGATGATGTAGAGGTCATGTCGTCAGACTCTTCAAGTAGTAGCTCTAGTGACAGTCCATGATAGAAGCATCAAAAATGCTATCAAAAATTGCATTCCAGAGGTCACTTGTTTGAATCCCAAGTTAGACAGATTTCTTTGCCCTCTCAGTCTGCAAAACTGTGGTATGAAGCAGTCCGGGTTTAGTCGATTCAAATTTTGTGTGATGCATATTGCACTTCATCATGATTGTGTCCACTGCCTAATTTGTTGAAGCATTTTTAATGGTTTAACATAAGACCAAGACCTCGCATACAAGCCTTGTCCAGATCCATCAACTTATCATCGATACTGTGTGTTTTGATATGAACAGGGAGACTAATGCTTCCTAACACTCCAGAATATATCAAAAAATTACTGTCACTATCAGTGCTCGAACTTTGCAGTTCATAAATGAAAGCCCACCAGGGTACAGTGCAAAAAAAAAAGCTAAAAAGGAGTGGATATTTTGCAGATGTGCTTGACTGTAAGGCAGGTAAAATGTATCCCGCTTGAGGTAACAATTAGTAGGATTGACCTAAAATTACAATTTCAGGTCAATGTGAGCTTTGTAGGGCTTTTATATTTCTGTAGTTAATCAGGCGCTAACTTTTGATTAACAAACCAACTCACTTTTATCAGAAAGCATAAAAGAGATGGTCAAGGTGGAGTCCCGTGTTGATCTGTTGTTTATGGCACGCAGTAGCAACAGGTAAACTGCTATACATTAGTCAGTATATTGTGCAAATGATTGTAGAATTGGATATTAAATATCTAGCTGTGAAATCTTACATTATTGTGATGATATTGAGTCATTTACCATATTGGGCTATTCAAGTTGAAATCCATACACCCCCTGTAGAAGTCAGGACTTCAAATCTTAAATCTACGCCCTTGTGTAGGAGATTAAGGTCATGTCTTCCATAGAGGGGGTGTATGGATTTCAACAAATAATCCATTGATCATTGTCTGGTCAGGGTTTATACCACTAGTCATTTAAAGCCATATTGTAACATTTCCATAAAAAATAGATTTAGAATTTCTTTTCCATAAAATGTTAGCTTTTACTGTCAGATACATGTCCTTTGAATTTTGGCCGAACATCTGAGGTAAAGCCAAGAAAATTGGAATGTACAAACAGCACCAATGTCGCCAATGCTTGTCACTACATCGATTGTGCTACGGTACAGTCCTTTGATGTGTGTATGACCATCCCGCATCAAATGTTACAATATGGCTTTAAAGGATGAATACGGCAATCACAACATTATGCCTTGCATGATAGAAAATTAATTATCAAGCACGAATCACATGGTTTTATTTGAAACAAACTCATATTGACCATAAAAACGAATTAATACAGCCGTCTCTCAACACACGATATTCAAAATTCCCAGGCGCCGAAATTGTCCATAAAACCATGCGATTCATGCTTGACAATTAATTTTCTATTGTATAAGGCATAATGTTGTGATTGCGGAGTCATCCTTTAACAAAAGGGCAATAATACGGTCTTGTGACCGATGTGAGCAAGGGAATTTCGCTAATGTTGATTTTGTGTTTATTGGCAAAAAGTGCTCAAATTCTTGGGTTTTTTTGTTTTCAGCTAGGGATAAAGGATTAGGATTGAACTGTTTCAACTGGCAAGAGATTTTATACATTTTTTGATCAAAAAAAATATTTTAGTATTTTCAAGAAACTGCTAGTATTTAACATCATTATATCAAAATCATGGGGAAATCTCTGGAAAGAATGCAAAGAACCAGAAAGGGAAGGAAATTGCTGGGGGTTTCGCGGTAGAAAAGCTATACAGGGGTGTGCCGCTGGTATGGGTCTCTTTTTTATCCTTCTGTCTGGGAAGGATGGCCCTTTATTGTTTATGAAAATTGGTATAATCACATCAAAAGAAATAAGTCCCCCTCTGAAAATTGGGTCATAATATCGTAAAGTAAAACTTTGTACCAATAAAACTTACTTAGAAATAATTATATGATTGTTTACTAAGTGTTTTGTGAAAATGAAAGATGTCCATGACTTCATGGCTGAATGAACCCAAATTGAAGACAAAAACTGCCCTTTTCAAAAGTCACAAAGTAGGCCTATGCTTGTTAATTGCAAGGCGTATTGGGACAAGGAATGGAACTGGCCATCTTACAACTCACTGTGCTGAACTCTGCACCAAGGGGATTTGCATGACTGAATGATCAAGAATTGATACACATTACAGTAAATGTTCACTTGGTGAGGATTTTAAACTGCACTCAAACACATGGGGTTTTCCATTAGTAACAAGCCATGAATCAACTTTTGTGACAAGCATAGGCCTACTTTGCGACTTTTGAAAAGGGCAGTTTTTGCATTCAATTTAGGCTCATTCAGCCCTGAAGTCATGGAAATCTCTCATTTTCACACAGCACTTAGTAAACAGTCATATAATTATTTCAAAGTTAGTTTTATTGGTACAAAACGAAACCTTACAATGTTATGACGACATGTTCAGAGGGGGACTTATTTCTTTTGATGTGTTTATAATAATACAAATGAGTCTGTTTTTTCTTCTCAAATTTGTCGGGAAAATTGGCCCAATTTTGTGAATTCTGAGCTAAAACTTTCTAGAATGCTATGCTAACATTTTGAGGGAAAATAGTTAAATTTGCCCCCAAGTATGGGCTTCTTGCCTTTTTGTATAGAAATGGGTCCAATGTTTCTTCATGAAAATTTGTTTGAATATACATGTAGGTACTACTTCCAGACTCTGACACACATCCCTACCTAAACTATGGAGTGTGGAAACTTGATTACCCCCAGCCCAGCCCCACCAGTGTATTCGCAAAGCAATTATGAGTATTATGAGACTACACTTATATTTTCAGAGCAAAAAAAAAAGAACAAAGAAGTCACAAAATTGGGTTATTCCAGTTGAAATGCATACACCTAGTCTGGAAGGCATGACCTTAACCTTCCACACAGGGGGGGGGGGTATAGATTTCAAATGGAGTCACCCCATTCCGGTAGCCCCATTTGAAAATCACACTCCCTTTGTGGAAGATTAAGGTCAAGTCTTCCATAAGGGTGTATGGATTTCTACTGGAATAGCCCATTTTATGAATAAATTACATCAACGGAATGCTCTTAATTATAAAATGGCAGTTAAACTGACTCAATTTATTACTAGTATTGCTCTCTATTTTCATATACAAAATAGTTTTCTTTCTCATATAAATTTAGGTTCACATAAAATTCACACAAAAGTACTGAATATAGCCAATTCTTGAGATGCCACATTTCAATTTTGTTGCCCCTTTACAGCAGCCTGGTACAGCAGTTTGTTTGGCTTATAATTGGCAAAAAATAAGACTCAACATTGTGTATACCTGTACTGATAAAGAATGGCATGTATGCAGTTTGGTGCAGCAATTAGGCTAGTTGTGCATGATTGCGTAATGCGTGACTGATGCATGATTATGTAAATTTCTCGAGCGTAAGTTGGTAGTGATGGGCGCAGTAACAGAAGCTGAATAATTTTCACCAATTATAAGCGGAACAAACTATAGTTCTCTTCACATTATAGAAATCACAGGAGCAAATTTATAATATTGGTCCCTACCCCCAAATGTAGTCCTAAACTCTAACCCTAATCGCGATATGCACACAATTTATACGAACATCACTTTTTCAATGATACTTGTAGTCTTGTACACATGAGCTGACATTCACAAGACTTGTTAGCAAGCACTTTTATTAGAATAAAAGCTCAAATTTTACTGTAATTAAAGCATTTCAGGCTTAAGTCTTTCACATGGTATTTTAGTACACGACTGGGCATTTATCAATCATGCCAAAAATAGAAATTCTAGAAAAATTGGAGGGCATCACTGTGGAGCAAATCACACTTGGCTTTAATATTGGTTTCATTTAATGCACCATTGGTTCAAGATTCCTTCAGATATGTCTGAATGAGGGTATATATCATCTCCCTTGCTTTGACTAACTCTGGTGGATCATTTGGTAATGCTGGATACATATTGGCACAGTGGGCTGTACCTGTAGTTGGGGAGAGAAAGAAATAGAGAAATAATCAATCAAACCTCTTAAAATTCATTTTGTTTTTATCTTTTAAATAAACAGGTTTCTGCTTACTACGTTTATCATACAGGATGTCTAAAGCATGACATGGGTCTATATAGAACCATTATAGTAGATACGAAATTTGGAAATAAATCTAAATACTGGATTACTATTTTTAGCAATGCTACGTTGGATGTGATACCTTCACACTTCGTCAGGCAACTGACCCGCTCGCTGGATTGGTCATGTGACAGACGGCTAGAAATCGGCTTGATGGCTCTGTCCCAAGCATGATGGTATCACACGCAATGTATACCCAGTATTTAGATTTAATTTCAAATTTCATGTTACTACAACTGGATGACTAAGAATTTGTATCAATTTATTATTGTAGATAATTTGAGGTGCATAATATGCTTAAAATTAGCTCTTAAATCAATCTCTTAATTTGTTCTTACCATTGATATAGATGGCCTTCTGTTCAGTGGGTATATCATATAAGATGCCTAAAGCATGCCATGGGTCTATAGAACCATTAGGGTAGATAACTTTAGTAGCTCTTATACCAGTGCCACCATAGTTGGTATTGGTAACGTTCTATTCCCTGAGCTAGAGTTGTTATGTTGAAGTGTTTACCATAGATATCCATACATTGCTGTAAGGAAAAACTGTTGAAAACGAAAGAAAACAAATAAGTAGATTAGTAAATTATACGATGCGTAAAATGTGTCCACACCATCTTACGAAATCAGAAATGGCGAGTTTGTGAAGAATGAAAATATTTGTAAAATGACCTCGCATCCATATTGTCATCACACATGCCATTGCATCCAAGGGTTGTTGTGCCCATTGAAATCCATCAAAAGCATGACAGGGGAAATGAGAAAATGTTAATCTTTAATACCCTAAATTAACATTGACCTCACTTGACCCCTAAATGGCCTCTGACCCCAGATTCCATACCACCCTTCATGTTGCCACAAATCCTGACTAAAAACCTGCATCAGGAAACAAACTTATTTTTCTTTTATACAGATAATGAGAGTTATATATCATGATAGAATAGACAATGTGATTTTCACTGTACTGGTATTGCAAATCAGCCAAAGCAAGAGGACATATTCAAACACTGTGACACAAAACTAGCGCCGCTTTGAAAAGATACGGTGTAATAAATGCTTTCTATTCATACCCAGAAATAACATCATTATTATGTTACTTATATTCTTGATTAAATTCTCCTCCCCTGGGTACACAGCCTGCTGCACAGGTCTGAAGCATTTTAAAATGTAGTACCGGTACCACTTCACATCAGAGAAGATATATTACACTCCCATAATGCTTTTTTTTTTTCAATTTTAGTTTGCTATCCTTGAGGGCTAGGCAGTTCAACTTGGGTCCTTCGTAGCAAAGTATACCTCAATGAACAGAGCACATCCGAATTTGTCAAATTATGGTATTTATTGATTAACAACCCTGTTTAGCCAGTCTATTCACAATATGAAAAAAGTACATTTTAGGGACCCTGTGCAAAGAAATGAAGTGTCATTTGATTACATGAGGTGGTGTAGCATGTTGCAAAGGATTCTGGGAAGGGTAAAACATCTTCTTTGGCTTCACATACCTGAGAGGAAAGCTATCGGCACCAAATGGTTGATTGTTAGAATCAGATGTCTGGAAGAATCCAAATTCTGTACATGTTTGGTAAACCCACTGGCGACCTATAGAAATGAAATGTAACCAACATATAACACTAACATTGCAAGACCAAACTTACAGGTGATCATGGTGATGTTCGCTTCATAAGTCTATGTAGCTGCTTGCCTTGGCTAATCACCAATGTTAGAAGCCAACATTTTCAAGGCCCATTTGGCCCCTTAGGTTTGAAATCTATGGGCCTTAACTCAATTGTATTTGTTACGCAGGAAAAACCTCCTATGTGTCATTGGCCCCTGAGCATGTTTAAAGCAAAACCTCCTATGTAACCTCTCGGCAGTTTTGTTTTAAACATGTTTAGATCTAAGAGCCACAGTCACACAGGAGGTTTTTCCTGTCCAACGAGGATTTATTTTTAACTGTTGATCAGTTTCATGATTTTAATGTTAAACTGGTTCACAACTATGTGACACTTTTATAAGGGGGCTATGACTTAAGATTCATACTAACTCATAATGAAGTCAGCATTGAGTTTTTTTGAGACCATTTTGATGACTTTAGCAACAATATTACTTCATATCATGTGCCCTGCAGGCCTACAGTATAGCCTATTGGTGGTGCAGTGATGCAGGCCTACAGTATAGCTTATTGGTGGGTGCAGTGATTTTCACTAGCTTTTGGTCAGAAGGCCCACCTCATTTCTAGCACTGCTGATCACCATGAGCTAGATCACCCTTGTTTCAAGCTAACATTTTATCATTCAAAGCTTATATTTTATAAAGGACAATATCATAATTTAAAGGACAGTGTCCTATTATGTAAACTATTCAGTGCATGCCACCTCTCTGTTTGAAAAACACATTATGCAATTTTCATGAAACACAAAAGTGCATGTTTTTTGTAAAAGAACGTTCACATTATGGTTTACATGCAAGCCTAGGAAGAGACGATAGAGTGGTCATAGAGGTTGTTATTAGCATAGTTTTCATTCAGTTTTAGGCTTGTTGTAAAAACATTTAAATGACAGCCAGTGACAAAATTTCACTGACCATCCAGGATTTGAACCTGAGATCTTTGTATCACCGGACCGATGCTCTACCAACTGAGCTAATGAATCAGATGGAGAAGAGCAGTGATGTTATTATCTATAGGCCTTCAGTTCAATTTTAGAACTTTGTTTTATCATCATTATTTTTAAAGCTACAATAAACAACAATCTAAATTACTGCTTTGAAGAAGGCATACGGACTATAGACAATAAGCATGAGCATTATTCGTTTATAATTGAACAATCTTACCTCCTTCACCAGCCGAGCTTTTCCAACTCACTTCCCTCATTGCTTTTATCATGTCATCATAACTGACATCCAGACATTTCTCTCCATACGTCTCTAAGATTAGACTGTTGATGGCCGCATATTTCGTAAGATTGTCTTTATACGAATCATTACCCATAATGCCACATAGTGTATCTATGGTGATTTCTGTTCCAACGGCTCCCTGAAACAAATGCCCTGATAGGTTAATGCTTTGTGTGTTAACCATAGAGCTTCAACATAAAAAGTCCCAAGTTTTTTGAGATATTTTCTCAAAATATCAAGAGCTATCTTAAGAACCACTGAACTAATTCTAGGCTTGTTTGTACCCACTTTAATGCCTTTTTCATGCCGATTCCAAATATGGTCATGAAAATTTACAATTCTGAAATTTTTGAATTAAAAAAACCTGAAACTAGTCGTCTGCAGTTGACACCCATGTGGAAAGAGATAGTGGCAGTACTGGGTGGGATGGGGCAGGCTTGGGCTTTTCCATCCACTTGCCCTCCTCCAGCCAAAACAAGAAAGCAGGGAAATGTCAAAATTTCCACTTTTCAGGCCCAAAATGCCCAAGTTTTGGACTTTTGTTCCCACCTCCTTCCAAAGCCACCTGATTCCTTGAAATTATTCCATTTTCCAAACCATAATCCTGCTTGATCTTATCACAAGATTCTGTTAATTTTTTATCTTTTTTTTATAAGTTGTATTATTGTATTATGAGCCTGGGGGAAGGAGTATTTCCAAGCAGCTTGCCAAAAATAGCTTTTTCACCCTCCTCAGCCTGCCAAAATTGCTTAACTTTCTCCTTTTGGCTTGCCAAAAAGCCCCCCTCCCTCAATTTCACCCTCCCCCCAGGGCTCATAATTATTGCACAGCCCCTTACAAAAAGTAGGTATTGGTGAATCCAACAGGCAGAACACACCAAGGATCGAAAGAATACCTGGATTATACACAAGCAACTGAAAAGAAAGGGCAAGGTGTACCAATGTGGTGACACAAGTTGCTGTTTGATTATTTTGTTGCTAGTTCCTGAAGAACACCAGATCATCTGCTTGGAACGTTGGTTGTTTTTACCTGCTTATATTTTGGGTTTAGTATGTTTGCCCAGAGACACAGTATTTTCCTCACTTGATCTAGGGTACTTTTATGATGTTGTTTTTACTGGTCAACACTTTTTTTTACCTGCTTCTGAGCCTACATTTGTCTCTTGTCCCCCTGCATACTGTCATTGTTTTACTTGCTTTCCCATATGGTATACCGTAAAACATCATCTACAAGCATAGTGTTTTTGATGAAAGCTAAATTAATACGAAACAAGCGCAAAAATGCCAATACAATAGATCTTACAATAATACTTGTTTGTATATGCATGGATCGGTCATTTGTTTGGTCAAACTCTGTATAAATGGTACCTTGATTAATTGTGCCCATCCACCACAAACTGGTCGTAAAGTCTGCATTTTCAATTTTGAGATACAATCAAAAACAGTATATGGTTTTCTATGTAAAATATATTAGGAATTTGACCTTTGATGAACCATAACTTCACTTCCAGATGTCCGATGAAGCTGGTTGAGGTGTCATTGTAAAGCTGAACGTACATTCTTTCAAAATCTGCAATAAACAGAAAATGATCTAGAGCCGACTTTACTACCACTTTCTGGTGGATGGTCACAATTTAGCTTTCATCAGACGCAATATATATAATTGTAGATGAGTTTTTACGGTACCTTCTGTTAACTACTTACCTCGAATGCTCTGTTGTCTTTATTATATTGCACCACACCCATAAAATTGCCTGCTAGTGTTTCCTTTAAGTTAGCGACATCATTCTTCTTGCTTCCTGTCAGTGGCTTACATAATCTGAAAAGAAATATGAAAACATTTCCTACAGTTAAGGGAAGGGGTATGAACGTTTGGACAGTATTTATTGTGGGACATTATACTATTATGCAGTAAACCTTTGACGAGCGCGTATTGTAAGGATACATCGCGTATTTACTGCGTTGCACGCACTTGTCTCTGATTGGCTGCTAAGGTGATATGTTGTTGCTGAGGGGAAATTTATGAATGAACTGTGCGCCGTACGCGTTGTTAGCGCCAAATTTGCAACATCACGGTAGTCGCGCTCGTCAAAGGTTTGCTGCATTTGAGTATAGAGCACATCAGACATATAAAATTGCATTATGAATAAAAAAAATGTCCTGATATCAAATTTTGATTTTTTTTTTTTTTTTAATTAGCAATGTAATACACACACACTAATAGTGACTGACATCAATTGAAAATTTTGACCTTTCGTATTGAAGATATGGATTTTTTCCCCAAACACCAAAAAAAAATTAGGTCTTTTGGGGAAAAAAAATTCATATCTTCAATATGAAAGTCAAAATTTTCAATTGATCGTCGGACTTTTCCTCCCAGCTACATACACTTTAAGAATATATCATTAGATTTATAAAATTTATTTCGAGGACTGTTATATATCAAAAATGTGAAAAATATCAATTTTAATAATTTGTCATAAAATTTGTATTATATTGTAAATTTCAAAAAAATGAAAATTATTTGATATCAGAAAGACATTTTTCATATTCAGAATGCAATTCGATATGTCTGATGTGCTCTCATGTCCCACAAAAAATACTGTCAAAACGCTCATTCCAAATCCCTTAAATAGATTGTAAAAAAATACTGCAATACAACATTCAGTTTGCTTAGCAATTTGGGATGCTTTCATCCAGTTTACTTTTGGATGCCGTAAACCCTGGTATCTGACACATGGGGGTGCTGTTAGGCTATTTGGACAATCAATACAGAATTGCACATGATTCACTTATCTGGTTTTTCACTTGGTTTCATCATGGTCAGATAAAAGAGGATGGACCACAGAATTAGAGAAGGAGAACCAGGACTCCCTATACCGCCACATACAATCGCGCCATCAGCCATGGGGAGAATATTTGAGGTATTTGTGTCCTTGCTGATGGTGCGCTGACACGAACAAAAACAATTCTACATCTCATCTGAAGCATTTTGGTACTTTCGTGCAGTGAGTGGCATCAAGTGCGTCTCTCAAATGTGCCCATCATCCATGTCGCACTTGCATGATAACGTATGCCTCAAGCGCATTCGAGGGAAACAGAATACCCCATTTTTTGCTCCATGCCTTTATGTATCAAGATAGCAGTCGAGTCCCAGTTCTCCTTCTCTAATTCTGTGGGTTGGACGGTTGTCACTTACTTGAACATATCAGAAATGGTTTTCCATCCCACCTGATGTAGTAGTAGTTCATTTAACTGGTTGACAGCACTAAGTATATTGTCATTGCATTTAGTGCCTAGTTTGCTGGTAGCCAAAGAATCTCGCACTACATCCAAGTAACCTGTGAATAAAATGAACAAAAAACAAAGCAAAATGTGATGCAGGTGACGATATGATCTGATCCACTCAAGACAAAGGTGGCATTTGAGAAATTGAGATTCAAGCAAAATATATTGAGGGCATCTTATACCCACTAATGTGACATATAGACCCAAACACACATCACATACATGAACCCATCTCAATATGTGCTTTGACCTAAACTGTGGTGACATTTGAAAATTTTAGCCTCCATTGTTCCCCTCCCCTCAAGATGTGGGTGATAGCGGATATTTGTAATGAGTGAATTTTGTTTACAACTTAAGGGACCAAGTTATGTAATGAAGAAAGATCAAGCACAATTATCAATAATATTATCATCATATCCAATGTTTTCAAAAATGCTGATTACATTCAACTGATCCTTTAATTCTTTTGAGGAGTGTATATAACTTTTCAAACAACAAGTATGTAAGGATTTCAGTAGCAAACTTGTTATGGTACAAGTACAAAACACCCACCTCTGAAATCCATCACAGCTTGTACAGGTGCGCTAGTTGCAACAGCAACATCAACTAGATGAGGGTACTTCAGGCGAAACCAAGCTGAAAGACTTCCTGTTGAAGATGCAAAAGGTTTTAAAATAATTTAATTTAATTTAAATTTAATTAAACTGGAGTAACATTGAACCTAAATTAAATATATTTCTTGGATTTTTGGCTAGCTTCCCAATCACAGTTGCCAAACTTGTGATTTAGTAGCCCAATTGGGCAACTCTTGAAGAATGTCCCCAAAACTCTTAACCATTTCCTGTCTCATACAATGTAGAAACCAATGCTTACGGAACAAATTGGGCGACTTGTCAACACTGGCTCCTGTGACTTATAATAGTCTCCTGTCTCTCAGAAAATAATGGTTTTGAATATAATTTTGGCTTTGCAACTTTATTTCACCTGTGATTCAACCCTGGTTCCTAATACTTTTTTCAGTATAAAGACACAGAAAGGGTATCATACAGAAATCCTGTTTTGGGGTATCATTATCAATTCCTTTTAAGAAAAAAAGTAACATATATTTGTACAAATTCTTTCTGCAAAATGGGTAGGAAAGTTAATTCTTATACTTGTTATCTTTTGGTCCCAAATGAGGGTACCAGTATCACATGGTCTCGTTCAGGGTATAGGCATGACAATCCAACCAAGACAGGTAATTCCTCCCTCCCCACAGCCCAATTTAGATAATTTACCTTACCTGGGTATGATCCACCAAACGACACCCATTTATTGTCCTTTGTAAGACTTTTAGTTTTAGCCATAAAGTTCCTGAAGTGTGCCAGATCAGCCAAACCCTGCTCACTGCTCAAGTATCTTAGATTGTCTACACTCAGATCCCTGCAAATTTGTATTGTTAGATGGTGGAAATGAAGCATGACTTGGAAAAAGGTGCAATGATTTATAGTGCGCTATGTATGCATAAACCATCTAGCCTCAGCACACTATACAGGAATTTGCTGGCCACTGTGACCCAAGACACACTATAAAGTACTATTTCAGGGACTGTCTTTTGGAATTTACTGGAGAGCATTAAATAGCTCTTATGGGACCTTCAAGGAGAGCTGTTTAGAGCAATTACAATAGAACGTAAGGAGAGAATGGTCAAGTGCTAAAATCACTCTCCTATATCAGATCTAAGGAGAGCAGTAGAGAGCGATTGCTCTCCTCAAAAGGCAGACCCTGCTATTTAGCAACAATCAGGGATATTGCAGCTTTACACACTATACATACCACAATAAACCGTCACAGCCAGGATCAGTTTCCTCAAGTTTTTCCTTAGATAACCAAGACAAACAAGCAGTTGGTTCCTTGCCAAGGGGAATTTCAAATTACCTCAAACAAAGACTATGCTAGGGCTTCAACTCAAATTATCAAACACCTATGCACCAACATGACCAAAGTCTAATGCCTTATGCTACTTTCATACTTTTCTGCTGCTTGCCGCTTTGCCGCTGTGAAGATGATTTTACTTCACTGCGCAATCTCGCCAAAAAACGTTAGCGGTGACCAGCGGCAAGCCGATCGATCTCTCCACCGCTTTACCGCTGCGGCAGCACCGCTGGGAGTTGAATTCAAGTCAACTGGGAGCGGTGCCGCTCTGACAAAATACGATTTTTGGAGCGGTGCTGAGCGGCAAGAGTGGCTTTCAGAGTCATGCTCCGCTTGCAGAAAAGTACAAGCAGCATGATGAAGTGTCATGCCGCTCAGCGGCAAGCGGCAGAAAGTATGAAACCAGCATTACTGATTGAGCTAAAGTTGACTGCTAGGGAATATTTGAGTAAATGAAAATGCTCCTACAGAAATTTCAGGTGAGTTCTGTTTTCAGTTTCAGTAACATCAAGATTCTATTGGAAGATGTTGTACATTGTATACGTATAAAATTTTTAAATAGTCAATCCACACTTACTTGGTTGGATGACTTTCTCCGTAGTACCTATGTTCCAGCATGAGACACAGCGCCCCCATCTGTTGCGCCCATTCAATCCATGTGCCTTCTTGCATCCAAATTGGGTTAGCCGTACCTTCTCCTCCAATCATCAAGAACACTGGACCATCACCTTTGAAATAGGTATCATTCACAAAGTAACGCTGTGATATAGAAAAGTGAAGACATTTTCATTAGAAATGTGAGTGGACACTACGAATGAGCCGTAAACTCAGCAAATTGTATTCTGAGATACACGGCAAAACGTACGTGAAGATCGTATTCATAGGTGTCTCAATTATGCGTGACATGTTTCTCATTTGAAACTGTTTCAACCAATCAATAATCCTATTGCTGAAGAGGATAATAATCTTCTACATATAGAATCATTGAATAACTCTAGTCTTTGTTTGCTTTGGCTAAATCTTGTTCAAGTGGTGGGTTACAATTGCATTATCATTTGTCTGGGTATGTATAAACAACAATTTAACAATGAGAGGACATTCCTGAAGCTCGTTGACTTGGGGATAATTTGAAATGACCGCCAATTATGACTTTATTACTTGCAATGTGGAAAAAGAGACACACGTAGAACCGAAAAAAATGTACCATTTTGTTGAAGGAGCAGAGTTCAATAAACCATAACCCTGCTTCTGGATATCGTTTGAAGTCAAATATATTTTAAAGCTTATGATATATATTTTCTAAACACGAAATAAAACAAAATTGACCGGGGGCCAAGTTTACGGCTGATTCGTAGTGTCCAGTCACAAATGTTTTTAAATTTAAGTACTCTGCAAGATCCTTGTTTACGGATGTCATGTAAACAATGTTAAATGATTTTTAACCAGCCAAAATACAATTTAATCAACCCAACAAGTTATAGACCACTTGACATGTGGTGTCATTGCCCGGCAGTATGCATAAATTATGTCAATTTCCATTGTTCTTTGCCCTGCAGTGTGTACGCATCGTTGTTTGCTCAGGGCATGTGCATTTTGAATCGCCCACCACATTTCATATGTGACATGATCTAGTCCATGGGGGCCAAAGGAGGCATTTTTGAAAATTGAGTTACAGTAATTATTACATAATACATACAATAGGCTATCATCTACTGAAAACACCAAAGGTCTAGCATACTTGGTTCTAAAGTTATGAAGTTTTTTTATGTATATTTTCTTATGCATTTTATTGTTTTTTACTCCATATTTTTACCTTTATCTCAGTTTCAAATTTGCCACCTTTGGCCACCATGGACCAGATCGTGTCACATATAGCACAAGAAAGCCATTGAACAGTGTAGCAGTTCGTTCAAGCATTTTTACTTTGATATATAAAATGATGCAGTTTGATGGCAAATTTGAATTCACCTGTCCTAGCATACCTAATGTTATACACATGTATATGTTGAATGTCTCCATGCAATAATACCGTACGCATATACCATGTATACTAGACTGCGGAACTCAGTCTTCAATGATAGTTAGTAATTTATCTTTTGGTCGTTACATGGCTATCATTTGAAGACTGAGTTCTTATAATACATCTTCCGAGGAGCAGTTGCAGACAATAGCTCGGATTATTGGGGCAGAGGTTATCTTTTGAATTCTTTCATGACCACTGAAGCATAGTCACGCCTGTCAAGGACACTCGGCGTGAATTGAAAGACCATGTCACTCACCACAAAAGAATGTCAAAGGTCATACGACACCAATTTGGTGTCTTTTCGCCCCTCGACATATGATGCTTTATAAGGTCTATGACTGCGCATATACGGCGTGCACTTTTCAAATTTAGTGTGCACTTGTTTCAAATAATTTGAAATTGTTTAGCATTAGTGATGTATCAAGGATGCATGTAAAGTTATTTATTCCACTAAATTTCTAGTTTTGACTTTTAAGCTTACTTGCTGCCAAGTTTCGATGTTGGCATCATCAAAATGATCAAGTCTTTGAGTTATCCATTGATCTGGAGGTAAAGGTCCACTGAAACGCCTCTTTGGAGTACCAATCATTCCCCCTCTTGGTCTGCCATGCCAAAACAGAGGGTATGCAGCGCAAGAAATAACGCAAATTGTACAAAAAACAGCCACGACTTTTCCAATGGAAGTCGCCATATTTTCAGGAAGCAGTCGACACTCGATCAGTGTTTCTAGATATGCATTGTCTGATTTACCAAATTCATAAGGATAATACTTAAAATATCTTTAGATAGGCCTATAATATGAAAGGAATTATTGTCACACTTTTATTCTTATTATAAGCTTCATAATTAAACATTAGCACGGAAGTACCATTTTTAATAGCAATGTATAATTTAGATTTAAAAGCTTATTCAATACATAAAAACACTGGCATCACATGTCCATCACCTGACCTAATGATAGACTTGTGTCAAATCCACAGAGATAAACATCTTTGGTCAAATCCAGTACCCAACTGGACTATTAGGCCGTATAAAATTAATGTTTTGGTTCTCGTCCCCTCCCTCCTCAATTTCTTGGGATTTGTCAGATTTTTTTTGATTTTTTAGATTTTTCAATTATTTTAGACTTTGGAATGATTTATGAATTTTTCATACATATATAAATAAGTTTATTTAGAGAACAAGGACCACTTCCAAAGTTTATGTGGTACTCTAGGGGGTTTATAACTCAGAATCTCACATTTGAAACCTCGAGCACTGTTGGAAAAGACCGAAAACTACAGACAATGCTGATTTTACACTGAAAAAAAAAAAAAAAAAAAAAAAAAAAACTCCCTCCCTCATCAATTCATGAAAATCCTCTGGACGATAACCAAAATATTAAAGCAATATTATAACATTTTCAAACAAAATAGATTTGCATTTCTTTGCCATAAAATGTTAGCTTTTACTGTCAGATATATCCCTTTTATTTTTGAGCCGAACAACTACGGCAAAGCAAAGAAAATTGGAATTTACTACCAGCGCACATGTCGCCAATTACGTACCACTCCTTCGGTCGTGTTGTGGTACGACCCTTTGTTGTATATCACCGTCCCGCACGCCGTGACGTAAATGCGTACTGTATGTTATGAACATCGTGTATGCGTTCGACTAATAATTCCATCGTAATAATAAAGCGCTGAATCAGCCTTTAATTCAAAATAATCACGGATTTTGACAAAACTACAGCACTTAGAGTCTTGATTTTTGCAGGGTATATTGGTTTAATAAAGTACAATTTAATCGTGTAAAAAAAGGAATTTTAAAAATTCAGTGAGGGCGTCTTCCTCAGCAAATGTCCCAGACAAACGTGGTATGTCTATGGCAAATGTTATAAAAATTAATCAGGGTTATAATATGGCTTTAACAGGGGCGGCGCCAGGGTATTTTGATAGGGGGGGCAAAACAATTTAGGAAATTTGTTATGCAGTGCGATAGCGCTGCCCGTCGCGCTTGCGCGACGCAGGGGGGTGTCTGAGGGGGGATGTGCCCTCCTGAGAAATGGGAAAATTTTCAAAATGAAAGCACAAATGAAGCCATTTGATGCACCATTTTCACCCCTTTTAGGGTTATTTATTTATTTTCTAACCGCATATTTTTATGGATTTTATTCACGGGCCCGACTTTCAGCCCGCTGGTTTTAGGCAAATCCAGCACCTTTTGGCAACAAACAGAATAAGTTCAAATGAAGCCATTTGATGCACCATTTTCACCCCTTTTAGGGTTATTTATTTATTTTCTAACCGCATATTTTTATGGATTTCATTCACGGGCCCGACTTTCAGCCCGCTGGTTTTAGGCAAATCCAGCACCTTTTGGCAACAAACAGAATAAGTTCATGGTACAAATGTGCGAGAAGTGAAATATGGTGGAAATGTAAAATGAAGTCGCGCGAAGCGCGAAAAAATTGGCACTTTTTAGTCTAAAATGGCCAAATATGAGGTTACTTTAGTCAGAAACCAGGAGCGTTGGAAGGTGCCCCCTATGATCACTAAAAGCCGAAAAGGTCCACTTTGCGAGCGTAGCGAGAAAAAAATGCTTTTTCAGTCAGAAAAGGACAAAAATTGCCCATTCGCGAGTGTAGCGAGCGAAAAATTAGGTTCTTTATGCTTTCTTGGTCAAAATTTTAGTAAAAGGTCCAAAACAGGGCCATAATTTCAAAATCAGCCCCCAATAAATCCTGGCTACGCCCCTGGCCGGCCGTAATGAAGCCAATTGCTTATATTTACGCTCGTATATTGGTGCATAATGTTTACACTATTTCTGATACAATGTGATGAAACCCCGTAAAAGTTGTGTAATATCGGACTGATTAAAGTAAACTTATTTAAAATGATTAATTGCTGCATGACACAGACTTGCATGTGTTGCCGCGCCAGGAAAATGACGTAGCCAGGATTTTTCCAAAGTTGTTGGGAGAAAAGGCAAGAGAGAGGCCATGCGACTTTTATGGGGGAAAATTTGCCGAAAATGGGCCCAAAATAAAAAAATCAACAACTTTAAAACCGCGTAGGTCAGCATTCCACAAGGGGCAAGATCCGAAGGGGGGGAGTTTCCTCCTTTTAACCATGGCCAGGGAGGGGAATTTCTCCTTTTCTTCTTCTCCCTCCTCTCTTTCTCTCCCCTCCCTTTTCTCTCTCCTTCTTCTCTTTCTCTTTTTCCTTCCTTTTACCTCTTTTTTGAAAATCATAGGGGGGGGGCAATTGCCCCCCTTGCCCCCCCCCCCTGGGCTTTAATTTTATACGGCCTTATATTAAAGCTGCAGGCATTTATGCGGGAGGAATCTGCCGCATATTGAGTGCTAACCGGGGGGCACTTCAATATGAAATGGATATAGGCCTAGGTGTAGGGCTGGCACTTTCGCAACTAAGGGATAGGCCTATTCGGTGAGAGCAAAATGTAAAAAATATGGTGTCATTGGGTGAGAGCATGATTTTTGGCATTCGGTGAGAGCAAAAAGTACAAAATAGGCCTAGGCCTATGGGGTATTAAAAGGTGAGCGTGAGAGCCGAAACATCGCCGCAAAAACCTCGAAAATCGAATTTCTAGTTCTAACCTTACCTTACCTATCCTCTTCAGGCCCTGTGGCCCATAAGGCTGCAAGTCTCCTCCTCCAGCTGTCCCTTTCTCTAGCTACTGGCTGGCTTCACTCCATGACCTCCACCCTAATTTCTTCCTTTCTTTTCCACTGTCCGCCTCCGAATGTTGTCTTAGGGCGAACAACTTTCCTTCTGCCTTCTGGAGCCCAGGAAAGTGCTGTCATGCAGTGGCTATTATCCTCCATTCTTAGCACATGGCCAATCCATTTCCAACTCCTTCTTTTTACTTCTTCAATTATCCTGTTCATTTTGGTTTTCTTTAGTAAGTCATTATTTGAGATGACATATGGCCATCTAATCTTCAGTATTCTCCTGAGACATTTGAATTGAAAAGTGTCCAACTTCCTGTTATCACTATCATTGATCTTCCAAGTTTCACAGCCGTATACTGAAATTACCAGAGATTTGAACAGCTTCAGTTTGGTTCCTAAAGTGAGTTTGCTTGCATTCCAGATTTGTTTTAGGCTAATAGCTCTAGTTCTAAATGGCTTCAAATTTCATTGTTTTTTCAAAATAAGTAACAAAATCAGTGTTAATGAAAGTTGCTGTTCAAATTGAACTTGTATTGTCTTTGGGTGACAGCTCAAATGGAAAAATAGGGGTCTTTGGGCGACAGAACATGTGTTCGTAAAAAATATGGGTTTTTGGGTGACAGCGATGCTGAAAGGGGGTATTAACAGTCCTACATATGCGTCACCTCTAAAGTTGGAGTGCCCCGGAGTGCTACAATGTAGCTTCAAGTTGAAGTTTGATTGTTCAATGATTATAATATTATTAGGCCTAGATATAGGTATGGAGTGCCCCCGGAGTGCTACAATGTAGCTTCAAGTTGAAGTTTGATTGTGTACAATGATTATAATATTATTATATAGGTAGGGGCCTATGGACCCAGATAACATATACTTATTGGGCCAATGTTGGCAAAAAGTTGCATTGGCATTACATCAGTATATAATATTGGGCCAATATTGGCTCACCATTCATTGGCAGCTGATCTCGGGCCAATAATAAACCAATCATTGGTTTAATGTTGGCCTTTTATATATCGTTTGATTGGCATTACATCAGTATATAATATTGGGCCAATCTTGGCTTTCAATTGGCAATTTTTACATTGGCATCATGTCACTTGGCAGCCAATATAGGTTATCACACCAATTTCGGTAACAAATTGGGTAACAATATGGTAATAAATAATTATTGTGATGAGAACTAGTGTTTGGAAGACCTTATTTAAATCCTAAATATTATACTAAGTTGAAATAATAGGAAACAAAACCACGGATGATAAAACGCAGGGCAAACGCTATTTAACACCACGGATTATTTATTTTAAAGAAAATACACAAGAATTTTCGGCAATTTCAATTCTAAGACCATACCAGAGAGTTGATATTCTTGAGAGGGCACTCTATTCACGTGGTTTCTTTTCCAACGCTAAAAGATCACGAATTTTGGTGGGCTGCAAATGAAACGTGTCCCCGCTATCGACTGACTACGTCACTGTTATGAATAATTCATTAGGTTTTTCAATGCAATCGCCTCGACCCATTAATACATATTATCTGTATCATCAAAGTACTTGGAATAGCAATCCGGTGAGTTCACTGAACTACGCCCTAATACTGATGGAGTTTTAATGGCGTTTAATGGCGCTAATCCTCTCCATACACAGATGAACAAATACAATAGATGAAGGTCAACACGTATGACCTCCTATGTGACATGTTATATGTGATGTACAATAACCTGAATATCATAAAGATCAGTATTCGTTTGTGCATATGAACTGCACATTTACGTTGCTAGATATTACTCATTATATATAATGACAAATATTGGTATTATGACAATACGGTATATACATTGTATATAAAATGACTAATAGATCCTACTATCATGGCGTCAGGTCAATGTTCATCATACCCCGTATGTTTCTTAAAATTCATTCATATTTGAGACAAATTGCTGTGCCAATTTTATTGGTGCACAAGTAGATCCGTGTTTTTTTTAATTTTAATTTCCTTTTAATGAAAAAATTAAGGTTTTCCACTGCACGGGGGCCACAAGGGTGATACTAATTTTAATGCTATATTTTCAAAACGAATACGTGCTCCCGGTTGGCTCTATAGCGATTTCACAGAAAAGGTATTTCTAGTGCAATGCAGCGTCGGACTCTAGCTGAGAGCGTAGCCTAAGTCATTCCGGACTCCAAAAGGGCTCTCCATACACAAATGAACAAACACAAAGGAGGGTAGTCTCCTCCGTGACCAGCTTGATTTCGATGGAGCGGAACCAAATTGGCTGCGGAGGAGACGGGTCATTTTTCCATGCAAATTTTTCAGTGTCAGCCGCCTGACCATACTTTTAAAGATAATTTCTAAAGTACGTGTCACCATGCTATCAAATACTCTTGATGGCTATTCAACACCACGGTGATGAGTCGTGTTCCTCTCTTATACCGCGAAGCGGGCAAGAGATGATACATCTCGTCTTTTCCCGAGCCAATAACGTCCAATAATTAAAATAATCCATTGCATCAATATTGGCCCAATACTAAAATTACATATCGTTAAAACATTGCAGAGATGCCAGTCAGTGTTGTCAAAAAATCCTGAAATGGCAAAAAATTTCCTGAAAAATGTACTTTGCCTATACGTTTGTACAGGATCATCCGAGTAAAATTTCCTGAAATCAGGAAATTTCCTGAAGACTGGCAACACTGAACATTGGCAGCCAATTGTTTGCCAATGAGAAATAGGTACAGGCCCAATGTCGGTTCAATAACTGTGACAAGGTTTGGGCCAAGCTGGGGCCAACATTGGCCCAAGCCCAATATTGAGCCAACCTTGGGCCCATGAGCAAAACATGATTGGCCCAATACTGTCAGCCAATGTTGGGCCAATTGAACTCAAACATTGGCCCTTCATTGGGCCACCATTGCCATGCTATCTGGGATATGACAGTAAAAACTAACATTTTATGGCAAAGAAATGTTAATCTATTTTGTATGAAAATGTTATAATATGAAGCTTTAAGGGGTACTACACCCTGGCCAATTTTGTGCCTATTTTGCATTTTTCTCAAAAATTATAGCACATTGGTGACAGGTAAGATATGTATATTTTAGGGCAAGGACTACAACTACTGTACTGAAAATTCAGCAACTCAAAGCAAGTAGTTATTGATTTATTGATCAAATATTGGTTTTCCCTCATTTTTGACTGTAACTCCACAACTGTTGTCTGTTTTGAAATAAAATTTCCAGTGCAGTAGTTGTAGTCCTTGCCCCTATAATATACATATCTTACTTGTCCCCAATGCGCTATAATTTTTGAGAAAAATGCAAAAATAGGCACAAAATTGGGCAGGGGTGTAGTACCCCCTTAAGTAAACCCTTCACCTAACCTGTACTTTTGAAAATATTACGAAACTGTGTTTTTGGTGAAATGATCGCCAGTGCAGAACCGGCTTTGATGCATAAGGTGATTTTGCACTTTCTCTATTGCTTTGACACCGGAATGAACTCCCTTAATGATATTTCGAATGACAGAAACCTGTGAACTAGAAACACTTAAGAAAATAAATGTAGCGGAACTATTTATAGCACCGCCAAGTGTCGAGTATCCATTAATTGCAGAGTTGACAATACAAGGTTTATATTAACCTGAGTGATCAAAAACAGTTGAATTAATTAAAGTAGTCGTGGATAGAATTGGTTTCAATATCCTTTTTCTGTGTTCAAAAACACATTCCATTTTCTTTCCAGGATCTGTGGTGGAAATAACAGGGTTTGAATTGTTTACTTTTGAATTAGGCCTACTGCTGATCACAGTTACTGTTGAACTACCTTAGTCTGTAAATACCACAATATAATGTTAAAATGGCAGCCATTTTGAAAATCAAGATGGCTGCCAGTCTTATTGTTCCCCTAGCACGCTGGCACTACGTTTATTAGACTCCTAGGTATTGGAAATATGGGTATTGCCACCAAAATTAGCCTCGTGGGATATTCACAACTCGGGTTATAGTAAAAATAATATCAAAAATGGCGGCCATTTTGAAAATCAAAATGGCCGCCTTCTGCAACACCTCAGATTTGTCCACCAAAACTTTTCTTGCTCTTTGGGACCAATAGAAGGTATCTAGATAGGTGAGATGATTTAATCATTAAAATCCCACGGCCGACCACAGTCTCCCGGACTAATAACCATGATAACTTGAAATTCCTCTGAAGACAAGTCAAGAATTTTCAAAAGTATGACAAACTTTTATGGTGCATTATGTAAACCGTATCTTTTAAAGGTCTATGTTATCGCAAAAAAGGTCTGCTGACATGTTCAGTACTTTGAAGGTCGAATAGTAACCGGTTAATGCTCTGCGTGCTAGCCATGCGCTTCAATGGAAAAAGTTCAACTTTTGAAATATTTTCTCAAAATATCAAGAGTTATCTTAAGAACTACTGAATCAATACTAGGCTTGTTTGTACTCATTTTAATGCATTTTTCGTGCTGATTCCAAATATGGTCATGAAAATTTACATTTCTGAAATTTTTGAATTTCTAAAAAAAAAGAAACTTGTCGTCTGCAATCGACACCCGCGTGAAGAGAGTTAAACATCAAAACAATATACAAAATAATGAACACACACAGATAATTATTGAAGAAAATGTTAATTACTTTGAATGCCTGTTAATGGCAGTTTGTACGCATGTTTTCATCAGCATTTACTAAAAATATCAAATTAATGGTTTCTTGGAATTAACTTAATGAAAAATTGATAATTGAAGGAAATACTTAAAGTCAAATCCGCGACGGTGTCGCATGATATGAATTATGGCTTAGCGCGACACTTTGATCCATTAATATATTAATTGTCAAATTAAAATAAATAAATAAATGATCTGTGCCCAAAATATACTCAGTTAAAGTGTGATCGCCCAGGAGAAAAGACCCGATCAGTATACCATCGCCATGTCTCTTGAAGGTATTGCAATAGTTTTTGTCTGTGGTAAGTACACATTATTTTGTGTAAATTGTTATGGCCGCGTCATTTACAAACTTAATTTTTTGATAGTTAGATAAATATTATATTATATTATATTATATAAAATTATATAAAATTATATTATATTATATTATATTATATTATATTATATTATATTATATTATATTATATTATATTATATTTTATTTTATTTTATTATATTATAACAATTATAATCAATGGCTTAAGTAGTAATTTTATTTTGTACATATGTAAACAATACTTTTCACCAGTGTGGCGGTAAATTATGCATACTTCTACCCAACGTGATCCCTATACCGATGGTGGCCATCGCTGGGTATTACGGTCTATTACCACACCCAAATGGAACTCGATTAAATAAAATGTACTCGATTCCTCTACCAAGACCTGAAATGGAAAATGCCAAGTCAATGTATTTCGGAGTATCAAGATGTATTATCCCCAGACAGAAATAAAACAACACGATAACAACCATTTGCGACTCATGTCGACATTAGAAAAAGATCAGTGAATTTATTTACCAAATGTTTTTTAACAAAGAAAACTGGAATCAGCCATTACACAAGCAGCCCAAAATTGGACAAGCGATTGCTGGTACTATACTTTTCTGGTGGATACCTAAAAGTAGCAAAAGGGCAAAGCAAGCAAGAGACAACTAAGTTGACTCATAAAAAGCAAAAAATTGAACAAGGCGATTGCCGGTGCTATACTTTTGTGGTGGTTACCTAGAAGTAGCAAAAAAGGGCAAAGCAAGCAAGAGACAACTTTGTTGATGTGAATATACCTCATGACGAACTCCGCCGGGACATCCTGGAGTCCATGTAAGTTGACTCATAAAAAGCCCAGATAAATATTAAGGAGACAACTTTACCCTGTATGAAAATACGTGGTGAGCTCCATTCGTGATTACCTATAGAGCCGGTTGCTCACTAAAATGCCGCGGTCTTTGCAAAAATGAGGCCTTCAAATATAAAGATATTGATCAAAGCATGATCTCAATAAAAAGCAAATGGCTTTTAAAAATTGAATGGCTGAAACCTTCGTTTTCCATATAAATACATAGCATGCTCCACTAGACTACTGAAGCCATAATTGCTCTTCAGGAAGATTACCTGACAGAAAATAATGATTGTTTTGAAATAACTGGTTAAGTTAATGTAATAACTACACTATTACATTAAATATCAAAAATTCGGACAGAAAAACTGCCTCTCACGCACTTCATGTATCAATTATACTATAAGTATCAAGTAACATTGCCATCATTTTGTGGTGAATATATCTGCTTGGTTGGCTTTGTTACTCGACTATTATTAAAAATAAATACCCACTCTACCTATTCACGAAGCCTCATCTATGACAATGATAATTCTTCTACTAATACTGGAAAGTATTTCAGATTTTGTTTTAAATATAAATAATATCTTCAATCAATATATTCCCTGCCTCCACCATTAATGGGTGTGGTGGGTGGAGAAAATTTTCACCGATCTTCCTCCAATGCTTATCGACAGAGAATGACATTCCCGCTCACAAGCATGGCGTCGAGCACGCAATACCGACAGCCGTGATTGGACCCTACAAACGCACCAACGAATCACGCCATTGGCCAAAGCTAGTTACCCGGGAAAAACCTGACCTTTGACCCGGCCTGAAACTTTCTTTCTGCAGGTGATAAATTGAGTTTCACCGCGATATACGCAATGAAACTGTATTATCCCCAGACAGAAATAAAACAACACGATAACAACCATTTGCGACTCATGTCGACATTAGAAAAAGATCAGTGAATTTATTTACCAAATGTTTTTTAACAAAGAAAACTGGAATCAGCCATTACACAAGCAGCCCAAAATTGGACAAGCGATTGCTGGTACTATACTTTTCTGGTGGATACCTAAAAGTAGCAAAAGGGCAAAGCAAGCAAGAGACAACTAAGTTGACTCATAAAAAGCAAAAAATTGAACAAGGCGATTGCCGGTGCTATACTTTTGTGGTGGTTACCTAGAAGTAGCAAAAAAGGGCAAAGCAAGCAAGAGACAACTTTGTTGATGTGAATATACCTCATGACGAACTCCGCCGGGACATCCTGGAGTCCATGTAAGTTGACTCATAAAAAGCCCAGATAAATATTAAGGAGACAACTTTACCCTGTATGAAAATACGTGGTGAGCTCCATTCGTGATTACCTATAGAGCCGGTTGCTCACTAAAATGCCGCGGTCTTTGCAAAAATGAGGCCTTCAAATATAAAGATATTGATCAAAGCATGATCTCAATAAAAAGCAAATGGCTTTTAAAAATTGAATGGCTGAAACCTTCGTTTTCCATATAAATACATAGCATGCTCCACTAGACTACTGAAGCCATAATTGCTCTTCAGGAAGATTACCTGACAGAAAATAATGATTGTTTTGAAATAACTGGTTAAGTTAATGTAATAACTACACTATTACATTAAATATCAAAATTCGGACAGAAAAACTGCCAAACAAGTTTTTTGTCATTTATGCAAAAAATTGCCAAACACCCCCCCCTCCCCGAATTTACTGATCCGGATTTTTTAATTATTGGCTCATCCGGGAGGGTATGAAAATGCATGAGGGTTGGCATTGAAAAGGTCTATCGCATTCGCGTACTGCCAGAGACCAAATTCTGATGGTTGCACAGTCATAATCAAATATAGGCAGGCCTGTTGTCTACCTTGCGTAATTGCCGATTTAAAATGGCAAAATGCGTGACCACGTGAGTGTTCTCCCCAATGACTTTGTGAGCATATATCTACTTATATTCCTTGCACCCTTTCCCATTTCATCCGCGTAGCCCACCAAGATCAATCTTGTGAATGGCAATAGCGCTCTAAGCCCTTCAAGCACTCCTTCACCTTGTTCCTGATTTCCCATGTATGGCGCTTTAAAATATCATTTGTCCCTGTGTGCATTGTGCAATATTACCGTTGCGGGAAAGTGGTTCTTATACATTGTACATTAGGCGAGCTACTCTGTCCACTATATCTCCATGTCTTGAGCCTTTTAATTTATCCCTGGTAGTCTCATTCTACATCGCCTCCGCCGTGAAGTTGTGTTTGGCTCTTCCCTGCCTGTCTCACGATACTGTCCCCTACCACACACATTCTCATGTTAAGACTCTGTAATTAAGCAAAACAGAACAACAAGCAGCAAATTGTTTCTACCAAAAGCTAATAATTAATACTACAAAGGTTCCTTCTCCAGCTGATGAGTTATGTCTACCTGATAGGCGGAAACAGAAAAGGAGCTAATGAAATTATGAGACAACTTGACTCCTATGCCGCCGTCTGACATTCCCAATTTGCTGTGTCTGGATACTACCCCAAGGATCTATGTGGGATAATAAAGTTTTACAATCGTAATACTTATTACGATAAATTATTTTCTTCTGGGCAGGCGATTACCGACAGCCTGCTAGCGAATAGATGCTAGGGAGCAAGAAAAAAGATTAATATATAAATTCATAACAATTAATTGCTGCTTTCAATAGTCTATATTGGACTTTACAATGGACTAACAATCTGTGTGAGTTCCTGTCTGATTACTACAAGATCTGCACAGGAGAGACTACCTGAAACATACATACAATTATGGATTACACAGGTTGACTAGCCTAATATATAATCGAAAGGCTGAGGATTTCCACTTTCCCTATTAATATTTCGTCACTGATGCCCCCATAGCTGCCGCCGTCGCGTCACCTATTCTACAGCTATGATGACTAAAATGACCTGGTTCCAATTTCCAAGCCTATTAATTTGATTCCTTGCTTTAAGATATGTGAGAATTGAAACAGTGTTAGATGGTCACCACCAAAATGAATAAATAAAGGACCTGGTCGTAGCAGTCTGGATTTCAATAATTCTAGCATTGTCCTAACAGGACATAATGACTGATATGATGAACTCTCTATCCTTAACTTGACCCCTGACCCTCTCTGATCAGCTTTTGAAAACGTAATTGCTACTTCCAGCACTTTTGGATTTGTATCTAGTACTCTTATGTCCTGTTTTCATATCAATCTCGAAATATCACTCCCCTTGTTTCCTCTGTCATGTCAATTCACCTACCCTTAAAAAACGGAAAAAGGCTAGCAAAGAGCTGCCTTAAAAAAAAAGCTGCCTTAATCAATTTACTCAAGATTGTTGGAGTAATAGGTAACATACACGTTTTGTTTTGTTTTTTGAATAAAAAGGAACCTGTCTGATCTAACCAACCATTTATATTGTGTACGAAAGCTATCGCCGAAATATTTGAATTTATTGATGAGGTGCCCCCTTTTGACGATAGGAAGGAAATGAACGCCACTATGTGCGATTGATTCGCTGGCCATGACGATCCTAAATTAATAAATTTCTCCCAAAAATCCCTACAATTATCTATACCTTTACGGTATGACATCCATGTACTTGAAGCTACTGATGCACGTACCAATTGATGCGACTCCTCCTTTAAAGCTTCCATAAAAACTGGGGCACCGTTATAGACACTGGTTTTGCTCGTGGTGCCTCCTCCTAAACTGTTCCATCTGGAAGCGGGAAAAGGCATCAGCTATACTATAAAGTTTGCCTGGAATATGCTTAGCACAAAAATGTTAGCTTCCATTTTGAACATTGCAACACGAAGAACCGCACTAGCCTCATGATTTTGGCACACTTTGAAGATTGTCTATTGATGATAGATACTGGCAAATTATATATCTGACCTGATGATGACCCTCTTCCTTTAAATTAATCTCCCCATAACACTACTGCGCCACAACCGGGAAAAAAATAAAAAATTCTAACCACGCAATTGAATGACGAGGCAGTTTCATTTGGCTATCCTTGAAACCACTTACCTCCAAAAATCCCCGACTCCTATCTCACCGCTAGCATCCGTTAACATGGTTAATAGCTGCAAATCGCTTTCATCCGACCACGTTACTTCCGGTATAATGGCTGCCCCATTAAAATGACCTAAGAACACCCGCCGCATTTCTAAGTTGCTTTGTGCTCCCGCTGACCATCTAATTTTGTACCATGGTTTCTTGCACACGCACGTTAAGTCAATTGAGCGACGTAAGAAAGCCCTTCCTGGATTAACGGCTTTACATACCAAAATTTAACGAACCTATTATCGATTGCCGATCCCTTAGCATTATTTTTGTCAGCTTAAGCGCATTCTTGATTTTACCTCTAATATTGATCAATTTGCAATCTGCAATCTCAAATAAACGATCTTAGTTGTTGGGCCTACTGACGTATCTGGGGATAATGGTACGCCTAATTTCTCACAAATTAATGCTGCAAGTTTTAGCCCCTGTTTCCAAATTGCTGGCGCATTCCCCCTGAGTATGATACCCTCGTGGTTGCACGAAAGGAACAAAAATTGTAGTTCCTGTTCCCTGCTGTCACCGGTGCAACACCTGAGTGCATGTACATAAAGGGCCCGCAATTTCTCATCTAATATCGCCCACGTTTGTTTGTTGATAGAATCAAGTTCAAGATTTGTATGTATGTCTATAAACGTTTCCAAGGTAATGCTCCTCAATATTTATGTGTTTTACTCTCTCATAGAGAAATACCTTCAACTGGTTGTAGGACAAGATCTTCCAAAGACACCACATTACTAAAAGCTCGTGTTGGTAAAAAGTGCATCGGTGACAAATCGTTTTGTGTTACGGCACCTTCATTATGTAACAGCCTCCCACGTGACATCCGGGAGGCTTCATCACTTCACTCTTTCAAAAAAATGCTTAAATGTCATTTGTATCCAGAATGTTGATATGTTTTGCTTATTTTTGTTTTCTTTTTTGTGTGCGCTCTGATCGCTCTGTAAGAAGCGCCTTATAAATTTATTTTTTATTTATTTTTTTATTTTATTTTTTTTTTTTTTGCATTGTGTATGTATTGACTTTTTATCTTCTATTGATGTTGATGTTGCCTAATAGCCTCAAAGTGTAATAAATACCGTACATAAATAAATAAAATCATTGCAAATGGTTGCTGTATTCACGACCACATGAAATGGCCAAGTATTGACTAAATTCTCCCACCCCTATTCATGAGTGCCCCATTTGAATTCATTTGTTGTGACTACCAGGTACCATGTGTGTATTAATTGGCGAGGCTCTCGTATTATTACTGGATAATTGCATGAAGCAGCACTTACATTACTATTGTTGGCTAACCTGTTGATTGAAAATGTATTGTTATTATTATATTTATTCAATAAACCCCAGCGAAACGAGAGTTGCTGAGTAAGCGCTATCCGAACCATAAACACATGCATGATCAGACAACGAGAGTTCAATTTCCCCACAGAATTTGGCGGTAGCATCGTTCACTAATGGGTCTCATAATAACATAACGATCGCTGTGATATCATTTCAAGATGTTTCTTTCCCAATTAAGCCAAACAGCCTATGAGGAGGAAATTTATGCATGAGCAATTACATCAATGACGTAGTAATGAATACCCTCTATTGGTCACCCTATTGATTGACAAGACCCTTGCATTATTGTTGTTAACCTATTGATTGGAGTACATGCATTATTGGTATTATTTGCCTGATTGACGATTGACAATGGATTCACCATGCTGTACTAACATTTGTAACTTTATTATCAAGAGATTGAGCATTGTTAAATATACGGTTTATATATACCTGTTATAAGCCTGTCTGCCATACTTGCATACTGTTGTACAAGTTGTATCTGTTGTATGACTGGTATGACTGGTATTGGTACTTCACGTACTTGTTGCTGTTCTACCGGCACTTGTTGAACTTGATGTTGCTGTTTTGCTATGGTTGCTATGGTTTGTTTTGTTGCACCTGTCTATCAAGTTGCATTTTATCAACATGCACGCTCTACTTGTTGGTTAGAGTTCGGCGACGGTGGCTGTATTTATTGCTCAACGCCATTTTTCGCCCGATTTCACTCTTGTTCTTCCCCTTCCTCGGTCTCCTGGTGTACTACGAGCCCCTGACTGAGCTTGAGTTCCAGTTCTTTGAATATCGAACTATTCAATTTAACCGCTGATTTCTGTTGGTTGATTTTCTTCTCCCCATAATTTCTAGTAAGCTTACGCTGATACTATCTGTATTACCTGTCTTCCGGTAGTGGCAAAGTCCCAATGAAATCTTGACAAATTAATTAGTTTACGCTGCTATTGTACATGTGTATATGGTGGTACATGTACGTCCGCTAGTGGCAAAGTCAGGTACATTTAGTCCATAAAATCTTGACGATCTCGACCATGTTTACGGCGAAATTTCACACTCCAGAAAAGAATTTTCTGCTCCAAACGAAAATATAGCTGGTATTTCATACTGTCTTTGTAAAGTAAAGTGCATATGAAATGCACAAAGTACGGCACGAAAATCTTTAGTCCATTAAAATCCTGACGATCTCGACAATGTTTACGGCGAAATTCACACTGAATTATCTGCTCCAAACGAAAATATAGCTGGTATTTATACTGTCTTTGTAAAGTAAAGTAAAATAAAGTGCATATGAAATGCACAAAGTACGGCACGAAAATCTTTAAGCTTAAGAAAATTTTTCACCGATCTTCCTCCAATGCTTATCGACAGAGAATGACATTCCCGCTCACAAGCATGGCGTCGAGCACGCAATACCGACAGCCGTGATTGGACCCTACAAACGCACCAACGAATCACGCCATTGGCCAAAGCTAGTTACCCGGGAAAAACCTGACCTTTGACCCGGCCTGAAACTTTCTTTCTGCAGGTGATAAATTGAGTTTCACCGCGATATACGCAATGAAACTGTATTCTATATAGATAACTTATCAAGGGGTGTAGTAAAAAAAAAGCGCAGTGATTTATAATGCGTTACGCATAGTCACAACGCCTAAACGTTGATCCACATGGCACATTCTCCGATAAAGTGTCCAAAAAGCCAAATCTGTGTCGCCCATAGTTACAAGTCGTATTCAGACTTGTTTCGTCAGAAAGAAATGACTTTTATTAATATAACTGATACTTAGGAGTTGCTTTCTAAAGTGTGTGGGGCTAGAGGTTGTAACATGCCTAGATAGTATAAAACAATAAAGCTGATTATACATATCCATTGTTTTCCTCCATGTCGCCAGCCAAGGTGCGTTCCGTATAATGTGTCCCTGTTCGCTATACATGCGCGCATAATAATGGATTATAGGTACTTTTCATTAGCTGGTATCATGCCCTAATTATAAAGTATAAAACATCACAACGCAGTTTATTAAATTTTTCCAACAGGGTTTTGAGACTATGTCGCCAATATTGTTCACAGATACGTTACCATATTTCTAATGGATAGCAATCTGTCAAAATAACTAGCAATATCAATGTTTTCATATGTGATGGATCAAGCAGGCTCCATAGTTATATTATATATGTGGTACATAACACAATGGTTTCAAAGTAAAACAAATCAGGTCTATTAAAAAAAAAAATCCTGACGTTACGTTCATGTCGTCACAGATACGTTACCTAAATTCTACTCCCTCGGAAAAAACGCTGTGATAAATGAAGCCAAATACCATACCAGACTTTAGTACATTGGGTGATGACTGATCAAGTATGAGTATTAAGTCGGTAAGTTTTTACACTTGCACGATTAAGACAAAAGTGTGAAAGGGCTTCACAGATACGTTACCACTGATACGTTACCACCAATGCGTACAAGTAATATTGCTTAAAAATGAAGTATTGTTGAAAAATCACCCATGCATTGTTTTGTGCTCTGAAACTATTAAAGTTTACGATTCTGAATGATTTTCATGAAATCTTCGTGGTTGGAATTTTGCAATTACCGAGACCAAACTTGGACGCTTTATCGGAGAATGAGCCCACAAGCCTCAACACACTTTATAGGTTGTCGCTGACCACTACGGCCCCACATCATTCCATAAACCATTTAACAACAAATCAGGGACTTTGCTGCTAAAAGAGCGCACACCCTAGACATTCCACAAAATAACCTTCGCAACCAAGATCAGCTTCCCGAGTTTCGTACGGGTTACAACGAGACAATTAGCAGTAAGTTCCTTGTCCAGGGGAATTTCAAGGTAACTCATTTTTTTTTCACGAGAGCATACTTGGCACCGCCAAGGTTCGAACCCGCAACCTCTCGCACCATAGTCGAACGCCTTAACGATTTAGCTAACTTGACTAGTACCACCTAAAACAGTATGATTTAACGCAACTTTGTGTTTCTTAGCGTTTTTAAGCCTTACTTTTCGCCAGTGTGGTGGTAAATTGTGTGTTCTTCGTCTTGATCCTGATATCGATGGCGGCCATCGCTGGGTATTACCATATCCAAAAGAAATACGTTGTACATGTGCTAGATTCATCTACCAGTATTCGAATATGCCAAGTTCATGTCTCTCGAAGTACCCTGATGTATTCTACATTGAGGACCTACAAACTTTGATAGACAAAAAGGATGTGAAAGAATTGAGAAGGATGATGGGATGCGATTATATGCATGGTAAGCATGATATGATTTAAATATCATATATCCTCGATTTAGTGTAGTATCTCAATAAAATATATAGCTTATTTCTGCCAGGGTATTCACCGTCACTTACATCGGCGCCACCAGATGTTTTTAGGGGGGGTACAGAGTGAAATCTGGTGGGGGCGGCAAAAATTTGCATTAAATGTTTCAATTTTTTGCCCCAACCTAGTGAATTCTGGTTCTTTTTTCAGACTGACAGAAACTCCAAGTTTGGGAAATGCTTTCCCCATGCTTATGTGTCATCCATCGTTTTCTGTCCTGCCCTAACTTACCGTGTTGTGCATGTAGGTGGTGATGCGTCCTGTCGTTTTTCTGTCTTCATCATATCTTTTTCTGGTCCTTGGCGTTATATAACCATTGGGTTATATATTTTAGTTGAAATTCAATCAACTTTTGAAAAGCACCCTTAACAAGGAGTTAACCCTTGGCTAAAATGATACCCTAAACAGGTAACACGCGCCTGTTTTCACACCCTAAACAAGGATTTCAGTCCTAGCATCAAATTTCATACACTAAATTTCATTTTCGCGTATTAGCAATTGCAATTTTGCAACCCTTTTTTTTCAAATTTTTCATGTTTTTGACACCCTAAACACGATATGCGCGTATCGTACATACCCACGAAAAACTACCCTTTTTACGCGTTTTTATTATCGCGGATGGTGACAGGCCACAATGGGCAGTGACCCCGGGGATGTCTTCGATAGGGAAGTGTGGATTTCATTTGGAAAAGCCTAGTTTCTGCGAGGCCTTTGGTTTGCGGTTGGATTTATTGCAGAGTGATGCTGGTTTCATACTACCCTGCTGCTTGCCGCTGAGCGGCGTGGCGCACGCGCATTGCAGACAAACGGACACAATAAAGGCTTGTCATTGGTTGAAACGCCCTGCCGCTTGCCGCAGCGGCAAGCGGCAGGAAAGTATGCTGGAGGCTTGATACTTTTAGTAGTTTTAGTAGATTTTTGTATGATATTTATTCCCCTTTTACTCCCGTTTTACATAGGTACATCTACAAATGCACCTATTTCTCAAACCACGGAAATACCACCAGGAGTGACTACGTTTGGTAAGCTTTGACATGACGTCATAATAATATCTATAAGCCGTTTACTTACTCTGAGTATCTATTATCTTGTAGAATTTTAATTCTAATAAATTACTTTTCTTTCTGTTAAGTAAGAGGAAATAATAATGCCAATAAACTTGTGCTATAAAACTGAACTCCGTGGATTCTAACCTCATAATTAATTATACTTACTATGGTGTATGTGATGCAAATGTTGACTAACCTCATAATTAGTATACTTACGTACATGGTGTATGTGATGCAAATGTTGATTACTGTGTCGTATATATTCGTGCAATCATGTATTATAAAGCTCATGTAAATTCACACCCATTGATTTTTATTCCCGTTTTATTCTCGTTAGGTAGTACAAATGAACCTAATTCTCAAACAACTGAAGCACAGCCAGGAGGATCTGTAAACGGTAAGCTATGACATGACGTCATAATAATAAACCCTAAACGTAGGCACCCAACTGTGTGTGAACATTGTTGGCCATAATGTTGATACAAATTCAAGTGATATCCGCCTGTTTTTCTCCATTTCCTCATTATTTCCTCACAGTGAAGTTTATAGCTACATTGGGCTATGCCTGTTGAAATCCATACACCCATGTATGATCTTAATCTCCCATACAGAGTGCGTTTATTTCAAATGGGGTGGCTCTAGGGGTGCATGGATTTCATCTGGAATAACCAGTTGCTCAATTAAACAGAGATTATGTTTCAAACTGTTTTGGGAAAAATAACGTTTGTCAAAATCTTTGGAGAAAACCCAAACAGATGATTTTATTATATATCTAAAAAAGTAACTATCCCCTCCCCTTAATGGCGATTATTCAAAAAGGGGCTAATGTATTACAAATCTGTAAAATGCGTTGGAAGTAGAATTTATACCTGCGTATTTTGACACCTCATTTGATATGATAGCCCAGAAAGCAATAAAACACCGGTCAATTTAATGTAGTGAGGTCCAGATTTGAAAGTTGCACATACATACAATATAAAAACGCTTAGATATCATTACACAGATTTCCTTCCATTATACTGAATACAAAATCAATAGAATTTACTGCAACTTTCAAATCTTGGGTTACATTTATTATGACGTTAAACGCCAAAAGAGGAAACCGAGATCAAACACAAAATAACTAGCTGAAACCAATAAATTAATTTCTTTGCAATATATTTAATTCTTATTTCAAGTTACTACAAATCAAATTGATTATGTATAAAATGTACTCACAAACTAAAGACGTGTTGTCTACCAGCCAGCTCGCAATCAACTGACCCAACAAGGGCGGGGCAGTCTTTGCCAAGCTGGCTTAGTCGTCAATGCGCCGACTCATGAATAGTTAAAAAGGTTAAGTTAACGAGGTCATGGTGTCTCCATCCGATTATAATGAAATCGGTGACGGGGCTCCATAACACATTGATTTAAATGTACGCTGTGACGTAAATATTAAGACAATTGCTACAAATGAGTTGTCATAATGTGCAGAAATAAATCCTGCTTCCAACGCATTTTACAGATTTGTAATACAATCGCCCGTTTTTGAATAATGGTCATTATTTATGAGGGGTTAGTTACTTTTTTGAGATGTTTATAACAAACTAACGAAGTGGCTAACTAATAACATAATGATTTTAATTAAATAATTATTAAATTCAATGTAAAAACATATCAAGTTGTTTGCTGTGATTATTTACAGATTGTCCTCTGAATCTCACTCACCATACATTAGACCAACCGGACGCTTGGTTTCACGAATACGTCTGGCCTAAAATCCCAACAGGAGTAACCTCCTTTTATTTTAAGTTGCGTGCAGCAAGAGAGGCACTTGTGGGCCTCTCCACAACTGATGAAGACGTGCCAGGAATGTATTCAATCCGTAAGTATAGGGGTTATCCACGTTACTCATGTGTGACTTCTAACAAAAGGCGCTGGTTCCCGTAGTATTCCTCATTCAAACCAATTCAATACACAACCTCGGAGTTACCTGCATTACTTTGGCGGGCTATTTTGAAACATTGATGGTTGCACATGCAGGTACTTCTTTTGAAAGTCCTAAATGAGGTATAGCAGTCGCTGATAGGATATGCAGCTTATAGAACACGGATAAAGGGTATAGTTCAGTAATGATTGATAATTCCTTCATAAAATAACACTCAATCATCTTGATACAAACCCATGTGGGTTTATCGATATCTTGGTATGATGGTGGGCAGTGGCGTAGATTTCCTTTTGACATTGGGGCACAGTGTCATCGACCCGCTATCTTCATGGCAGAAATCGCCATGGTAGGTTGAATCCACAGCCACGCATGGACATTTTGGTCCGACCTGTTTAATAGTTTTGAGACGCATAATGGGCCGAGGATATCCGACTAAGGCTATTGACTTTGACAATAGCCTGGTGACTGACCTCTGTGTGTGTGAGTGAGCATGGTGTACGCCATGAGGTCATCTGGTTTTAGACTGCCTCCACGAGTGGCCTACGTTGCGCGATAATTCCACGAATTTCCAAACAACGGTTCCTATTCTCACGATGATTGAACTTTTGATATCATATTTGGTATCAACCTTCGAAGGAAAGTGCATAGAAAATTATTATACAAATTATTTTGCCATAAACTCATGTCATACTCTGATTAAATGGGGGTGGAACTAGTGGCGACTTTTTAATTTGGCTGGTACAAACTCGTGTGCGCTTGGTTTGATATTTTGGTATGATGTGGTGGCGGTGATGCGGTCGACCCGGGGGGGGGCACTTAAATATGAATTGGATATAGGTGTAGGGCTGGCACTTTCGCACTAAGGGTCATTCGGTGAGAGCAAAATGTAAAAAATATGGGGTCATTGGGTGAGAGCATGATTTTTGGCATTCGATGAGAGCAAAATGTAAAAAATATGGGGTCATTGGGTGAGAACATGATCTTTTTTTAAATGGAATGAGGGCGAGAGCCGAAATAGCGCCACAGAAACCTCGAAAATCAAATTTCTAGTTCTAAAATGGCTTCAAATATCTTTTTTTCAAAATAAGTAACAAAATCAGTGATAAAAATATGGGGTCTTTAGGTGACAGCGACGCTGAAAAGGGGTCTTAACAGCCCTACATACGCGTCACCTCCAATGTTGGAGTGCCCCCCGGGCGGTCGATCGTATGATTTAGGCTATCACTACACTCTAGTCTGTCAATTTCACATCCCCAACTTTTCACTAAGACCCGGTACCTGTTTGAAATATTGATGTGAAGGCTTGAAGTATTTCACAAAACACTTCTACTGTCTGTTCAATTAGCTTAGATTCTTGAATTTTTAAGATATTTGAAAAATAAAAATTGTGGTCAAAGTCACCAAAGAAAAGTGTTAGCACAGCCTTAGACCTAACGTGATTTATACTTTTCAAATTCTAAAGTTCAATTTAAAACCCCATTTCTTTTCAATTTTGGTCTTTTCCGCGATATTTTTATAAAAAGCCGTAGAACGTCGGGTACCATAAACTTTTTGGAATCAATCCATTTAGAGCAATGGGGACGAATGTCACAATGCGCAGAGATGGTATTTATTCGACCATCCGCATCAGGAAGTATTGTCCAGCAAAATATTTGCCAGTATGCCTAATTTGTGTTGAAACCCTACTGTCGAAACATTGGTTTTCTAAAATAGGCCCAGCTTATATAAATACATTCCTTGTGTATTTATTTATTTATTTATTTATTTATTTATTTATTTATTTATTTATTTATTTATTTATTTATTTATTTATTTATTTATTTATTTATTTATTTATTTTTTGTGCGAATGGGTCTGAGAATGGGTCTGAGAAGGTGTAGGCTTATAGGCCTATTATAAAACTACACATTTATTTTCAATTTGTTATTTCGTTTTGTTTGTTGAATACAAACTGAAAAAACTGTGAAACAAAAGAACTTTTATACAAGAAAATATTATTTAAAACAATCAGGTTACAGAAAACATTTCTTGCAAAGTTACTGTATCTGAAAATGTCAAGCGAATGCTGATCTTCTTGGGAAGGAATGATGGTATTAAACCCATTGTAAACCAGTTGAAATGAGAACGAAATCCATAATTTTAATGTCCTTGTTTAGGAAAAAATAATGCTCAGAATAATGTTATGCATAAAACGTACTCGCGCCATATAATTTCGTGTAACAAAAACCGGTGGACCATCATCACCTATAGAACCTATCCAATAACCGGAACAGTTGACAGATTGTTTTGCTAAATTGGATAGGGTCTATGCCCTAAGTTATGAATGGACCGTCCCACTCGATTTGTAAAAAGGTCGCGAACCCTTTCGGTGGACCCAAGTAACTGCCCAAAATGAGGCAAAATTGAAAAGAAATGGGGTTGGGAATTGAACTTGGGAATTTGAAAAGTATAAATCATGTTAGGTCTAAGGCTGTGCTAACACTTTTCTTTGATGACTTTGGCCACAAGTTTTTATTTTTTCAAATATCTAGAGAATCTAAGCTAATTGAACAGACAGTAGTGCCCGTTTCTATTCATCGTTATGTATTCTATAAACCTGAACGCTAAACAATGCATTATCCGAAACCCGCACGCTAAACAATAGATTTTACATAATACGTGCACGCTCAATTCTAGAAATTCTACTTTTTTTTATCGTCAGTTTTGGGTGGATGGGATAACATGAGATCTGAAATTCGCAATGGCAAAGGGAATAGTGTTTTCCCTGATAACACATTCGAAACTCCAAATATTTTGAATGAAGCAGAATATCGGCGATTTTACATTTCGTTTACGGATGACTTGATTCAAGTTGCTAAAAATGGGACGTCACCACCATTAATGAGTTACCTACGAACCGAAGGATATAATATCACACACATCGGCATAGCAACTTACTGGGGCAATGACGGAGATTGGGTGTTTTGTGGATTTGGTAAGAAAGTCATAAAGACTGTCTTTTTAAATTTTTTTGAAACGTTGCTCCCACAAGCCCCCTTTATAGTAGCTCGATGATTATTTGTTTATTTATTTATTTATTACTTACACTCTGGTGACCAATCAATGAACTGGCACTGTTCTCCCTTGGTTCCCAGAATAGGTGAGACAATTTATAAATACGTCACAAAAAGAAAGTTATCATTTGTTATAATAATGTCATGTGTTTTGAAACTACAATCATAAGTATTGTAATTGAACGTGTTGAGCATTTTCTTAGCTGCAGTTGTAATAGTAAAAATAAACATCGAAATGATCGCAAGAATAATAATTGAATAAACTTTGCTTGAATTCCATGTCATGATCTCACAATTAAATGACGTGGTAAATTTTGGTCAAGAAGTTATGAAAGGTTGAAAACTGTTTTTACTAATAATGTTATGTTTTTTCTTTTTCTGTTGCTACTGCCGATTGATGCACTTCTAGGAGAACCTGAAGGTAAGCAATACCTGAAATTTAAATAATACTAAATGATTGTCGCTTTTACAGCTGAACTTTCAAAAATAAAAAATGTTTGCACACTTTGCTTTCATCATGCCGGGTGCCAAAAAAACAACCCTTGAGCAAGTTGAGCTATGGCGGTCAAAACACAATGGGATTACACTTTTAAATGCTTTAATGAAGTTATGAAATATTACAACGTCTTTCTTTAAACAAAATTTTTTTCATATTAGACTTTAAAAATCTATTTTTTTCAATTGAGCACAATGGCAGTTGATGTTGTTGTTGCAAACTGTGCGCGCAGTAATAAAACAATAATTTGTTTTAAATATTTTGTTTTTCTGATGACTTGCAGTTAATGTAAGATTTCTATTTGTGTGGCTATAGTGTAAATGATGATGATGACGACGACGACGACGATGATGATGATGATGATGATGATGATGATGATGATGATGATGATGGTGATGATGATGATGGTGTAAATGATGATGATGATGATGATTATGATGATGGTGTTGTTGTTGTTGTTGTTGTTGTTGTTGTTGTTGTTGATGATGATGATGATGATGATGGTGATGTTGTTGTTGTTGTTGATGTTGATGATGATGATGATGATGATGATGTTGTTGTTGTTGTTGTTGTTGTTGTTGTTGTAACCTGCTTACTTCTCATGTATGTTTTTGCTTAACACGTGTGATATGAGCCATCATCTCCAAATACACAGTTCAGTGACCTCGAGGCCTCCATTCAACAAGAAAGTAAACCTGCTGTTATAGAGGATGAGGCCCACGTGCCAAGGCCAAATCGACTTTTACAATGTTTATTGAAGAGATAAAATATGCATAATCTTAGTTTGCGAGAAGATAAGAGGTCAAATTTGTCCATGTTAAAATAGAATTACATGCTAGGCATGTTTGTTCCTCTTTGTCGTTTGTGTATTAATTATCATCATCATCATCATCATCATCATCATCATCATCATCATCATCATCATCATCATCGTCATCATTATCATCATCATCGTCGTCGTCGTCGACGTCATCATCATCATCATCATATCATCATCGCCTTCATCATTACCTGACTACTAGCCACAAACCCATACCAAGGAAAATAAAATATCAATTTTGCTGCAAGCCCTCAGAGAAAATTAATATACAAATATTTAAAATCATGTTTTATTACAACGTATCTAATAGTAATAGGAATTTACACACAACCATGACAACTGCTAAATTAAGCTGAAATGAAGAAAATATAGACTATAAAAAGTCTATAATGAAAATAAATGTTGTTTTTAGTCTCAAGGAGTACAAAACAGAAAACTTAAAGCGAGGCCAAAATATGTAAATAACATACGCCCAATGAAAAAGTTCATTAGCCAATTAGCTATAAGGACTATCTAGCTAAGTTAATTAGGGTTAATTTCTTGACAAAATAAAATGAACTCTAATAGCCCCTAATTAATTATGCAGATTAAAGTGAGTAAAATGCTAAAGACAATATACAGTGACTTAGCAAATCAACGTTTACATAATTGAGAGTATGTCATTTACATATTTGGCCTCAATTCCAGTCTTCTGCTCGGCTTAATTGGAGCTAGCAGAGCCAAACGCCGCCAACGACAACCAAGTGGTTAATTACGAAAAGGTGTAGAAACTGTCAAAGTTACATATGTACGTGGTTGTTGAACTTGGGCTCATGGTTCTAGAATAAAGAAGACTTCTCATATAGCAAATTATACATTTTTGTATTTGTACAGACGAATAATGTGATGCTATTTTTATTCAAATTTGAACATTATGAAATTTTCTCCCACAAATACCAAAAGGCCTGCTCTTGTATCATTGTTGCACACCGTGACATGTATGATATTTTATGTATACCGATATGTATGGCTTGTAATGTGATACTATTTTGATTCAATTCGGAGCATAATCATCATCATCATCATCATCATCATCATCATCATCATCATCATCATCATCATCATTATCATCATCATGTTTTACTTTACACTTTACAGGGCAGTGATGTCGTCAGCAACTAGAGCATGAGGAATGATGTGACAGTTTACAAAATACATCTTGCGATTTCCAACTATATATGAAGAGCTTATTTCCAAACCGTGTTAAGTCCACAACCACAAGTTTCTCATTTACTTGTGTAATGCAATCACATTATTTACTACAACATTGCTGCATAACATAATTATGCAGACTATTGTTCTCATTTGGGAATCAAAGGCCTCACACAGTATTGTTACTGTTCGTCCAACCACTGTTTGCTTTGTAATGGTGCATCCAACTGAAATATCGTACAGCTAAATCAGACACATGTGTTTGTTGACTTAACACGGTTTAGAAATAAGCTCTTATATGAGTATAATTATATACATGCTTTACAGGGCAGTGATGTCGCCAGCAACAAGGGCATGAGGAATGTGGTGACAGTTTCTGAAATATGTCTTGCGATTTCCAATTATATATGAAGAGCTTATTTCCAAACCGTGTTAAGTCCTCAACCACAAGTTTCTCATTTACTTGTGTGATATAATCACATTATTTACTACAACGTTACTGCATAACAATATGCAGACAATTGTTCTCATTTGGGAATCAAAGGCCTCACACAGTATTGTTACTGTTCGTCCAACCACTGTTTGCTTTGTAATGGTGCATCCAACTGAAATATCGTACAGCTAAATCAGACACATGTGTTTGTTGACTTAACACGGTTTAGAAATAAGCTCTTATATGAGTATAATTATATACATGCTTTACAGGGCAGTGATGTCGCCAGCAACAAGGGCATGAGGAATGTGGTGACAGTTTCTGAAATATGTCTTGCGATTTCCAATTATATATGAAGAGCTTATTTCCAAACCGTGTTAAGTCCACAACCACAAGTTTCTCATTTACTTGTGTAATGCAATCGCATTATTTACTACAACATTACTGCATAACAATATGCAGACTATTGTTCTCATTTGGGAATCAAATGCCTCACACAGTATTGTTACTGTTCGTCCAACCACTGTTTGCTTTGTAATGGTGCATCCAACTGAAGTATCGTACAGCTAAATCAGATACATGTGTTTGTTGACTTAACACGGTTTAGAAATAAGCTCTTATACGAGTATAATTATATACATGCTTTACAGGGCAGTGATGTCGCCATCAGCAACAAGAGCATGAGGATTGAGGTGACAGTTTCTGAAATACATGTTGCGATTTCCAGCTATATTTTCAATGTTTATGCAACGCTGTGGCATTTTAAACGCAGCTTTATTTCAACAATAACCTTTTGTTTATACTGATCGGCTGTTCATACTATGACGCGTTGGTAGGCCTACTAAAAATGTGCCAATATAGTGAAAAAGAGAGAAAAATGTGCCAATATTGGCCATATGGAAAGTAGTAAGTGTCATATTGGTATGTTGAATTTTCCAGGTTTGTGTCAAGTCTTTATAGCTAGTCAATGGCGTAACCATGGGGTAAAGGGGCAGGTGCCCCGGGCGAGATATACCTTTTGGGGGACCCTGGGCCAGGCAAAAATTTGGAGGGGCCCCAAACTCACCAATTGGCCAAGTTTTGCTTTAATACAGAAGGCTAGCCTACAGTGGTGGCATATGCATTAAAATTTAGAAGGGAGGTATGAGCATATTTTTTTTTCCGATTTTGATAAAACATTTGCGAAAAAATTTTAATGGAGGATTTCGTGATTATAGCATCCTTATTTTATGACATTTTTCACTAGATATTCACGAAAAAGCTCATTCCTAAAATTTCAGTTTATTCTGATTTTGCGTTTGCGAGTTATGCATGATTATGTGTATTACACTGCTCCTTTAGCCAGTGTTATAATTTTGTTCTGGTATACCAGAAAGAAATTAAAATTTGACGACATTTTTGCTAAACAAATTAATCTGCAAGAAATTTTTGGTACATAAACATTATGTATCCAGAGGTTTCAGTAAAAATCTCAACTTCTTTTGAAAAAAAAGTGTGGGGGCAGGGGGGATGAGAAATGCCCTTTTAACTTTCAGACTAGTGTAACCCAAAATTTAGCAGTTTTTTGCTATTTGAAAGGCCAATGCACGCGAAGTCACTGTACCTATATATTTACACCCTTAACATGTCATTTTTTCATATGTACCCATTACATCTCACAAAAACATATAAAAAATCTAGCCATAAAATTCGGCCGGGAAGTAGGCCAAGTAGAAGAGTGCATAATGTGCATAAATTTTTGTGAGATGGATGCATGTGAAATTATTTCTGTTGCGGTTTGTGGTGGGTTATTTCATAGATCGATTATTTAAAGACATTATGAAGTTATTGTCAAATTACATTACATAGATCGGTATCTGAAAATAAGGTCGATACACGAACTTCATTGTTATAACATAATACTTCAATACGAAAATATAGTATTAATTCCACAAAGCGAACGGTTTAAAATGTAGCATTTTGGTAAGGCAAATGTTCTGAGTGATTTTTGGACCTTCCTATGCTGAAGGCACACCAATAAGCCATTGGAATATGGCAAACCTCCGAGGGGGGGGGGGGGTCTTCCTGGCTGAATGTATATGGGGATGTGACATGGTTTTAAGGTACATTTTCAGCGATTTTGGTATATCGATGAATTGGTTTTCAGTGTAGAGGCGAATGCACCCAATTGGGTGCATTTGTGCAAAAACCTAACATGGCCAAATTTTGGTGCTTTTTGTGAAAAAATGGCTATACTGATGGTTTCAAAAACAGCAAAAAGTATAGAAAAAATCAGCATCCGCGAAAAATCTGCAAGGTGTATCCCTATACAAAAGTTTTCAAAGACCCCACCCCCCCCCCCGGGGGGGGAGAGCGTATCCCCCTACAAAAGTTTTCCCCCGGCGGGGGGGGGGAGTAAACCATCATACTGCAGTTACTGTCCGTTTTCCTATACACAATACACAGTGCTCTCACCATTGACGCGTGACCCCTACAAATGATGTATGTTGGGAGAATGGACACTTGCCTAGTTAACATCACTGTGTGAAAAATAACCAGCCAATATTTTATTTATTCTCCAAAACTTCTAGCAAATATATTTCTCTAACATGACCTAAAATTACAGCTAGGTTAGATGTTCAGAAATGGTCGTACTTTTGTAAAATATGAGTGAGGGCAAGGCATAGCTAGCCAACTCCCCGTGTTATTTGAATGGAGATTTGACCGAAAATATTGGTATCGGACCGCTCACTTCTGAAGGATGCCACAAAAAAACCGGTAAAAGTTACATTTAAATTATTCTAAATAGGTTCTAGAAAATAAAGTTTTGTAACATGTCCTAAATTTTTGGCTAATTTAGGTGTTTGGAGAGGGTCGTACTTTTGTGTTTTAGGAAGGACATGTAAACGACAGATAACACCAAAAATATGAAGAAATTATTTCTAAACCGTGTTAAGTCAAAAATCATTATGTTGCTCATTTTCAAGAATGCTGGTTTACAAAAAGCACGACATTGTCTGATTTCGTGAACAAAGCCACACATAACATTGTTTCCTTTCGTTTCCTTTATAATCGGTTACCCAACTGAAGCTATGAATATGAGCTTTATTGCGATATCGCACATGAAAACAGTCACTTGTGCACAACCAGAGAAGATCCGATTTAATCAGTTGAGCTGTTTCAATGAGTGTTATCTTGGTTTAATAGCTTTTAATGGGGTTAAGTCCTGCAAAGGTCGAGATGAATTCTACTGTAGACATGACTGCATCATGTGGGTTTCTGAGATCTCTAAAATAGAAAAGATATTTTGTAGAATTTAATAATGTTTTCTTGGACCAAACAATTGAATAAATGCTATTGGACGCATTTGTATCTATTATGGTAAATTTTGACCTACAATCCCGGTCATAAATAGTTGGAACACTTGTGTCAAAGTATAGTTTGAAACTGTATTTCTGTTACACTTGACATGGGATGTCTCTAGGGGTGCATGACCAAAGAAAAAACAACCAACATTGCTCGGGAGGAATGGGGGCATATTTAAAGTACTCATGTGAAAAGTGTTCCGACAATTATGACCGGATTGTAGCCACTTGGATTAACACGTAATCATGAAATCTTGGGATACAATTGTAGTTCGACCACGAACTCCATTCTCCGTACTTAAGTTTTTGGATTTTTTAATTGATAACCGTCTATTTTGGACATATTTTCAGCCTTGTACATCACGTGATACTCTACCGTTTGGTGTAAACTGATGTAAACTATCACTTTCCAGTCTGTCGGATATTAGGCCTATGTAACATATTTTTAGGCCATGAAAAAAGGATGTATCAGCCACCCGCGCGCATTGCTATGTGACATAGGGCCTGCACTTTGGCTCGACATTTGAAAGGGGCGTGAATTCATTTTTGGATACGCCCCTATTATAATTAGGTAATACTCGACTCACACACATTCCCTATATTAATATGTATATACATGTACCACATGTAGTCAATCTGTCTGCTTTATCTGTATTGTGCCGCTTTCTTAAGCAAATACGGTAGTTAAACACGATTTCATCAAACATTATAACAATAGCTCTTTTACAGTGTGCAATCATCCCGGGCAATAATTGGGCAATAATAGAGGATGTGCGTGAAATTATTGATTGGCTCCATACAAAGGAATTGAACCGGTGTCCTTCACCGTAATCATGGCACAATGCAGTGCATTCAATCAAACGTTGTCGTCAACCTATTTGATCGTATTTGTGCATTTGTTATGTGTGTGAGACGAGCTGTCGTGGTAGATTGCAATAGCTTGTAATCATGCTTTTGTTGAATGAATTTGAGTACTCCGCCATATTTACGGTATGATACGTCATAATCTAGGTGATTATTTGCATTGGATATCTTGAATACGCTGGTGAGGTTGTGTAATAATCGGATTAATGCTATAACAGTAGATGAATACAAGTTTTGAATATATCGCGTTGCAAAGCCCCATTCAGTGATCCCAGCAAAAGTAAAAAAAAAAATCAAATTGTTACTTTTATAAAAAAATTTAATGAAAAAAATTGGCACAAAACCCAAGAAAACGGCAGTATTGACGAAGTTGAAGCCCCATTCAAATACATGTAGCTAATTTATATATACTGTCAGTATATAAATTACAGATTCACGTAAATGCATTATTTTTGTCTTAAATAGGCCTACACGGCTTAGGGCTGAACCACTAGCAGAAGACACCAAGTTGATGTTTTATGACCTTTGACATTTTTTTGTGGCGAGTGACATGGTCAGTTCAATTCACGCCGAGTGTCCTTGACAGGTTTAACTCTGCTTCGGTGGTCATGAAAGAATTCAAAAGATAACCTCTGCCCCAACAATCCCAAGCTATTATTGTTTGAAACTGCTCTTCCGATGATGTATCATAAGAACTCAGTCGTCAAATGATGATAGTCATATAATGACCAAAAGATTATTACTGACTATATCATTGAAGACTGAGTTCCGCAGTCTTGTACAAAATCTGAATTTTGATGATTTTTACGATCGTCCGGATGAAGAAAAATCACTGAATGGGCCGTTAGTTCCCTCCTCTCCTTACACTGGCAATATGGATCAAAGAAAAATAAAGAAAAAAATAAAGAAAACAAGAAACAAAGAAAAGAAACAATAAAAGAAAAACAAATATGAAAAGTTCGAACAATATTTGGTTTATAAAATTAATGTGACCGTGATGAGGCTCGAACTCACCACCTTCCGATTTAAAGTTCGAAGCGCTAGTGTACCAAATTCTGATGCCTTACCAAGTGAGCTGTGCTCCTGAGATACGAAATAAAAATAAAATAATACACTGTATACCTGCTTGTGTCGGTAATTGATTTGCTCAAATTCCATAATGGTACAGTGCAACAGAGCAAAAATGCCGAAAATTTAAAAGCTATATAATTTATGACCACTATACACTACACATAAAAATACTAATACAAGGAAATTTCAACGTAAGAATCCAAACAATTAAGTACCAACATGCACAGCTTTGTCCTTATATCACATTTGGGTTTTTAACACTCCATAATGCTACAGCTGCAGGGAGCACAGTACTTTGACAATGGAGTGAAAGACTATTATTATTGATTAGGCGCGGATTTTAAAAGTACAGCTCCTATGCGTGTATAGCAAAAAATTGGAATAGAATGTTTGGAATCATGTAACCATGGAAGAAAGAGATAAGAAGGAACCACAACGAACGCATTCACTTTGTCCACTCCCTTTACCGACATTTAGTTGACATTGTTATTCATGAGGATTTACTTTGATCAATACCCGCGTTAAATAGGTGATTGGTATTGTATTCCATGTATTTGCATGTCTTCTGGAGCGTGTGTGAAGGATGATTTGAACTAATGACCTTCCGTGCAAGCACCCTATAGGATTTTCTTTGGTGATGTGATCATCGGTCATTGATGGCCTACATCTTTTTCTTCCATTTTGCCCAATTTTTCCGAACTTTGATGACTTTTTTCTCAGAGTTGGCAGTCTTTGGCACTGAAACGATTTAGCTAGTTACGATTATACACATATAAACTATTAAATTAAACAGGTTTTATGTACCGGACTCAACCGGAACATTGTGCATTATTTAAGAACATTTTACATCTATTTTTCATCGAAAAAGTCACCAAAATCTTACCTTATTTGCTAAAGATGAAACTCAGCAAAAAACGGCCGATTTTGATTACCTTTTCGATGTTTTATAGGACATTTTCTACACAACACGATCAAGAAAACAGTTTGACTGTAGATCCCAAAACAAAGCTACTATACATGTTCAGAGCATCAGTGAAATTCCATAATCTTACTTCTGGGTAGCGTTTGTTTGTTCGTGGATGGGTTTGTTATAAATTTTTTCCAGTAATGATTTTGCCAAGCATCGATCGCGGTAAATGGATCATACATGAAAGTAAGTACCATTGATAGCTTTTCTTTTCATGCGTCAATAGATAAGCGGATTAAAACTTGGCCGATCGAAGTCGTTGTGGTTCCTTCTCATCTCTTTCTTCCATGATGTAACTAAAGTACTAAATGCATTCTGCAAAATGCGCTCTGACCAATTTATAAAGCATTTCATTAGCTTTAATTTGACATATTGTTTGACATATTTGGAATTATGGTAAATCATTAAATAAATTGTATTAATTAATCAATTATGTCAATTAATTAAAAATTTAATGCAAATATGCATATTTTCTTTGACAGAATTGTAGGATTTGACAAGAGCCATCTTTCTTGTAAGTTTGATTCTTATAACATACCGGTATCGTATTGCGTCCCGTTATAGTTGCAGAAAAAAAATACGCGTGCAGGACACACATACGCACACACCCCCCACACACCCCACCCAGAGGATCGTACCGTTTTACAATCTTATAACATTCATTGGCGCTAGTAGTAGTAAATTTCAATTTTCTTTGCTTTACCTCACTTGTTCTGCTCAAAATTAAAAGGGACATATCTAGCTGACAGTAAAAGCTTACATTTTATGGAAATTATGTTTAACTATTTGCTTAAACAGCACAAAACAGATAAAGCAGACAAATTTACTATACATAGGCCTATACATGTATGGTATCATGCCAGGGACTGTTTAAGAATATAACATTAGATTTATGATATTTACTTCGAGGACAGTTATTTATCAAAAATGTGAAAAATATCAAATTTTAATAATTTGTCATAAAATTTGTATTATATCGTGAATTTCAAACAATGAAATTTATTTGATATCAGAAAGACATTCTTCGTATTCAGAATGCAATTCGATATGTCTGATGTGCTCATCATGTCCCACAAAAAATACTATCGAAACGCTCAAAACGCTCATTCCAGATCCATTAATTTGGTTAATTTTCTTTTCTTGTTTTCTTTCTTTATTTTTCTTTGATTTATATTGCCAGGGTAAGGAGAAGGAACTAAAGGCCCATTCTGTGATTTTTTGATTTTTTTTCATCCCGACGATCGTAAAAATCATCAAAATTCAGATTTTGGATACTAGACTGCGAAACTCAGTCTTCAATGATAGTCAGTAATTTTTATATTTTGGACATTATTATGACTGTCATTTGAGGACTGAGTTCTTATGATCCGAGGAGCAGTTTCAGACAATTGCTTGGGATTATTGGGGCAGAGGTTATCTTTTGAATTCTTTCATGACCACTGAAGCATAGTCAAACCTGTCAAGGACACTCGGCGTGAATTGAAAGACCATGTCACTCGCCACAAAAGAATGTCAAAGGTCATAAAACACCACTTTTGTGTCTTCTGCTATCTAAAGGCCTATGGCTGATTTTGTACCTTTCGTCATTGTCATAGATGTGCTAACATAGCGAAAACCGTGTGTCTAAGACAAAAAATAATGTATTTACGTGAGTCTGTAATTTATATACCGGTACTGACAGTATATAAATTAGCTACATGTATTTGAATGGGGCTTCAACTTCGTCAATACTGTCGTTTTCCTGTTTTGTTTTTTTGCCATTTGTTTTCATTAAAAAAATTATAAACGTAACAATTTGATTTTTTTTTCACTTTCGCTGGGATCACTGAATGGGACTTTATAGCGCGGATTATTCAAAACTTGTTTTTACCTACTGCTATATAGTATTAATCCGATTATTACATAACTTTGCCAGCGTATTCAAGACATAGGTTATGTAGGGATAAACTATACATGGGTATAGAAGCCCTGCATGCTTTTATCGATTGGCTCCAAACAAAGGATTTGAACCGGTGTCCTTCACCGTAATCACGGCGCAGTAGCCTACAGTCCATTCAATCAAATTCACGGCGCAGTAGCCTACAGTCCATTCAATCAAATGTTGTCAGTGTGCGAGACGAACGATGTATAAATCTGGAGGTCACATCATCACTTATCATGCTTATTGTAAAAAGTTTGTCCAATGCATATACTGTGTGTATTGTTCCCGGGTATTGTCAATACAGTCAAGCAAACAGGTATTATATTTTGAAAAGGCCGCTATAGTATATTCACAGGGTGTCTTGAATGGCCAATCATATGGGACATAATCAAATTGCAGTGACTGCTTCCTTTGTTACCACATGTCAGTCATCTTGTGATTATTGGACCATGTAAACCTGCAAAAAACGAGCCAAAGTGCAGGCCCTATGAAACCCAATTTAGCGCTTAGCGCTATGCGTTGCCATAGAATTCTTTTTTTTCTCTCTCTAATATCGCATTTCGCATAGCTCATTTTCTAAAAAAATAAAAATAAAAATAGCATTAGCCTTTTTTTACCCAATGTGTCTGAGACACACTTTTTTCCCCTTGTTAAAGTTTTGATGAAATGCTAACAGGTGACCGGTTCAAATCCCAATGTAAAATACTAGATGTGTAGTAAAGTGATCTTCGTGGTATGGTTTTGTGTAATGTAGTATAGAAGGCCATTTCAAGGTCACGGGAGGTCACCTGTATGTGTACAGTGATGAAAACAAGGGATGACGGGGTTAGGAATTGGAAGGATAAGTATGGGTAGTGTAGGGGTGGCTAGGGTAAGGGAGGGTATGGGTAGGGTGTAGTTTGGCTTTTTGTAAGAGCTATGTTGTGGGAAAGGTATGACTGGGCTTGGTCATTTAAAGGTCATCAGGGGTCATCTGAGGTGAAATTAGGAAAGATTGTTGGATTCTTTTTATGAAACTTGCTACTTTTATTATTATATTATATTTGATTCAATATCTTTACAAGATCATCAGAGGTTATCTGAGGTCAAAATAGTAAAGTAAATATTGTTGGATTTTCGCAAAACCTAGCCTTACATGGTTCCAGGTGATTGCAAAACTTAATGAGAATCATGGTTCAAGGACCCGTCAGCTGACCCGTCCGGCCACCTTGATCGTAGAATTGCCTATAACGGGGTTTCTTGTGCTTTAGTGTATTGGTTGTTTTTTGTAACGTAAATGAGTCATCCACCTTTCAGCCTCCACCATGACAAGAATGCTCCAATTATATACTAATTTGTAGAAAGGCATGTAAAACTTTATTCATTTTTAAGTAAACAATGGTGGCGCTATTTATCTTAAATCTTGTTTGCACCTTTACAAGGGGTAGACACTTGTATAATGATATTAGAACATCACAAAAAGATAAACAAATGGCAAGGAAATTTTTAAAAGAACTTTTTATCATACAATGTAAGGTATTAACTCATATTATTTGGCTAATTTAAATTTAAAATATATATAAATAACGCCCTCAATTTTCACACAAATGTACATAGAATAAAAATAATGGAAATTCATGAAAACATGGATAATTTGATACAAATCTATGTTAAAAAATGCTAAAATATATGTGTATATTCATGTGATAGTTGTTGGTATAGTCTAGTTCTAGAATAGGGGTTATCCACTTAATACTCATGCGTGACTTCTAACAAAAGGCGCAGCGGCGTAGCTGCCGGAGGGGGCAGGGGGCCCAGCCCCCAACGGCAAGGAAAAAAGAGGAAAAAGGAGGGAGAGAGAGGAGGAGAGAGGGGGAGAGGAGGGGAAGAGAGATATTGGAATCCATACGATATGCAATACCATACGATTATTACCAATAAGCAAGGCACAATTATCTATTTGGGCCCCCGCACCCCTAGTTTAAAGTTTGGGCCCCCGTCCCATACAGGCTTGCCCCCCCCCTGGAAAACATCCCAGCTGCGCCGCTGAAAAGGCGCTGGTTCCCGTAGTATTCCTCATTCAAACCAATTCAATGCACGACCTCGGAGTTACCTGCACGACTTTGGCGGGCTATTTTTGGTTGCACATGCAGGTACTTCTTTTGAAAGTCCTAAACAAGATATAACGATCTCTGATAGGATATGCAGCTTATAGAACATGGATAACCTCTATGAAACATTACAAAATGTTTTAAATTAATAAATGATCACATCAAATAACTGTGAGTTAAGTATTATAGTTGTTGTTAGCTTTGTTGTATTATGTGATTTGTTTGACATGGAAATAAATAAAATGTGTTAATGTAAACATAATTAAAAAGTTATGTTTCTTCATTCAGTCTCTATGCTTTATGAGAAAGCCTATAAAGAAATAGTCCACATATGTCTGCGGCATTTATCGAGGGCTTATAGCAAGAAGTAGCTTTGTCCACTTTTGGCCAAAATGAGTTAAGTCCACTGTGAGGTATATTTATTGATACTCTTTCTCTACTAGGAGTGACTAAGCCCAAAAGTAAACAAAAGAGGTTGCCCCTAGCAATGTCAATAGTGTTTATGTCCAAAACCTGTTTTATATTTATGCCAGAACTGGCCAGTTTATGTCCATAAAGTTTTTTTGTTTTTTTTGAGCAAAAAGTGGCTATGACCAGCGTGATTATTATTACATTCTCTCGATCTCTTTATGTTGAGTTACATTGTGTCATCAGCAACTGGTTGATGGGTCCTGGTACTGCCCAGTTTTGTTTGTAAAATAAATTTTGAAACTTGAAAAAAAGTTACCGATGCCTGTTATGTCCAGTTTTTCACTAGAAGTCTTACTATAATTTTGTGCAAGAACTGGTTATGTCCATTTCGGCCAATTTGTGCCCCACCCACCTTGCATTAACTTTGAAACAGTACTGGTAACAGATATTTTGGAAGATTATTGTTTATGCTAGATTTTATGATTTTTTAGCTGTGATCAAACTTTCAAACTCGTTTTTCTCAGAATGCCAGAATTTTTTGACATCGTTATTTCTTGCTCTAAGCCCTCCCTATCAAGCAAAAGTGCATACAGCAATCTACAAGCATAACAATTAAGGGTTGCCACCTAAAATGATAATGATAATACAGTCATTGACAAATGAAGAGCTTTGTTGCAAAATCCCTTACATCCACTTGAACAATGTTGAGAACACTTCAAAAAATAATAATAAATCACTTGTATATTATAAGGGGGGTTCCTAACAAAAGCAGTTTTGGCGTGAAGCTCATCCTACCCAAGCATCCCGCCAAAAACTGCTTTTGTTGCAAACCCACCATTTTTTATGATGATTTTTTGATGTTTTCTCAAAATTGTCCAAGTAGATGTCCAAGGGTAAGCCATGCATCCTAATATGACAATCAAATGTTGATATCATATTTTGTATCAAATTAGTCAATTATCATGCAGTCACGGTATTTTCACCACTATTACCATATTTTTGGAGGGGTGGGAATAAAATAGGGGCAAAAACTGGATATTGAAGGACTTCTGGTTTGGGCCATATCGGGTTAAGGTTATGTCATAATAATCACGCCTTTAAGCATGATTACAAGATGGCTCCGGAAATAAAAGGCCGAAATTTTGCGAAATAACGGCCTAATCAGCTAATTGAAGAGATTCGCGGACAGGTTTTCACTGTTATTGTATAAACTATTGCTTTATACATGCCCAATGCAGGGGGTGTCAGGGGATGTGCTCCCCCAAGAAGAATTTTTTGCAAAATGAAGACCTAATTGAAGCCATTTGGTGAACCATTTCGGAACTATGATCGTGTAAAAGTTTAGTTTGAAAGTTTTGAAAATATAAATGACTAACAGACATGACAAATTACAGTGCACGAGAATGGCCTAATTGTACTTGTAAGATGTTGTTTAAGGGCTGGGGTATGAACGTTTGGACAGTATTTATTTTGGGACATTAGAACACATCAGACATATCGAATTGCATTCTGAATATGAAGAATGTCATTCCGATATCAAATAATTTTGATTTTTGAAATTCGCAATTTAATACACATTTTATGGCAAATCATTAAAATTGATATTTTGATATTTAACAGTACTTGAAGTAAACTTTATAAATCTGATGATTTATACTTAAAGTGTATGTAGGTGGGATGAAAAGCCGACGATCAATTGAAAATTTTGACCTTTCGTATTAAAGATATGGATTTTTTTTCCCAAAACACCCAAAAAAAATTAGGTCTTTTTGGGGAAAAAAATCCATATCTTCAATATGAACTGGTCAAAATTTTCAATCGACCGTCGGCTTTTCCTCCCTGCTACATACACTTTAAGAATATATCATTAGATTTATATAATTTACTTCGAGGACTGTTATATATCAACAATTTGAAAAATATCAATTTTTATAATTTGTCATAAAATTTGTATTATATTGTAATTTTTAAAAATGAAAATTATTTGATATCAGAAAGACATGCTTCGTATTCAGAATGCAATTCGATAGGTCTGAGGTGCTCTCATGTCCCACAAAAATACTGTCGAAACGCAATAAACGCTCATTTTGGATCCCTTAAGGGAGGTGTAATATTATTGAAGAGATCTAATCTAGTTTGATTTTATTGACGTTTGGACAATAAATTCACTATTCATGTTCGTGTGTACAGTGCACAATCGGTTGTTTCAAATAAGAAGTTTTGGTATTGGTTTTGGTTTTGATCACGTGGTTTCCTATTATCCTGAATAAGCTCTTGACTGACATCATTACCAATACCTTTGTCTGTACCCTTTGCTAGTAATTTAAAACTTGTAAAAAGCCATTTCGGTTTTCGTTTCAGTTTGTTACATAATCATGTGACCGCAGGAAATCAGGTTTGAAGTTACTTTGATCAAAGTATACAAACGATATTTTTAAATACAAAAGATATTTATAAATTTCGCAGTGTAAAATTCACAAGCAAAGAAGTCGAACAAGTCAATCTACATTTGAAAGCGTAATTTACAGGGCGTCCCTGAAAGAACTGTATCGTCGTAAACGTACTTGCTTGGGTATTTTAACGCCACAACTAAAAATAACTTAATACTTGGTGTAGTTGAGGAATAAATCAGCCATCACATACTTTTTGAATTTTGACAATTGACAATACCGTTCTTGAGTTATAAGAATTATACAAAACTCCCTCATTTTCATGCCTTTCCACGGATTCAAATTTCAATCGATGATCTATATAGTATAATCAGAGTGCCAAGGCCAACTTGATTTAATAATTCGTCTCAAAGCCCCCGCGCAAATTAGTAAAATCGCCCATTTTTCGCGTTATTCCCTCTGGATTCAGGTTTTTTCCGCTGTTATATTTTTTCCCGATCCAGCGCACAATAATCTCACTTCACGTCTGACATCTCAATAAAAAAATCTTTAACTCCGAAAACAACAAATTAAAACCACATTCCGTATTAGGTTTTTAACTTGGGAAGGGCTTTGAGTCGATTAAGATGACCTAATGACTGCGCATCATCAGCGCATACTTATAATGCGACTGTAGTCATTAATAGATATTAGCTCCGTGGAAAGGCTTGAAAATGAGGGAGTTTCGTAAAATTCTTTTATTTCAAAAACGGAGCGATCAATTGTCAAAATTCAAAAAATATGTGATAGCTGTTATGTTTCTTAACATCACCAATTATTTAGTTACATTTGGTTTATGCGTTAAAGCTCCAAAAAAAATAAGTTCCCGACGATACAGTTCTTTCAGGAACACCCTGTAGTTTTCGAAATAATCCTCGGCTTATTTCACTGTGAAAAATACAGACCATCGAAATATTTCCACCGAGAGTACAAAAGAATAGACACTCGAGTGATATATACACTATTATACCCTACTTAATTCATGTCATATAGAGGCCCTACATTCTTTTATCGATTGGCTCCAAACACAGGATTTGAACCGGTGTCCTTCACCGTAGTTATGGCGGAGTGAAGCCCATTCAATCAAATGTTGTCATCAACCTATTTGATCGCAGTGCAGGGTTATGTGTGTGAGACGAACTGTCACGGTAGATTGCAATCATGCTTTTGTTGAATGCATTTGAGTAGTCCGCCATATTTACGGGATGATACGTCACATGCAAGGCCTCTATAGCAAATAGGATTATCAATTGTAGCTAAAGCTAGCGCATTTGCATAAGAATGTGCGGAATATGCTCTAGGGAGCGAGGAGTGTTTGAGGCGAATGCATGTACATTTTCGTTAATTCATTTTTTTAAATATATTATATCGTGGATTTTAGACGCGAATCGGAGGAAGCGGAATCAGTTTGTTTCAGTAGCATATAAACATGTATCACTTTTGAAGCTGATGGTGTTTAACAATATTATAATTTATGCCTAACGCAAAGCTAGTGGTAATCGGATACATCCCATTCAATTACGTAGGGCAAAGTAATTTTCGACCCTCTGACGGAACACTACTGCCATTTTGTTAATTTAGTTTATTTGTCTCTCATTTTTACCACATATTCTTAGAAAGATACATATTTAACATTTGAAGACCTGAGCGCAAGAAGACCGTAAGTCCACTTGACCCCTCAATAGGTATACACTAAAGTTACGTATAGTTTCTTAGGGTTTTATAATGTTTAATACATGTTCTAGGGTGAAAACATCATGAAAGGTGAATATGTATAAAACATTACCAAACTATGCGCAACTTTAGTGTATACATGTTGAGGACCCAAATGGACTTACGGTCTTCTTGCGCTAAGGTCTTCATAACTGTGTAATAATATTGAGAATAGCTGCTCTAAACACAAGAAATTAAGCTTTCAAATTGAGTAAAGTTCTTTTTGAACCACCCTCTTTACCCTGATTGTTCAAGTTCAAGTTCAAGTTGAATGTCTGCCGTTAGGTACTGTAAGGAACTGTCAATGAGGCCGCCAGGTCGAACCATGCATATGGATGCATTAATCTGAGAATTATATTATGCTATATCCTTCATCTGATTGTTCAAGTTCAAGTTGAATATCTGTCAATGAAGCCATCAAACTGAAACAGATCCCAAGCATATGGTGGTGGTTCGTAAACAATATAGCCTAACTGGCCATCAGGTCGAACCAGATCCCAAACATATGGAGGCGCGGCATTAGTCTGAGTCTGATACGAGGGCCATGGGGCATTCAAAAAGTTCCACCTCCATCGTCACATCTCAGTTATCTTACGTGTCAAGTTACCAATGATTATACTCTTACTTCTTCGAGTTGACAAAATTACAAAGTTTACAAAGTTATTTGATGACTATGTGATTTGTAGTTATTTATATAACGTTGGTTAAAGCGATTATAGATTTGGTACGTCGGAAACGGTCTGAAAAGTAAGGCTAATTTTGAGTATAAAATATTACCCACATCTATGTGCAAATCATAACAGATTTATTATTGAAAGTGATTACAAAATCGATACATGTTCAGAACAACCCTTCATCATAGGTTGTTGACTTCGATCAGGTGAGCACTTGTTGGTTCAAGTCGGTTGAATTGGTTCTTAAAGGTCATATATATTACTCGGACAACATCATATCATTGGCAAGCTAATATTTTGAGGACAATGAAAATGACTCCTTTTTTGAGAAAATAAGACGTTTAAAATTGATGTTCCGCAAAAACCAACTTAAGCGATGAGTTCCTTCGAAAGAGACAGATTTGACCTAGAAAAAAGTTGACGTCATGAAATGACTGTGCCTGCTTTGCCAGAAGGGACTATAAACATTCTCAATGCACAGAACGTATACTGTTGTTGTTCACAGGAAAAAACCCTCTGAATTAAGTATTACAAAATGGTTTTTAAACATATGGATAAAATCAGCCGCTTCTTTGTTTTTATATATTAGTAAATTGTGATATTACAATTCATATGTATATCAATATCATGAGAAATATTTGGGCTAAAAAATCTTTAAAAAAATTTGAGCTTAGAATTTCAGCGTGATCAATATGAGACTAGCGTATAAACCGTGTTAAGTCCACAAACTCATGTATCTGATTTCCCTGTGTGATATTGCAATGCTATAGTTATTATAGTTTCAGTTGGATGAAAAGCAAACGCATAGTAACAATACTGGGTGAGGCTTTGTTTCCGAAATGAGAACAATAGTCTGCATATTGTTATGCAGCATTGTTATGGTAAATTATAGTACAACTCATTGTTGCTAGTGTCAAACTTGTCAAAGTGATTGTGATTGTGTCACACAAGTAAATGAGAGCATGATATAGTGTCCGCTTCATTTACTTACGTCATCAGCCCACTGCCTTGAAAATGAATTTCGCTTCAAACGGGGGAAGAACACGTACGAGCCCGAACTTTACCCACACAATTTCTCTTTTTTCAGGAGAAATACGCATAAAAAATTGCAACGAGTGTCAACTTGTAATGTAATAATTTTTCTCTTCGAATAGAGATAAACTTGTTTTTACAATAGACCTGCCCTTTAAGAAGGAATTATCAATCATTACTGAACTATCCCTTTTTGTGTAATTTAATACTTACTATTATTGAATACATTCCTGGCACGTCTTCATCATTTGTGGAGAGGCCCACAAGTGCCTCTTGTTTTGTACGCAACTTAAAAGAAAAGGGGGTCACTCGTATTGGGATTTTAGGCCAGACGTATTCGTGATACCAACGCCGCTGTCCCCTTGGTCTAATGTATGGTAAGTAATATTAAGAGAACATTCTGTAAATAATCACAGGAAACAACAAATTATTTAATTAAAATCATTATGTTATTAGTTAGCCACTTCGTTAGTTTGTTATTAACATCTCAAAAAAGTAACTAACCCCCCTTAAATAATGACCATTATTCAAAAACGGGCGATTATATTAGAAATCAGTAAAATGAATTGGAAGCAGAATTTATTTGTGCACATTTTGATACCTCATTTGCAGCAATTGATTAAATATTGACGTCACAGCGTACATTTAAATCAATGTAACGCAAGATTTGAAAGTTGCAGTAAATTGTATTGATTTTGTATTCAGTATAATGGAAGGAAATCTGTGTAATGATATCTGAGTGTTTTGATATTGTATGCATGTCCAACTTTCAAATCTGGACCTCACTACATTAAATTGACCGGTGTTTTATTGTTTTCTTGTTAGCCCGCTGCCTGAAAATTATAATTCGCTTCAAACGGGGGAAGAACACGTACGAGCCCGAACTTTGTAATGTAATAATTATTATCTTCGAATAGAGATAAACTTGTTTTTGCAATAGACCTGCCCTCGCATGCACAGTATATGTTACAAACTGGCCATGCTTTTTCCACGTCAAGATGCACCCATTAGAGCGATTGCGATTTCCAAACGTAGATATCGGACGTACGTCGATCTATTCAAAACCACTCTCCTGTATCGAAACGAGGTCACGTATTTAGCCAGTTTTGAAGATTTTCCACGTGGGAAATCAACGTAGATACATCGTTGAAAATGCACAAAAGTAGTCCATTTCACAATATGTGAAAGACAGTCAAGGATAATGAACATACGAAGGAAAGTATAATTATTATTATTATGTTTGTTTGTAGCAAATCATTATAATAAAGTTATAGCGATGTGTTAAAAATTGACTAAATTTATACGCGATGTCCATACGCAGAGATTGCCCATTGAAATATGTGTGATACTTTGACATTGCGTTTTCACATTTTGGACACCAACGTCGTGTAAAACGCAAGTGTTACGTAGAAATAAGCTGATTTTACGACATGTCGAAGTTCATGCAACGCGCTTAATTATCAGGATGAAAAAGTTTCATTTTGAAAGTAAAGTCATGATATATGGATGTAGTGATCCTTAATCTACCAAAATAATATGTTTGGGGCAATAATATTTGGGGAGCACAAAAATACAATTAAGTTTAAGCAGCATGTTAAGTCAAAATTTTAGTCAAAACCAAAAGGGTGCTGTTTGAATTAGGCAGAGACTCGGTAGTCTGTTCTTTACTATTAATTTTTCAATCACAATGCCCTCTATCGACCTAGATAAGATATTATAGTTTTTGTTCCAGCCACCTTATTCTCCTTCGTGACGAATGGCACAATCCAGTTTGGAACCGAGACTACCAATATTTAACACCGCATTAGCGTACGTAAAAACGTACGTTAAAACGTACGGCCCACGTGCTGCGTATGGAACATCGCAATCTCTCTATTGCTTAAAATAAGGACGGAATTACGAATAACCCTTTAACGTGGCCTAGTCGAAATCAAACAAATTGCTCTATTATATGTGTATCTGTTGAACCCTTAGATTTTTCTTCTCGTATAAAACATTCTTTATTTTGTTTTGAAGTCCCAAGGCATGTCAGGGAGCTCAAATAGAAATAAAATATTTATCCCGAGTAAGCAAAGCAGTATCTTAGAAACATTTTTATAGAGATTATCCAAATCTGATTAAACTTTTGGCTTCAGTTATTAGACGTTTTCATCAAATAACATTTATGTTGTAGCATAGAGGTAAGAGTATAATCATGGGTAATTTCAATATCATGGCATGTAAGATAACAGAGATGTGACGATGGTAGTAGAACTTTTGAATGGCCCTCGTATAATGCTCAATCCTTTCCTTACGCTTTATCCTTCACCTTAGCTATATCCTTCACTCTATCCTTCATCTGATTGTTCAAGTTCAAGTTGAGTATCTGTCAATGAAGCCGTCAGACATGTCAGACTGAAATTGATCCCAAGCATATGGCCGTGGTTTGTAATCTACAGGGTGTCAAAAACAAAAAAAAAACAGAAAAAATAGGACCCTTATTGCGCCCCCTTTTTCTCCTATTTTAAAAAAGTTGATCAAATATATTTTGGTATATGTCAATAAACCATGCATCGTTAGTTTTGAAAAAAAATTTCAATCTGCTCATAACTTTTGAAGATATGCTCTTTTGCACTCTGTCCACGGAGGAGTTTTGGATACTTCATACTTTTCTGGTGGACTTATGGGCTATGGATTTTGTTAAGTGTCATTAATTTGTGGGTGTGGGATGGGACTTCGTTTGCTATACTTGCAATTACTTATTTTTTCTTGGTTATTTATGCCTTTATGATTTATTATGTTTCTTACTTTCATACTTTGTTGTTTCTTGCTATCTTTTCATTTGCAACATATTAGTTAAAATTCTTTGTTAGGATAAAAGGCAAACCTGAAAAGGGTTCTTTGGTTTGCATTGGCTTTAAAGCAGATTTACTGTGTTGCTTTACCCTCTATCTGGTTGCCTCCTTGGCAAATACAGGTTTCAGCCCTGGTCCTGATTGCATCAATTACTTTGAGTCCCGGGGGGGGGGGCACCCAACACAAATGACCATACGGGTATGCTCCCCCGGAAAGACCCCCCTTTTTGGGTTTCGCAGCTCCGAAAGACCCCCTATATTTGACCAAAATAAAGCTCCGAAAGACCCTTGATTTTGATAATTTTAGCTCTAAAAGACCCAAAAATTGCTCATTCCGCATATTTCTTGTTTTTTCAGGCAATTTTCAACCAAAAAGTCAAGAAAGACCCTTGATTTTGACTTTTCGCAGCTCCGAAAGACCCCATTTTACTTGTTCACAGCCCGGTTCGCAGCTCCGAAAGACCCCCTTTTACCGGTACGCCGTCAGCTCCCAAAGACCCACCACCTCAAAATTCCGGGGGAGCATACCCACCAATATTTGTTGATGTGCCCTCCCCCCCGGGCTTTGAGTAGCCTACCATCCTTGTGAGGTGTGAGGTCTGGTGACCTTGCAGGCCACTCTAAAGCACGAACCATCCCAACCACTCTGTTTACTATCCGTTGACAGAGTGAAAAGCGGGTACATTTCTTTTAACTTACATATCTTCAAAGTTGTAAGCCGATTGGAATAATTGTCTTGGTTTATTAAAGCTAACGATTAAAGGTTTCTTTACATACCAAAATACATGTATATTTGATCAACTTTTCAGAAATAGGAGAAAGGAGGGCACAATGTGGGTTCTGTTTTTTTTTTGGGGGGCACCCTATATATAACTTACTGGGGTTTTAAAAAATCTTAAAGTTCCCAGGTATAAGTCACGTGGCAAACATTTTGTGACTGCATTATGGGTATAGATAGAGGACAGCATGGGTGATCCATGATAGAGTGGGCCTAAGGGAATGGTATTTAGTAATCGTACTCCTGTGTATATCTATACTCTTAGCTTCGTATCAACAACATTCATGTTTGAGAGGGGGATGGAATGTCTTGACAAAATCATATGAGAGGGAGAGGGGAAGTCTCAAAAACTTTAGTCAATTGGTATGTAACCCTCGTCAAAGGACGCCACCAAGATCAAAATTCTTGACATTTAATATTAAAGCCCAAACCAAGGACGTCGCCAATTTCATTGCATCGTTTGTCAACCAAGGACATCGCCAACAGGGAGCAGTATTCTTGATATTTAGTAAGTTTATTTTACTTTGTTACTTCTTTTTTACCCGAAGAATGTTTACTACATATTGTTTATGTTATGTTTAGCGTTAGTGCAGAATTATAGTATTAGTTGATCTTTGTTGAAAGGGCATATATTGCTCGGACGAGTTAAATTCCATTCGAAGAGAATAATTATTACATTACAAGTTGACACTCGTTGGATTTTTTTTATTCGTATTTCTCCTGAAAAAAGAGGAATAGTGTTGGTAAAATGCGGCCTCGTACGGGTCCTTCCCCCGTTCGAAGCGAAAAGATTTTCAAGGCAGCGGGCTGAACGACGTAAGTAAATGAAGCGGATCACTGAGACTAGTATACCTGAATATACTAATCTCAGATTGATCACGCTCAAATTCTAAGCTCAAAATATGTTTTTATTTTTTACTCCAAATATTTCTCATGATGTTGATATACATATGAATTGTAATATCACAATTTACCAATATACGAGGGTTGGTCAATAATATCCCGCAACCATAATTTATCCCCGCTCATGCATGACTTAGATGACTGTTACTTACGATCAATAAAGTTTGTACCTTTGTCTTTCAAAGCGCACAATTAGTATCAGAGTACCTTTAATTACGTAATCTCATTTGCATAAAGTCATTGCTATTTGTACACTGACAATTGTCAACATTGGCGAGAAATTTGAATTGGCTTTGAGGAACGTGTAATAAAAAGAAGCAGAAGTAAGGACCAAAGCAGTTTACAAGCCTTATTTTTGGTATGAGGTAATCTGAGTATATTCAATTGATAATTGTGAAAGAAGAAATGTATCCGTCAACAGATGAGGAAAGGGACCGTCTTTGAACTTCACCAGAAATAGGCCTATAACAACAAGCAAAAATGGTGTGAAAATCGCGAAAAAGAGCCCACACGACAGAAAAAAGAATCCAAATTATCTCCAAAATGAAACAAAACCAAATATGGTTATTGGTATGGTATTAGAGATCATAGTCAGGACAATAGAATTTGTTGCAACAAAAATAGAAATATGCGCATGCGTTGATGGTATGCATGATTGAAAGTACCAAAAATGTATGAAAAAAGTAAAAATTCATCAAAAACATGCTAAAAATATGACTAATACAAGGTTTGCGGAACAGTAGCTGTGTGAGTGAATTACTATACCAAGTCTTATGCTAAAATTAGACACACCTTTCGAAATTCAAATTTCTTATTCAATCCAGAGCCTCTCTATGGTGTGCTACTTTAATTACAAAAACAAGACCTTTTGAAATTAAGGGTTCATTAAGAAAGAAATGTTTATGTTTTCACCACTGGGACCTCCGTTTTTTATAATCAGTAGATACCCAATCAAACCAGGTACCATTGGTTAAATTTTGTCATCGATTAATCTTTCTATCTCTTATTATGTAAAGAACAATGGGTGATCAAGCCTACTCAAAATAGGAGATATTCAACACGATTTCTTTTATTTAATAAAAATGGTATATGTCTAAAAAGAGTCCAGCATCATGCCTATGTTATCGGTCTATAAAGCTGCAAAAACCGTGCCAGATTCTATACTTTTATTCTCGAGATATTTAGAATTATGTAACATTACCTCAATTTGGCGCGAGATTTTCTTGACTACTTTTCACCATAAATCAGGCAGTGCCCATACGCTATTGTGTTTATGCTAATGTCATTACGTAATCAAGCATTCAGCATCGCTAATACATATTCCTTTTGAAAGACAAAAGTACAAACTTGAATTTAGCGTAAGTAACAGCCATCCAAGTCATGCATGAGCGGAGATACACCATAGTTGCGGGAACTTATTGACCAGCCCTCGTATGGTCGAATCCAACGAAAAGTGTACACGGTATGTTCAGGGTCATAACTTAAAAGTATTAAACAATTAGCTTTCGTTTTTGTATTGTGTTGCCTTGATCATACGCTTCGCGTCATATATAATAAGACCCCTTCGGTGAAAAAACGTAGACACAGAGACTCAAAAACATGCTATTTTGACCAATTTTTTCAAAACATTTCTTAAAGTATTTTTAAAAACATCTTCATCAGTTATGAAAAGCAGTCATTGGATTGAATCTTAATTGATTTCCTCAAAGGTGTGTATTCAAAGATTGCCTGTTCAATTTTTCACATATTTGTAGATAATTATGAATTTTTTTGTGATAATTTTTAAGTGGCATTTTTTTACATTACCTACGAATACAATTTTTCATAGCAGTAGATATATCTTTAAAAAATGGAAATCACTAATAAATGCGCGGTTGATACAAGCTTTGATATGTCCAATACTTTTAAAAATGCATTGCATTCAGACATCTTTATTATTGTGTTTAGCAGCCAGAAATTCTAAATAGCACAAAGGTTGATTTGGTAAAAAATATGCATTACATTAAAAAGCTCTGTCATTTCCACAAACTGAGAGAATAGTAAATTATATTTAAGCAATAGGTGCAGGGTAATACACTTTTTAATACTGTCAAAGTTTCAGTAGCCTGTATTTAACTATTTCTGAGATATTAACAAAATAAGTAAGTATTCGTAGGTAGCTTTCGGTAACCGACTGTTGCCTACAAATACAGTTTGACATCATGACCCTCTTGTGAAACACTAGCATTCATGCTAATGCCCATATTGGTACATAAAGAAGGCCCGTATGTTCGCTATCAAATTATATATCAATGAAAGTGGTGATTTCACGTACATGCCTGCCATGCAAAACTGAATACGGCAGAATTGTTGAACAATATGTACTGAAATAGACGACGGTCTGCTCATTTGAAAGAAAAATCAGATTCGAAGAAGATTAGAAGGGGATAAATACTTGGATTTGTCAGCTGCCATGTGTGCTTCATTTTAAACGTTTACCGACCTTCCGGTTTCTAAATAATTTGTGTCAAATTGATTTATTCGAAGGTAACTTTTGACGTTTTCGTTAAGGTTACCTATGGGCAAAAACGACTGTTCTCATTGTCTCATGATCTAGACAACACAGTGATGGACCCTGGTATAAAGCTAATTGTAGTTGCCCTCAAACGAAAGGCCACAATACGTAACTGACTCCAAGATGGACTTCACAAGTCTGTAATAACGGTTTTTTAAAAGCGCTTTGTGTGCAATTAAGGGCTGGGGTATGAACGTTTGGACAGTATTTATTTTGGGACATCAGAGCACATCAGACATATCGAATTGTACTCTGAATACGAAGAATGTCATTCTGATATCAAATAATTTTGATTTTTGAAATTCGCAATTTAATACACATTTTATGGCAAATCATTAAAATTGATATTTTTGATATTTAACAGTACTTGAAGTAAACTTTATAAATCTGATGATTTATACTTAAAGTGTATGTAGGTGGGATGAAAAGCCGACGATCAATTGAAAATTTTGACCTTTCGTATTGAAGATATGGATTTTTTCCCAAAACACCAAAAAAAATTAGGTCTTTTGGGAAAAAATCCATATCTTCAATATGAAAGGTCAAAATTTTCAATTGACCGTCGGCTTTTCCTTCGTGCTACATACACTTTAAGAATATATCATTAGATTTATATAATTTACTTCGAGGACTGTTATATATCAAAAATTTTAAAAATATCAAATTTTTATAATTTGTCATAAAATTTGTATTATATTGTGATTTTCAAAAATGAAAATTATTTGATATCAGAAAGACATGCTTCGTATTCAGAATGCAATTCGATAGGTCTGAGGTGCTCTCATGTCCCACAAAAAATACTGTCGAAACCCAATAAACGCTCATTTTAGATCCCTTAAGCAAATTAAAGTCACTTTAGTGCATTTGTTTCTTACTTCAATCCTCATTCAACCGCTGTGAACCGACATTATTAATACATGATAGGGTATCTATTATCAATAAACGCACATAAAGAAAATAATACATTCAAAGTGCTTTATAAATTGAAGATTTGATTGCGATATCCACCAAAAGTATAATTCTTACCTACAAATACTGCAATGTTACTTACGAATACAGCATAATACATGACATGTGTAATGAAGTATCCCTACCAATGGAAATTAATTGTCAAAAACTTTAAGCGGTACCCCGGGACAATATTATTACCCATATACAGATTCATTCAACAATTATTTATTATGTACATTTGCTGTTTAACTACTTGTATATCAAAATGAAGTGCTCAAAATCTTGCTAAAAACATCCAAAAATGTTTGATCTATTGGTAATAACATTTATTCATTTGGACGTACCATCTGAAACAGATCTAAAAACTACAATTTTATTCACTCATTAACATAATAGGAATATTTGAACCTCTAAACTCAATATAGATATTGTTAAATCGATCATGTTACCTACGAATACCCGGGTTTCGTCACCTATCATTTTATAAAGCGTTAGGTGTATGTTTATAGTTCCTAATTCCTGAAAACAGATATCCAACTCTTTCTTATAACATATGTAAATTGATTCATACTCATTTGTTATACAGAAACTGACCTAAACTTCATTTTCAAAAATAAACTAGCATAAATTGAATAAGATCATATTGATCGCGTTATAAAAATGAAAACAAATATTTTCTGGTTGAGCTAGCATTTTCCTGACATCTTGTGGTCTACAATACACGAAAAAAGCATTAATGGGGTATTCCATTTGTTTTAGGTTGATTAGTATTGCGATAGTGAAAGCATCCTAGTGGTATTCGTAGGTAACATTGGGTTGTGATGTCACATTTACTATCACTCGTCCTGGATTTATTTTGCAAGATTAGTAATGGCACTTTTGGTTCCTAAAAGATGTTCCTGTGATTACTTGTATTATGATTTTGTATGTTTTCTATGTTTTTTGCTATTTGATGAGTGAAAAAAATAAATCAATGAGTGAATGAATAAAAATTACAAATGTGCTAAAAAATCAGTTTTGAAAAAAAATAATATCATTCGTGCATTTATAGCTGAATCTCATGGTTTGATAAACACATAAAGAAACAAATTACAGGGAAGACTCGGGTAAAACACATATTGCATTGATATTTCAAATAATTATAAACGACCAGTCTATACACACCCACACCTCTACATAAATGTATACATAAACTTTTCCCGATTTATAATTAGATGCATTTTTTTGTCATGATCCAGATTAAAAATGGCTGATACCATTCTATATGGAGGTGAATTTGTCACCATGGATGATAAAAATTATCGAGGTGAAAAGGTTGAAGCTATCGCTATAGATGCGGGTATCATAGTAGAAGTGGGAAGCTTGGAACGAGTCTTCCGTCGCAAGGGTCCTAACACCGAAGTGATCTTCCTGAATCAGCAGACCCTTATGCCGGGATTCATTGAACCACATCAACATGCACTGATGGCGAGTCAGATGAGATGTGTCTATACCAATATTAGTGCCCTTAATTATGGGTAAGTCGAAATTTTTATTCTTTTCCATTTTCTTGGATTAAACCAGGCGCAAACCTATGACACTGAAATTTCGCTGGTTTTTGAGCGAGGAAATGTCCGCGCTATCGACTTATTATATGGAAGTACATCTTAATGAGTTCGGCAGACAGCCAAATTCGTATTCGCTTTTTGGTAAATTTATCGATGAATAGCGTGTCGGAAAATCAAATCGGCACAAAGAAACAATTTGTTACGTAATCTATTGCTATTCTATGTTTATAAAAGCTCTTTGAATAGGACATACATCCGCAACCCGGCTTTCTCGTGTAGGCTAACATTAACGCTTAGCTAGACTCTAACATGTCATACCAAATTATTGCGCTGTGGATTTTGGCGTCTCACAGTTCCAACATACCCAAGATGCTTCGCAAATTATTCGATCAACAACAAATAATTTTTATATTTTCCTAAAATCATTTTCGAAAGAAATCGAAATGTCTTTGTTTGTCACTATATCAATCGTTTCCAATATTCTTCAATCAGCTCAAATTATAATGAAAGACAAAGATAAAAAGACTAGTTTGCGTCTGACGTCACCTGTCAATCAAACTCCGAGCACGGTTTGTTTACAAGAGTCGTGATGATATGAGTTGCTGAACACGGCGGTAAAACCGGGCACCTTATTGTTAATTTTGCACCATCAAACATACAAACCATCTCAAAAGTTAGGTCTTAATAGTAGGAAACTTTCTTAACCGAAGGCACCATGTCCACAATGCCTAGAAAAGTTGCTTTTTGCCTTGAAAGAGTACGTAATTTTAGCCATTCACTGCTATTCCTTTTCTCCGATCGGCACCAGCCAGATGAATCGACCTTCCTTATACGCGCTATTAGCCAATCAAGGATCGTAGAGAATTTGATTGACAGTGACGTCAGACGCAAACTAGTCTTTTATCTTTGTCTTTAATTATAAACTGTTTCTTTTTCCTATCCCTACTCAGGAGTTACGCTGAAATTCGTCAGAAAATGTCGGAGACGATAGAATCCATCAGAAAAGATCCGATGGAAAGATGGGGAACCTTCTTTGGCTGGGATCCTGAACTTATCCCGGATCTTCCGATACTAAGCAAGACGTTCTTAGACGAAAACTTCGCTACTGATGTTGCTATTGGCGTGATTGGACAGAGTGGTCACGTGGCATGGGCTAATACTCTAGCTTTTGATGAAGCCGGAGTAAGTATTTATTGCCATTATCTACAGTGATCTATAAAAGGGATAAACTGTTTTTTAATCACCTTTTCGGTAAATCCCATAACCCTTTGCGAGTACACCTGAGAACTCGTCATTTGACGTCACGCCGATTTGCAATGCGCAGTAACGATGTTCGATAAACGATGTGCGCATCGGCGCAAATCGGCGTGACGTCAAATGACGAGTTCTCAGGTTTACTCGCAAAGGCTTATGGGATTTACCGAAAAGATGAACTGGCACTGGCACACTTCAGTCGTAGATGAATATAATTGATAGTCACGTGATTATTAAAAAAATAAGGTAATAAAAAGGATACCAAGTAATTATAAAAACACACGTGATTGCTTAAGCGTGGCAATTAGAAGAATCGTCTAACGGACCTCCAAAAATGCAAAGCCGGTGTGTGTGTGTGTTTCAAGTGTAGCTATATCCCTGTCAAGATAAATCTACGACATAAGGGAACAAACCAAAAGATCGATGACGGCCTATAAACGAAACTATTTTGGTTTAGGGGGAGGGGGTAAATACTCGATTACGTTTGTATAAAAACATCGGTCTGAAGAATGTGTCATTATATATTTTGTAAGGTTATTGTATCAAAAACAAACATTGCACAATCGTTTAAAATGTCTACTTATAGTAATAAATAAATGCAAATAATTGTTTCTGCGACGACTTTCTTGCTCCAATCTTCATAAGGCACCAGAAACTAATATGTTCGATCTTTGGATCGGCCGTCGATGTTGCTTCGATCCTTGTTATTAATGAGCTTTCAACTAATTAATCAGAACTAACGCTAAATTTATATTGGTTAATATCCCTACAGGCACAAATTATTATTTTATCACAATTAACAATTTGTGTATATTGCCTAAGTTAACTGAATACAAGAATGTCGTATCTGCGCATATATGACTTTCTTGCGTAAGTTTGACAGGGGGTTCGCCGTCGAACAAGTTTGGAACTGTCAAGCTTTCGTCAGGAGTAGTTCTGACCTCTTCAGGACAAAGTACCTAAAAATGAGATATGCGCCCCTTGCCTACTGACGACTCTGAGAAGAGCCGTTCATAGAAGACTTGACAACAGAGAACAAGCAGACCTCGTCTATCAGCTAAAGTAAAAAGATTGGTGGCTCTGAAAAGAGCCGTTCACTGAAGACTGTCCTGTCACCTCGCCTATCTGCTAATGTATAACGTTTGGTGGCCCTGAAAAGAGAAATGAGCCGTTCACTGAAGACTGCCCCTTGAAAACGGGGACCAGCAAAACGGAACTAAAATGAGAACCCCACTTATCCGCTAGTAGCAATACCGTGCCCGTAGGCTTATATTATGTATTTTAGGTCCCCGTTTTCGAGACACAATCATTAGCCTAGTATGGTCTTTTATGTGTTAATGTTTCTGTTATGTTACGTCTATAGGACGTCATCGATCTTTTGGTTTGTTCCCTAATGCCCAAGAGGATAGTTCAAGTGGTGGATCTCTCCACGGCGCATCAACTTCTCCTCTCTCTTCTCCTCTCGGAGGCCCCTCCCGTCTCTCTCTCCCTCCCCTCTCTCTCTCTCTTCCTCTACTCTTACTATTAATGCTACCGCCATCAATACCACCTACCACCACCAATAAAATTACACTTTTTTAATTGCAAGGTTGACGAATCCGTCGAGGATGTTAATGGTGGAGTCTTCGTCAGGGATGAAGATGGTAAATTAACAGGTCAATTGTTAGAAGAACCTGCTATGATGAGGGTGATGGCTTATATTCCCATGCCAAACGCCGCAGAGATCCTTGGAGGTATCACGGACCAGATGCGATACTATGCGTCAGTTGGTATCACTACGGTAACTGATTTGGGGTACATACCGAATAAGGCCTTTGATACTACTTTGAAATCAGTCTTTGATAAGGAAGATGTCCCGGTTCGTCTCGGTAGGTACATCGTTTATCTTCCCATAGATCCTCATAAAGGAACATATAATATTCGCTATACGATATACGCTCATTCGATCAGGCTGAGTTCACATAATATACTCCTATGTGAATTCAGCCTGATCGAATGAGCGAATACCGTATACTTCTATGTGATTGTAGCCTTACATCCAAAGAATGTGAGGCCATTAAAACGTAAATAATCAGTTAGGCGACTTTACTACCTGTAAGGCACGGTGACTCAGTGGTTATGGCCTTGGACTCATAATCTGAGAGCTTGCTGGACGTGCGTGGGTTCGATTCCCCGCGCCGTCCCACCACCGTGTTGTGCCCTTGGACAAGGCGCTTTGCATCGCTTGCCTCACCCCACCCAGATGCAATGGGAAGCTGTTAGAGGTAGTCACAGTCGTTGTACTGATGAACCCTGCGCCACTTGTAGGCTGCAAACGTGGTTCCGACATATTCTTAATGACGGCGGAATAAATGTAAAGCGCTTTGAGGCTGTTTACGGCATAAAGCGCTATATAAATATATACATTTATTTTTTATATTTAATGATGTATTCTGCTATTTTGATTTTGTTAAACTGTCTGTAGGTTTATATCGTCTGGAACATCCTACTAAAAATGAACCTTCCAAGACACAGAAAGCCCCAAAACGCAATAACACAATCGTAGCTTGCTGTCCACGCCTTGGTTTCACTACGGCCGAACTGTTCAAAAATAAAGAGGTAAGTTGGATAGAAAATCTCTTTACTCAGCCATATTGAATTCAAGTAATAATACGGCTTTCCAGGACGTTCAAGAGGTACAATATCCAAGATCAAAGAACACGGAGTTACTTCCGGGTTACGAGGTCAACCGATGTCACTTCCGGTTCACGAAGTCAAAGATCATGAATATTAATGAGTGCGATCAAATACCGTCATTTTGAATCGAAAATTCGAATCTTTGCCTATTTCATACCTTTATCAAGAACATTTCAGAAATAATAAAAATAATTCTTATTATTCGGCTAATTATATTTGCCATAATGGCATGTCCACCTTACGCCACTTTTGATGCTCATTATTAGGCGAATCATTTTATTACCATTTCGGGAGTCGATTAGTAAAAACTTCTAGCGACGTTTCTTTGTTTTAATAGTTGAAAATGTTAGTCCATAGAGACGATCATAATAAAACTCTTCTAACATGTTTAATATTAACATAACTTTCGCTTCAGGCATGTCAATATTTAGGGACGTTATTTTGTTCACAAATGTAAATAATTGGAAACGTTAATACGTAGAGACGATCATGAGACGATCATATAATAATATTTACGCACCTTTTGCTTTTGCAGTATTGCCTTCAATTAGCCATGCCCTCATTATTAACATTAATGATCTCATGAATATGCTAATTAGCCACGTCCTCCTCATTATTATTTCGATATGCTCAATAGGCCCGCCAATCTCATTAATATTCATGACCTCGTGACCCAAAAGTGAGCGTTCTGGAAAGCCCTATTACTACTTTAACGTCTTTTTGTGTAGCCCTCTTGTGTTGAAGTATAAATTGATGTCACCCTATAATATCCTACTTAGATTTAATTGCGTGCCAATAGGTGGGCTCTTCATAATAATTCTTTAATTTGCGACAGTTAATTATTGCTATGACGCTGTCTTGCCCATGTCATTTGGGTATTGTCATACTTGTATTATGCAGGCTTCTAATAGATCCTGTGTCAAATACTGGGGTATCCAGAAAGGTGGTTTTGTTACATTTTGATGTGCAGCTTGGATTCAAAACACTGTCTCTTAAGTATTCCTTCACTTAGAAGATTCAATTAGGTCTTAAATTGAGGCTAATTTATTCTATATTACTCATGTTTTTATCCTGTTTTAAAATATTTTTTAATTACTTTCTTATGAAATGTGCCAAGGGTGGTTGAGCATTAGGGGGAGGAGGATTAGGGGGAGGGATTCATATCGTAAATTTGATTTAAAACCCCCATTAAAAATTTGAATCTAGTAAAAAAATGTCTAAATGAACTCTCAGACATCTAAACCAAGTAATTTAATACAGAAGTTCATTTAAAAGACCAATACTTGCTCAGAATGATTGTAAATGTGGAAAAAGAGGTGGGGTTGCATCCTCCCTACTTTGTGATTGTTTAGGCCCGCACTCTCTCATTTTTTGACCGATTTCCATAAAAAAGGTGTCAAAATGCTCAGAAGGTTGAACCACTTCAAATGAGATATGTAGGTAAAATGTTTGAACCATTTCATTTTTTACTATGTAACACAAATGTACCCCAGGTTGTGACACAGGACCAATAGTAAATTTTGTTTGCCTCACTTATTAGAAGACGTGATAAACAAATATGCCTCTCCGTTGATCTTCTTATGAATAAGATGTTCTGCAAGTGGAATTTCATTTCCGTTTATGCAGCACTAAATTATGTCATTGTATTATTACTGCATCATTTTTCTCCGGTAATGATACAGACACAACGTGGGGCATCAAGGGCGCGATCAACCTCGGCTGAAGAAGGTGACGAAAGCATCGGCAATTACAACAGCAAGCTGTGGGAAGTTGGTATCAAGTTTGTCGCTGATGGCTCCCCACACTGTGGCACCGCTGCTGTTCGTGAGCCTTATATGAATACTCCTCTTACCAAACTTTTGGGGTTCCCGGCCGCCCCGTGTTATGGCAACTTGAATTTTACATCTGAAGAAATTGTTGATTCTGTCAAGAGGTTCACTCAAGAAGGAAAGCAGGTTGCGATCCATTGTCATGGAGAGAGAACTTGTGAGCAGGCGTTGAGAGCCTATGAACAGGTGAGTGGCAGTAACAGTAGCACCCTGTAAATTGGTTGCGATCCATTGCCATGTAGAGGTAGCTTGAGCAGGAGTTGAGAACAGGTAACGTGAGGGCACTAACAGCAGCACCTGTAAACAGGTTGCGGTCCATTGCTGTGGAGAGAGAGCGGTGAGCAGGTGTTAAGAGTCTATGAACAGTTGAGTAACAGAAAGAGTAGCAGCAGCGCCCTAACTTCTTTAGTACGGTATCTAGAATGTAGTGGTAGTCAGTCGCGAGGGAAAGACCCCTGTGAGAAGTCTTCCCCTGTTGCCCATCTCCCCCGGATGCTGGCCGCCTTGATATGCAAGATTTTTTAAGCTCATATTTGATCATTTTCGTCAAAGTTTGCACCAATTAAAGGTTGGCTTGCCCCGCATTGCCCCCTCTTTGCACACCCTCTGAAAAAGTGCTGGCTACGCCACTGGTAGTAGTTGATCGGATGTCACCTCTGAGATGTGTGTCTGTTTAACGACTCTTTGAACCCAAATAAACCCCCATAATGACGACCGCTTTTAGGAGCTTTATCAGTGACTTTATATCTAAATCTACCAACATACGGCCATCCTTTTTTCACTTCGATGGCGGATAGCGGTATTTTTGGACATTGATGGATGGGGACTTCACCCCCTCGCCCCTCCGCTGGCTACGGACCTTTCGTCATCGTATCAAGCTAGCGTTTGGTTTAAAATGTTTCCCAAATGACACCACTACAATTTAGTACAGCGAATATTTACTAAACACCGATGTTGTGCGTATGAAGTTTAGAATTCTTTTTTCTTTTTTTTGCTATTATATAACTTGGTCAACTTAAGTGATTTTAAAGCAGCTTTTTTAGATGGCTCGCAACCAAATAGTTTAGTTCCTCGACGTATTTTCATGCATCGCCTATGTACTGATACCAGCCCATCGAAATCAGAGTCACGAACGAAAGAACCAAGTAGAGTGGTTAATGAATCTATCAGAGTTGTATAGATACATTGTTTTGCCTGTTTGATTAGCATGCAAATTGTGCTACCTTCATTACAGATACTCGCTGACGACCCCACCAATCGTTGTCGTCACCGCATGGAGCATCTTGGACTTATGACTGTGGATCAGATAGCCCGTGCAGGAAAAATCAATATTGGTCTGTCATTCTTCGTGGACCATCTACGTTTTTATGGCAGTGTTTACAAGACTGACCTATTTGGGGAAGACCGAGTCAACCGTTGGACACCACTGTCCGAGGCTACGAAGAGTGGAGTCACTTGGACCATCCATCAGGTTAGTTGGTTTGTTTGTATGTTTAACGCATGTATAATTTTACTGACATTTTATCATAGTATCATACATAAGTGTCAACTGCTGTCAGGTTGAGCCTCATTCAAATCTGCATGTATGCCTATGTAGGGTTAGTCAATAATTTCAAGTTGATAAATTTGTACTTAAAACCATACAAGATGATTTGTTCAGTATTGTACAAGGAAAGGAAGTTCATGAAAAACACTAAAGAGATAAACTCATCCGCCACATCCTTGATCTTGATCTTTTTATATGAATTAGTTCACTTTAACAATTACCTAATATTCACATTCCATCCTTGATCTTTGAGTTTTTATAGAATATCAGTTACAAATCTCATCCGCCACATCCTTGATCTTCAAGTTTTTATATGAAACAGTTCATTTTAACAATTTCCTAATATTTACATTACATCCTTGATCTTTGAGTTTTTATAGAATTTCAGTGACAAATCTCATCCTGAACTGTTTCATATAAAAAGATCAAGATCAAGGATGTGGCGGATGAGATTTGTCACTGATATTCTATAAAAAAACTCAAATATCAAGGATGTAATGTAAATATTAGGAAATTGTTAAAGTGACTATTCATATAAAAGATCAAGATCAAGAGATAACAGATAGATTATCACTGATATTCTATAAAAAAACTCAAAGATCAAGGATGTAATGTAAGTATTATGAAATTGTTAAAGTGAACTGTTTCACATTTCATCCTTGATCTTCGAGTTTTTATAGAATATCAACGACAAATCTCATCCACCACATCCTTGATCTTTTTATATGAAACAGTTCGCTTTAACAAGTTCCTAATTTTCACATTACATCCTTGATATTTGAGTTTTTATAGAATATCAGTATCAAATCTCACCCGCCACATCCTTGATCTTGATCTTTTTATAGGAAACAGTTCACTTTAACAATTTCCTAATATTTACATTACATCCTTGATCTTCGAGTTTTTATAGAATATCAGTGACAAATCTCATCCGCCACATCCTTGATCTTGATCTTTTTATATGAAACAGTTCACTTTAACAATTTCCTAATATTCACATTACATCCTTGATCTTTGAGTTTTTATAGAATATCAGTGACAAATCTCATCCGCCACATCCGTGATCTTGATCTTTTTATATCAAACAGTTCACTTTAACAATTTCCTAATATTCACATTACATCCTTGATCTTTGAGTTTTTATAGAATATCAGTGACAAATCTCATCCGCCACATCCTTGATCTTGATCTTTTTTACATGAAACAGTTGACTTTAACAATTTCCTAATATTTACATTACATCCTTGATCTTCGAGTTTTTATAGAATATCAGTGACAAATCGCATAAACCACATCCTTGATCTTGATCATTTTATATGAAACAGTTCACTTTAACAATTTCCTAATATTCACATTACATCCTTGATCTTTGAGTTTTTATAGAATATCAGTGACAAATCTCATCCGCCACATCCTTGATTTTGATCTTTTATATGAAACAGTTCACTTTAACAATTTCCTAATATTTACATTACATCCTTGATCTTCGAGTTTTTATAGAATATCAGTGACAAATCGCATAAACCACATCCTTGATCTTTTTTTTTATATGAAACAGTTCACTTTAACAATTTCCTAATATTTACATTACATCCTTGATCTTTGAGTTTTTATAGAATATCAGTGACAAATCTCATCCGCCACATCCGTGATCTTGATCTTTTTATATCAAACAGTTCACTTTAACAATTTCCTAATATTCACATTACATCCTTGATCTTTGAGTTTTTATAGAATATCAGTGACAAATCTCATCCGCCACATCCTTGATCTTGATCTTTTTTACATGAAACAGTTGACTTTAACAATTTCCTAATATTTACATTACATCCTTGATCTTCGAGTTTTTATAGAATATCAGTGACAAATCGCATAAACCACATCCTTGATCTTGATCATTTTATATGAAACAGTTCACTTTAACAATTTCCTAATATTCACATTACATCCTTGATCTTTGAGTTTTTATAGAATATCAGTGACAAATCTCATCCGCCACATCCTTGATTTTTTTATATGAAACAGTTCACTTTAACAATTTCCTAATATTTACATTACATCCTTGATCTTCGAGTTTTTATAGAATATCAGTGACAAATCGCATAAACCACATCCTTGATCTTTTTTTTTTTATATGAAACAGTTCACTTTAACAATTTCCTAATATTTACATTACATCCTTGATCTTTGAGTTTTTATAGAATATCAGTGACAAATCTCATCCGCCACATCCGTGATCTTGATCTTTTTATATCAAACAGTTCACTTTAACAATTTCCTAATATTCACATTACATCCTTGATCTTTGAGTTTTTATAGAATATCAGTGACAAATCTCATCCGCCACATCCTTGATTTTGATCTTTTATATGAAACAGTTCACTTTAACAATTTCCTAATATTTACATTACATCCTTGATCTTCGAGTTTTTATAGAATATCAGTGACAAATCGCATAAACCACATCCTTGATCTTTTTTTTTATATGAAACAGTTCACTTTAACAATTTCCTAATATTCACATTACATCCTTGATCTTTGAGTTTTTATAGAATATCAGTGACAAATCTCATCCGCCACATCCTTGATCTTGATCTTTTTATATCAAACAGTTCACTTTAACAATTTCCTAATATTCACATTACATCCTTGATCTTTGAGTTTTTATAGAATATCAGTGACAAATCTCATCCGTCACATCATTGATCTTGATCTTTTTATATGAAGCAGTTGACTTTAACAATTTCCTAATATTTACATTACATCCTTGATCTTCGAGTTTTTATAGAATATCAGTGACAAATCTCATCCGCCACATCCTTGATCTTGATCTTTTTATATGAAACAGTTCACTTTAACAATTTCCTAATATTCACATTACTCAAAGATCAAGGATGTAATGTGAATATTAGGAGCTTGTTAAAGCGAACTGTTTCATATAAAAAGATAAAGATCAAGGATGTGGCGGATGAGATTTGTCACTGATATTCTATAAAAACTCAAAGATCAAGGATGTAATGTGAATATTAGGAAATTGTTAAAGTGAACTGTTTCATATAATCGTTCATAACAAACGTTATAACTTTTGGTAAAAATATGACTACATTTCTCAAGAAAATGGCCTTTTATCTTGATTTTATTTGATTATTAATGCTAACGTTTTAGCTTTTAGTAGGGGAAAACATTTTCCCCTGCAGACCGTTGAATCAATCCCGGGAATCAATTCCCCTTATGTCTTGCGAATGTGCGTTTGGAGTGGTTTTATTGTCGTATGCCTAGTTCATCATCAGTGCATTTTTGTTAGCATTGGCCAATAGCATAGTACGCGCCCCATTCATCTGTGCTCATGTAGTGGGTTGCCAGTTGTTTAACTTCCGTCACAACGCATCTGCTATGGGAAGTGTTAGTAGGAGATAGCTCTCATTAGAGCCTCTGCCACTACCCATAATATTATTACAAGATACCATATCCACATCTGAGGTACCGGCCTTCGGCTTCGATGTCGACGCTGCGCGCCTCTGCTCGCGCTCGCACTAACTCGCTCGCTGCCCAGTTGGACATCACAATCCGAGGGAACTAATCAAGTTCTAGTAAGAGATTGATGTTTCGGTAGGACTTTTTCTACCCTAATATTTACATTACATCCTTGATCTTCGAGTTTTTATAGAATATCAGTGACAAATCTCATCCGCCACATCCTTGATCTTGATCTTTTTATATGAAACAGTTCACTTTAACAATTTCCTAATATTCACATTACATCCTTGATCTTTGAGTTTTTATAGAATATCAGTGACAAATCTCATCCGCCACATCCGTGATCTTGATCTTTTTATATCAAACAGTTCACTTTAACAATTTCCTAATATTCACATTACATCCTTGATCTTTGAGTTTTTATAGAATATCAGTGACAAATCTCATCCGCCACATCCTTGATCTTGATCTTTTTTATATGAAACAGTTGACTTTAACAATTTCCTAATATTTACATTACATCCTTGATCTTCGAGTTTTTATAGAATATCAGTGACAAATCGCATAAACCACATCCTTGATCTTGATCATTTTATATGAAACAGTTCACTTTAACAATTTCCTAATATTCACATTACATCCTTGATCTTTGAGTTTTTATAGAATATCAGTGACAAATCTCATCCGCCACATCCTTGATCTTTATTTTTTTATATGAAACAGTTCGCTTTAACAAGCTCCTAATATTCACATTACATCCTTGATCTTTGAGTTTTTATAGAATATCAGTGACAAATCTCATCCGCCACATCCTTGATCTTTATCTTTTTATATGAAACAGTTCGCTTTAACAAGCTCCTAATATTCACATTACATCCTTGATCTTTGAGTTTTTATAGAATATCCGTGACAAATCTCATCCGCCACATCCTTGATCTTGATCTTTTTATATGAAACAGTTCACTTTAACAAGTTCCTAATATACACATTACATCCTTGATCTTTGAGTTTTTATAGAATATCAGTGACAAATCTCATCCGCCACATCCTTGATTTTGATCTTTTTATATGAAACAGTTCACTTTAACAATTTCCTAATATTTACATTACATCCTTGATCTTTGAGATTTTTTATAGAATATCAGTGACAAATCGCATAAACCACATCCTTGATCTTGATCTTTTTATATGAAACAGTTCACTTTAACAATTTCCTAATATTCACATTACATCCTTGATCTTTGAGTTTTTATAGAATATCAGTGACAAATATCATCCGCCACATCCTTGATCTTGATCTTTTGATATGAAACAGTTGACTTTAACAATTTCCTATTGTTCACATTACATCCTTGATCTTTGAGTTTTTATAGAATATCAGTGACAAATCTCATCCGTCACATCCTTGATCTTGATCTTTTTATATGAAACAGTTGACTTTAACAATTTCCTAATATTCACATTACATCCTTGATATTTGTGTTTTTATAGAATATCAGTGACAAATCTCATCCGCCACATCCTTGATCTTGATCTTTTTATATGAAACAGTTCACTTTAACAATTTCCTAATATTCACATTACATCCTTGATCTTTGTGTTTTTATAGAATATCAGTGACAAATCTCATCCGCCACATCCTTGATCTTGATCTTTTCATATGAAACAGTTCGCTTTAACAATTTCCTAATATTTACATTACATCCTTGATCGTCGAGTTTTTATAGAATATGAGTGACAAATCTCATCCGCCACATCCTTGATCTTGATCTTTTTATATGAAACAGTTGACTTTAACAATTTCCTAATATTCACATTACATCCTTGATCTTTGTGTTTTTATAGAATATCAGTGACAAATCTCATCCGTCACATCCTTGATCTTGATCTTTTTATATGAAACAGTTGACTTTAACAATTTCCTAATATTCACATTACATCCTTGATCTTTGTGTTTTTATAGAATATCAGTGACAAATCTCATCCGCCACATCCTTGATCTTGATCTTTTTATATGAAACAGTTCACTTTAACAATTTCCTAATATTCACATTACATCCTTGATCTTTGAGTTTTTATAGAATATCAGTGACAAATCTCATCCGCCACATCCTTGATCTTGATCTTTTTATATGAAACAGTCCACTTCAACAATGTCCTAATATTTACATTACATTCTTGATCTTCGAGTTTTTATAGAATATCAGTAACAAATCTCATCCGCCACATCCTTGATCTTGATCTTTTTATATGAAACAGTTCGCTTTAACAAGTTCCTAATATTTACATTACATCCTTGATCTTTGAGTTTTTATAGAATATCAGTGACAAATCTCATCCGCCACATCCTTGATCTTGATCTTTTTATATGAAACAGTCCACTTCAACAATGTCCTAATATTTACATTACATTCTTGATCTTCGAGTTTTTATAGAATATCAGTAACAAATCTCATCCGCCACATCCTTGATCTTGATCTTTTTATATGAAACAGTTCGCTTTAACAAGTTCCTAATATTTACATTACATCCTTGATCTTTGAGTTTTTATAGAATATCAGTGACAAATCTCATCCGCCACATCCTTGATCTTGATCTTTTTATATGAAACAGTTCGCTTTAACAAGTTCCTAATATTGACATTAAATGTTGTGTTTGCACAGGCTATGGACTCAGCAAACCATCATAACTCAATATTTCAACCAAAACGTGACCTTACACTTACACTTACAGGATTGATGGGATTAATTATAGGTTTAGGCCTTTTAGTACCCCATATCCATTTTCTTTCATTTACCTACTATACAACATCTTTCCTTGATATTGTTACAGTCAACATATACCTAACCTTCCCTATAAACATATAAATCTTTCAGGAATGTGATGCCTAATGTGCCAGTTGCTCACTTGCTCAACATATGGGTGTACATTATAACGCAACGGCGTGTATCTTTCAGGCCATCAGGCAACATAAAAAATTCTATTCGGAAAATCATAACGAATTTATTATGCACGCCTTTGTTTTTCACAGGATCATCCAACATTCCCAGGTGGCGCCGATCCTTTCGCCAATATGAAGACTGCTATTACCCGCACCTGTCGCGATGACCCTACCCACCCATACGGTCCTGAATACTGCGCCACTATTGACGAGGCTCTCAGGTCTTACACCGTCAATGCGGCATGGCAGCTTCACCTAGACGCCCAACTTGGCTCCATCACTGTGGGTAAGAAAGCCGACTTGGTGGTGCTGTCTGAGAACCCCTACCACAAAGATCCCTTCAAACTTGAAGATATTAAGGTCGTGGAGACATTCTTGGGTGGACGTCGTAATAACATCGCCGAGATGTCAAATGTGGGTCCAGGGATTAATGTCATGAAATGAGAGGGAAAATAATGACATGCCCATGAAGTGATCATCAATCGTTTATAACAAACGTTATAACTTTTGGTAGAAATATGACTACATTTCTCAAGAAAATGGCCTTTTATCTTGATTTTATTTGATTATTAATGCTAACGTTTTAGTTTTTAGCAGGGGAAAACATTTTTCTCTGCAGACAATTGAATCAATGCCGGGAATCAATTCCCCTTATGTCTTGCGAATGTGCGTTTGGAGTGGTTTTATTGTCGTATGCCTAGTTCATCATCAGTGCATTTTTTGTTTGCATTGGCTAATAGCACAGTAATCGCCCATTGAATATGTGCTCATGTGGTGGGTTGCCAGCTGTTTAACTTCCGTCACATCGCATCTGCTATGGGAAGTGTTAGTAGGAAATAGCTCTCATTTATTTTTATAGAGCCTCTGCTACTACGCACAGTGGCGTACCGTGGCCGCTCCTACCCCGGGGGCTGAAGAAAATTTTGCCGCCCCTTCCTTAACAGCCCGAAAAGGTTGACCCAATTTTTTTCGATGGTTTGAAAAAGTGAAGAGCAAAAAAAAAGCAACACATTATGATGTATAGTGCCATTTTTTCAAAAATTTTTATACGTTTTCAAATTTTTCCGCCTTTTTTTCTTTACTAATTCTTTTTGCCACCCCTATTTTTGCCGCCCCTTCTTCTTCCGCCGCCCTTCGTTTTGGCCGCCCCTGCTTTTTCCCCGGGGGGCTCGCGCTCCCAAAAGCCCCCCTCCCCCAAAAAAATACGCGCATGTCCCATAATATCATTACAAGGTATACTACAAATACCATATCCACAATCTGAGGCCCCGGCCTTCGGCTTCGATGTCGGCGCTGCGCGCCTCTGCTCGCATTGAAATCGCAATTCGCTTAAATATCTATGTCTGCTCGCACTAACTCGCTCGCTGCCCAGTTGGACATCACAATTCGAAGGAACTAAGCAAGTTCGAGTAAGAGATTGATGTTTCGGTAGGACTTTTTCTACCCCCCCCCCCCCCCTCCAATTCTATGAGCTAAACGACTATGATTGACGTATATGGAAACCAATAGTGACTAGCATAATTATTAGCATTATTAGCTTTAAAGTCATAGTTAAATGTTAAAATGTAGTGGTTTTGGGCATGAAATCTATGATTATGATTATAATATAATGTATGATTTTTTAAAATATGTTGAGATGTTTTGGTGTAGGCCTATGTATGCCCGGGGGGGCACTTCAATTTGAAATGGATATAGGTGTAGGGCTGGCACTTTCGCAGTAAGTGGCATTCGGTGAGAGCAAAATGTAAAAAATATGGGTTATTGGGTGAGAGCATGAATTTTGGCACTCGGTGGAACAAAAAATATGGGGTCATTTGGTGAGTACATGACCTTTTTTAAATGTAACCTTTGGGTGAGAGCCGAAACAGCGCCACAGAAACCTCAAAAATCGAATTTCTAGTTCTAAATGGCTTCAAATTTCTTCTTTTTTTTCTTCAAATAAGTAACAAAATCAGTGATGAATGAAAATTGCTGTTCAAATTGAACTTATAAAGGTCTTTGGGTGACAGATCAAATGGAAAAAATTGGGGTCTTCGGGTGACAGAGCATGTGTTCGTAAAAAATATGGATTTTTTGGGTGACAGCGATGCTGAAAAAGGGGGTCTTATAACAGCCCTACATTATATGCGTCACCTCCAAAGTGGGAGTGCCCCCCTCGGGTATGTATGTCCAACTTTTGATTGGAGTGAATTTTTGGAACAATTTGCATTCGCATGAACAAAGGTCATGTAAAGCTTCCCTTTGTCAGATTCATTTAGTCGTAGTTAGGTGCGGTTCGTCAAAATTAAAACTCTGTGGTGGAAATGAAAGTTGACTTGAAACACAATCAGAAGCAAACATAAACTAAATTTGCTCAAAATTATCGATTCATATGCCATATTCAGTGACCCAATACACACATATTGTGCATGGAAAACACTGTGACAATACGTAGTGTATTGTCACGGTGAAGACCGTGCTTGGAAGAGTATGCTGTATGCTAGCATACGTATGGTCACGGTGTATCCCGTTGTCAAAATACCACGTACTTTAGTACAGTATAGCGTTCTCTGTTGGTCATAATTCATTTTAAAACGTATTTTCAACGTAGTGAAGAATTATTTTAGGTAAAATAACACTATAGAATATAAAAACTAGTATTTTTAGAGGTTACATTTCAAGGTTGTTACATTAAAGTTACTCCAGGTTTTAACATTAAGGTTATTTTTTTTAATTAGAGACAACCTGCCACCCTTAAGGTTACTCATTGTTGTTTGTTGATGCTGGGGCCCAGTATCAACCAAAAACATCAAGGCCGCAGGGCCGGCAGGCCCGAGGCCGGAGACTCCCATACGACGAGCTTTAAAGTCATAGTTAAATGTTAAAATGTAGTGGTTTTGGGCATGAAATCTATGATTATGATTATAATATAATGTATGATTTTTTAAAATATGTTGAGATGTTTTGGTGTAGGCCTATGTATGCCTTGTGTATTTTCTTTAAAATAAATAATCCGTGGTGTTAAATAGCGTTTGCCCTGCGTTTTATCATCCGTGGTATTGTTTCCTATTATTTCAACTTAGTATAATATTTAGGATTTAAATAAGGTCTTCCAAACCCTAGTACTCATCACAATAATTATTTGTTACCATATTGTTACCCAATTTGTTACCGAAATTGGTGTGATAACCTATATTGGCTGCTAACATGATGCCAATGTAAAAATTGAAAGCTAAGATTGGCCCAATATTATATACTGATGTAATGCCAATCAAACGATATTTAAAAGGCCAACATTAAACCAATGATTGGTTTATTATTGGCCCGAGATCAGCTGCCAATGAATGGTGAGCCAATATTGGCCCAATATTATAATGATGTATATTCCTAATCAATGACGTCAGCTCATGAATATTCATAATCATTGACGTTATCTTATGGATTTTCAAAAATAATGTCATCTCATGAATATTCATATTCAATGACAGCTTCTCATGAATATGAATATTCAATGACGTTATCTCATGAATATTCATAATAAATGACGTCATCTCATGAATATTCATCATAATGTCATCTCATGAATATTCATAATCAATGACGTCACCCTATGAAAATTCATAATCAATGACGTCAATTCATAAATAATTCATAATCAATGTCATCTCATGAATATTCATATTCAATGACGTCACCTCATGAATATTCATAATCAATGACGTCACACCATGAATATTCATAATCAATGACGTCACCTCATGAATATTCATAATCAATGACGTCGCCTCATGAATATTCATAATCAATGACGTCACCTGATGAATATTCATAATCAATGACGTCACCTGATGAATATTCATAATCAATTACCTTACCTCATGAATATTATAATCAATGACGTCACCTCATGAAAAATGAGAAATATCACAGGTTGAAAAACAATAAAATACATAAGAGATTCTAATTAAAAAAGTTACATTTTTGACCATAACTTTTGAACGGAAGCTCTGATTGATGTCAAACAAAAAGCAAAAGAAAGGTAACTTTTCCCTTTCTATAAATATATCATTTCTTATTTAAGCCCTTGCAAGGATATATTCCCCCTTAATACCGGTCAATTTAATGTAGTGAGGTCCAGATCATTAAAATTGCACTTACATACAAATTTATACTATACAAAAACACTAAGATATCATTACAGATTTCCTTCCATTACACTGAATGCAAAATCAATAGAATCTACTGCAACTTTCAAATCTTGGGCTAGGGGGCCTATATTGATTTAAATGTACGCTGTGACGTCAATATTTAGTCAATTGCTACAAGTGAGGTGTCAAAATGTGCAGAAATAAATTTTGCTTCCAACGCATTTACAGATTTTTTAATAATGGTCATTATTTAAGAGGGTTAGTTACTTTTTTGAGATGTTTATTATAGTTTGGATTTACACCCCCTGGTATCCCCGACAATGAAAATTGATGACAAGTCACACTTTGTTGTATGATGATTTACGATGAAGATCGATTAATTTAGACCTACCTATTATTCTTCTGCATTGCTGTTTCGTAGTCCTCTTGAAATCGAAGACTTTCAATGATTCCGGAGCACAGTTTTATAGGTCAGACGCCGTGTAGGCGTGTATTCTAAAACGACTGAAATGAAACAAATTTAAAAGCAAAGTTTGGTTCAAATTGGGTAGTTATTGAGCAATACCGGAAAACCCCGTCTACAAGCATATAGTGTGCTTCTGATGAAAGCTACATTAATCCAGTCGCCATTATGGAGTTTGAGCAAATAAATTACGGGTCCAAGCATATACAAACAAGTATTATTTTAAGACCGATCAATTGTATTAACGCTTGCTTCGAATTAATTAAGCTTTTATAAAAAAAAACACTAGGCCTATATATGCTTGTAGACGGGGTTTTACAGTATATCATCCTGTAATAATTGTCCTAAGAGGAAATTAATCAAATCAAATGTACCTGGAACATAGAGAGTGGATTTTGGGCCCTTCTTTTACACACAAAAAAGAGCAGTCTGCTGGCAATGAATAAAATGCTGGGTCTAACTCATTTTTGTAAAATGATGGAGTTGGGCCCTAATTCTTCCACTCAGGTATTCAAGGGTGATTTGATTCATTGAATACCATTGCAAATATATCACTTTGATTGTTTATAAATATATTTTGTAATCAAGTGAAAAGAAATACAAAACATTATTCTTCTTTTCTGATATCAAGAAGTACACGAATAGCGACGTTCTTTTTAAGTTTGAATTTTTCGTTGTCAAGATTGGTCAAAAAGTCCAGTATCACAATTCCACCTGCCATGCCATCGTCGCCGAATGAAATAATATCGAGACTTTCCCCGCAAAAATGAGATCACAAACAATACAAAGTAGTCACATGATTTTTTAACGATTTAAAATAAGTCTCTGAACTGATAATCATTGACGCAGATGTGACGACATACTTGTATTTATATAGCGGATATAGGCTATTTTGGTACTCGATAGTGGATTTCGGTGGAGACCAATGCGCCCAATTGGGCGCATTTAAAAGTTGGCCAAAATTGGTCATTGGTCAATGTTGTGATTGACATTTTTGATCCAAATATCCATCTTAAAGGAGTATTTCGTGATCCTAGCATCCTCTTTTTATGACATTTTTCAGTAGATATCCCCGAAAAAAAAGCTTATTCCCAAAATTTCAGTTGATCATCCTGATTTTGCGTTTGTGAGTTATGCATGATTATGTGTATTACATTGCTCCATAGACAATGTGTTGTAATTTCGTTCTGGTATACCAGAACGAAATTCAAATTTCACGATATCTTTGCAAAACGAATTAATCTGCAAGAATATTTTTGTACATAAACATTATGTAGCCAGAGGTTTCCAGTGATATTTTTTTTTGTTGAGAAATGTGGGGGGGTGATGCTGTGGATCACGAAATTTTTGACCAAAAATCACATTTTGACCAAAAACAGATTCTCAAAGCATAATAATGATAAAATTGAATGGATCCTTTCGCACGATACTATTAGTTATTAGGTGAAGCGGAGGTATGGTACGGGAAATTATCGTGCGCGAAGTGTCATACTGGGTGAAGCCGAAGGCTGAACCCAGTATGAGCTAGTATGACACTGAGGGCACGATAATTTCCCGTACCATACCGACGCTGAACCTAATAACGAATTTATCATACCACTAAGTCATTCTAAATATTGAAATAATTACGTTTTTAACATTTTAATTCCTGCTAAATAGAAAAAATATTACAAAAAATAGATGACTGTTCCGCGTATTACAGGTTGCGTGCATTTTACGCGCCCGGTTTACGTGATTCGCCTTTATACGCGTACCTCGCCGTACACGCGTACCTCGCCGTACACGCGTAATACGCGTCGCGTATCGGCCTTGCGAAATACGCTCTCACTGACTAGATATAAAGCGTAAAATACGCACTCACTGACTAGATACGAAAATATATCAGGTTAGCGGTGTTCTTTGATGTTTACCTTAGTGGCATGATAATTTCCCGTACCATACCTCCGCTTCACCTAATAACTAATAGTATCTAGTCAGTGAGTGCGTATTTTACGCTTTATATCTAGTCAGTGAGAGCGTATTTCGCAAGGCCGATACGCGACGCGTATTACGCGTGTACGGCGAGGTACGCGTGTACGGCGAGGTACGCGTATAAAGGCGAATCACCGCACGATAATTTCCCGTACCATACCTCCGCTTCACCTAATAACTAATAGACCTTTTTCCCTCTTTCCCATCATGCACTATTCCAGGGGGGTATGAGTGTAGCCTGAATCCTTCCAGGCCCAGAATTGCGGCGTCTTTTATTACCCACAATCCTTCACGTTGCCTTATTCAGGGCCTGAATTCGTAACATGAAAAATTTTGGTGCACTTTTTTCGTCTGGAGCCAGAATTCTGGCTCCACGCACGAGCGTGCGCAGTAGGAAACTTTTTCTCATAGTCTCCAACACCGCCAGTTTTGTTCCGCTCAAACCATGGCAGCTGAGGCCCGGGTTGAGGAGACTATGTCATGAATAAGTAATGAGTTTGCGTCATAGCTTGCATATTGTCGAAATCTGGACAACCAGTTTTACAGAATCGATCACTCGTCAGTGGTGTTATGGTCTACACAGTAGAAGATCGTCCCTTCTGAAACAGCTTTCTTATGCCGATATTTAATATGCTTGCTCAACTTATACACATGCCTCTGTGGATTAATGCATTGTGTATGTACTTCCTTGATGGTCTAGTTGATGTCTGCATGGCCGTTTCTTCACATTTTTGTCACCTGTCTAAACTCTGTATACATGCATATTATGAACTCACACCTGTGATTACTTAGCAATCTTATACATATTGCCTCTTGTATCTGATTGCTTTACATTATGTATTTTGTGTAGAATTTAGCTAATTGTATTATATGTATTTTGCACTAAAGTACCAGTATTTATTTGTATTTTTGATATGACATTTTAATATTTAATGGGTGCACCCTGCCATGTCCTTCACTACATAAGCATGTTCTATTTATATGATAATGAACTAATACTTGTTACGCATCTTGGTGACTGCGAACTATTTTCTGCGTGCTATATAAATGATTATTTTTGGTATGGACCCTTCAACAGAGCATCTGTCATCGAAGGGGTGCGCCTGAAACAAGAGGCGGGAAGTCCAACCTACTACTACTACTACTACTACATAACTACAGCCAGCGGTGTATAGACAGCATTAATTGATTTTTGCGGGGATTTTTGGAAAAGCAACAGTTTAAGTTTTTAAGTTTAATATTTTTGTTTTCAATTTACTTTCATTGCCACAAATCATTATCATTCTTATTCTTTAATATTCTTCTTATTACCATTATTAGTAGACCTTTTTCCAAGGGGGGTTGTGAAAAGTGGACTTTCTTCCTAAAATTTGGACCCCGTGCATTTGGACCTTCTTATTTAGACCAAAAGTTAAAAACTTGAATTTTGGCTTGTTACGCTCACAAATTGTGATATTTGGGGACTTTCTTTTTATACTTTTGCAAAATTAATTTTTTACTTTTTGGTTAAAAAGAAAACCAATCACAAAATGCCGTTCTCTCGACTTTCACTTTAACTGATTCCCCAAAACCCAGAAAAAAATCACGCTGTAGTCCTACTACTTTCAACCAGGGTCCAGGGATGTTGTTTCATATCAGTCTCTAAATATTTCAACAAAACTGATTGCAGAATTTTGCCCTATGCCTTCATTAAGATTTCTCAAAAGCAACCGCAAAAAAATCGGGTTTATATAAAGGGCATTCAACGTTTTAATAAATAAATTCAACTTTGAACTTTAAAAAAAACAAACAAATATTTTGACATTTAAAAATGTTTTTCTTTTTTTGGCAGAGTTTTTCATGTAAACACGTCTTCATGACCTTATGTTCTTAGGGAGTGTTCATGACTTCTTTGGTGGGGGTGTAAAATGAAAGAAAATAAAAAAATATTGGGTTCTAAAAAGGGGAATAAAACCAGTCCTTAATAGCGGAGGCCGGGGTAATAAAATTGAGGGTAAAAGTCCGGGGTAACATGTACCAGAAGGCATGCACATTTTAATTCTTTTAATGAACAATTGTTTTTCATTTTATAAATTCTAACATTTACAAGTTTGTGTTTTTTTACTGGAAAACGTATCACCGAATACATCAAATATTGATTAGTCCTGAAAACACACAGATACCGGCACATGTTATATTTCTTTTCATTTTATTTTTCTAACACATGACTGAATACAAAAAGGATAACAACTTGATATGGTCAATAATGTTTAAACAAACATCAATTTATTTTAATTGAAAAATACACTAAGAAAAGTTGCATTAATAAAAAATCAATAAGAAATTGGAGGAAATAAAACTGCTTTTAACATGAAGTACCTGATATCCAGATTACTCAATTTACTTATTTTTGAAAGTTGCCACGTCCCCAACTTTTGTCCAATCTGCAACCCTAATAAACTATGACCAAAGAGGCCTAGCCAATTCTGAACACCTTTTCATGAAATTGTACATCACTCATCACTGTCAGGGCCTAGATTTCAACGAGCATCACAGAATCGATTCTCGTAATGATTCTTGTAAGATTCGGGTGCGAGAATCAAAATCTCTCTTTGTATCATACAGTAAGTGCAGTGACTAGGATGGATTTTGATTCTTGCAAACCAAGGCGAAATCTAGGTTTCGACTGTGCTGATTTATACAGAGCCCTCGAAGTGACATGGAAGAAAAAACGGGTCTGAGATAGCCTTGAGATAGTAACTCGGGGTCAAAGATAGTAATTCGAGGCCCGACTTAGTAACTCGGGGTCTAAGATAGTAACTTGGGGCCCAACTTAGTAACTCGTGCCCAAGATAGTAACTCGGGGTCCCCAAACTACTAGTCAGGGCCCCAATTTACTATCTCGGACCCGAGTTACTCTTGGACCCGAGTTACTATCTTGGACCCAAGTTACTAAAGCCGGACCTCGATTTTTTTCTTCCATGTCACTTTGGGGGCTCCGTAGTCAGTGCAGTTGAAATTGCTGCTTTTGGAAGTAAGGCATTTTGTGATTGTGATCCACAGCATCATACCCCCCCCCCACACTTTTCTCAAAAAAAGATTTTTATACCACTGGAAACCTCTGGCAACATTATGTTTATGTACAAAGAATTTCTTGCAGATTAATTTGTTCAGCAGAAATATCATGAAATTTGAATTATGTTCTGGTACACCAGAACAAAATTACAACAAATAATCATGCATACCTCGCAAATGCAAAATCGGAATCAACTGCAATTTTGGGAATAACCTTTTTTGGGGGATATCTACCTAAAAATGATATAAAAAGAGGATGCTAGGATCACTAAAATTGAAAATTAACATTATCTAATTATTGTCCACTGTTTAATACATTATACAGGTACATGTATAACCTACACCACATCCCTCTCTTCTAGGTTATTTATTATTTATTTATTACTATAATTCATAGTCTGTAAAATGGGTACATACATGTACAAAAGTCATACGTAGCTTAACAGGGTAAGGGGACAGTTATTGGCAAGTTAAAAATGGGCGAGTAAGAGCGAGAGAAAATGGCAAGTCAGATAAGTTTAATATCCCCTGGTCCCTGCAGAGGTTAAAGATTGATCCCTGCTGAGAATACGGGAAGTCTCACCATTGAGTTAAGATTTTTGGCAGACGAGTTACGACAAGTCCCATCGATGAGTTAAAATTTACAGCAAGTCCCATCAGCAAGTTATGGCAAGTCTATCAGCAAGTTAAGATTACAATTTGATTTAGGGTAAAATGGATTTTTTTCTCATCATCATGAACCTCAACTATAGAAAAAATATTAAATTTGTGTACATCGTGGAACATTCAACTACGCTTGTTACTCCGCAACTAATCATGCTAACTACACGCGCATACAATGCTACTCTACGTGTCCATATTAGCGAGGCTATCTGCGTACAACTGCTTACTACGCACAGCCACGCAAAGAGTATGTTCCACGATGTACACAAATTTGATAATTTTTCTATAGTGAAAGCCATTTTCCATTCATCATTACGGCATTCCTGTAACTCTCTTACAGGACTTGATAGCGTTGCTGTAGCTCGCCGATTTGATCGTGTTGTCGTAAATCGCCATTTGGACTTGATGGCTTTGCCGTAACTCGCTGGTGGGACTTTGATGGCTTTGTCGTAACTCATCTTTAGCTTACTTTGTGGGGGTAATTGAAAAAAACCACACCCTAATCTCTGGGGGGGGGGTAACTTGCCTTTTCTTTAACTCGCCTTTTTTTAATTCCCCTTTTTTTTAACTCGCCTTTTTTTAACTCGCCTAGTTACCACTGTGTCCAGTATTTGTTGACTTAATTGTAGTCCACATTATCATAATTATATATTATGAGTTCCACTGTGTGGTAAAACATGTTCCAAATTAACAGTGATGGCTAGTGGCTACCAGCCAGCTAGTCCACTAAACCTAATTGATAGGTAGGCGTGAGGCCGTAACAGCCATATGTTGACAATGTCTTTTTCTGTCGATAGTTTTCCCCTCGAAGTTAAATTCGCTTGATTTTTAGTTGAAGTGCCGTTGAAGCTATGGAGCATTTACCTGTCTCTTGCTTAAGCTTGTTGCTGCAGGTGGTTCCTTCCAATAAGTTCATATTTCATCTGTAAAGAAAAATAACCAAAATATCAATTAAAATATTTAGATTTTAATATTGAACAACCTACAGATCCCCAAAAGTGACATAGAAAGAAAAAATATCTTTGGGCCTGAATTAGTAGCACGGGCCTGACCAGGGTTGTCACCAGGACCCAAATAGTACTGGTTAGCATAGCGAGAGAAGCTCTCGCGCCTCGCACTATCTTTTTAGTTGAACGCTAGGATGGGGAATAGGCTTTGAGGGTACCACCCCTAAAAAATTTTCTTCCTCTTTTATGATGAAATATCATCATCCACTTCCGGAAATATAAAAAAAAAAAAAATTGAAAAAAAAAACTTTAAAAAAACCCCAATTTAGTGAGTGCCAGACGGCCCAGTCCAGCGTGGTGACAACCCTGGGCCTGACTATTAATAAGGGGCCCATGCTACTAAGTCAGATACTATCTTGGGGCTTGAAGTTACTATCTTGGGGCCTGAGTTACTAAGCCAGGCCTTATGGCCTAATCCTTTCATCAACCAATATAGCAGTTACTCATGGACTGTCTTTTGGAACTTGAAGGAGAGCAATAAATAGCTCTTCATGAGCCTTCAAGGAGAGCCGTTTCACATGTCAAACATCACTCTCCTATATCAGATTTAAGGGGTTACACCCCTGGCCAATTTGGTGCCTAATTTTGCATTTTTCTCAAAAATTATAGCACATTTGATACAAGTAAGATATGTATATTATAGGGCAAGGAGTACAACTCACGGTACTGCACTGAAAATTCAGCAACTCAAGGCAAGTAGTTATTGATTTATTGATCAAATACTGGTTTTCCCTCATTTTTGACTGTAACTCCACAACTGTTGTTTGTGCTGAAATAAAATTTCCAGTGCAGTAGTTGTAGTCCTTGTCCCTATAATATACATATCTTACTTGTCACAAATGCACTATAATTTTTGAGAAAAATGCAAAAATATGCACAGAATTGGGCAGGGGTGTAGTAATAAGGAGAGCAGTAGAGAGCAATGCTCTCACTCTCCTCAAAAGGCAGTCCCTGGTTAATCATAGTACATGTACATACCAGCTTTTTGTTGTACCAGTACTGTTGAGTTCATCACTATACATTCTAATTTAAAGCCACCACCTCCTGAAAACAATTGCTGCAACGTAACTGTACAGTTCACATCAAGTTGACATCACTGGTATCACCTAGTTGGGAAAATTCAAGAAACAAAATATTAAAATGGAGAAACGTTTTACAAGAACAAGCATGTTTCACTGTGCCTCCAGGTTTCTGAAATTGGGCTGATCCATGCTGCAAGCCCCAGAGTTACATATATGGGAGGTCTAAGTACGGTACCAATTCAAAATATATTTATGGAAATTGTTTTACCATTTATTTGCACACAAAAGTAAACTGCGGATTTACTGCGCACCTTTTAGATAAAAATTTGATCATTGCATCTGTGTGTGACTTGTATGGCATGCGAGTTGTGTTGCTATGGTGGTGCATCCGTTGATCCGTAGTGTACGTAGCACACGTATTGCAATTTGGCATTTTGCCCATTCATGCCTAAGGCTGCGTTCACATAGAAGTATACTATTCGGGTATACGGTGCACGTTTTGCAGGTGCACGCGTATAGCTCAAATCGAGCAAGGCAATTCCATAGTACCGGGTCACATAAGGCTACGATCACATAGAAGTATACTATTCGGGTATACGGTGCACGTTTTGCAGGTGCATGCGTATAGCCTAAATCGGGCAAGGTAATTTCATAGTACCGGGTCACATAGGCACTATTCGAAAAGGTCGTATGCCTGCGTATAGTATAGTATAGTGGGAATCGTGCATGCTCGATTTTAGTGCAGCGTATACCGTCCTAATTTTAAAACTAAACCATATGTGGGTAAATTCAGTTTTTGTAATAGATGCACTATCTAATTCTGCACATTATGACACCTCATTCAATGCAATGTGACCTCAAGAAGTAAAGTTACAAGCATTTGATTAGACGAAGAAAATTGGTAAACTGACCTACTAAGCTATTCATTATATGAAATACGCTCATTCACGCAGGCTGAGTTCACATAGTATACGCCTATATGAACTCAGCCTGATCGAATGAGCGTATTTCGTATAGCGAATACCGTATACCGTATACTTCTATGTGAACGCAGCCTAAAGGCTAAACTATGATCAGCTCATCATCATGTGTGAGATGGGAGTCAGGACTAACTATAAAAAAAGCCCAAAATTTTCCGCTTTACAAATGTCAAATTCTGCTTTTTCCGCCTTTTAAATTTTGCGATAAAAAATTTTCACAAAAAAAGCCTTACGCCTTAACATTGGAGATTGTCAATTTCGCACAAATAGCATTTGATTTAAGCATTGCTTGCGACCACCTACATGGCAGTGCGTGCATGCCATTCTACATACACATATATACCATGTTGTTTCTTGTTACAAGTCTTATTTGTTCCACCTTATAAAAAACCGAACAAACTTAAGGTGCCCTCAAAGATCATGTTGTCCGCCCGGGGTTGTCTGCATCCCAATTTAAATGCATGAATGTCACTCTCCTCAAAAGGCAGTCCCTGGTTACTCATTGTACATACCAGCTTTTTGTTGCACCAGTAGTAGGCTACTGTTGAGTTCATCACTATACATTCTCATTAAAAGCCACCATCTCCTGAAAGCAGTTGCTGCAACTGTACAGTTCACATCAAGTTGACATCAGTATCACCTAGTTGGGGAAATTAAAGAAATAATATCTTAAAATGGAGAAAAGTTTTACAAGAGGGGCCTCTAGACTTCTCGCGTAAAATCACATGAAAATCATGCGCCAGTCCTGCATTACACAACGCACAACTAGCGTAAAGCATTCATACACTCCTATCAAAGCAGCCAATCAGAAAAGTATGAAACATGCATTGATTGTGTTGTGTATATTGTGCATTCTGCGTAGTCTACGGCAGTGTTTCATGCGTGTTCGTGTCACATAGGATTGATTCATTTTTCGGGCGGGTTTATATTTGGTTCTAATTTCCAACATTTTGAGTGTTAATTTGTTACATAAAAAAGTTAAAATTATGTGTTTTTTTTCTTGTCGCAGTATGACATGCGCTTATTTTGGGGGCTTTGGGCGCCAGCCCCCAGGGTAAAATCAGGGGCAGCGAAATTGAAGGGCTGCAAAAACAGGGGTGGCAAAAACAAAAAAACAAAGGGGTGGCAAAAAGAATTAATAAATAAAAAGGCAGAAAAATTTGATAAAGCATACAAATTTTTGAAAAAATGTTGCTATACCAGTACATCAAAATGTGTTGCTTTTAGGGTGCTAGCACCTGAAATCTTTTTTTTTTTTTTGCTTTTCACTTTTTCAAACAAAAAAAAAAAAAATGGGTCAACCTTTTCGGGCTGTTGAGGAAGGGGCAGCAAAATTTAATTTTCTTCAGCCCCCCGGGGTTGGGGCGGCCACGGTAGGCCCTACGCCACTGTATGAAATAGATTAATAAACACATATTACTTAGGCCCTATTGCTCGAGAAATTAGGCAAAATAATGCACTTGCGCTGATGTCGATTCGCCTAATTTTGTCTTCCCCTTTGGGGCTCATGCATTAGACGCACCAGCATCAGCGCATGTGCATTATTTTTCGAGCAGTAAGCACACGCATTCATAATTACCTATAATTATTGAACCCCAGGGCCAGGCCTTGTTGTTTGACTTTTTTTTTGGTGAGCGATCGCCGCCACCGCCGCTTTCCCCCAAAAAAAATTTCTAGTGAGCGATTTTCCACTCGCCATGGACACTAAATATTACTCGGTGCGAATCTCACAATATCAGCCAGCGAATTAATTAATTGTTAAAACGATTTAGAAAGGTACAAATATTAGTGCCTTTCGGCGTGCATTTGAACGTGAATTTTAAAACCGAAACTCTTATTTGAATATACCCCAATAAGTGTATTGTGAAAATTCAACCATTCGCGTACCATCATTCGCGTACCATCAACCACTCGGCTTTAAAATCTAGACAGCAATGCCTGGTGCTCAACTGCGTGCATGCCATATCAAATCAATTGTCATTGATACAGGTTGTTTATGACTGATGTTTTTTCGTGGCCTGATCCCGGGCCTGGCCTAGCCTACAATATAAGAGTGAATCAGTCATGAGTCACGACACTGCTCTTGTTTACGGTGTAAAAGATGGCCTTATAAACCATGCACACTACACGTGAAAATAATTGAAATAACTTCAGCTTTTATACTTACATTGTTTACCACCAGTGCCACTGCACCGCACCGTGAACGCCGAGGCTGTGCATAGTCAGTGCATCCATGTCACTGTGGTCTGAGCGGGGTCTGTGGCGACGATCTTTCATTCTCAAAATCAAGTTAAATATTGCGATCTGACGGTGTGCAATGGACTCAATATGTTACAAAACCACAAAAGTTTCACCATGATGACTAAAAATCGTGCAAAGTTGATTATTTTGGTTTAAAAATGGGAAAATTGTAAAAACTTCTAATGGCGGACGCAACAGAAATTTTTTTTTAAACATCAGCTACCAAATTTGCTGGCAAAGAGGTTTATTCCCTGCATCGGTACTCAGCTGTTTGTTTTCAAGCTCGCTTTATGTATAGCGAACAAAAGCTACCCAAATCAGCCAAATTTTGGTCTTCAATCAGGGATCCGTTTGTCTTTATATTCCCATGGTAGCATCATGAACGAAGAATGGAGCACAATAGTAGCTGAATGCAATGACGTAATCAAAATCTACTAAATATTCATATTTTAGCATTTTTCACTGCACCAATATTGGATTGCTGAACGATTCAGTCCTCACCATCAGCACAACCCGATGACCGTGCGTAGATGTTGAAAGGACTGGAGGATTTAGTCTAGTATGAGTGTCGCAAAATACATCATCTCCCCGGGGGAGTACAGAGTTATGTTCATCACATTCTGGAATACGGACATTTCGACTGGTGCCTTCATCACAAAAAAGGAATCCCCGATAATGATGATAATGGCGCCACTTTCACTAATACCTTTCGGGGCAAAAACAACATTTCTATGCTTTATGGACATGGTGTATTCACCCAAAAAAGTTTCCTGTTATTGAAACCTAACTTTGCATACATTTTATAGACCTAATGGTGAAAAACTGATGACGGGACACGCAGTGATATTTTACCGGCGTCCGTTTCACTTTTTTTTCGGAGTTGAAAATAAAACGAACACAAAATCTCTTACACAGATAACTTGAAAATCTTCAACTTCAAATGGCTGGGTCAATTCTTAGGGCCCCACGAAATACGCCCTCAGTAACACTATTAGGAGACTTAGGCTGGGATACGATTGAAAATTCACATAAGATTAGTAAAGTTAAGTACTTTGATCGTCTAATTAATATGGACTCTCATAGATGGCCTAAACTTCTTTTCAATGCAATTTTACAATTCACAATTCTAACAAGCACTTAAGATGGAATTGGATCGGTTGCATTGAAGAGACTTTAAATGACAGTGGTTTTGACCAAATCTTTCGGTCTGTGTATATTCATCAACCATCGTGGATTAGATTGTTTCAAGATACAAATCAAGATCATTACAATAGAAGTTGGTACAATACAGCTTGTAATAAATCCTCATTGTGTGATTACATACGTTTTAAGAATAAGCCCAATCTGGAGAATTATCTTCAAGATAAATTGGATTTTTATGGTGCCAGCTTAAAGTTTAAGGCAAGATCAAATACACTGCCTCTAAACGGTAGAGTTGCCTCTTGGCATAATAGTAAAACTTCTGGTTTATGTGATTTGTGTCATAGTAATATAGAAGATATTAGGCATTTTATATTTTCTTGCCAAGTGTACAATGATATTCGTTCTAATGAGTTCAAAAGATTGAAGGAAAGTTTAGAAAGGAATGGTCTATTATATGTATGGGAATTATTTATTACAAGCAACATTGATGAGAAATTATTTATCTTGCTTGGTGACTGCACCCAATTTTTACCAACTTTTCCTAGTGACTTAGTTCACACTGCTAATGTTTGTTTTGATGTCACATGTAAATCTTTACTGAAAAGAACATGGAAGGCACGTAATGATTTCCTTAAGTAATTAATTCTTCACCACACTGAATACAATCTTGTCTATTGTATAATAATGTATATACCCAGTTGATGTAGTTTTAAGTGGCTGGCACTCAGCTTCCACCCAGGGGCCAATTGGCTTTTGATGCTGGCTTTATTTGCTACATTCTTTTTTCCTCACTTCATTTCACAGACCCTAGAATTTGACCCACGGGTGGACGATGAATGCAAGCCAACTTAGTATTCTTTTTAGTATTTTAACTTTAGTATTTTAAGTATTCTTTTTCAGTATTTCTGTTTGTATTGTTAACTTTTGTAAATACTTTCAGTATCACCTTTTAACTCTTGTTAACTTTTGTTTATATGGATGCACCACCAAGACGGTGGGTGCCGCTGTTATAAAAGCGTTTTCCAAATAAATAAATAAAATAAAATAAATAGATGTTCTGCATCGCTCCGTAACTGCATCACTCGTGTATTCAATAATTGCATAATTAGTAACATCGATGGCCTTTACGATAATCCGCGTATATGGAATCAGTATGCCCATATTAAGACAAAATAATTGCAAAGGCCTGGCAAAGACCGTCGGATGCACACGATCTATGAGGTTGATGAACTACGTCATACCCCCCTGGAATAGTGCATTGTGGGATAGAGGGAAAAAGGTCTATAGTATCATGCTCAATCCATCCAATTTTATATCAATAATGGGTCGAGCGCCGTAACTCATTCTATACGCACAGCATTACGCTTGGTTACGCGTGCAATATTTCCGCGATACGCGCTGTCACTTACGCGTACGCACTCCACCTTGAAGTAAACAACTTAAAATATTTGTGCCAAAAAATAATATTTTCTCTTTAAATCGCACTATTTTCTGGTAATAGAATAGAAATAAAGGGTGCAGCATTATCCTTTACACGCAAATAATGTGTCTTCGGCCGGCAGTAAAAACGTTTAAATAATGGGTTCGGCTGCGCCTCACCCATTAGGCCTATTTACGTTTTTTACCGCCTCGGACACATTATTTGGGTGTAATGGATAAAGCATTAGGCCTACCCTTTATTTCTTAAATATGTGTAGGCTAGCCCAAAACATGCATGGTGTTTAGTGACTAAAATGGAAGATGCACACTGCACATGGCAATTTTGGGGCTTGGGGGCCCCCAAAATCAGGGGCCCTGGGCCCGGGCCCATCTGGCCTTATGGAAAATCCGGCCCTGCGTCTATAGGCCTACCAGAACGAAATTCAAAGCTATTCAAATTTCACGGTATCTTTGCTAAACGAATTAATCTGCAAGGAATGTTTTAGCTTGTTTTGTAATGTATATAGGCCTAAACATCATCAGGAACCAGAGGTTTCCAGTGATAAAAAATTTCAATTTTTTTTGTAGGCTAGAAAAGTGGGCTGTGAAAAATGATGCTGTGAATCACGAAATGCCCCATTTATTTTAATATCTATGAAAAAAAAAGCCAAGCCTATACTAGGGTAGGGCGATACTAAATTAATTTTGGTTTTCGACATTCCCTAAATCTGATCTTGCCCATCACTAAACCCAAATCCAAGATGTCAGCGCACATGAAGCAAAAACGCGTTCAGTTCGGAAAGAAACCACATCACAAGAAATATCACAAATCGTTTGATGAATCAGAAGATTCTGGTTCGGGAAGAATCGGTAGACTCGATGATGATACTATGGGATACTACAGACGAGTGTCTGAGGCGTTAACGGAAGGTTTTCAGGACCAGACTGAACAAGGTAGTAGATAAGCTTAAACATCGGTGCAGAATTCTGCACCAGTCCATCAGTGCAGTGAATGCATTGTCAAAATACATTTTAATGAACAGTTGATGCATTAAGAAATTCATGGAACATGGCCATGTGTCATGAACTGGTGTACCCAATAGGGTGTTGTTGTTTACTAAAAAATTACTTATTTTAGTGGGTTTTTTTACTCCATCATGTCCATATTAATATTTCACAGTCAGACAAAGTTCTTCTTACCAAGGCCATTAGCCCGAGGTACAATATACTCACACCTCCGTCACTACGATTTCCACTGGCCTTCTCCGTACAAAGGTCTGAGACTCCTGAGGAGCATATCTGGTCTTTCATTAAAAAGAGAATCATTTAACGTAAAAAATGAGGGGTCAATCATGTATGTAGGCCTATAATTGGCAATGTTATGAGGAAAAGTATGCTTGCCTGAATGTCCCAAAATGGGCCAAATTGTGTGTCCCAACATTATCAATGGCTTCCTATGTCATAACATGTGTGTATGTACTTTATGGCTAAATTTTTGAGCACGAAGGGCCATTTTACAAAACTTTCGCAAATGTTTCATGAAATGTGGCTTTCATTACTTGATAGTATCAAATACTAGTTATTCAAATGCAGATTTTTTTAAAGTCATGCTACATTGGAGTTTTGAGGGTCAAAATCCAAATTTTCTTCATTTTCCTATTGGATTACACAGTTAAGACAGGATCTTGGTGCTTCCCGTTAGTGTGCGTCATTGCGTCCAGACGCATATTTTACAAATTTGGACGCAAATTCACATGGCTAATCAAGTATTTTAAGCGCCCATGTCACATGCATTTGGACGAGACAAAACTTCAAATTTTATCATTAATTGATGATAAAAATAAGAAATTTTTATTCTTTTATATTTTTAAGATAATAAAAGCCCCAAAATTTTGACCCACCTGCTGAGAATTGAAGTAAATTCTGCAATATTTGTAAATGCAACATCAGGAAATCGTGCACTTTTTTGCATGCTTTCCGAACGATCGCTGTACAGCTGTTTGATCACATGGCCTGGGGAAGTCCCGATTGATTTGTTTACAAGCAAGCACGTGCCGCTAACGTGCGGTGTTTATTTAATTATTTATCACAACCTGACAATATTCAATTTTTAATATTTTAAGCTTATTTTCTCATAAATAATCTAGGTTTCCTTTATTAGTATTATTGTTACGATGAATAAAAGCAATTTTAAAGACAAAATCCAAATGATAACCCTTTTTCGTATTATTTGTGGCAGCGCGTGTTTTAGTTTTTGTAGCATCAACAACACGTTAATTTAAAAATAGAAATGCGGAAGTGAAAGTACGAACTAAAATTGCTCAAGATTGACAGACTTTGCTCATGTTTTTGCACCTGTTTTTGACTACGTTTCGGACCAAAACTTACACAGAAATGAGAAAAATTATCATAGCTTAATGGAGATGGAATATCACGGCTTAAAATGCACTTTTTTTTTTTTTTTTTAACAATCAACATTTGATGAGGAGAAAACCCGGAGTAAGTGTGTATCGTCATAATCGTGAATTTCAGATGGACGCAGCACAAAAATCTGTCTGGACGCAAGTTTTGCAACCTCGTCAGCAAACTTGCGTCATTACGGACGCACATTTTTAAAACCTTAACGGGAACCCTGTGCACAGGTAAGCTTAATGAAGCCCACCCTCACATGTTCAAAATGTGATCATGTCTACCCTGGTCCAGGGTACACATAAAATACCACTTTTTCTCATAAATACCACTTCCTACCATTCCTCACGACACGTGAAGATGAGACTTAAACAAAACATATTTGGTGCATGTTCGTAAATTTTGAGCACATTTGAGGATGTAAAAGACCAGACTTGTGACTGTTATCATCGCTGTGTTTTGAATTCTTCCTATAAATAGATGCTGTCAGTGTGACCTCATCACCGCGACGTGAGTTCACGGTGCCCCGTGTTTACGTACATAGCCATAGGGCACTTATGGCCCTAGTGATGAAGGAACAGGGCCATGATGTTTCGGGCTACAAGGCCATGGGAATTAAAGTAGTAGATTTGCGTTCACCGCCCGCATGCTCCAAAACCTACCGCATATTTTTTTTCATTATTGCAAAAAATTTCATTATTTATCAGAAACATGAAAAAATGGCTTTCAAACATAAAATCAGCAAGTTTGAAGTTGGTAATTTTCGTAAAAATCGTGGAAATGAGCATGCAATGATGTTGTTCACCCGTGTTGGTTGTTCACAGCGAGTCCCGGACGTGAAGTTCAGTACAGCATGCATCACAGGCCAGGCAACGCTGGTAGCCAGCAGCCATCTTGAAAAAAACACCACATGAATATGCTAATGCCTGACCCCTGTTATAAGGTCATAATTTCATTCATAAAAACATGCCTGGTCAATCCCAACCACTCCGAGCTACCGATTAAGACCACGTGAATGTGACGTGATTGGGTTCATGAATATTTAAAGAGCAGCGCGATACTGCCTCAAACGGTAAAAAAGATGATGGGGATGATCACCAAAATTCCGATGCTATGCACTTTGCATGCTTTGTGGTGCCTGGCGTGCTAACGGGAAACCGGCTCCTTTACTTCTAACTTTGTATGTACAGCGTGAATGGGGGTAGTTCGTTTGTGCCTAGTAGAATAGAAATAATGAATAATGAAAAAAAGCTGCATGTGATTTCAAAAAGTTCTAAATTATGCAAATTTCCTAGCACTGCCCGACGCACTGACTGCATGACATCACATGCACAGAACTGCTTAATCGTGTGCATAGGATCGGTGAAATTTTTATAAAATTTGGTAAAAAAACCCCTCCTAACATGTTATAAAATAGCCGAGGCTCATGCATGCAACATTGTCTGTTTCCATTGAAAAACTGGATCCTCCGAAGTAAAACCCATCATTCGATCATGACCACTTGAAATAAGCTTCCAGTCAAGCCAGAAAAAATATACCATGTCCAATAGGGTGCATCAAACGCCCCTCATGTCAATGTTATTTTTTGCTTGAGTGATTAAAGTGTGCCACTTATCAAGTTAAAAATAAGTGCTCCAAATTTAAATTCAAATGGAGGTCGGAAATGGGTCCTCCATGAGCTCAAAGTTTGAACGTTATTTGTATGTATAACGGTAGAACTACAAATGAGGCAGCTATTTAGTTTTACGCACTTTTTGACATGTAAAATAAAGGCTGCCATATTGATTCTGCATTAAACAGTGTGTTTGTAACTATGTATCACCTTATACTTAACAAATCATAACAATCATGCTAGGATGATGTCACAGGTTAGACATGCCTTAAAATGAATAGCTGCCCCATGTATTTAAATACATAATAAATCATACATTTCTCTTATTTGCGTTAATTCACCTGTTACTATCAGAAAGTGGGCAATATAATAATCATGTTGTCATAATCTTTCAAGTCATAACTGTCACTTTCCTTTTAGAAGTTATTATTAGTATAGATAAAGTTCAGTTGCAGCTATAAAGTTGACGCTTTCGTAGATTGGGTTTGTTTTTTCTATCTTGTTCAACCACCTGCAAAACATTCTGATAATGTTTCTCACTGTGGGCTGTAGCCAAGGAATCTGCACTAAGTTTCACACCGCGTTCTGCTGCGTCATTAACCACATTGATGGCTTTGACATTGCTTAGGGAAGACAGATATGCTGGGGACTCTGGCCATGTGTCTACAGCATCTGTTAAGAACTCGTCGTTAATCTGCAAGATGTTCATAGTAAACCACTTAATCTCTGCCTGCAAAATCAGCTAAAGCTGATGTCTGTGTGATGTTCTCATCAGAGAACTTTGGCTTGCCAAAGCCTGAACCATACCGATTAGTTGACAGTGACCATCACTTCATCAGGTTTAACTGCGAGAAGCCTACTAGCAAGAGCTTGCTTCTCCTGTGGTGCAGCCCTCGAATTAACCCACGGCACCGACGGCATATTGCCGTGGTGCCCACCCCCATTGCCGCAATGCCCTCAAAATATGTCCTTTACCGACGGCAGTCACTTGCCGTGCCCCTAAATGAAGTTGCATTGGGGGCCCTAGCCGGCCAGCCCTGTCCCTTCGTTATAAAATCATTAACAAGTACTGGTTAAATCCCAGCAAAATTGTGGAAAATTAAATCGAAAATCTTGAACACGATCGCTATTTTGAGCATCGTAACCCAGCTATCAATCACAGTATACACAATAGTTTGTTGTGAATTAATATTCATTACCCCTACGTAAGCTTACATATTCAGCCAATCACATCGGCTTATACATTATCTGGTTACTAGAAATCTGACTTCATTTTCTCGATTGGTCAGAGAAATACCTTCAACGCACTATCGACCAATCAGAAACGCTGTTAGTAACTATAGCTTCCTCGACCTCGTGTCTGTGGTGACCAAAATCTGAGCGCTGGGCAAATCAATTGTTCTCTCGATTAGCAAACATTGACTTCCCATTGCAAACCGATGGCTATACCCTTCCGTATCGCTCTTATCTTGTACATGTGAGCCCATCTCTAGATATGTTTTGCACTAAATAGATTTTATCCCGGCGAATTTGATCAATATTATTACCAAAGTTACAGCTGTTTCATCGCTACATTTCGAGTCAGTTTTGCAGCTCAGAACTAGGGATCGCAAAATTTAAGTGAATTAAACTGTATTATAAAGCACAAAAGCAGGTTTTTTAAGCAATCAGGTTAGTTTTAGTGTAAAGTTGAGAGTCAAATTTTACTTTGGTGTCGAATTCAGCTGACGGTAATGCATCTATTCGCTTTTGAAAAATTGCCTTGGTGCCCTTCTCAAATTTTCAACAGTTGCCTTGATGCCCTTTTGAAATATTACAAATTGCCGTGCTGCCTTGCCTTTTCAGTGAAAATCCACAGCAATTATCAACTTGCCCTAAAAAAGTTGCCGTGCCCCTTCAGATCCTTAATTCGAGGGCTGCTGTGGTGGCACCTTATCACTGAAGAGAGCCAGTGGGATCATTTCTTGGGAGATGTACCACAAATGTCATTTCATGGCTTTTAGGGCACTTGCAGCAACATCAGCATTGACATCGGAATACTTAAGCAGACTCTTGTATATATATATGTTTTGCAGGTGGTTGAACAAGATAGAAAAAACAAACCCAATCTACGAAAGCATCAACTGTATAGCTGCAACTGAACTTTATCTATACTAATAACTTCTAAAAGGAAAGTGACAGTTATGACTTGAAAGATTATGACAACATGATTATTATATTGCCCACTTTCTGATAGTAACAGGTGAATTAATTAAGGCAAATAAGAGAAATGTATGATTTATTATGTATTTAATTACATGGGGCAGATATTCATTTTAACTTTAAGGCATGTCTAACCTGTGACATCATCCTAGCATGATTGTTATGATTTGTTAAGTATAAGGTGACACATTTTAGTTACAAACACACTGTTTAATGCAGAATCAATATGGCAGCCTTTATTTTACATGAAAAAAAGTGCGTAAAACTAAATAGCTGCCTCATTTGTAGTTCTACCGTTATACATACAAATAACGCTCAAACTTTGAGCTCATGGAGGACCCATTTCCCGACCTCCATTTGAATTTAAATTTGGAGCACTTATTTAACTTGATAAGTGGCACACTTTAATCACTCAAGCAAAAAATAACATTGACATGAGGGGCGTTTGATGCACCCTAATGTCCAACAAAAAATTATCACCAAAATTACAGATAAATGAAAATGAAATTTGAGTATCTTCAGTCATCGAAATTTTTGTTCGTTTGACGCCAGAGAAAGGTCCATTTTCAAACAGCAGTATGTTCCAAACGGAACCACAGATTTTCATTCTGTTTTCGCCAGGGCCAAGCAGCCATCTTGAATGTTACAAAAAACATGAATATATGCATACATGTATGTCTGACCCAGGTCATAAATTCATTCATAAAACCACGTCGGGTCAATTTCAACAACGAATAAGACCATGTGTATGTGACGTGTTGGGTTCATGAATATTTAATGAGCAGATCACCAAAATTCCGATGCTATACATGTACCTATGACAGCGTTCAAGCTTTGACTTGCGTTTGGCGGACAGAATGGTGGAAACTTAAAGTGAAAGATATCCTACTTAAAGGGGCATTTCGTGATCCACAGCCTCATCCCCCCCACTTTTCTCAAAAAAAGTTGAGATTTTTATATCACTGGTAACCTCTGGCTACATAATGTTTATGTACAAAACATTTCTTGCAGATTAATTCGTTTAGCAAAGATATCGTGAAATTTGAATTTCGTTCTGGTGCACCAGAACGAAATTACAACACATTGTCTATGGAACAGTGTAATACACATAATCATGCATAACTCGCGAACGCAAAATCGGAATCAACTGAAATTTTGGGAATAGGTTTTTTTCGTGGATATCTAATGAAAAATGACATAAATAGAGGATGCTAGGATCACGAAATACTCCTTTAAAGGAACATTTTCTAGGGTGAAATTTTGTGTAGAAACTGAATCTGACATAAAAAATGCATAATTATCAACTTGAAAATTTTCCCCATAGCACTGTTCTGGCATATTTCTGCCTGAAGTCCCCAAATTAGAGCAAAAATTGGAGCAAAAAAAAAAAGTCCTTCAAAATGGGGATACACAGGGCTAAACAAAAAACATGTTGCTCTAGAGGGAGGCATTGGTAAGGGCAACATGTCTTTTGTTTAGCCTCAAACCTCCCAATTTTGAAGGACTTATTTTTTTTTGCAAAATCTGTGATTTTTTTCACGCCCTCAAAATCCTTAGGGGTGGGGGTAGCATTTTGCAAGTTATTTTATTTTCTGTAGATCTAGCTTACTTGTTTGTTATATCACCATTTAGCTAATGAAATACTGAGCAAATAAACACTTAAAGCATCCCTATAGCTCATACCATTGTGGAGATATGGCGCTTTTGAATTGAAAATGATGCTAATATTGTATATTTTTCTAAATCAATTGTCACCCGAACCCTCAAGTTTCTACCCCTGCTACAAAAATAAAGAAATATATGGATCCCATTCAATGCATTTAATATCACAATTGTACTCTTGTTACACAATTAGAATAGCAAATTAGGCACTATTTGATCGTTGGGTCATTATTTCTCAAATCACCCAAAAAAAATATGATTTTACACCTCACCCCCTTCAAATTTGTTCAAAATTGGTATACAGGGTGATTTTGGCTGGCAAAGCTCAAATTTCAAATTTTAGCTTAATCGGACGTCACGGTTTTCGCTATGACCGCCCAAGAAAAAATGGCGCCTATCAATATTGTCGCGCCATATCTCCGTAATCGTAGGTCCTACTGAGCTGAAATTGTGTCATTATTTAGCTAATCTCTCAAAGAATCCAAATCTACTATCATTTAGTGTGTAGGAGGAAGAGAAAAATATGACCTTTTTTCTGAACTTTGACCTTGAATTTGACCTTGTTGCCCACATGACCATGAGGCTTAATTTATGTTGGAATTACACCTCCATATGTTGTCTACATAATATCAAAAAATTGGAGGGGTAATATTTTTTTTTTTCTTGCTAGGCTTTCATAAAGCAAGCATGTGGTTGAAAAACTGTAATTTTGTATGTAGGCTCAGTATATTGTACACATGATACTATTATAATATAGGCCAATTGTATAGGCCTATATGTACATATGCATTAAATACATATGTTTTCACCTGCATGCTTGCTTTTAGAAAGTCTAGCAAAAAAAAAAATATTACTCCCTCCAATTTTTTGATATTTTGTAGACAACATATGGGGGTATAATTCCAACACAAATTGCCTCAAGGGTCACGTGCAAGGCAACAAGGTCAAATTCAAGGTCAAAGTACAGAAAAAAGGTCACAAATTTTTCTTACTCCTAAATGCTAAATGATAGCAGATTTGGATTCTTTGAGAGATTAGCTAAATAATGACACCAATTTCAGCTCAGTAGGACCTACAGTTACGGAGATATGGTCGCATGATAATATTGATGGGCTACCATTTTTCACTAAATCGCCAAAAATGGGCGGGCATAGCGAAAAACCGTGACGTCCGATTAAGCTAAAATTTGAATTTTGAGCTTTGCCAGCCAAAATCACCCTGTATACCAATTTTGAACAAATTTGAAGGGGGTGAGGTGTTTCCCATTGGGTGAATTGAGAAATAATGACCCCGTTGTCATGTTCACTCACAGGAAATCTGCAAGTCAAAATTTTTGTCACCGCAAAATGGCCATTTTCGGCCAAAATCGGACCAAAAAATGATTTTTTATCAAAATCTATAAAAGATAGGGAGTTTTAAGTGCCAAAATCTGAAACTAGATGACATTTTACAATTGGAAACATATATAAACATTCAAGAATTTTGGTTCTTTTCACCCCTAAATACTTTTTTCACACGCGTGTCCGCCAAACGTAAGTCAAATCTTGAACGCTGTCCTATGCACTTTGCATGCTTAGTGGTGACTGGCGTGCTAGTGGAGCATTATTTCTAACTTCATATTGCGTGAATGGGGGTAGTTTGCATCTCAGTTTCAAATTTGCCGCCTTTGGCCCCCATGGACAGATTGTATGTTATAAGTGACTCTCTCTAATAATTTCAATACCGGTACCAATATCATTAAAACTTGAAAACGTGTACTTTTTGTAATAATGCTATTAAATTACTAATTTTAAAATTAATACACAGACGCCTAGATGTAAATATCAATTTTCAAATCACGGATTAACAACGGTTGACTCCTGTACAAAGGTATAGGAAGAGTTGTTGAAATAAACTAAAAAATAATGGACCATTTAGGGGCTGTGTTTGAGGTACATGTCATGTTTTTGAATATAGTGAGTGGAGAAGTGAATGGATAAAACACGACAAGTATACAGCCTAACCCCACGCAGCCAATACTGTCATTTAATCATATTGGCTGCATGGAACCAGGCATGCCTACCAAATGTGACATGTATACCAAACACAGCCTCCTTTTTATGCATTGCTTCCTCAAGGCAACAAGAACTTGAAGGTGGAAAAAAATATAATAACCCATTCCTACAGATAAAATTATCAGATTAATTTAATCATCTATAACATGTATGTACTCCCAAATTTTATTTCACAGAACTCTTTGTAAGCAATGTCTTTGCACAAGTGGAGAAACAAGAGTTGAAGGTTTCCCAAAACCAGACTGTGAGTCATATAATGGAGAAACTACTGGGGATGTCTTCAGGCAAACAACTGAGTGGGTTTCTGCAAGGACTGCATGAAGCTGGCGATGTGTGTAATGCTGCCAAGGACAGGTTTGCGGCCCACGTTCTGCAGACAGCCATATTGACGGTGAGTTGGGTGTGATTTTCGGGTAATTTTGTGCCCGGGTACCCGGCGCATTTTTCGGGCGGGTAACTGGGTAACCGAAATTGCAAAAAAAAAAAAAAAAAAAAAATTTTTTTTTTTTTAAATTTTTTGTTTCCAAAGTTTTTTTTCGGTTTTGTAGTGTCTCTGGACCTAGACCTAAATGCTAGGATCATTCATGGTTGACCTAAAAAAAAAATCAAGATGTTTTGTATTTTTAATATGAAAATTGATAATTTGTATTCATGTAATGATTTCAAAATCCATTGAATTTGAATGCATTTTGAAATAATTAATAGAGTATGACATGAATACAAATTATCAATTTTCATATTAAAAATGCAAAACATCTTGAATTTTTTTTTTTTTTTAGGTCAACCACGAATGATCCTAGCATTTAGGTCTAGGTCCAGAGACACTACAAAACCGGAAAAAACTTTGAAAAAAAAATTTAAAAAAAAAAAAAAATTATTTTTTATTTTTTTATTTCGGTACCCAGGCAGGGAATTTCCTGCCCGGGTAATTCTCGGGCGGGACTCGAATTCCCGGGACTCGCTCACACCCTTAGTTGGATGCAGTGTTGGAAATAAGACGGGCCAATATGCGTGTGAAAATTGCAGTTGATACACCACCATTCGTCCTTTGCACGACTCCACCATCTTCCTACCAAAACGAGGTTCTCCCTGCAAATGCATGCGCAAAAGTGCATTTTTATTTAGACTCACACTTTTCTAGCAACATGCCAGAAGGATTATGCTAAGCTTACGCGGTAATTAAAGCGTGTGTTTGAAAGGCGTACACACACAAAATGCACTTTGGGTAGAACCTCATTTTGAGATGACCGTGGAAAGAGTCAATAGGGGCCAAAGGTGAACATGGAGATGATGAGACTTAAATCAACAATTTTATTAGGACAACAGGAGGGATACTAATTGATGAGAGAGGGAGAGAGCGATTTGGGGGCAAGCAGACAGACAGACAGACACACACACAGACTGATAAACAGACAGACAGAGAGATCGACAAACAAAGAGGGAGACAGAGGGGATAAAGAGAGCGGGGGAAGGGGAGAGAGAGTGTGGACTAAATTAGGGCAGATCAGATCACCAGAAAGCCTCAAATTTGTAACACAAAAAAGTAAGTTATCCAACACAACGTGATTGGAGCAAACATTACATGGCACACTATAATTGAAGACAGAATTAAAAAGACTAGCTTGCGTATGACGAGCTGTCAACCAGACCAAAAATGCCGTACTGCGCAGGTCAGCAACCAATCATGCCGCACCTCTGTACTGACGTCAGATGTAAACTAGTCTATTTAATTCGGTCTTCAATTATAGTGTGTGCTGTTTTAATTGTGCTCCAACTGACATAAGTGGTACCTCTTGCAAATGAGGAAAATGCCTAACCGATTCCCACCAGATAGACACCCGTATGATCAAGGATGCAATGGTGGAATGGTTCTCACTAGTCATAACTCTAGTTACCGTACTCCTTAATTGAATTTCTTTTTAACTCCTACAGGCTGTCCCTTTTGTGGAAGATCCAGACTGCGGTTCCGATGTCCAAACAGTCCTACTAGCTGTCTGTAAGGCAGTAACAAGTAAAGTCAATGAATTTGTCTATCACACCTATGCTGCACATGTACTTAGTGCAGTTGTTGAAGTATTAGCAGGGGTTAAAGTTCCTGAACAAGTTACAAGAAGTAGATTGTCACAGGGGCAGATGCATGCTAAAGGTGAGACTGCAACAACTAATAAGATAAGGCCTAAAAAGTTTTATATTGCCCTTTTTGACCGACCCAAAAATCTGATAAAAATACGGTCGCAATTTTTTTTTTCTTTCCATATTTGAATTTTCGTCCATTTGGTTTAAAATTTGCAAAATGTTTTGCATGGTTGTAATTCCTACAGCATAAGTCTGATATTCAAAAAGTGAGCCTGGCAAACCTTATACATTGTACTCATTGTTTGTAAACTTGTGTACATTGTACAGCAGTCAAGTTAGCTCAGTCAATAAGGCGTTCGACTATGGTGTGAGAGGTTGCGGGTTCCTAGTACAATCGCATGGAAAAATTGAGTTTGCTTACAATTCCCTTCGACAAGGAACTTACTGCTAATTGTCTTCTGGTAATCTGTATGAAACTCGGGGAGCTGATCCTGGTTGTGAAGGTTATTTTTGGAATGTCTAGGATGTGGGCTCAAAATATGTGTCAAAAAATGTGTCAAAATATTAGAAAAAAAAAAAAGATTAACCAACCAACTATTTCGATGATGTCCTATAAACAAAAGTACTTTCACTTTATAGGTTGACCCCCTTGCTTCCTCCCTAAAACAAATGTGTGAAATGCTGACAATTTCAATCCAAAAAATCAATTTGATCACACAAATAATAGGCAAATTATTTGCCTCTTAATCATTGAGTGCTGTGACTGCTAAAACATTTTCCACCCTGATGTGGCAGTGATGTCAGTGCGCATTTCATTGGGCGCAGCTACAAATCGCTAGTGTTCGCTCAAAGTACTGGCTGCAAAGATGAGTGCGCAAAACAGATGCCTCAACGCTTTGACGTTACTGCCACATCAGGGTGAAAAATGCTTTAGTATGATTAGTATTGACTTTCCCTGAAAATATTAAACCGTTGAAATTTTTTGTTTCCTTCTGACAGACCATGGACGAGAGCCAAAGGTGGTACTGAAAAAGGTTCCAGTTCCTTTCCTTGATGAGTTGAGGAGAACAGTACAAGTTATCATGCAAGTTGACAGTATAGTAGGTAAGATTGCATGGTGTCCATTTCAAACAATGAGCTATTCTGGTTGAAATACATACACCCCTTGTGGGAGAGATGGTCTTAATCTTCTGCAATGGGAGTGTGAATTTCAAATGGAGTTTCCTGAATGAGTGACTCCATTTGAAATCTACACCCCTGTGTGAGAGTTTGAAAGCATGTGTCTTCCATAGGGGGGGTATGGATTTCAACTGGAAGATCAATCAAACTTTTATGAGTGCCTGTTACTCCTCTCACTCACTGACTTTATTATTTTCACATATTATTTATTTTACCTTTGATGAAAGAGGAAAAAGGTACTCAATTGTACTATGTACTTGTCTTGTTGACATTACCCCCCCCCTCATCCAATTTCTTTTACAATTTTGCATTAATGTTTAAATTAAGATTCCTACTTTTATTGGGTATATCACATTGGATACACCCAATAAAAAAAAAAAAAAGAAAGATGTTTGCTTGCCCTCAACCGACCGAACCCTAATTTTGGAAATCAGAAAAAGGGTTTTTTTTTCTATTTACTGTACAAAAGAATACCGACCCTATTTTTGGAAATTTTTGAAAAAGTTTTTCTTTTCTTTTCAAATTTCTGCATACTGAAAATGTAAAAAAAAAAAAATTTTAGAGCTTGTGTTCAACATTTTAGTTGTTTTATAATGTTAGTTGATTCATTTTGACACCAAAATTGTCGGATTTTTCATATACAAACAGTAGAGTTTCCTAGTAATTAAAAAAAAAAAAGAAAAAAAAGAAATCCTGACCGCCCGACCCAATTGTTAAAATTCAATTGAGGGCAAGCAAACAATTTTTTTTTCTTGGCCTAAGGTAGAACCAACTCTGCCATGTTTGTGTGTCTCTCCTGGAGGGCAAAATAGTGTGCCTCTGGATACCTTTCAATTCTCCTGGCAAATTTTAATCCAGAGTGTTGCTGTTTGCATTCTGCATGTAACAAGTTGTGTCAAAAATGTGTAAACCTTGGTAACACTCAAGCTTAAGGGATCTAGAATGAGCGTTTTGAGCGTTTCGACAGTATTTTTTGTGGGACATGAGAGCACATCAGACGTGTCGAATTGCATTCTGAATACTGAAGCATGTCTTTCTGATATCAAATAATTTTCATTTTTGAAATTCACGATATAATACAAATTTTATGACAAATTATTAAAATTTGATATTTTTCAAATTTTTGATATATAGCAGTCCTCGAAATAAATTTGATAAATCTAATGATATATTCTTAAAGTGTATGTAGCTGGGAGGAAAAGCCGACGATCAATTGAAAATTTTGACCTTTTATATTGAAGATATGGATATTTTTCCAAAAAGACCTTTTTTTTGGTGTTTTGGGGAAAAATCCATATCTTCAATCTGAAATAATGGTCAAAATTTTCAATTGATCGTCGGCTTTTCATCCCACCTACATACACTTTAAGTATAAATCATCAGATTTATAAAGTTTACTTCAAGTACTGTTAAATATCAAAAATATCAATTTTTAATGATTTGTCATAAAATGTGTATTACATTGCGTATTTCAAAAAAAAAATCAAAATTATTTGATATCAGAAGGACATTCTTCGTATTCAGAATGCAATTCGATATGTGCTCTAATGTCCCACAATAAATACTGTCCAAACGTTCATACCCCTTCCCTTAAAGATGCAAATAATTGTTTGATTACGGACTATTGCCGATAAAACTAGGCAATACAATATTTGCCCTGCATGTGCGAGAAACCAAAATGGCAGATTTACCATAGTGTTACACACAGGGCAACTTTGAGTCGGCATTGTATCTTTGATTATAATCTCATTGGGTGAATTAAAAAGACACAGCTATAGTCTGTCTCGTCTCAAGTTGAGAGTAACGCCATGTTGAATATTTCAGTGACTTTCAAACTTTGAGTGAATCAAAATTGATTCTCACAAACACAACAATCTGAAGAATCCAAGTTAAAGTACTGTGTGTTGAATAGGCTTGAATTTCAAAGATTCTCACAAATCAATTAGGAATAGGAGAATTGTTACTAGAATTGGTTCTCTGATTCTCGTCAAAGTTGCATGCAGCCCTGTTCTATATATTAAATGCCTACAATTTATTTATTTACCCCGCACAGATTTACTACTGAATCAAGTGGCCAGTCCTGTGGTGGCAGTGCTTTTATTAGTTCTGAAGACAGCTGATGCAGATTTACATAGAGAGCTGTGTAAACTAATCACCAAAAGTTGTAAACTACAGGCAAAGCAACTCAATGAAAAGTGAGTAATCACTTCATCTGATGCATAGCAAGTGGGGATACTAGGGGGGATGGGGGCCAATGGGGCATTTCCCTTCTCCCCCCCCCCCACTTTTAAGGCAAAACCCACAAAATTACATAAATTTCCACTTTTTGCAGCAATTTTGTGCAAAATTTGTTGATTTTGACTCCCCCTGGAATTCACTTCCCCCCCATGCCCCCCGCAAAAATTTCCTGGTGCTGCCACTGTGCATAGCAATTTAAAGTGCTGTCTCAGAACAATAAAAATTAAATTAACATTTTTGAGGGACACTTACACTTTTAAAACATCCAGGCATATTATCATGCAATGTAACAATGGTTTTCAGTGTTTTATTTCTTTTCAACAGTCTGTATTTCTTATGATCACAGGACACAAATAACTTGTCACTGTACACAATACATTAAATACAAATAATAAAGAAAATCAACAACCATATAAAAAGTTTCTTTGTTTCTTGTAAAATAAGAAAGAAAACAGGGCTAGACACCATATGATACTGGATTGTGTGCACATCAAAGGAAAAATTACTGAAACTGATGCAACCTGATTTGATGCAAATTAACAACTGTTTTCTCATTAAATTTTTTAATAATGGAAGTTTGAAAGTCCCGTCTAACATATAGGGTCAAGTCCGTGAAATGTGGTATTGTAATTTTGCACCACACTTTGAAAGTTGTATCACACCAACCGATTTTTGGGGTGCAAATTGCACTGTGATTGGGCTTATTTCGAATGCTGATCATGCAATTGGCTCTTTTGTATTGTTTGTAAATCGCACATCAATTCAGCTTTTAGCTCCTACTGTGTTTTTTTAGTAAACCATGAATAATGAATGACGATTATAAATTTGAATTGATTTTGATATGACCTTACAGTACACCCCCAGCGATGCTGACCCACCCAATAGCAAGCCATGTTATGGAAGTGTTAATACAAACCTCACCAGATGATCAGTTCAACAAGCTGTGCTCATCATGCTTCAAGGGGAGGTATAAGCAAGTAGCATTACATGCAACAGCCAACTTTGTGTTACAGAGGGTCATTACCAGAGCGGTTCACACAGATATGGTGAGATTTAAAGAGAGACTTATCCTTATAATTACCTTCTAAGCTATTCCTACAATGTTATATACCTCCATCATCTTCATTTTGATTGGTTACTCAAATGATTATATTATGTAATTAACCAATCAAAATCACTGTAAGAAATCGTTGTAGGGCAGGAAAAACCCCAATGTACTTGTGGCCCTTGAACATGTTTAAACCAAAACTGCCAAGAGGTTACATAGGAGATTTTGCTTTAAACATGTTCAGGGACCAATGACACATGCTGTAATTTTCGCACTCAGTGTGGCTACCGCAAAAATAAAAACATATGAATATGTTCTTTTTATGTACAGGTTTATGTAAGAAAACTCAAGATCATGAATTTTAAAACAAGTGAAATGGTAAAAAATCGACAAAGCGCGAAAACTTACACTTTTACAGTAGGAGATTTTTCCTGCCAACAACGAAATGCAGTAGGACCTAAGGGACGCACCATTAGATTCTCAGGGTGGGGGTAGGAAGATTTTTCAAAAATAAAAAAACTTTCCCCACCAACACTAAAAAAAAAAAAAAAAAACTTTCCCCACTAACTGTGTATAAATGCATGAAATTAAAAAAAAAACGATTCCCTCTTTGCAGTTTGAAGAACTATTTTCAGAACTGAGTAGTTGCATAGAAGACATGTTGGCAGTGAATCACTTGGGTGTAGTGATAAGACTAGCTGAGGCATGTGTGCAAAGGCCAACACAACAAGGTAAGTTTTAATTCCCCTTTTTTGGTAATTCCCGAAAGTCTTTGCAAAAGAAACTGACATTGTGTCATTGTTTATGAGCAAATCGACAATATATGCATATTCCTTTGTTTGAGCAGTATGCAGTGACAATCTGTGTATAGACAATGACTTATTCTCGGGTTTTGGAAATTACTGCAAGACTTGGCAGGAGCACTCAGATGACTAGTCTGTGTACTTTGAGATATGAGACATGATCAAGAGGAATGAGTCACATGTCGACCCTGGTTGAAATTGAGTTTTACATAAAGTTTCTAAAGAGGACATTTAGAGCTTTCAGAAACTCAAAACCCCATGTTGATACGACTTTTCTTTGCGAAGTTACGTCAATTTATCAATTGCTGAAAACAATATAAAACAAAAGCATTTTAACACTTTCTTTGCCCATATCTCAAAATCAATATTAGCGACATCCGACTCATTTCCTTAATCGTGTCACATATATGTGACCTGTTCCTGTGATATGAGCGTAAAGTCGCAAGTTGGTGGTTTCAAGACGTTCCAATTGTTGAGAAGGATGGTTTTCTGAAAACGGAATGATATATTCAAAAGATTGATAGTCAGCATCTGTAAGAACACAGGCATGAGAAGTTTCTTTTTTTTTACAGAAATTCGTTTTTTCCCCAAAATGTCTGTGTTTTTATTTCTTTTTAGCCTGTTTTTGAGCATTTTTGCAATAACAGCTTTATAGTACATGAACTCATCAGGTACCTTGATATCTTACTGAAAGCATTTCATTGCTATAGCCTCCTAAAAGGTAATATACGAGGTATATTTTGGTGACAGGACTAAGATTGTAAGCTACCTCATCTCCATTCACTTAACAAAAACCTTTGTACAATATTTCAGGTGCCTTAATGGTTGCCTTATTGAAAGCATTCCATTGTGATGCCCCAAAAGAGAGACAACCAACCTGTGTGGTTCTGATAGCATCCCTGACAACTTACGAGATATATTTTGGCGAAGACACGAAGGAAGATGAGGGGGACAAGGAGGGGGACAAATCTCAGGTGAGTAAAGAATTTACTCAGGGGATGAATTACACATGTCATTAATTGCAATATTTATTAAAATTGGACTTTTATTTCCAATTAGTGCTTTCTAAAGGGTTAAGAATTAGCTGTTTTATTTGGCAACACAGGATATTTTTATTGGAATCGGAGGAGTACAGGCAAAATATCTATTTCTTGATCATGAGCGGATGTATCTTCTGCATACTGTTGCGCCGGCATACTTTTCGTGGAATAACTTGATCGTGTGAGCTACATGACCGAACCTCGACCTTGCATAGCATTGACACATATTTGAAGACCATGATTGGTCAATTCTCAAAAGTTGTGCTTTCTCCGTATTAGTGTGTAGTCTTTGCGTAGCAAATATCTGTGCGTACCCAAGTTGGCTTTCATGGTCGAGAATTGGATATTTTGCCTTCAGTTAAGGACTGGGGTATGAAGCGTTTGGACAGTATTTATTTTGGGACATTAGAGCACATCAGACATATCGAATTGCATTCTGAATACGAAGAATGTCATTCTGATATCAAATAATTTTGGTTTTTGAAATTCGCAATTTAATACACATTTTATGGCAAATCATTAAAATTGATATTTTTGATATTTAACAGTACTCAAGTAAACTTTATGAATCTGATGATTTATACTTAACGTGTATGTAGGTGGGATGAAATGCGACGATCAATTGAAAATTTTGACCTTTCGTATTGAAGATATGGATTTTTTCCCAAAACACCAAAAAAAAAGGTCTTTTGGGAAAAAATCTATATCTTCAATATGAAAGGTCAACATTTTCAATTGACTGTCGGCTTTTCCTCCTGCTACATACACTTTAAGAATATATCATTAGATTTATATAATTTACTTCGAGGACTGTTATATATCAAAATTTGAAAAATATCAAATTTTTATAATTTGTCATAAAATTTGTATTATATTGTGATTTTCAAAAATGAAAATTATTTGGTATCAGAAAGACATGCTCCGTATTCCGAATGCAACTCGATAGGTCTGAGGTGCTCTCATGTCCCACAAAAAATACTGTCGAAACGCAATAAACGCTCATTTTAGATCCCTTAACATAGCAGTCGACAAAGGTAATATACTTACATTAATAGTAATACAATTAATACACAGGGCAGCCCTTGGATCAGTTTTTGTACATGAACTTTTCAAATGGGCTATTCCAGTTGAAATCCATATACCGTATTCATTCCAATAAGCACCCAGGGTGCTTGACAAAGTCATTTTGGGTGTGCGCTTATATTTTGCCTGGTTTACCTAATTTTTTTCGTAAAGGCCATTTATTAGGAACAAATTTACCTACGTTATAAAAAGGTCCCGAAAGGTTCTAGTAGCTTTTCCGATGCAGTAAATGTATTATAAGTTTACACAGGACTTCAAATCCTCAAGCTATTTCACTGTATCAATGTCTATCAGTCACTTCAACATTAATGATACCCTTTAGCAAATTTAATATACCCTGGGTGGGCGCTTATTGGGGTGTGGGCGCTTATTGGAACAAATATGGTACCCCCTATGGAAGCAGAGATGCCAACCCTCCCTATTTTAGCAGGAGGCTCCCTATTTTTGTAATTATTTTGGTCCATTTTGACACCCAAATTTGGCAACCTCCCTATTTCTGACAAGATATTAAGTGCCATTGAAGTTGCATGTAATGTTGAAAACCTCCCTATTTTTTTGTTTGAATCCGCCCTATTTACTGGATGTTAATGTTGGCATCTCTGTCAGGAAGACATGACCTCAATCACCCACACAGGGGGTGTGAATTTCAAATGGGGTGACTGAACTTGAAATATACACCCCTGTGTGGGCAGTTAAGGTCATGTCTTCCATTACAGGGTGTATGGATTTCAACTGGAATTGCCCAATGAGTCATGATGGAAGTTGCACCTGGGAATGATTAAGTTGGTTCGTAGGAAATTAAAAATGGATTTCTGATAAAGTCTGAGGAGAATTTCTGGAAAACATTGATAGAGGATTTTTATTGTCATTTTGAAAGTATGAAAGTAAGAGCATATTGAAAACCAGTGGAACTTGTGCTGGACTGACTAACGGTTGTGTAAGCATACCGTAAATGTTATAAAAGAGCGAGTCAATTACGCAAAGCGCATGCACTTTGAACTGCGCTTTCTGTAGGTGCTGAGCCCAAACTGTGTGAACAATATTCTGTATCAAATACACGGTGTTATGAGTCCCGCCTATTACGAGCTTATCATAGTATAACAAACCGAAATTTCACTTTGTCTTATTAAGTATGAGAATGGTGCAATTTATGTTCTGGAAAAAATTGCTTTGCTAAAGTGGTGTTGAGTAGTCTGATTATAGGCTCTTGATTCAAACAAGATATTTCATTGAAAACTACACTACCAAATTCTTATTGCCCCAGAGGTACACTGCTGCCCAGCTACCTTGTGGCTACTCTACAGTCAACAGTTCAGAACCAGTTCAGTACCAGTGTGTGTATTGTATGAGTGATTCCAAGTCCAGCGTGTGTACTCTAGAGTACCCAAAGAGGTGTGTATACTCTGGAGTAACCAAACATGTATTGAGTACTAATAAAGTAGCTGCATGACAGTGTACCTCTGATGCGGCAACAATGAGAGCCTCTATCTGGTAGTGTAGTTCTATATGTGACCATCCACCACAAAGTGGTAGTAAAGTCGCCTCTAGGTCATTTTCTGTTAATTACAGATTTTGAAAGAATGTACTTTTAGCTTTAAAATGACACCTCAACCAGCTTCATCGGACATCTGGAAGTGAAGTTATGGTTCATCAAAGGTCAAAAATCCATATACTATCTCAAAATGGAGAATGCCCACTTTACGACCAGTTTGGTGGATGGGCACATATATGCATCCAATGCCACAAAAGGTTGTTTGCTTAGGGGATTTTTGTTTACGTGTTTGTTTCTCCCTACTTATTTATGCTTGCTAATCATTTGGTGGAGCAGTTAAGCTAATTATTTTAAATATTGATATGAAATTCCCTTACAGACAAAATCCAGCAAGAAGTCACTAACAATCAACTTCCACGGGTCGCTGCTTCTGCAACAGCTACTGAAATTCAAGAATTGCGCCTCCATATCAGCCGGCTTCCTGGCCATGACCCCTGATGACCTGGTTGCCATGGCATGTGACCCTGCAGGGAGTTTCCTATTGGAGGCTTTCATGACAAGTGGTGTGAATGAGAAGAAAAAGGATAAGCTTATTGACAGGTTGAAGGTGAGTAAATGTTACTCAAGGTTGCCAAATGGGTGATTTTGTAGCCCAATTGTATGAGTTTTGAAGATTTTCTGTGACTTCTGACCATTTCCTGTCGCATAGAAACTAATGGCTTGGAACAAAATTGGGTGACTTTTCAACATTGGCCCCTCGTATTTTGATTGTTACCTTTTCATTAGAAAACAATTTTTTAGAGAAAAATTGTCTGACTTTTTGATGATTTGATCCACGATTCAGGCTGGGTAAATGAGCAATTAACCAAATTTGAAAATTGTCAACATTAGACTCTTCCTCTTGATTGTAAATATGTTTGCTTGCATATGGCAAAATATACCGACTGGTTATGATGTACCAACGGATTGTCAGTACTGGGATGGGAGGGGGCACAGACCCTGTAGTTACACCACTACATAATTATACTGTTACATTGCCAGCTCCTTCTCATGCCAGCTTTCACATCATGAATAGCAATGAGTTTATGAATGACCTATAGTGGGAATTCCAATTGAATGAACGCAGCTTTTAATAGCGTGACGAATTTTTGCGTATACTGCGCGATGTACGCCAGCGTGTGCGACTGTGCGTGAGTAACGCGGAAGTGAATCCAAACATGCCAACGCACTCGTGATTGGATAGCATTGTATCCAAGGTCGTGCGTTCCCGTTGTAGTTTGAAATACGCGATATACGATCGCGGTTGGATCGAGTGCAGCTGTTAAAAGCTGCGTTCATTCAATTGGAATTCTTACTATAGATGTAAAAAGTATTGCATATATTATTATTCATATGCTTATTGATTTCAGGGCCATTGCATCAAGGTGGCTTGCAACCGAAATGGAAGTCGCACCATTGACTCCCTCTTTGCAGCAGCCTCCATGCGAAGCAAATTCACCATAGCCGAGGAACTCGCTGCTAAAATCGACCAACTTGCAGGGGACCAATTTGGCCGACATGTGCACAGGAATTGCGCCCTCAATCATTTTAAGTACCGACGAGGGCAATGGAAGGAGTTGCAAGGACGAGAAACCAAGAAGAGGAAGTTATTCGCGGAGATTATTGGAGAAGAGGAGGATAGTACAAAGAGTAAGTGGAGTTTGTTTTACTTCTGGTCAGGGTTGGATATCAACTTCTTGTGCCATTTGCTATAGGCAGGGTTGTTTTACCCATCACCTTGGTCAGGGGCGGACAGTTTATAAATGAATTTTACTTCTGGTTAAGGATGAATATTAACTTTTTGTGCCAATTGCTGAAGGCAGGTTAGTTTACCTACCCCATCAAAATGCTACCCGCCCACCTCTTGGGGTATTACTTCAACATTGTACATCACAGGAAAAAATATTGCGATGCTATCACCCAGGATTATTGCCATATCTTGATATTGTCCTCTCTAATTCTGCCACAATGAAACAACAGCAAAAGTTAGAGCATGTCCACATTGGTTCCTGCATTAAATGTCCCCAAACTCATCAATCATTTTCTTCAAACTTAGCAGCAATTGTAAATTTCTCTCCCTGTTTCTGGTGACATTGGGCTATTCAAGTTTAAGTTCATAGGCCCCCTATGGAAGACATGACCTTAATCATCTACACAGGGGGTGTAGATTTCAAATGGAGTCACCCATTCAGGTAGCCCCATTTGAAATTCACAGACCCTGTGTGGAAGATTTAAGATCATGTCTTCCATAGGGGAGTGTATGGACTTCTACTGGGATACCCCATTCCTGAACCTCTTCAGGAGTATCATAATAATTGCAAAGTATTGTTTCCTTAATGTTGGCTAAGGGAGGAATACAGGAAATTTGTTTTAAAGCCATATTATAACATTTGCTGAGGAAGACGCCCTCACTGAATTTTTAAAATTCCTTTTTTACACGATTAAATTGTACTTTATTAAACCAATATACCCTGCAAAAATCAAGACTCTAAGTGCTGTAGTTTTGTCAAAATCCGAGATTTTGAATAAAACGCCGGAACCGGTGCTTTATTATTATGATGGAATTATTACTCGAACGCATACACGATGTTCATAACACACAGTACGTCACGGCGTGCTTGCTGACGGTGATATACACAACAAAGGGTCGTACCACAACATGACCGAAGGAGTGGTGCGTATTGGCGACATATGTGCGCTTGTAGTAAATTCCAATTTTCTTTGCTTTGCCGTAGTTGTTCGGCTCAAAAATAAAGGGATATATCTGACAGTAAAAGCTAACATTTTATGGCAAAGAAATGCTAATCTATTTTGTTTGAAAATGTTATAATATTGTTTTAATAAAAGTGGTAATCCTGCAAACTGAATAGAAAGCAAGTCTGTATTATCATCTTATTGACACTAACACCAAAAATCGTACAAAATCTTACAAGGAAAACCACCACACATGCATCAGGCCTTGAAATAAGAAAAAAAATCCAAGGGTCCTCCGGACTCTTTCCTTTGAAATTTCAAGGGTCCTCACAAATTTTCAAGACATTATATGGGGAATGTTTGTACTTATTTTGGTATCATTGGATAGAAGAGGCCCATAGCTATACATTGGTACCAAATATAATGGTATATGACATTTATAATGGGGGGGGGGAGTCGCAACAACCCCCTCTTCTTAGTTTGTGTTACAAAATATGGCTCAGTAGTTCTAGGGTTAAAAGATATTGCTGAAGTCTTACAAACATATCTAGTTTTTGTTTTGTAGTTGACTCACTTCCTCTGTAACAAAAATGGCAGTGGGTCAAAATAAGAATGTGTTTTAATTCCACATGTGAAACAATTTTTTTTTTAAGTGGTCCCTCCCTAACAAAACTAGTTTGATTTGGGTTTCCCTGAAGCAGTAAACCTAACAAATTAATTGAGAGTATTTTGTGCATTCACAGAGAAAAAGAAGAAGAAGGATAAAAGGGCAGCTGATGATGTATACTATAAGGAGATGGTGGTGCTTGGAGTTGGCATGTCAGATGAACACATGGAGGAAGATGCGGTAAGATGCATTTGCCATTATAGTATAAGAGGTTAACACCTTGCTGTAGGCTTGGGAGAATTTTTTCCAGTTGATTATTTTCAATGTATTGAACATTGTGTGACTGTAATAGGTTGAGCATCATTTGTTGCATAGACTTGTGCATTTTATGTGCATAAAGATGTGTTTGAGAGTTGTTTCACTTGTTATTTTGCCTGTAGACCTATAAAGATGCAACTATTTTAAAATCAGTCAATTATTTTTGATACAATCAAAATGTCCATACTTTGATTACGGGTGTTTCTAAAATTGAGTACCTGATTGAAAATAATAGTCAATTATTTTTGATTTATCACAATATCACCCCAGCCTGCCGTGCAATATATTATGGCATGGTCTGATGTTTTCATATGTTTTGTACCTGTAACATTGCATTGAGGCCGCTTACTAATTTCAGTAAAACAATCTGATTCCATGTTTGAGTTATTGCTTCAGCAGTTAATATATTTTAAGCAAAACATGTATCACTATAGACCCATAGAACAGTTCGTTGGTACACCAAATTTTGTGTCTTTCTGGCCCATTTCAATTCAAAATGGCCCATTTTAGCATTAAAACGTTTTGTACTCTTTGCATGCATTTATCCCAGTAAAGTCAGTTTGATGTGGCACTGATATCACTGCCACATCAGGGTGGAAAATGTTATAAGGCCAAGAAAACAAAATTGTTTGCTTGCCCTCTAGTGGATTTTTTTAAGTGGATCGTCGGTCTTAATTTTTTTTTATTATTATTCAATTTTTTCTTAATGACTCACTACTGTATAGGCCTGTAGGCAATGAACATTGGTCATGTGGAAAGATACATACTTCACTTCAGACCTTCAATATGCAAGATACACCATAGAAATTGATTCAATTAGAACAACTGCATACTTACAACGATAAGACGCCAAGTTTATTGGAAACATTGATGCATGAATGGATAGTTATAAATGTTATAATGAGTTTACAATAGTGATTTTCTTCTTAAGAAAATTGTTGTTGGCCAAATTTAGCTTTGAAATGAAATTTAGACACAGAAAAGTAATAAAAAACCCATCAAAGTTATGAACTAAAAACAAGGCCGACCCTGATTTTGGCCAATTTTGAATCGGTCGGTGGAGGGCAAGCAAACAAATTATTTTTTGCCTAATGACCCTTTGGACTAATGGGCTGTTCCCCATTATATGATGCATAATAAGCAATACACATTCACACCATAGTGTCCTTTTGTTTTGTTTTTTAGGACAAAGACCAAAGAGCAGAGCAACAGACAAAAGATGAAGATGACATCCAGGACATCTTCAAGAAGATGACAAAGTCACCAGAGAAGAAGCAAATATCACCAACAGAAAGGGAAAAAGTTTCCAAACACAAAAGGACTGATGTTGTATCAGACAGTAATGCGGACAGTGAACAAAGAACTAGCACACATGAAAGCCATGGGAAATCTAAAAAGAAGAAGAAGAAGAAACAGAAGTAGTTTTGACAATAAATCAGAATGCTGCACTGTTTTATAAGATATACTTAAAAACAGATACCTCGAGAGGGAGGGTACTTGAATTATTTCATGACAGGATATGCTGCCCAAGTTTCAAAACCGTATCCCCATTTCTAGGGTAATATTTTTCAAAAACAGTAAAATTTTACTCTTTCAGAGTGGCCTTGTCCAAACTTGGACCTATCTAAGGATTTTCTATAAATACTACCCCATATTTTGGACAACTTTTCAAAACATGTACCCATGTCTAAAGTTTGTTTTGCTTTATAACAGGCGAAAATTATTCGGCTTTTGTTACTGTGCTTGTCAATAAAGTCCCAACTTACGTCTGCATAAATTGCCAGTCACGCATTACGCAACGCACAACCAGCATAAGTGCTGCGCCCAACTGGATGTACATCATTCTATATCAATATACGAAATTATGGGTCTTAATTTTTTCGCTTATTAAATGCCAAACAAACTTCTGCGAATAAAGTACCCCAATACTTAGGGTTTTGTTGTGAAAAGAAGACCATTTGGGTAGTACATCTCTCACCAGGAAACACAAACACAATGTTAATTTTCTTTGTAACATTTTAATAAAGGTTACAAGAAAACATTAAAATGTTGACTCTAGTTAAGGTTATAAAACGCTTTCACAATATTTTTACAATGTTTTCAAAAGGGTTTCAGAAAACATTGTTCATAATGTGATTTGAAAGTTGACAAAACTTTAAATTAAAAACATTTTAGATAATTTAAACAACATTGATAATAGTTATTCTAAAAATGTTTTCGACATTTCCGGGACTCAACATTTTATATCATTTAAAAACGTTATCAATATAATATTTTTGGAAAAACATTTTAATCACGTTTGCTGGGTGCACACTTCAACATAGAAGTACTGCTGCACATCTTAAACACAAAATGTTTTCATAACATTTCAAAAGGCCACATAGGCTATTTTGAGTTGAAGTCCAATTGCCCCCTTCGGAAGACATGACCTTTTTCCACCCAAGTACAGGGAGTGTGAATTTCAAATGAAGTCACCCACTTGAAATTCACACTCCCTGTGTTGGGGATGGGAGATTAAATTTGTGTCTTCCATAGAGGACAATTTCAACTGGAATAGCCAAAGAAACACTCAAAATAAAGCAATACCGTATTTCGTCGAATAAACACCCCCGGGGGCGTTACATTTTCCCAAGGGGGGGCATTTATTAGAGGTCATTTTTAGCACGAAAATTCCTGTTAAAATCATTAGGTAAGCTTAAAAGTCACGCTAAAATGACGAACTATGACCTTTTGACACTGACTTTTGGTTCACTTCCTGGTTCGGATGCAGATTTTCGCCATTTATTGCTGCTATTATTGACCGTGTGAGCAACTTGGTAAGCTTACTACACAAGATAGCATGGAAATATCAGAATTTTTGAAACATCTTGGTTGAAAAAAGTGGTGGGGGCGTTTATTTGACGAAATACGGTATCTGCATGGTTAGGCGAAAAAAAAAGGGAAGTCTGTTTCAGACACATTTTGTAAAAAAGCCAAGTGCTATGCTGTTTTTTTTTCTTTTTTTTCTTTTTTTTTGTTCTTAAAGGAAATGAGCTATGCGATATGCGATTTTCTTTTTACAGTCATGCAAGGCACAATATTTATGTACTTTTTGATATTCAAATACAGAAACATAGTAATAAACATAGACAATCAATAGTTATGATTGTCTCTCTTTTACAATCATGGCGAAATGTTTACAAAAAACAACAACCAAACTGCAAAAAAACCCACAAAATTGGATCTCGATACGATACTGAAAATATCAACAACAACAAAAATTGAACATATGGGCAAAAAAAAGGGGAAACATTTTTTACGGCCAACGGTAGTGCTAAGCGCTAAATTGGAGTTCACATAGCAAATTGTGCGGGTGTCCGAGACAGACTTTTTTGGGGGCCTTATGATAAGGTTATTCAAGTTTTTAATAACAGTTTCAAATGTTACCGCAAGATCATATTTGAACCTTGTAGGTTATTTTAATGTTGACAAAACGTTTCTTAAAAAAGATTCTGCCAAAACTAATAACATGTCAAATAAACATTAAATTAAGTCATTTTTGACACAAAATGTTTTTAGGGGCACACATGATCGTTTTGGCAGGAAATCTGTAAACTTTATTTTATAACTTTTGAAGTAACAATGATATAAAGATATATATTTTTGGAAAGGAAATGGTGAAAGGAATGCAACTGTATCTTTGATATTTAGAAAACATTACAAATTTTTGAAAAAGATGTTATTGGTTTGAGTCAAATCTCTAGTTACTACTTTCTCAAATTTTTTATTTAAATTTTACTTATTTTTCCAAAATAGCATTTGGATATTTTTGACCATGAAAATTTGAGAATCTAATTAAGGGATGGGGTGTACTGTTCGGACAGTATTTATTGTGGGACATTAAAGCACATCAGAAATATCAAATTGCATCTGAATACGAAGAATGTCCTTCTGATATCAAATAATTTTGATTTTTTGAAATTCGCAATGTAATACAAATTTTATGGCAAATGATTAAAAATTGATATTTTTGATATTTAACAGTACTCGAAGTAAACTTTATAAATCTGATGATTTATACTTAAAGTGTATGTAGGTGAGATGAAAAGCCGACGATCAATTGGAAATTTTGACCTTTCGTATTGAAGATATGGATTTTTTCCCCAAAACACCAAAAAAAAATTAGATCTTTTTGGGGAAATAAATCCATATCTTCAATAATTAGGAAAGGTCAAAATTTTCAATTGATCGGCGGCTTTTCCTCCCAGCTACATACACTTTAAGAACATATCATTAGAATTATAAAATTTACTTTGAGGACTGTTATATATCAAAAATGTGAAAAATATCAAATTTTAATATTTTGTCATAAAATTTGTATTATATTGTGAATTTAAAAAAATGACCATTTTTGGATATCAGAAAGACATTCTTCGTATTAAGAATGCAATTCGATATGTCTGATGTGCTCTGATGCTCCACAAAAAAAAAAATTCGAAATGCTCATTCCAAATGCCTTAAAAAGAAATAAGAAAGTACTAACTAGACTTAATGCAATATTTATTATTTCGAAATGTAAGCATTAAAAGTAGTAATGGTCGCATTTTTGGACTTTTTTCAAATATTTGTATTATTACCAAATTTCAAGCATAAAGTCACCATTTCTTTTCTAAAGATATGTACTTTCATATATTTATCTGTTTGAAACTTTGAAATTATAGTGAAAATAAAATTTAAATATTTCCAGTCAAACGTGATCTTGCATACATCCTTACAATACTCTTATATTCCGATCGTTTCCTGATTTTGCATTCAGGATAAGGCATAAAAAAATATGTGTTTGTTTGTCATAAATTGGCTGACTCTTAAAACCCTGCTGTCCCCCCCCCCTTTAAAAAACACATTCCTCAAATTTTTAGCCCATTTTGTTCAGATTGTACGTATGTTTTTCCTGGTTTTCTTATAAAAATTCAGAATTTTTCAGGGTTTTCATTAAAACTACTAAAATTTATTATCATATCTCAACAACATTTTGACCATATATATTATATTACATATTTATCCATCTGCATTCTTACAAGGAAACTTAATAAGAAAATCATATAATATGATGAAGCTCTGAAACAAATAAAATAAATCAAATTTTTAATTTCTTATTAATAGTTTGTGCTTATTTTGAGTAAGAAGTATCAGCATATTCCCAAAAACCCATTTTTTGAAATAATAGCACCTTCCCAAAGAGCTTTAAATATGACACATAAGTTAGAACATGAAGATAATGAAATTACTATTTGTGATAATGGCATCGGATACTGAAAAGTGTTATATTTCACTTGTGATATTTGCATTGTTGTCAGGGCCGGATTTATCACAGGGCCAAGTGGACCCGAGCCCAGGGGCCACACGGACTAGAGGGGCCAAAATTGACGCCTGCACCTGTGGATGTGCTTTTGATCAAGTTGATCTCATAGTTGACTATTACTGCTAAGAAAGTCCGATTTTGCGCGCTTCAAAAGAATTTATTCTAATTTCAACCATTTGGACCATTTTTTAGCTTCAGTATGGCAAAATGTATGGCGCATTTGTAGGCCTACCATTCGAAAAGCCAGGGGCAGCAAAAGACGATAAATCCGGCCCTGAATGTTGCCGTGTCTTGCCCATACCTATTGACTGATAATGGGTGTATATTCAGTCATCGATGAAAAAGATGCAACTACAGGAGGATTCATGGTGATAATTTCTGGGAGTATTGCTTCCAATTTATCTACTTCCAGTTCAAACTCAGCTTGTTCTTCGTTAGTCAGATTCTGATATTCGGAATAAAAATAGCCAAGCCCTATGTGCAGCGGCCATTCATACGATGTCCCGAAAACCGCACCAGTCTCCAATCTTGCATTTGTAAATTTTTCTATTAGCTCTTCATCATCCATTGACACGCGAATGGAAAGTGCATTTTTTCTACCGTTCAAATGTTTTGATCTGATCGTAAATTGCTCTTTTCCGGTTTTGTCCCAAACTTGTTGAGCTCTTTTCATAATTGGGTAAACCTCATCTGCTGGGATGCATTTTTCATGGCTGATAGTGCGGGTTGGATCAGCATCTAACCAATCTTGGACAAATTTAATCGGTGGTTGTGAATTCGAATAGATGCCATATGTTGTCATGTGGTAAGACGTGTAAGGCAAGGGGGATATGATTTTTCTTAAGGTGTGACTATTTTTGATGAAATCTTCCAAATATTTCAAGGTTTCGATGTTGTGACATTTGCTGATGATGGTGAATCCGCAGAGTTGTGCGTATTCTCCCGCACTGTTGATCTTACCCCCGGGAAGTATAATTGGTGACGCAATAAGTCTTCGGTCGTGGTGTTGACGAGCTGAAATGGAAAAGAGGATAATGTTTACGGAAACAATGGCTTTTCTTCAGTTAAGTTCATCTCCTCCTTATCATCATTATCATAATCATCACTATATCATCATCATCGGCATGCTGAATACGCGTTTCACCAACCCTTGCATGCATTGCGGCCCGCAACTTTGAAAGCTCATTGTCAGCTTCCATTGAGCTTATTAATCAATTATAAGATCACGCACATGCTCCGATATTGCTAGGTCGTCCTTCATGCCCTTCCAAACTCTGCGGCTCTTTCACAACCTAATTAGCTTCTGCAAAAAACATTTTGTCTAAAGACCATCCTATCGATATCATGTAGGCCTATTGTTAAATTTAATGAAGGGATGATGAGTGAAGCGATGACAAGAACGGAATCATTTGATCATAAAATAACGAAAGCGAGAACATGAAGGGTGTGATATCGATGTTTACCCCATCAACGGCAGGAAAGTGCCAATTATAGGAATGGTCTATAAACCAGGCATGAGAATTTTTAAAACTGAATTCAGGGTTAGTCAAAATTTCCGTAACTTTATTTAATTTCAGCCTGTTTTGGTACTTTTTGCCCAATTTCACGCGCACTTTCAGGTTTTTTTAAGGAAAGTGCAGTCTCATGCCTGATAAATTAGAATTTATAAGTTAAACTACTCTAAAGTATACCAAAAGATGCAGGGGGTCGGTGCCCCCCACAGGATGACTCACGCCACGCCACTTGATTATGCATTTCTATAAGGGTAACGAAAATAACGTTTATTTTTAACAAATTTTGGGTTAATGTTTAAAAAAAAAACACCCAGTCTGGTAAAATAACGAATTTTTAACCAGTGGTTTGGCTGGCAATAATGAAAATGAATTTAATAATTTACTCTGAACTGTGAGAATTACATTCGTCACCGTCGTCGTCGTTGACCATCGTCATCGTTGTATCATAGTTGTTTCCATCGTAATCATCAATATTGTCATAATGATAAGGACATAACGCATTACTCACCTGGTTCTTTTCGTTGTTGCAATTTCAACCGTGGCTCTATGTTGCAATCTGTTCTGTTTGTGATTATGATATATATCCCGAACACTATGAAACTCAAAACTAAAACCGGGAAGATGATTTCAATATACCGTCTAATTGGTCTGGAGCTGGATTTCATTTTGAAAACCAATGTAAATTGTCTATGTACTAGTAGTATTTTAAAAACATTGAACTCTGGTGCTTACGATATCCTGATAGTTATTGTACTCCAGTACTTTGTCCTATAATGCGACCTTTGATACTAATCACAACAAACAGTATAAAACTTTATAATATCATTCAAATATATTCTTGAAAATGCTGCAAAACATTTAAGTGTTGACAAATATAATTTTTGTTTTCAATACAACATTATAAACATTATTTTGGAAAATGGTTTCATGATCTTTGTATAACGCGACATTTAAATGTTTTTAAAACGGTTAAAACACGTTTATGAGACGTTTGTAACATTTTAAAAACATTTTTATATTTCAACTGCTCAGTGCCTGAAGTCGGTAAGCCATTAGCTGCCATGTGTAGCTGTCATGTGTAGATGAGTACAATATACTGTGTGTAAATTGCCAAATGTTCAAAGGGCAGCTTTTTACTTACCCACTTCTGGCACTGAGCAGTCGATATACTGGGATATTCATCAATCAAAGTGAACCGAATTAAAGGACTGTAAAATGTATAGGCCTTACATAGGGTGGTAAGGGGTGGTGCAACAAGTATACCCCGGGTGTGAATTAGGGAGGTAAACGGAGAGGCAACATTTTACGTCTGTGCGTGAAAATTCGACATTTTTACATTGAAATGGGCCGACATAGCTCAAATGGGGTCAACTCCTCTCCCTCCCTCTCTCGCACCGCGGGATTGCACCCTCATAGCGACAGCCCGTATTGTAGGTATACTCTCTATATACCAATTTGTAAGCGCTCTTTAATTCAGAGTTCATTGAATTTTCAACCGTATGACAAAACAGGCGAAAATAGTAACTTTTTGCACAATATTTACAAGTTAAAGAGAATTGGTCATTGCTCATTCTAATGACGCTAGTATATGGACAATATAAGTGTGTTCTTTCATTTAATGACATAAAATTTGAAAAATATTGTAAGGAACACTTGAGGTTTTGACTTTTAAAACCTACATTTTCGTCAAAAATCGTGATTTACCATGTTCGCCTTGCTATAAACATTGACTTGCGTTATCTGTTGACCTAATGTAAGAAGGCGTTTTTAGAGGGAAGTGTTAGCTTTCGTTCGATATAAAAAAAATCTGATTGGATGAAGAGAACATTTGAGGTCAGAAAAACCAATCATAGAGGCCTATTTTCCAGCTAGAATCTCACACAGCTCTATGATGCTATGCACTCATCCGTGTCGTGTAATGAAAGACTGTGTCGGGACAAGTCACTACTAGCTTGGACGAGATTGTGTGCTCAGGTGTATCGAGGTGGAGACTGCATAATGGTTTATAGGAGAATCATTTTTGTAGCCAAACCTTTCCATATGAATGTAAAATAGTGAAAAACTCACTCCCAAAAAGAATGATTCACTTATAAAACCACTCGAAAAAAGAGTGAAATGTGTTTTGTAACTTCAAAACTACTAAAAAAAGAGTGAAACCCATGGTAAAATAGTGAAGTTCAACTCGTTCAAGGAGTTGGACAACACGTTTTTAGAGTGCAGGGAATCGAACCCACAACCTTCCAATTATGAGTCAGAGCCCCGTACCGCTATTATAGGTCACCGTGCCATTTATTAACAATCGGTATAAATTCGGTCATTGATGAATACGATGACACTACTGGAGGGCTCATCGACAACATTTTTGGTAGCATTCGTTCAAATTTGTTTATTTCCAGCTCAAATTCAAGTTGATCTTTAATTGTCAGATTCCAAAGTTCAGAATAAAAATAGCCAAGCGTTATGTGTAGATGACGATTATAAGATGTGCCGAAAACTTTGCCCGTCTCCAATCTCGCATTGCCAAATTTCTTTAATAGCCCCGCATCATCAATCCTCACTCGAATCGAAAGTGCACTATTTTCACAGTTTACATATAAATATTTTACTTCAACAGTAAAATGATCTTTTCCAGTTTTGTCCCAAACTTGTTGAGCTCTTTTCATGATTGGGTAAACCTCATCTGCTGGGATGCATTTTTCATGGCTGATAGTGCGAGTTGGATCAGCATCTAACCAATCTTGGACAAATTTAATCGGTGGTTGTGAATTCGAATAGATGCCATACGTTGTCATGTGATAAGACGTGTAAGGCAAGGGGGATATAACTTTTCTTAGGATGTGACTATGTTTGATGAATTCTTCCAAATATTTCAATTTTTCGACATTGGTGCATTTGCTAACGATTGTGAATCCACAGTATTGTAGGTACTCCCCCTCACTGTTTATCTTGCCTCCGTCGAGAATGAATGATGGCTTAGTACTTTGGTCTTGGTGTTGACAAAATATGAAAACAAAAAATAACAACAATCTTGAGCTATAAAATATTAAGTGGTTTGAAGACTATTTATCAGTTTGTAAAAAGGTTAATTGCAAAATGTACGGATCCCTACCCCGGTAACTGTCCGCAATATCGAAAAGGAGCTGAAGGCAGCTTTTTGTTCCAAACTGAATTACATTGTGTATGATATCATCGTCGACATCATCATCAACATTATCATCATCATCATCATCATCATCATAAAAATCACTTCCACCATCCTCATCATCGTCATCCTCAACATAATTTATATTCGTCATTGTCATCATCATATTATCATCATCATCAACATCATTATCGCTACCAATATTATTATTACCTTCATAATTATCACCATCATCATCCTCGTCTTCGCCAGCTTCATCATCATCTTAGAGCTCTTAGTAATTCGTCATTCGTTGTCCCGATAATTTTGGAGTATAAATATTACGTACCTGAAGATATGCTTGGTTGTGATAATGTCCGTTGTAATTTCAACTGTGACTCAGCGTGGTATTTTTCTTCGTTTGTTATAATACTGTAATAACCAAAAACTATTAAACTCAGAACAAGAATAGGTAGCCGCTCTATACGTCTACGTGTCATTTTGAAAACTGTAGCGTATGTTTTTAACATTAAAGACAGATGCACTATGTCATGTTATGGCATGGACACAGTACGGGACACAGTAAAAGATCCTTGATTGGTTGAATTCACGTTACACCACGTTTGATAATAATTATGAATATTTTTAACCACAATTTTCAACGAATGGCTGAAACAATATTTAAACACATTCCATCAGTACGCAATTAGTAGGCATGGTAGGGGAGGGTGATTTATGATGATTGATATCGTTCATAGAATTCCTATTATTTTGATATACGGTAATTTCATATGTGCTGAAACACTCACAAGCTTGAAAAAAAATTAAAGGCCGGTTATGACTCGGGTTACGAAATCTGAATTTAAGCAAAATGAATGCCAATTATGGTATTTTCCCAAATGTTATACAAGCTTTGCTGAGTAAACTGACACCAAATGTGCTCATTGCTCCAAAAATACGCATGTTTAAAAAAAATTACACTAGTCATTGTTTTATAATTATTTTGAAATGGTATATTTTACTGCAAATTCCCAACATATGGTAACAAAAATTACTTCATTCTGATTGCATAAAAGACGAGACACGTGTTAAATGCAGATAAAGACAACAACGAGTGGAGATTAGAGGAGATGGAATTAAATTTCCTTTATATTACTAATATTATCAGAACCTTGGGGTAAAACGTTGTAGACTAAGCTACTTATTTTTAGCAACAAAATTACGTTTTGTAACCAAATACAATTGTTCAACCTATAATGTGTAAATTTACACGAGTGTGTAAGGTGGGTCTTTATTGACGCTCACCAATAACAAAACCGAACAAGTTGAACAAAGATACTGAGACTGGCCATTGAACCCCCGGATACTACCGCTCACAAAATAAACTCATCGCTGTGCATTGTGAAATGTAATGTAGTAACATGGTACTCTCTCCAGTACCTGGATATCCTCACAAAAATAGACTCATAAACATCACTATGCATTGGGTAGTGTAACAACAAGGTAGTCTTTTCAGTTCCTGGATATCCTCACAAAAATAAACTAATATATAGACATCACTGTGCATTGTGAAGTGTAACAACAAGGTAGTCTTTCCAGTCCCTGGATATCCTCACAAAATAAACTCGTAGACATCACTGCACATTTCGAAGTGTAACAAAAAGTTAGTCTCTCCAGTCACTGGATATCCTCACAAAATAACCTCGTAGACATCAATGTGTATTTCGAAGTGTTAGAACAAGGTGGTCTTGCCAGTCCTTGGATATCCTCACAAAATAAACTCATAGACATCACTGTACATTTCGAAGTGTAACAACAAGGTAGTCTCTCCAGTCCCTGGATATCCTCACAAAAATAGACTAATAAACATCACTATGCATTGGGTAGTGTAACAATAAGGTAATCTTTTCAGTTCCTGGATATCCTCACAAAAATAAACTAATATAATACACATCACTGTGCAGTGTGAAGTGTAACAACAAGGTAGTCTTTCCAGACCCTGGATATCCTCACAAAATAACCTCGTAGACATCACTGTGCATTTTGAAGTGTAACAACAAGGTAGTCTTTCCAGTCCCTCACAAAATAAACTCGTAGACATCACAGTGCATCGTGAAGTGTAACAACAAGGTAGTCTTTCCAGTCCCTCACAAAATAAACTCGTAGACATCACTGTGCATTTTGAAGTGTAACAACAAGGTAGTCTTTCCAGTCCCTGGATATCCTCACAAAATAAACTCGTAGACATCACTGTGCATTGTGAAGTGTAACAGCAAGGTAGTCTTTCCAGTCCCTGGATATCCTCACAAAATAAACTCGTAGACATCACTGTGCATTTTGAAGTGTAACAACAAGGTAGTCTTTCCAGTCCCTCACAAAATAAACTCGTAGACATCACAGTGCATCGTGAAGTGTAACAACAAGGTAGTCTTTCCAGTCCCTCACAAAATAAACTCGTAGACATCACTGTGCATTTTGAAGTGTAACAACAAGGTAGTCTTTCCAGTCCCTGGATATCCTCACAAAATAAACTCGTAGACATCACTGTGCATTGTGAAGTGTAACAGCAAGGTAGTCTTTCCAGTCCCTGGATATCCTCACAAAATAAACTCGTAGACATCACTGTGCACTGTGAAGTGTAACAGCAAGGTAGTCTTTCCAGTCCCTGGATATCCTCACAAAATAAACTCGTAGACATCACTGTGCATTTTGAAGTGTAACAACAAGGTAGTCTTTCCAGTCCCTCACAAAATAAACTCGTAGACATCACAGTGCATCGTGAAGTGTAACAACAAGGTAGTCTTTCCAGTCCCTCACAAAATAAACTCGTAGACATCACTGTGCATTTTGAAGTGTAACAACAAGGTAGTCTTTCCAGTCCCTGGATATCATCACAAAATAAACTCGTAGACATCACTGTGCATTGTGAAGTGTAACAGCAAGGTAGTCTTTCCAGTCCCTGGATATCCTCACAAAATAAACTCGTAGACATCACTGTGCATTGTGAAGTGTAACAGCAAGGTAGTCTTTCCAGTCCCTGGATATCCTCACAAAATAAACTCGTAGACATCACTGTGCATTGTGAAGTGTAACAGCAAGGTAGTCTTTCCAGTCCCTGGATATCCTCACAAAATAAACTCGTAGACATCACTGTGCACTGTGAAGTGTAACAGCAAGGTAGTCTTTCCAGTCCCTGGATATCCTCACAAAATAAACTCATATACATCACTGCATTGTGAAAGTGTAACAACAAGGTAGTCTTTTCAGTCCATGGATATTCTCACAAAATAAACTCATATACATCACTGCATTGTGAAGTGTAACAACAAGGTAATCTTTCCAGTCCTTGGATATCCTCATAAAAGAAACTCGTAGACATCACCATGCATTATGAAGTGTAACAACAAGTCGGTCTTTCCAGTCCCTGGATATCCTCACAAAAATGAACTCGTAGACATCACTGTGCATTGTGAAGTGTAACAGCAAGGTAGTCTTTCCAGTCCCTGGATATCCTCACAAAATAAACTCGTAGACATCACCATGCATTATGAAGTGTAACAACAAGGTAGTCTTTTCAGTCCTTGGATATCCTCTAAAAATAAACTCGTAGACATCACCATGCATTATGAAGTGTAACAACAAGGTAGTCTTTTCCAGTCCCTGGATATCCTCACAAAATAAACTTGTAGACATCACTGTGCATTATGAAGTGTAACAACAAGGTAATCTTTCCAGTCCTTGGATATCCTCATAAAATAAACTCGTAGACATCACCATGCATTATGAAGTGTAACAACAAGTCGGTCTTTCCAGTCCCTGGATATCCTCACAAAATAAACTCGTAAACATCAATGTGCATTGGGAAGTGTAACAACAAGGTAGTCTTTCTAGTCCCTGGATATCCTCACAAAATGAACTCTTAGATGTCACTGTGCATTGTGAAGTGTAACAACAAGGTAGTCTTTCCAGTCCCTGGATATCCTCACAAAATAAACTCGTAGACATCACCATGCATTATGAAGTGTAACAACAAGGTAGTCTTCCCAGTCCCTGGATATCCTCACAAAATTAACTCGTAGACATCACTGCATTGTGAAGTGTAACAAACAAACTAACAGCTTATCAGCTAAACACCTGCGTCATATGATTTCTATCACACAGGGTTCGCAGGTTTTTGCCGCAGGTGGAAAAAAACCGCGGTTTTAACCACTTGGCAAAAACAGTTTTGCCAGTTTTGCCGGCAAAAATGGCAAAAACTAAGAAAGTGATTTATAATTCAATTTTTTCATCTCAAAACAAATTATTAAGTTACAAAAATAAGTTCCCGAGTTTAACAAGGCCAGATTTTGTAATTATAGCAATATAATAAGAACTTAAAGGCATGCGTTTTCATTGCTCAAGTGCATTTAATCGAAATGTGGCATGTATCAAATTCAAAACTTTTTCATTTTAAAGACTTGATGAGACAAAAAATATGTTAAATGATTCGTTAAAATATGTGTGTTACTGTTTATGAGCTTTCTGTGTCACTTTTTAATATTTGAGTGACTATATGCGAGTTTTTGCCATTTTTGCCGGTTTAAACCAGGCAAAAACTGGCAAAAACAGTTTTTGCCAGGTTTTTGCCACTTTGCCGGCAAAACCGAACCCTGCTATCACACCAAAAAAAGAAAGAATACTGGTAATAAAATCAATGTTTAAAACACAGTCATTTTATTTCGAATTTCGATTATTTGTAATGGCTTTCCCCCCTCCCTCCCTTCCCATCCTCCCGTCCAACCAGTGTGATTTTTATCCAATGCATCCTGGAATAAGAGAAAAACAGACAAAATCGACGATTAATGTAGGCTAACTATTACAATCAAAAGAGAACTGTTTCAAAAATGTGATCTTCATAATTTCATTTCTGCACCTTTATTTTTCAAATTTTTGATATATAACAGTCCTCGAAATAAATTTTATAAATCTAATAATATATTCTTAAAATGTATGTAGCTAAGAGGAAAAGCCGATGATCGATTGAAAAGTTTGACCTTTTATATTGAAGGTGTTTTGGGGAAAAAATCCATATCTTCAATACGAAAGGTCAAAATTTTCAATTGATCGTCGGCTTTTCATCCCACCTACATACACTTTAAGTATAAATCATCAGATTTATAAAGTTTACTTCAAGTACTATTAAATATCAAACATTTTTGCCATAAAATGTGTATTACATTGCGAATTTCAAAAAATAAAAATTATTTGATATCAGAAGGACATTCTTCGTATTCAGAATGCAATTCGATATGTCTGATGTGCTCTTATGTCCCACAATAAATACTGTTCAAACGTTCATACCCCTTCCCTTAAGTTCGATTTTATTTTTGAGTGATAGTTTCTTACCATGAGTTGGATGGACAGTACCATCTTCATCAGGGCCACTCACGTTGACATCATTGATTCTCATCTGAAGATCCAAACCAGCTGGGCATGTCTGTCTATCCAGAAACAAGTCAGCAAAATCCTACAAAAGTACACATTAAAGTGATATTTATCATTCTGAGCTTTCCCCGTAAAACAACCCTCCAAACAGAATTATAATAGGGGCGTATACCAAAGACTGAGGACTACGGGGTGAAGTGATTCATAACAGCCCCAAATAGATTATGCATGTTTGCATGTCATACAGATGAGATTATCATATCAAATTGTTTAAACTACATCCTTGACAAATCTGAAACGTACCTTCACACAAATTCCACCCCCATTCCCGTGAAAACCTTCACTGTCATCAACCAATGAGTTGAAGATGAAAACGTTTCCAGGGCGGTCTATGTCATGATTCTTCATCGTGGTCTTGTTGGAGCTATGCGACTCGTTTCTGTAGGACATCTCTCCCCGCTTTTCTTCCATAGCCAATTCCAGTGCCATCGTCTGCCAGTCGAAGGTCACATTTGTATCCACTTCGCTCGGAGTTAATCCATTCCCAACGCCGACTTCGTCCATTGCGGAATCCGTTTCATTGTAAATTTCAGCTAGCTTCTTCAAATCGACATTTATCTCTGTAAGTTACCAAACATATTATTCAAAACAATTGGCATGATGGGCATAAAAGCGCAAAGTAGCTGTGGACTGCAATGGCAAACTGATCAAACGTGTTTGTATGGAACATCGTTTAAAATCAAGAAATCAAGAACGAACAAACGAACGAACGAACGAACGAACGAAAGGAAGGAAGGAAGGAAGGAAGAAGGGCCTACTTTGAAAACTTGCTTGACGTTTTACAAAAGTTTGTTTGTTTGTTTAAACGGTCGCTCCGTACCTGTTGCCGTCCACATGTACAGCCAATGCACGCTACGTAGAATTATGTACATGTACATAGTGCGTGGCAGTTGAAATTCAAATGACACAAAGAGGCTCAAGAGCTTATCTCTTGTTTCGCTATATCGTTAATATTTTTCCCGCCATGCGGGTATAAGACTGAATTGACACTCAATTTAGGTGTAATTTATCTTGGGTCGAATCTCTATCATGGAAAGTTTGCTATATCTTTATAAATAATGATCAGCTATGTTCGATTGTTCTAGATTTGGGTTTTAGCGTTTTATATTTGAAAGAACTAATGTGTAATTGCAATATTTTGAAACGACAAACCAAAATTGGGTGCTATGACGTACGAGATTGGGCTACAAGTGTGCATTTTATCAAGTTAGCAGTAGGGAATTGCTTCATTTTGCATATGCATGAGTTTCTTGTGATAACCTTCAAAATGTGGTTATTTTCAGAAAAAAGGATGAGGTTGTTCAAGAGTTTAGGTAGATATGAAATGTGCTGAATAAGTTTTTTGTTTATGGATGAAATTTGCTGTAATCAACGAAATCTGGCGAATGGCTCATTTTCAGTCCAGATTGACACCCAACATATTCAAACTGGTTAAATTTTGACCAAAATGGATATTTTCTTTTGAATTAATACTTGTCCATTATTGTTTTCCACCTATCCCATTATGTTTCAATGAAATCCCTAGTAGGCAAAATTCTAGTCAGTATCCATCCATGGTATCTGAGTTTTTCCTATTATACCCAAAAACGGATTTTATAATAAGAATTAAAGTTGTTTACGTGTATATAGGCTCCTTCACAGCCGGTTTCTGTCGTGTATGTTTGCGACTGAGCCACATGTAGACTGGGTTGCCAGGGACTACCAGGACAAAGTATCCATTTTTGACTATAACAATGTAAATATGACCAGAAGGTCTGGATTTGGCCTCTTATCATGCTTATCAGTATACTGGTAACTTGGCTATAATTGGAAATCTGAAATAAACACTTATTTTGCAAACAGATAATGCTCTGTGGTTATTTATGGATGGAAACTTAGGAAATTGCTATTAATGAAATAATTAATATATTAAACATACATTTTGTTTTTTCAACGATTGAAATCCGTTTACAAATAAGGTTTTTAGGAACCATTTGACATTAAACATTTTGAACAATCATTGCTCTATGAAAAAGGATACAATTGCACTCCTGCTGATAAGCTGCAACAAGTGTGACTATAATTCAACAATAATAATGAGCATTAAGGCCAAGTAAAAATAAAAATATGTTTCTCGTCCGGGTTTTAAAAATTAGGAAGATGAGGGCTTTTTATTTTCTATTTTTATTGGAAAACGACACTAAATACCTGTATTTGGCACCATATTTTGGGTACTCGACATACAGATTGATATCTGAGAAAAAGGAGGAGGCCCTTTTTATTTTAATGTTTTAAGAGGTAGGCCCCTCCAGTGATCACAAAACTCTTCTTAAATGATGTATTATGTTTTACAAACCCGTCAAATAAGTTTCACGTTCTGAAACATCTTTTTCAACAAGTTATAACTAAAAATTTACAAAATAAAAAGAAATTTGAAAAATCTTTAAAAAAGGAGGAGGGCGCGGACGAGAAACATGTATTTTTTTTACTCGGCCTAATCTTAGCGACCATTCCCTGATCTGACCAAACAAGGAAACAAGCTGGGTATAAACAGTGCAGGTGCCACTACTACCATTAATAATTGATGTTGGGAGTGATACTAGTCGTCAGGGGAGGGTAAATACCAGTAATTGGGGTAGATTGTAACTACCAGTAAACTATACATTGTGAATAAATATATCTTAAATAAAATACCATGCTTTCAAAGGATGGATTTTAACTGTAATTTACTAAATATCGGTAAATGGTAAAACACAGAAAAGGTAAAAGGACAGATTGTTATGGGGGTTATGGACATGATGAGTTAGTAAGCGGAAAATGTTAAATGTCAGGTCAAGGTCATCCAAGGTAAATTGAGTATAGCTTGTCAGATTGTGGAAACCATCAAGGTCATATCAAGGTTAAAGTTACTGATAATAGATAGTTGGATTGTCATGAAACTTGGTTGATATGAAATCCCTTAAAGAGGTACCAGCACATCTGGATTTATTCATACAATGTTACACAAGCTTAGCATTTTATAGCATAATATAATCCATGATAATAAAATTGTCCAACTCGCCAAGGTCCTGACCATCTAAAAGAACATAGTGATATGTAAGGACAAAGTTACTTGCCCAAATCCTAGCAGGGGCGGATTTAGGGGGGGGGGGCGCAGCCGGCGCGCGCCCCCTCTATTTTTTGATTAGCAAAGGGCACCGGTAACTTAAAAATACAAAAATTAGGCTATAAGAAATTAAAAAAAAGGAACAAATTCGGCCATGAACAGCAAACAATGGGCCAAAACCGTTGAGTTTTCGAGGGGGTAACCCCCTTTAACACATATTTTTCGTCGTCGACCTAAAGGCGCCCCCTTTATCAAAAATTCCTGGATCCGACCCTGCCTAGTATAAACATTTAGTAATTGTTGGTATTTAGTTCCTGCATAAACCTGCCAGTTGACCAACGACGGTGGACCTCCGAATATAGACTGTTGAGTGTTGTAAAACTAAGAGGAGACATTTGTTCAGGTATGAATTAAAATATGTAGACCTATTTAGCACACATTGTTCAATTTCGCTTTCAGCATGAAAATTAATTGTACCAAACATTCAAATTTACTAGCATTCAAAGTACTTGCAATGTAAAATTATGAAACATGATCTGCATCCATGGCGTTGTCTTTTTAAAGACATTTCTTGTTTGGAATTTATGGATGATAGGGCCTATTATATGTTTTAGCTGCACATTACTGTTTATATGATTGCTGCTAGTAATCATTGAAGAGTGATTAGTGTTGTCTAGTTGCCGATCAGGCTTTGACAAGCAATTGCGCAGAAGTAGAAGGATCTAGCTTTAGGCCTATGCAGGTTCAAGTAAGTATTTTTTAAACATTTTTCTTCCAATTTGAATTTGTAACGTGTAAACCTATTAAGGTTGGTCTGAACCCTGGAAATATGGAAACTTTCGGGCCTCATAACTTCTAAATTGTTGGTCCAAAGTATATAAAAGTATACATATTTAGAATGGCAAAGACTTGCTAAGTTCATCTGTGAGGATTGACGAACCGATCGATACGAGTGTCAACACTACGGACGTGACTTCGATATCGCTCCACAAAATACTACAGAAACATCTTAAAAATCGGATTTTATCCAGCCATATAGTGAATATTTTTGAAGATTTAGACTTGTAGACTGTTGGTGATCACTTTGATTTAGAATTTCGTGGGAAATATTGTGATTCTAGGAACTAAAACCAGTCGCCAAAATGACATCGCCCGAACAAATAGAACAACACAGGTCAAACTACGTGGGAGACTGGGAGCTCTGAACGGTAGCGTAACCAACGAGGCGGCCGATCGGGGCTAATAGGCCTACCAGTACACCTCAGACCACAGACCGGGACCACAGACAGCCGTAAGCCTAAACCTCAGTTACTCTTCATTAATTATAAAGAACAGAGATATGGTGACTGATACTGATAACATCACCGGTGAAGAGCTGTTTATAGCGATTGATAAAGTGATACAACATCAGTATATTACTGGAATACAACGCACAGGAGGACTATGGCGGATTTACTTGATCGTGCGAACTCGATAATACTACTAGCTGAAGGCATTAATGTTCGTGGTCGACATGTGGAATTGTGTGAAACCAACCCATTCCAAAGACCACCACGCCCGAACAATTTATGCATTAAGCTTTCAGGGGTACCACTGGAGTATCCTGATGATTACGCACTCAAAAACACTCTTGGTCAAGAATGGCCGATAGAAACCATAGGAGAACCTGTGAGGGAAAAATTGCGAGTGAATGGAAGTTTAACAAACTGCCTTAATGGAACACGCCGGGTGAACGTGAAACCGCTGGAGAAACCATTACCAAGATTCATAGACATTGAGGGCTACAAAGCACGCATTATGGCATGTAAGCCAACCTAATCCAAATGCAACCTGCAGTAACTCCCGGGCAGTAACTGCCTGGAAAAAGGGCACTACAAATCAAACTGTGACAAACCGATCAAGTGTAAGGCATGTCACGAGTTCGGTCACACAAAGGACGTATGTGATGCACCGTTAGTGACAGAAGAAGATCGCAAGTCTGAACTTGAAACTGAACTTGAACATCAACACAGCACAGAAGAAGCTAGTGATTCAGGATCTGAAGCTGACAGTGTTGAAGACAATGATATTGACGCTGAAACTGAAATTGAAGTACTTACCTCAAGCCTAGATGTACAAAGAGGTTCGACCACATCACAGATAGAAGAACATGAAATTCACATGACTTCACCTGGAAGAGTGGAGACCGAGAGCAATGAGGTGTCGGACATATCTGCTGTGTCAATGTCATCCAAAGAGAACAATAAGAGGAAGCAGAAATCAAAGTCACCTCAACGCTCTAGAAGATCAAGACAAAAGAAGAAATAAATCACCTTGACTGTATATCATAATGTCACTTCACCTTATATCTCTAAATGTGAGGGGTTTCAGGAACAAAATCAAAAGACAAAGTGTTATTAAATGGATAAATAATCAGAATGCGTGTATTGTGTTTTTGCAAGAAACATTCTTAGATGATAAAATTAATAATCATTTAGAACAAGAATGGGGCGGGAAAGTAATAAGTACATATGGGTCGTTACATAGTAGAGGTGTATCTATTTTGTTTAAAAAGGGTCTTGATATAGAAATTGTAAATTATCACAAATCTGATGATGGGCGAAGACTTCTTGTCAATGTAAACATGGGTAATGATAAGTATACTTTTGTGAATGTTTATGCACCTACTGTAGCATCTCAAAGAGAAATATTTTATAGAAAAACTCATAGGTGGATAAGGAAAATGCAAAATATAATGTTGCTATTGGAGGTGAACATAATTGTGTACAAGACTCAAAATTGGATACATTAAATGTTAAAAGTAAATACAGTGAATGTAAACAACTTTTAAAGATGCAAAAACCTTAAGGGCTGGGGTATGAACGTTTGGACAGTATTTATTTTGGGACATTAGAGCACATCAGACATATCGAATTGCATTCTGAATACGAAGAATGCCATTCTGATATCAAATAATTTTGATTTTTTGAAATTCGCAATTTAATACACATTTTATGGCAAATCATTAAAAATTGATATTTTAAATATTTAACAGTACTTGAAGTAAACTTTATAAATCTGATGATTTATATTTAAAGTGTATGTAGGTGGGATGAAAAGCCGACGATCAATTGAAAATTTTGACCTTTCGTATTGAAGATATGGATTTTTTTTTCCCAAAACAGCAAAAAAATTAGGTCTTTTGGGAAAAAATCCATATCTTCAATATGAAAGGTCAACATTTTCAATTGACCGTCGGCTTTTCCTCCCTGCTACATACACTTTAAGAATATATCATTAGATTTATATAATTTACTTCGAGGACTGTTATAAAAATTGAAAAATATCAAATTTTTATAATTTGTCCTAAAATTTGTATTATATTGTGATTTTCAAAAAATGAAAATTATTTGATATCAGAAAGACATGCTTCGTATTCAGAATGCAATTCGATAGGTCTGAGGTGCTCTCATGTCCCACAAAAAATACTGTCGAAACGCAATAAACGCTCATTTTAGACCCCTTAAACTGTATTGATATATGGCGGCAAAAAATCCAGAAAAAGACAATTTACTTGGCGAAATATACCACTCAAAAAAGCCTCAAGACTTGATTACTGGTTAATACAACAAAATGTAAAAGATTTCGTTCAGTCTGTAGACATTAGACCTGCTCCTAAAAGCGACCATAATGCAACTTATCTCTCAAATTGAATTTGTTACGACAGAAACACGGACCCGGATATTGGAAATTTAACTCGTCATTAATACAAGACCCCGTGTATAAAGAGAAATTAAAAGGTGTTATTAAAGGTGCAAAAACAGAGGGTGAAAAATGTAAATTATCAAAACAATTGAAATGGGAGTTGTGTAAAATAAGAATTCGCTCATACACTATTGACTACTGTAAGACTAAAGCAAAACTTCAAAAACAAGAATTATTGAGACTTCAATCCACTGTTGAGCAATGTGAAAATGAATTAAATTCAAACATTCAAAGCACCAGAAATACAAATGAATATAATAAGAATAAGAAAAAACTTGAAAAATATTAAAAAAAAAAAAAACAAAAGGGGCTATTATTCGGTCTCGGGTTAAATGGTATGAAGAAGGGGAAAGGAACACGAAGTATTTCACCAGCTTAGAAAAAAGTAGAAGTGTCCAAAAGTGTATAAGTGAACTCAAAATAAAAAATGGTAAAGCAGTAACTGGCGTAAATCCAATCCTAAAGGAGGTCACGAAGTACTATTCTGACTTGTATACATCAGAAGATATTGACCCAAATGATATGGATTTGTATATAAATGATTGTCATGTAAATACTTTAGAAAGAGATGACTCTGTACTTTGTGAAGGTGAATTAACAATTGATGAGTGTACAGACGCAGTGAAATGTCTCAAAATCAATAAGACACCGGGTTCTGATGGATTGACTCCAGAATTTTATAAAACATTTTGGGATGACATTAAATACATGTTTGTTAATGCAATCAATGAAGGTTTTCAAGAGGGACAACTGTCGTATACACAGCGTAAAGGAGTAATAACCTTACTATACAAAAAGGGTGATAGATCGAATCCTACTATAATTCACCAGAATCTGTTTGTTTGTGTGTTTGTGTATCTGTTTGTCTGTCCGCCTCTTTTCTCGGAGACTGGGGGTCGCGCGTTCCTCAAACTTGGTGGGTGGGTGCAGCTTGGTATGAGGAAGAACGAGTTTATATTTTTTAAGGTCAAAGGTCAACGACGGGGTCAAGTCCAATTGAAGTCTAATTTCAAACATGTTAAATGGCAAATCTAGCCATGCCATTGTGTTGACCTTGGACTATCAAGCAAAAGTTTCTACGGTGACCTTTTCGCCAGACCTACGGTTAAGAGGTCATAAGTAAAAAAAGGTCAACATTTCAAATTGCCCCTATGGAGCTCAAACTTGGTGGGTGGGTGGACCTTGGACTAACAAATAAAAGTTTCCACGGTGACCTTTTTGTCAGACCTATGGTTAAGAGGTCATAGGTCAAAAAATTCAAATTGCTTATATGGAACTCAAACTTGGTGGGTGGGTGGACCTTGGACTAACAAACAAAAGTTTCCACAGTGACCTTTTCGTCAGACCTACGGTTCAGAGGTCACAGGTCAAAAATTTCAAAGATTTTAAAGAAGCTTAGGTTAATTGCGTTCATTAGGTCATCCGTGGTCGAAAGTCAGGTCAAATTGCAAAAGCTGCAATTTAATTGAGCTCAGCTGTGAGGAAAGTGATCCCAGCCAAAGGACACACCCTGATGTGAGATATGTAAAAGCCAATAACCATGACAGCCGAGAACCGCGAAATACGGGTAACCGCCTAGTCTTACTATAATTCACCAGAATCTGTCTGTTTGTCTGTCCGCCTCTTTTCTCGGAGACTGGGGGTCGCACGTTCCTCAAACTTGGTGGGTGGGTGCAGCTTGGTATGAGGAAAAACGAGTTTATATTTTTTAAGGTCAAAGGTCAACGACCGGGTCAAGTCCAATTGAAGTCTAATTTTAAATTGCTCCTATGCAGCTCAAACTTGGTGGGTGTGTTGACCTTGGACTAACAAACAAAAGTTTCCACGGTGACCTTTTCGTCAGACCTACGGTTAAGAGGTCATAGGTCAAAAAAAGGTAGAAATTTCAAATTGCCTCTATGGAGCTCAAACTTGGTGGGTGAGTGGACCTTGGACTAACAAACAAAAGTTTTCACGGTGACCTTTTTGTCAGACCTACGGTTAAGAGGTCATAGTTCAAAAAACGTACAAATTTCAAATTGCTCATATAAATGGAGCTCAAACTTTTTGAGTGGGTGTAACTCTGGCCAAAGAAGCTCAGGTTTGCGTTTGTTAGGTCATCCATGGTCAAAGGTCAGGTCAAATTTCAAATTGAGGGCGAAATGTAAGGTCAAATTGTAAAACGCTGCAATTGAGCTCAGCTGTGAGGAAAGTGATCCCAGCCAAAGGACACACCCTGATTTTGAGATCTGCAAAAGCCAATAACCATGATAGCCGAAAACCGCGAGATACGGGTAACCGCGAGTAGTTTAGATAATTGGCGTCCTATCTCATTGCTCAATTATGACTATAAAATATGTACGATGGCTCTAGCACTGAGATTACACAAAGTTCTTGATAAAGTGATAAATCCGGAGCAAACAGGGTATGTTAAGGTAATACACTATTTTAAAGTGTTGCGATTTGGTAGTTCACAACATCTTGCGAATGGTAAGCTTTGGCAAAAATTGCATGGCTCATTTCCTTGCGAGCGTGTAGAAGAATTCAAATATCACAGAAATAATTTTGTAGGTCCTGTGGTTCTTGAGTTATGTTGTAAAGAGGGCTGAAACAACAACACTTTTGTAAAATGTACATAACTCATTAACAACAATAAATTAAGCAAGTTTTCAAATTACATAATTTGTAGAATGAACTTTTGCAAAACATCAAGGTGTTATTTGTCAATAATTTATTGATCTAGAGAATGAAAATCGATTTTTTTGGTTATTTCGACCAACAACACCCCGTCTACCCTTACGGGTCGTTTTAGTGGCCAAAATATTCGTCTGATAGAAGATGCGATAGAATTTTGTACGAATAATAAACAGGAGGGTGCAGTATTATTTGTTGACTTTCGAAAAGCTTTCGATACGCTTGAAATACCGTTTATTGATAAATGTTTAATCAAAATGGGTTTTGGTGAACAGTTCCGAAAATGGGTATCTACTCTATATTGTAACATTAATGGTTGTGTTTCTGTAAATGGATGGTTATCCGAATCTTTTACAATCAGCAGAGGTATTAGGCAAGGATGTCCTCTCTCGGCCCTTTTATTGTGTGACCCTTAAGGGTATCCGTAGGGAGAACACTAAGTGATACGGCCAGGTCTGCGGTCTGGCCAGGTGCATGTTTGTTCGCAGTCTACAGGTGTAACTAGGTTGTTGTATATTCTATAATTTTCCTGGTGTGTTAACTGTGATTACATCTAGACACCAGTTTATTTTTTATTTGAACGGGACCCTAATTTAATGAGAAAAACGCCGAAAAAGAGAGGCCCGGCAAAAGCCGATTTGCAGACAATTTTGTAGCTACAGACAGCTCGTATTCCATATAACAACTACGGAAACCAATCAGTGCTAGAAGTGTTGATTTATATTTCATCCACTTAGGTTTGGCTTAACCCACTAAAAGGTAAAACTTTAAGGCTGATCATTTTAATTATAAATGTAGTGTGTGTGTAAAAGTATATTTCTCAAAATGGAGGAGAGCGCCTATGACTATTGTCCGTTCTGTCTACATGGTCTATGATAATTGTTTTCTTACCGAAATATATTCACTTAACACAGACCACGGTTGCCAAACAAATGAGGGCAAACCGCGGGTCAAATCATTGAAAAGTCGCCCAATTATAAATGTAGTGTGTGTGTAAAAGTATATTTCTCAAAATGGAGGAGAGCGCCTATGACTATTGTCCGTTCTGTCTACATGGTCTATGATAATTGTTTTCTTACCGAAATATATTCACTTAACACAGACCACGGTTGCCAAACAAATGAGGGCAAACCGCGGGTCAAATCATTGAAAAGTCGCCCAATTATAAATGTAGTGTGTGTGTAAAAGTATATTTCTCAAAATGGAGGAGAGCGCCTATGACTATTGTCCGTTCTGTCTACATGGTCTATGATAATTGTTTTCTTACCGAAACATATTCACTTAACACAGACCACGGTTGCCAAACAAATGAGGGCAAACCGCGGGTCAAATCATTGAAAAGTCGCCCAATTATAAATGTAGTGTGTGTGTAAAAGTATATTTCTCAAAATGGAGGAGAGCGCCTATGACTATTGTCCGTTCTGTCTACATGGTCTATGATAATTGTTTTCTTACCGAAATATATTCACTTAACACAGACCACGGTTGCCAAACAAATGAGGGCAAACCGCGGGTCAAATCATTGAAAAGTCGCCCAATTATAAATGTAGTGTGTGTGTAAAAGTATATTTCTCAAAATGGAGGAGAGCGCCTATGACTATTGTCCGTTCTGTCTACATGGTCTATGATAATTGTTTTCTTACCGAAATATATTCACTTAACACAGACCACGGTTGCCAAACAAATGAGGGCAAACCGCGGGTCAAATCATTGAAAAGTCGCCCAATTATAAATGTAGTGTGTGTGTAAAAGTATATTTCTCAAAATGGAGGAGAGCGCCTATGACTATTGTCCGTTCTGTCTACATGGTCTATGATAATTGTTTTCTTACCGAAATATATTCACTTAACACAGACCACGGTTGCCAAACAAATGAGGGCAAACCGCGGGTCAAATCATTGAAAAGTCGACTAATATTTTTTTATCAACCGTTGGTTTCTATGAGATAAAAAACTACCAGAAGTCGCGTAAGCCAATGTTGAGAAGTCATGCAATATTTTTCTTAACCATCAATTGGTGTCTATAGGACAGGAAATTGTCGCGAGGAAAATCTTTAAAACTCATCCTATTGACCTAGGCCTATTACATCGCGGGTTTGGCAACCCTGCAATATATACAGTTATATAACATCGCACCGCATTGTGAGGTGAACGAACTGAATGTTGACATTGTATTCAGGATTTAAAACAAGAACTGTCTTTAAACAGACAATGCGGTTGGTATAAAACATAGCGTGTGATATCATGATATCAACTTCAAAATCTAAAAACAAAAGTAAAGAAATAATTTAGGGCGAAATCAATAAACAGCGTACAGCAGGTGCTATCTTGTCAATAATGATAAGAGGAAAATGAAAAAACCCAGCAGAGAGCATGCACCCCAGTCAAGAGTTAAATAAAGCAAGGAAAAATCATAATGTGCAGAAGGCCTACTTTTCGGATGATATTCACAGAAACAAAAATAAAGAACTAAAGATCTAAAAACAAAAGTAAAGAAAATGAGGGCGAAATAAATCAACAGCGTACAGCATGTGACGACTTGTCAATAACGATAAGAGGAGCATGTACCTCAATAAAGAGTTTAAATAAAACAAGGAAAATTATAATGTGCAGAGGCCTACTTTTCGGATGATATTCACTGAAACAGAAAAAAGAAATAAGTTTAAAGAATTATATATTTTAAGATTAGATAATGAACAATCATACATAAAAATGTGACAGGTGTCTGATGATATTTATACACTTCGAGCAAAAAATAAAGAACTACTTAACACGCGACATAAATAAATAGCCATATTTTATGAACGAACTGAATGTTGACATTGCGGACCAGGATTTGAAACAAGAACTGTTTTCAAAAAGAAAACGCGGTTGGTATAAAAACATAGCGTGTGCTATCATGATATAAACTTCAAAATCTAAAACACAAGTAAAGAAATAATTTAGGGCGAAATAAATAAACAGCGTACAGCAGGTGCTATCTTGTCAATAATAAGAGGAACATGAAAAAACCCAGCAGAGAGCATGCACCCCAGTAAAGAGTTAAATAAAGCAAGGCAAAATCATAATGTGCAGGAGGCCTACTTTTCGGATGAAATTCACAGAAACAAAAATAAAGAACTACGTTAGTACGTTTAAAAAATTATATAATTTGAAATTAAATAATGCAAAATCATACATAAAAATGTGACATGTGTCTGATGATAATTATACACTTCGACCGAAAATTAAAAAATACTTAACACGCGACATAAATAAACAGCCATCTATCGAGAATGTCAAGAGGAACATGACAAAAACCACCACCTAATATATGAGAGCATGCACCCCAATAAAGAATTGCTTTAAAATAAAACAATGAAAAATCATGACATGTGAAATGTATATTGATACACTTATAAATAATACTCAAGGGTGAAATAAAAAACACCTTATCTACCGATATTTCCACAGTTAAACATACTCAGTGATCACTTGTACTAAAACAAAAATAAAGAAATACTTCACAAATGATAAGAGGAACACATAAAAAATAAATAAGCGAGCGTGTCCCAAAAAGAATTAGTAAAAGATAAAATAATGATAAAACGTACAAGAAGGGCAAAATATTTGTCGCAAAAACTTATTAAATGCTCATTTGCTCTAAGATATTTAATGTTTGCAATTTACTCCTAGTTTATCATTTATTTATTATTTATCTAGGCTTATATATCTTTTATTTATTTATCTATTAATTTATCTATTTATCAATTTATTTCAATATCATTATTATTAAGTGCCTATTTATAATGATATTTAAATCTATCAACATTATGCTTACGTCATCCAGGAGTTATTATCCCACTTGAAATCGCCATATAAACACAAATTAATAAAGAAATACCCAATGGGTGAAATTAAAAGCATGATCTATCTTTTCAAGAATGAAAAGAGGATATAAAAATATAACAGAGCATGTCCTATAAACATGATAAAGAATTATTTAAAATCGTACAAATGTGAAACATGTAATATGACATATACTTAAGGGATCTGGAATGAGCGTTTCGACAGTATTTTTTGTGGGAAATGAGCACATCAGACATATCGAATTGCATTCTGAATACGAAGAATGTCTTTCTCATATCAAATAATGTTCATTTTTTGAAATTCACGATATAATGCAAATTTTATGACAAATTATTAAAATTTGATATTTTTCAAATTTTTGATATATAACAGTCCTCGAAGTAAATTTTATAAATCTAATGACATTATTCTTAAAGTGTATGTAGCTGGGAGGAAAAGCCGACGATCAATTGAAAATTTTGACCTTTCATATTGAAGATATGGATTTTATTTCCCAAAAAGACCTATTTTTTTTTTTTTTTTTTTGAAAAAAAATCCATATCTTCAATACGTAAGGTCAAAATTTTTTGATCATTGATCGTCGGCCTTTCCTCCCAGCTACATATACTTAAAGAATGTATCATTAAATTTATAAAATTTACTTCGAGGACTGTTATATATCAAAAATATCAATTTTTAATGATTTGTCATAAAATGTGTATTACATTGCGAATTTCAAAAAATCAAAATTATTTGATATCAGGACATTCTTAGTATTCAGATGCAATTCGATATGTCTGATGTGCTCTAATGTCCCACAATAAATACTGTCCAAACGTTCATACCCCAGCCCTTAACACAAAACAAAATAAAACGGTCATGATAATATGACATTAAGGGCGAATACCACTAATGAAGCGTCTTGGTTGAAATGCACGTGAAAATTAATGTATTTCTTTGCTCAATTTGAGGCCTTTTTGGCTCTCATAGTTGCCTGATGTACCCCGTTACATTTTATTAAGAAACAAGGTAGTATAGTTTCTCTCCATTGATTTTGCAATGGCGTCTCCAGGAGGGGGGCTCAGAGGGGCTTTCAGATTTATGCGGTGGGGGGGGGGGGCTTAATGGCTAAAATCGCCAAAACCGCCTGATTTTACATATCCCTCTGGCGTTGGTTGTCAGTAGATTGCAGTCACTCCTCATCAAGTGTTGACAAAGACAACAGTGGTTGTTGAAACGTACACAGTAAGTGCATTTTCTTGGATCAGATACTACGAACTCTGGTTTACTAGTTTACTCTACCGATCCTGATGAATTTGTTCAATCAATAACGATATCTGGGGGACCAATCACAAGCCAGATTCATTTAATGATGCATTACATCATGACCAATTTTAGTTAGGCCAGAAATTGGCCTAACTCTCCATAGAATCCCGTGTTAAAAAGTTATCCGCAATCCAAAGTCAGTAGTCCACTTGGGAAGCTAACAAACAGAGGGAGTACGGTGACTGAAAAGATTAGATGTGAAAATCTATCAATTGTGCACAAATAATAATCAGAGTTTTAAGCTTAAATGCAATAGCCAGAAGCACAATTGGCAAGTGGAGTACGGAGAAGTCTAGCTACACCCTGGAAGAAAAAAAAACAGTATTTGAAACGAGGAAATGTGCAATATGACTTAATGTAATACATTAGAAAAGGCTTAAAAGGCAACTATTAGGCCCTGATTCATATTTAATCCTCATTTAGGCCTGTAAATTAGATTGTCTGTGTAAATTTAGCAGGATCCGACTTTTTATGACGACTTTCAAAATGTGTTACATTTCAGAAACACCAAGCTGTTTGTGAGGTGGCGTTAGCTGTATGGGTTATAGGTTGAACTTTTTACAATATTTCTAAGAAAAAAAATCCTGAAATCCATATATATTAATTGTTACAATGGATGTCGTCATCTGACCTTCTGCTTGCAGAAGGGGGAAGTTTTGAAGAACTGAGTTGTTTTCCCGGCCCCTGTCTGTACAGAAAGTCAGTGGGGGTTATTTACTGGTGTGCACCCTAAAAGGCCCTTGTCATAACCAATGGTGGCGGCATGATTTTTCCCGTGCATGAGGGTTTAGGCCAAATTAAATTATATGTCTAAACTTGAGGTTGCATGTGTAAAACATGGTCTTTTTTTAACGCATGTTTGGGGTATTGAAATGATATTTTTTTGGCTTGGTAAAGATCCATGTCATACATAAGAGATTATAGGACATACAATACTTGGTAGGCCTAATGATAATGCGTAAACTTTGTACCTGTTAGGGAACTGAAATCAGACTGAAAACACAAACGTCATGGGAGGCTCTGTCTCACCAGTTGCATTTACAAGGCCCTTGTTATAACCAGCGGTGGCGGATGATTTTTTTCTGGGGGGGGGGAAGGGTCACAAAAGGTTCTGAACAGAAACGTCACATGTACATACGGACCAACCCACACTACCGAGAACCGCGAATGCCGAGAACCGCGAAAGCCGAGAACCGCTCTAGTTCATAATAGCGGTAGAATTTTTATCTGGGGATATTAAACAAAACCAGCAAATACAGGGTATCGAAATTGGAAATGAGTCTGATTTAGAGATTAAGTTAGTCCAATTGGCTGACGATACTACTTTACTTGTCAGAAATGAAACATCAGTTGTGAAAGCATTGGAAGCAATTGAAAAATTTAGTGATTCTGCGGGAATTAGGCTTAACAAAAACAAAACAGAAGGTATTTGGTTGGGAGACAGTCCCCCTAACATTCCTCAAACAACTATCTCGTGGTCAACACAACCTATTAAAAGTCTAGGTATGTATTTTGGAAAAGATATTGAGAAATGTCATAAATTGATATGGTCTGAAAAATTAAAGAAAATGGAACTTGCTTTGAACGGATGGAAAGCCAGAAAACTATCATATTATGGTAAAATATCAGTTGTCAAGACTTTTGGTGTTTCACAACTACTATATTGTGCATATTCTATATATGTACCAGATTATGTGATAAAAGAAGCAAACAAAATGCTCTTTCAATTTATTTGGGGTTCAAAGAGGAAAAGTCAAAAGAACAACGATAACGGGATACATGGAATATGGTGGCTTGAAAATGATAGACCTGCAAAGCCAAATAAGAGCTCTAAAAATTAAATGGATTTCAAGATTACTTTGCGAAAATGATCATGGTATTTGGATAAAAATAGCAAAATTTTGGTTTAATCAAATAGGAGGCCTAGATTTTGTACTTAATTTGGAATGTAAGTCCTCTAATGTATCGGAAGTAACAAAAGAAAAAATTCACAAGTTCTACACAGAGGTACTAAAATCTTGGTTTATGTTGAAAAAAGAATGCTGATGCCTCTTTACACGAAGCAAGAGTACTTCATGATCAAATAATCTGGTACAATAATGACATAAAATTTAGAAATAAGTTGCTTATGTTTAAGAAGTGGAAAGATGCTGGTATCATGTACTTAAGTGATATTGTAACTAGAGCGGTTCTCGGCTTTCGCGGTTCTCGGCATTCGCGGTTCTCGGTAGTGTGGGTTGGTCCGTATGTACATGTGACGTTTCTGTTCAGAACCTTGTGTGACCCTCCCCCCCCCCCCCAGAAAAAAATCATCCGCCACCGCTGGTTATAACAAGGGCCTTGTAAATGCAACTGGTGAGACAGAGCCTCCCATGACGTTTGTGTTTTCAGTCTGATTTCAGTTCCCTAACAGGTACAAAGTTTACGCATTATCATTAGGCCTACCAAGTATTCTATGTCCTATAATCTCTTATGTATGACATGGATCTTTACCATGATTGTGCAAAAAAAAAAAATATCATTTCAATACCCCAAACATGCGTTAAAAAAAGACCATGTTTTACACATGCAACCTCAAGTTTAGACATATAATTTAATTTGGCCTAAACCCTCATGCACGGGAAAAATCATGCCGCCACCATTGGTTATGACAAGGGCCTTTTAGGGTGCACACCAGTAAATAACCCCCACTGACTTTCTGTACAGACAGGGGCCGGGAAAACAACTCAGTTCTTCAAAACTTCCCTTTCTGCAAGCAGAAGGTCAGATGACGACATCCATTGTAAAAATTAATATATATGGATTTCAGGATTTTTTTCCAGAAATATTGTAAAAAGTTCAACCTATAACCCATACAGCTAACGCCACCTCACAAACAGCTTGGTGTTTCTGAAATGTAACACATTTTGAAAGTCGTCATAAAAAGTCGGATCCTGCTAAATTTACACAGACAATCTAATTTACAGGCCTAAATGAGGATTAAATATGAATCAGGGCCTAATAGTTGCCTTTTAAGCCTTTTCTAATGTATTACATTAAGTCATATTGCACATTTCCTCGTTTCAAATACTGTTTTTTTTTCCTTCCAGGGTGTAGCTAGACTTCTCCGTACTCCACTTGCCAATTGTGCTTCTGGCTATTGCATTTAAGCTTAAAACTCTGATTATTATTTGTGCACAATTGATAGATTTTCACATCTAATCTTTTCAGTCAACCGTACTCCCTCTGTTTGTTAGCTTCCCAAGTGGACTACTGACTTTGGATTGCGGATAACTTTTTAACACGGGATTCTATGGAGAGTTAGGCCAATTTCTGGCCTAACTAAAATTGGTCATGATGTAATGCATCATTAAATGAATCTGGCTTGTGATTGGTCCCCCAGATATCGTTATTGATTGAACAAATTCATCAGGATCGGTAGAGTAAACTAGTAAACCAGAGTTCGTAGTATCTGATCCAAGAAAATGCACTTACTGTGTACGTTTCAACAACCACTGTTGTCTTTGTCAACACTTGATGAGGAGTGACTGCAATCTACTGACAACCAACGCTAGAGGGATATGTAAAATCAGGCGGTTTTTGGCGATTTTAGCCATTAAGCCCCCCCACCGCATAAATCTGAAAGCCCCTCTGAGCCCCCTCCTGGAGACGCCATTGCAAAATCAATGGAGAGAAACTATACTACCTTGTTTCTTAATAAAATGTAACGGGGTACATCAGGCAACTATGAGAGCCAAAAAGGCCTCAAATTGAGCAAAGAAAGACATTAATTTTCACGTGCATTTCAACCAAGACGCTTCATTAGTGGTGTTCGCCCTTAATGTCATATTATCATGACCGTTTTATTTTGTTTTGTGTTAAGGGCTGGGGTATGAACGTTTGGACAGTATTTATTGTGGGACATTAGAGCACATCAGACATATCGAATTGCATTCTGAATACTAAGAATGTCCTGATATCAAATAATTTTGATTTTTTGAAATTCGCAATGTAATACACATTTTATGACAAATCATTAAAATTGATATTTTTGATATATAACAGTCCTCGAAGTAAATTTTATAAATTTAATGATACATTCTTTAAGTATATGTAGCTGGGAGGAAAGGCCGACGATCAACATGATCAATTGAAAATGTTGACCTTTCGTATTGAAGATATGGATTTCCCCCCAAAAAAATAGGTCTTTTGGGAAATAAAATCCATATCTTCAATATGAAAGGTCAAAATTTTCAATTGATCGTCGGCTTTTCCTCCCAGCTACATACACTTTAAGAATAATGTCATTAGATTTATAAAATTTACTTCGAGGACTGTTATATATCAAAAATTTGAAAAATATCAAATTTTAATAATTTGTCATAAAATTTGCATTATATCGTGAATTTCAAAAAATGAAAATTATTTGATATGAGAAAGACATTCTTCGTATTCAGAATGCAATTCGATATGTCTGATGTGCTCTCATTTCCCAAAAAAAATACTGTCGAAACGCTCATTCCAGATCCCTTAAGTATATGTCATATTACATGTTTCACATTTGTACGATTTTAAATAATTCTTTATCATGTTTATAGGACATGCTCTGTTATATTTTTATATCCTCTTTTCATTCTTGAAAAGATAGATCATGCTTTTTATTTCACCCATTGGGTATTTCTTTATTAATTTGTGTTTATATGGCGATTTCAAGTGGGATAATAACTCCTGGATGACGTAAGCATAATGTTGATAGATTTAAATATCATTATAAATAGGCACTTAATAATAATGATATTGAAATAAATTGATAAATTAATAGATAAATAAATAAAAGATATATAAGCCTAGATAAATAATAAATAAATGATAAACTAGGAGTAAATTGCAAACATTAAATATCTTAGAGCAAATGAGCATTTAATAAGGTTTTGCGACAAATATTTTGCCCCTTCTTGTACGTTTTATCATTATTTTATCTTTTACTAATTCTTTTTTGGGACATGCTCGCTTATTTATTTTTTATGTGTTCCTCTTATCATTTGTGAAGTATTTCTTTATTTTTGTTTTAGTACAAGTGATCACTGAGTATGTTTAACTGTGGAAATATCGGTAGATAAGGTGTTTTTTATTTCACCCTTGAGTATTATTTATAAGTGTATCAATATACATTTCACATGTCATGATTTTTCATTGTTTTATTTTAAAGCAATTCTTTATTGGGGTGCATGCTCTCATATATTAGGTGGTTTTTTTTTCATGTTCCTCTTGTCATTCTTGATAGATGGCTGTTTATTTATGTCGCGTGTTAAGTATTTTTTTAATTTTCGGTCGAAGTGTATAATTATCATCAGACACATGTCACATTTTTATGTATGATTTTGCATTATTTAATTTCAAATTATATAATTTTTTAAACGTACTAACGTAGTTCTTTATTTTTGTTTCTGTGAATATCATCCGAAAAGTAGGCCGCCTGCACATTATGATTTTGCCTTGCTTTATTTAACTCTTTACTGGGGTGCATGCTCTCTGCTGGGTTTTTTCATGTTCCTCTTATTATTGACAAGATAGCACCTGCTGTACGCTGTTTATTTATTTCGCCCTAAATTATTTCTTTACTTGTGTTTTTAGATTTTGAAGTTTATATCATGATAGCACACGCTATGTTTTTATACCAACCGCGTTTTCTTTTTGAAAACAGTTCTTGTTTCAAATCCTGGTCCGCAATGTCAACATTCAGTTCGTTCATAAAATATGGCTATTTATTTATGTCGCGTGTTAAGTAGTTCTTTATTTTTTGCTCGAAGTGTATAAATATCATCAGACACCTGTCACATTTTTATGTATGATTGTTCATTATCTAATCTTAAAATATATAATTCTTTAAACTTATTTCTTTTTTTCTGTTTCAGTGAATATCATCCGAAAAGTAGGCCTCTGCACATTATAATTTTCCTTGTTTTATTTAAACTCTTTATTGAGGTACATGCTCCTCTTATCGTTATTGACAAGTCGTCACATGCTGTACGCTGTTGATTTATTTCGCCCTCATTTTCTTTACTTTTGTTTTTAGATCTTTAGTTCTTTATTTTTGTTTCTGTGAATATCATCCGAAAAGTAGGCCTTCTGCACATTATGATTTTTCCTTGCTTTATTTAACTCTTTACTGGGGTGCATGCTCTCTGCTTTTTTTTTCATGTTCCTCTTATCATTATTGACAAGATAGCACCTGCTGTACGCTGTTTATTTATTTCGCCCTAAATTATTTCTTTACTTTTGTTTTTAGATTTTGAAGTTGATATCATGATATCACACGCTATGTTTTATACCAACCGCATTGTCTGTTTAAAGACAGTTCTTGTTTTAAATCCTGAATACAATGTCAACATTCAGTTCGTTCACCTCACAATGCGGTGCGATGTTATATAACTGTATATATTGCAGGGTTGCCAAACCCGCGATGTAATAGGCCTAGGTCAATAGGATGAGTTTTAAAGATTTTCCTCGCGACAATTTCCTGTCCTATAGACACCAATTGATGGTTAAGAAAAATATTGCATGACTTCTCAACATTGGCTTACGCGACTTCTGGTAGTTTTTATCTCATAGAAACCAACGGTTGATAAAAAAAATATTGGGCGACTTTTCAATGATTTGACCCGCGGTTTGCCCTCATTTGTTTGGCAACCGTGGTCTGTGTTAAGTGAATATATTTCGGTAAGAAAACAATTATCATAGACCATGTAGACAGAACGGACAATAGTCATAGGCGCTCTCCTCCATTTTGAGAAATATACTTTTACACACACACTACATTTATAATTAAAATGATCAGCCTTAAAGTTTTACCTTTTAGTGGGTTAAGCCAAACCTAAGTGGATGAAATATAAATCAACACTTCTGGCACTGATTGGTTTCCGTAGTGAGTGCACTACACTAAATCCTTCCGCATTTGGTGTAACCCTTCATAGTTCCGGTAAAAAATAGCGCCTATGCGAAACATATCGGCGTCCCAAGGGAACCAAATTTGAGTGACTCTTGGTTGTTTTGATAAAAACGATAGAATAGGAGCTCAACATTTCAAATCTGTTCAGAAAATGTTCCGAATCGAATGTACATGGGCAATAGGCCCTCGGAACAATATCATGGCCGGAACTGGTAAGGAGGCGAGAGTGTCGGCCGAAATTCGGGATGGCGCTGTTCAGGAGTTCGTATCTTTTAAGCTTGTCTCAACTTGTCCCAAAAAATCAAATTTAAATAAAAGTTTAATCTTTATTTAAGACGTTGATTCGATCAAAATATTAAAAATGTTGTTACATGGGGTAGAAAAACAAACTTACTTTCTTGTATTTTCCCGTGTATTTCAATGGGACGATTATTTAGTGGTGTGCGCCCTTCGAAGACTCATTTTTATAGGCTATGGACATGATTAATACCTGATTTTAAGTGCCAAAAGTTGAGATTTTTGTCTGAAACTGATGTTTAAAAAAAGAAAAAAGATCTGTTTTATATTTCCGTCTACAAATACGCGATTTCATTCTTAAACGCGCGAGAAATTCGCTTCAAAACACAAGTTCCCGTCGAATTGACAATTTAAGACCGGGCTTTTGAAATTGAGCTATTTTGGCCACAATATCATAGAAGTGGTCACTTTTGATTATCTCGGTGCAGAAAAATAAAACATCTTTGGAATTATTTTGATGCAAAATGTAATTATAAGATCAAAACTCAATTATAACCGTTTTGAAAATAATCACTGAACCTTTAATTGGGTCTCAATAGACATTTAAAGTCAAAGCATGCTATATTACGGCCTAATGATGGAAAAATGACGGCATTTTTATTATATGACCAAATATTCAATTCCCAAGAGAGAAATTTATCAAAAAATTCTAATGATGGGGGTTCTTAATTTTAGATCTTGCAAAAATAATACACACAACTGGGAAATTTAACATTTTAGAGTGTCAAATTGACGTTCTATCTACCCATACCCCCCCCCCCCCCACAAACTTTAGGCACATGACTACTTGCACGTCCTTATATTATGCATGATATAAGGGTGGGGGGTGAAATGATCACATGTCGCTTTTCGGTCATGTTATATTTGTGATTGTACATACTTTTAACAAACAAAGTCACTTTCCTGATGTTAATGGGATTCTAAATACAGTTTAACATGGTCAAAATGTTGCTCTGGCCCTTGAATACCGAAAATTGCGAAAAGTATCATATATTTCACCCAGTCCCAGCTTGTTTGGAGCCCTGATTTATAACTTTAGAGCGACTAGCGATAAAAAGCAATTACACTTTTTTAGGATGTTGACCACTGATTCCAAAAATAAAGAATCTCAAAAATATTTTTTCTTAGAAGACTCATTTTTATAGGCTATGGACATGATTAATACCTGATTTTAAGTGCCAAAAAGTTGAGATTTTTGTCTGAAACTGATGTTTTTGCAAAGAAAAAAGATCTGTTTTCTATTTCCGTCTACAAATACGCGATTTCATTCTTAAACGCGCGAGAAATTCGCTTCAAAACACAAGTTCCCGTCGAATTGACAATTTAAGACCGGGCTTTTGAAATTGAGCTATTTTGGCCACAATATCATAGAAGTGGTCACTTTTGATTATCTCGGTGCAGAAAAATAAAACATCTTTGGAATTATTTTGATGCAAAATGTAATTATAAGATCAAAACTCAATTATAACCGTTTTGAAAATAATCACTGAACCTTTAATTGGGTCTCAATAGACATTTAAAGTCAAAGCATGCTATATTACGGCCTAATGATGGAAAAATGACGGCATTTTTATTATATGACCAAATATTCAATTCCCAAGAGAGAAATTTATCAAAAATTCTAATGATGGGGGGTCTTAATTTTAGATCTTGCAAAAATAATACACACAACTGGGAAATTTAACATTTTAGAGTGTCAAATTGACGTTCTATCTACCCATACCCCCCCCACAAACTTTAGGCACATGACTACTTGCACGTCCTTATATTATGCATGATATAAGGGGGGGGGGGGGTGAAATGATCACATGTCGCTTTTCGGTCATGTTATATTTGTGATTGTACATACTTTTAACAAACAAAGTCACTTTCCTGATGTTAATGGGATTCTAAATACAGTTTAACATGGTCAAAATGTTGCTCTGGCCCTTGAATACCGAAAATTGCGAAAAGTATCATATATTTCACCCAGTCCCAGCTTGTTTGGAGCCCTGATTTATAACTTTAGAGCGACTAGCGATAAAAAGCAATTACACTTTTTAGGATGTTGACCACTGATTCCAAAAATAAAGAATCTCAAAAATATTTTTTCTTAGAAGAGTGCACTACACTAAATCCTTCCGCATTTGGTGTAACCCTTCATAGTTCCGGTAAAAAATAGCGCCTATGCGAAACATATCGGCGTCCCAAGGGAACCAAATTTGAGTGACTCTTGGTTGTTTTGATAAAACGATAGAATAGGAGCTCAACATTTCAAATCTGTTCAGAAAATGTTCCGAATCGAATGTACATGGGCAATAGGCCCTCGGAACAATATCATGGCCGGAACTGGTAAGGAGGCGAGAGTGTCGGCCGAAATTCGGGATGGCGCTGTTCAGGAGTTCGTATCTTTTAAGCTTGTCTCAACTTGTCCCAAAAAATCAAATTTAAATAAAAGTTTAATCTTTATTTAAGACGTTGATTCGATCAAAATATTAAAAATGTTGTTACATGGGGTAGAAAAACAAACTTACTTTCTTGTATTTTCCCGTGTATTTCAATGGGACGATTATTTAGTGGTGTGCGCCCTAGTTGTTATATGGAATACGAGCTGTCTGTAGCTACAAAATTGTCTGCAAATCGGCTTTTGCCGGGCCTCTCTTTTTCGGCGTTTTTCTCATTAAATTAGGGTCCCGTTCAAATAAAAAATAAACTGGTGTCTAGATGTAATCACAGTTAACACACCAGGAAAATTATAGAATATACAACAACCTAGTTACACCTGTAGACTGCGAACAAACATGCACCTGGCCAGACCTGGCCGTATCACTTAGTGTTCTCCCTACGGATACCCTAAAGGGTCACACAATTAATAATCGTTTTATAACTCTTTTTGAGCTAAGACAAATAGTTCGGTGTCCAAATGATGTTTTTAACTTACATACATTACTGACAGCAATACCAAAAGAATGGAAAACGTTAATTTTAAATAATCATGTCGATTTCAACAAAACAAAGGGCAATGATCGATTATTTCAAGTTGGGAAAACCAAACTACACATTTCAAAGTTATCCACAAAACAAATATATAAACTTTTAATGCCATCAGAATGCGACCCAATTTGCTTTAAATATTGGCAAGATCACTTCAATTGTAATACAAGTAAATCATCTTGGAGACAAATCTTCACTTTTAAAATAAAAAATAGAATTCGAAACAAATTTGGACACTTTCAATATAACCTTTTATATAACCTAATACCGTGTAAGAAAAACCTATTAAAATGGAAAATTAGTAATTCGGACGAATGCTGTTTCTGCAATTGTTGTGAGGACTATGAACACTTTTTCATATCATGTAGGAAAAATACATCATTTTGGATTTTCTTTAAAGAATGCGTGTTAATTACAACACACACACATTTGAACGTGTCTCTAGAACATATTATTTATGGTTGGAACAAGAAAGACTCACATTTTGATTTTGTAAACCTGCTCTTAATTATAGCATCGTTTTCAGTTTACAAGGCCAAAATAAGATATAGTGAAACCAATATATTTACTCCTATACCACTGCTCTTTATTAATGAAGTAGAAAGATTGAATGAAATAACAACAAATGCAGAAAATGTGCCAACAATTATAAAAGAAAATCAAAATGTCTGGGATGAACTTAAGGTTCATTTGAATATACTGTAATAAGTTATACATAATGTTTTGATAATGTTAACTTACATGTCGTGGCTTTTGAGCCACAATATTGTGGAATAGCAAGTTTTTGAGCTTGATATATGTGTACATCCATATCAAAACGATGCACTTGTCAGCTGCTACATGTGTCTCATTTCACATAATATCTAGAAATAAATACCAGACTCATCTCAAGTGGAGGTCACTTCAAATCATCCAAGTCACATGGTTTAGGAATACAGAGAACATTCCTTAACCATGTGACTAAGTTGGGGATGATTTGAAGTGATCTCTACTTGAGATGAGTCTGGTTATTTATTCCTAGCTTTTATGTGAAATGAGACACATGCATGCAGCAGCCGACAAGTGCATCGTTTTGATATGGATGTACACATATAAACTAAATAAAATAAAGGCGTTTCGCCAACCTCACTGAGGTATAAAGAGAAAAAAAATCTAATTTGGGCCAAAATGGCACTTTTGGCCCAAAATCCCAAAAATATCGGTTTTTGGCCCACTTCTTTCTCGTGCATCGTAACAAAAAAATTCTTGGGCCAAATTTGTTTTTTCTTAATTTTTAAAAACTAGGCCTAGATCAAAATATCTAAGACCCGTTTTTTCATTTTTTTGAATTTCGACCAACTATGAGAAATTTGCGCCAATAATGGTCAAAAAATGCTGATTTTTTTTCAAAAAAATCATAAAAAAGCCCGATTTTGGCCCAAATTTCAAATATTTCATGGTTTTATGTGTTTACAACTAGCTAGGATTCTCCTCACTACGATGCCTTCTCAACTTCCGTTGCCGTACTACAGCTTACTACGAAGTCGGCGGACCATCATGTTGGTATACCATCAGCAGGACTGGCAAAAAGTGTAAGTAAGTCAAACCAACGTAGGCCTACTTTTTATGTTGGTATACCATCGGCAGTAGCGTAGGCAAAGAGTTGGCCCTGAAACAATCCAACGTACTTTTCCCGTCGGCATTTAAGTAAGGCATGTCCGTAGCCGGCAAAACATTGGCCCTAAGTCGGAACGACGTCCTTTTAAAGTCGACATGAAATCGGCAAAAGATATTCCGTCACTAAATATCTTCGTGAAAAAGTTGGTCCCACGCAATGAGGTAGAAAGGATAGAGTGCCCTGCTCGCCGAATCTGTGAAGCAGGTTTGGGTCCCGGTTTGGGTGCTGTATAGATCACAAAGTTGAACAAATCATGTATTAAAACACATTAAATTTCCCAGTATACCCTTGTCTTTATCAAAAAATTGCTGAATTATAAAGGCAAACACGCCTGAATCTGGTATTTCATCAGTGTTGCCACGCTAAACAACTCTACCACTTTACGAAATTTCGCCTTCAGTCGCCGTTCCTGTAGCGCTGCATGGCAACGGGCGAATGAACTAGATTTAGGAGCGTGCTTGCCTGTATTATTCCGCAATATTTTGAAAAAAAAAAAATGGTACACAGTAAAGTTGAATATGCTAAAACAAGTAATTTATTTAATTTTATTAATCCATACATGCTAGAGTAAATTCAGTTTCCATTTTAGTTGTATTTGATGCTGATTTTGTTAGGTCCCTTCATTTCATAATGGCTTATTCAGTGTGTGATTGTCAATGAAACGGCAACGTACCAGCTCGAGCTCAGCGATCTATGTTTTTCTACGTCATTGGTCCCACGTCGGGACAACCCTTTTTAAACATCGGAATGATACAATCGGCATGACAGTAGGCAAAACGACGGCCCAGCGTTGGAACAACGTCTTTTACGTGTCGACGTCAGGATGCATCCCGACACGAATCCCGACGTTCGGTCGACTTTGCTAGCTCCTTATATCCGACGTCGGTTCGACGTCCGTGTGTTATCTGGGACCTGTTCATGGGTATGGGTCTTTGAAGTATGTGTGTATGGTTGGTTGGTTGAGTTGGGTTGAGTCTTTGAAATGTCAACTGTGTGGGGTTAGGTCATGTAGGTGGGTGGGGTGGGGTTTGGTAGGGTGGATGTGTATATGGAGAGTGGTGTGGTGTAGTGAGTGACTTTTGACCAATGACCTTCTTTTTCTACAATTTTATCATCAAAATGCCATAAAATTATGCGGAAACTTTGAAATTTCTTTGTTTTCAGCAAATTTGTATTATAAATTTTCAAATTAGAAACAAAATTGTGGCACCATTTTTTGGAAATAATGACCCATTTTTTCAAAATGTTATACCAAACGAACCCCTTCTTTCAAAATTTTATACCCAATTACCCCTTTTTCATTTTGTTATTCCAAATGATCCAATTTTATACAAATAGGCTCCTACTAAGCAATATGGGCAGATTAAAAAGCTATTAAAGTTGAATGACCCTCCCCCCATCTCCGGGCATGAACTCTGACTGAGTCTGGACTTGAGCCGGACTTGAGTTCAGACTTGGGTATTATTTTTGTTGGACTCGGACTTGGCTCGGACTCGGCACCCCCGGACTTGGACTCGAGTCCGGACTCGGACACAAAAGGACTCGGACTTGGCTCGGATTCGGATACAAATGGACTCAGCTCGGACTCGGACAAGCTGGACTCGGGTACAAACCCCTAATTTGTCAATTTAACGGCAACTATCATTTATCACTTATTTTTGTTACTAAATTTTGAAATAAATCCATTTAGACTAGAAATTCAATGTTGAAGGTTCCTGTGGAACTACTTTGGCTCTCATCGAAAGATCCTAGGGGGCTGGCATTTTCTAAGGAAGGGGGGTCCCAAATATGTCGGTGACCGGAGTCAATTTTTTATGACCCCCCTATCTTGGGTTGAAAATTTGTATGGGACCCCCCCCCCTTCCACCTACACAGTCAAGACAAATTATTCTACTGGACATTGCCTCTAGGCTGGTAAATTAAATACATCTTCAAACAAGGGAATATTCACCCTTGAAGATATCAGACTTACAGACCGCTAGGGCCGGGTTTGAAAGGGGGCGTGATCGCAATGTTTAGAGGGTTGCACATTCCGCGAGAAAATAGATGGTGCTGAACGTAGTTGCAATATAAAGGGAAACTGTTGCTGCAGAGTAGCATGGCGTGTTCATATCACTGAAAGTTTCTTGAAGATGATGAAGGCTCTGAAGTCCTTAACAAATTGAAGTCATACTGAAAGTCTTGGTATGCAGTCATATAGCATGTATAATGTAATAAATGTTCTCTCTCTTTATAGGCCTATATAAAATATGCAATAGCTAACCATAAAAACAGCAAGTGAAGTAAATAATGAAGTCTTTTGTGACTGCCCTGGCCATTAACAGTGGTAGGCTATAATCATGATTTTAGAGACCTTGTGAAATGAAGTTACTTTAACTTTAATAACTTTAACGTCTAGAGGATTATAGAGGATTATGTATTCAACATAATCCTCTATAATCCTCTAGACGTTAAAGTTAAAGTAACTTCATTTCGCAAGGTCTCTAAATGTTGTTTTCTTCCTTGGAGAAATGAAATGATATGACCACTCAAGTTGGTAGCAATTATTGTGCTTGGGTGCACAAGATAATGTTAATGTGCAGAAGTATAGACCAATTGTTACTAAGCATATTTGGCCAAAATAGTTTAGCCACATCAAGGTCTATCTGACGAAAAGTCTTTAGACACAGTGATGGTAAATAAATATCCCTAATAATTATTGTTCTGATAATTATAAAAGATGACAGCCATGTCGTGCAAAAGTTGAAATATATAGCCTATTGTAGTTGGTTCGTTGACTGTTGGTGACCACCATAAAAGAAACGAACTTGGAGAAAATTGTCAGCACCATCTATAGATAAGGCGTAGTCACAAAACATGTGGAGTAAAAAATTCAGTCAGTCGTTGACACTCAAGTTCAATGATCAAACATAACTATGTGATGAAAACAGGAATGTGCTATAGGAACTGCAAACAATAATGTCAGTAGCGATCAAAGTTAATGCGGTCGCGGTCTTCGTAATGAAAAATAGATACATAATGGAGTCCTTATGCAGTGGTATAGGCAATGAAACGACTTATATCATGATGGTTTCGTACTTAAATATGATTGGGCACTATTGGAAGTAATAATCACATAAGAAACTTGTGATAAAGTAAAGTTCATAATCTATGAACAGTAAATTGAAAGTATGACTAAAATAGATTTACGATGGCTAGAAAACACTGCAAAAGTAACAACATTGCGAATAATCAAGGTGTTTTAACATAATATTAAAATATTAGTATTACCAATCCTTAAAGATAACACTATAACCTATATTAAAGTACATACATATAAAATGCCTTTAAATAAAATTAACAGTAAAACTGCTAATGTAAACCAACCATATAGGGTACCAAACAAATACCCAAATTGCCACAGCAATAATATGATAAATAAAACTCAAGGCAATTTAAAAGTCAAATTAGGTGTTTTGTAAAAAATCTTTTGGAACCTAAATCATTGAAAATTATTGAATAGAAGAGATGTTGGCACTTTTGTAGTCCGAAGAGTGATTATGCATGCATCACAACCTTTTAATACGCAATTTTGCATAAAGTCATGAAGGATGAATACTTCTCTTTTCAGTGAGGATAATCTGATGGAGACATTAAATACACGATATTAAGAGAAATTATTGATAGCATTAGATAATAAAATTAATATTAAAGGTTGAAAGTGGTAAGCAAGATGCAGTATAATGTTCTTAAGGGATCTAGAATGAGCGTTTTTTGCGTTTCGACAGTATTTTTTGTGGGACATGAGAGCACCTCAGACCTATCAAATTGCATTTTGAATACGAAGCATGTCTTTCTGATATCAAATAATTTTCATTTTTAAAATCACAATATAATACAAATTTTATGACAAATTATAAAAATTTGATATTTTTCAAATTTTGATAAATAACAGTCCTCGAAGTAAATTTTATAAATCTAATGATGTATTCTTAAAGTGTATTTAGTTGGGAGGAAAAGCCGACGGTCAATTGAAAATTTTGACCTTTCATATTGAAGATATGGATTTTTTTTCCCAAAAAGACGTAATTTTGTTTGGTGTTTTTGGAAAAAAATTCCATAGATTCAATACGAAAGGTCAAAATTTTCAATTGATCGTCGGCTTTTTATCCCACCTACATACACTTTAATTATAAATCATCAGATTAATAAAGTTCACTTTGAGTACTGTTAAATATCAAAAATATCAATTTTTAATGATTTGCCATAAAATGTGTATTAAATTGTGAATTTCAAAAAATCAAAATTATTTGATATCATCAGGACATTCTTCGTATTCAGAATGCAATTCGATATGTCTGATGTGCTCTAATGTCCCAAAATAAATACTGTCCAAACGTTCATACCCCAGCCCTTAAGGTTACATGTATATCGCAAATATTCAGAGAAATATCCTAGGGTACTACAATTAAACAACAAAAGTTCCTTTAAAAGGGATGGATGTAAAACACTGGTTGTAAATACAATGTAATAACAAGTGTGCTAGTTTGTTGGGATGTTTACACATTGAGTCTCAGCATTGTACACCGGTAAGTCAATGCTGTGACTCAATAATAATGACACAAAATCACATATATGCATGCCGCAAATATTTCTGATATTAAATACGAAGTAACATATAATCATCATTTTTCCTGATTAAGTGAAGGTTGAAAGAGAGTAGGCCCTACCCTAGTTCTGAGAGGGGTAGGCCTATGTTAATGCATTCAGTATAATAATGTAATGTTAGATGAATACTTGGTAAATACGATAGATATAATAACTAATTAATGTATCATAACTAAGATATTAGAGAAGATTAGTATTTTGGAACCATTGTGAGCGCACTGCACTACCTAACTAATTGAAATCATAAAAAAATAACAAATTCCTTAACCGGAAAAAACACAAAATGTGTACACTATGTTTTAGGCTTGCTTCTAAAATTTTTTGATTTAACAATGATAAATTTATCCGTTTTCGGGCCCATGCAAACACTGCCTGCATTCCTGAATAATTATGGAAGTTCGTGAACAAGGTGTGATGGAGAGGGATATGAAAGATAGTTAGTTAAATGCGTCCAGATTTGTTTTATCCATCTCCGAGTTAATTCAGAAGTGGGTGTATCCATGTCCGAATCAATTCAGAATTGGTTTTATCCATATCCAAATCAAGTCACTGGTTAAATTAAATCCATATTCGAGTAAATTCAGAATTGGCTGAATCCATATTGAATCAAGCTAGAATTGGTTATATCCATATCTGAGTATATTTACAAAATTGGGTGAATCCATATTGAATCAAATCAGAATTGGTTGCAGTAGCGTAGCCAGGGGGGGGGCAGGGGGCAGAGTGCCCCTGACAAAAAAAAAAAATGAAAGAAAAAGTGCCAAAAAAAAAAAAAAATGAAAGAGAAAATCAGGAGGGCAAAGGAAAAGAAAAGGGCAAGGAGCCCTTTTCTAGCAAAAATTCAGGGCCAAAATAGTGTAAAATACAAAATTTTTCGCGCTACGCGCGCACATTGTAACAATAAAGCCTTTTTTAGCCGGATAATGGGCGAAAATAGTATAAAATACCATTTTTCGCGCTACGCGCGCACATCATCCCAATAAGGCCCTTTTCGGGAAGCTCGAAGACAGACAGTCTCTATGTATTGTATGATGCAACTGCAATTTTTTTCGTCTGTGCCCCAAAATTTTATTTTGCCCCCCCCTGACCAAGAAAGCTGGCTACGCCCCTAATTGGTTGTATCCATATCTGAGTCAACTCAGAATTGGTTAAATCCATATCCGAGTTAGATCAGAGTTTGTTGTGTATATATCTGATTCAAATTAGAATTGGTTGGATCCATATCGGAGTCAAATCAGAACTGGTTTTAAGCTCGGTGTGAATCATATCGTCTTTGCAAATGTTCTCTTTATTATTCATGTGATCTAAGGGGTCACTACCGTTTGTAAAAGGGTGAATTTATATAGACCTTCATGTATATGTAACGTCAACTATTTTTCCAAAGGGAAACACTGTCAAAATGATTGTGATGAACTTTGGTGTAATAATTATGAATGTTAGAAAGTGGAAGGGGTAGAAAGTGATGATTGACGACAAAAAGCTATAGTGACACTAGGTGAAGTTTTCATTTCAATCAACAAGGATGTGAAGAAACGCGTATGTAAAAAAAGTTGATTGGTCATTTTGAATCGGTAAATTACTGTCATTTTACATAATTTAGTGTAAAATGAATTGACTGGAAACTAATAATTAGACACGGGCCACTGATTCGCTACCTCCAATAAATTATTTATTGGAGGTAGCGAATCAGTGGCCCGTGTCTTTTCCGCTCTCCATTTTGCATGTCCCTTCTCATTTGTGAAGGTGTTTTTTTCTTTGTCTTCTTTACAGCGGAGGTTGAGTTTGTGTGTGTAGAAGAAGGACTATGGTTACTGGTTTGTTGCCGGGCAAAATTTCTAGACCTGTCCGAAGAGTTCCGTTAATTGAATACTTTGATTATAGTTGTTCAGTGAATTCGTCAAGAGCGTCCTCCTGTTTCTCTACAGCCGGTTCAGCCGTTATAGGAGGTGAGGGAGAGAATAAATAATAATAATAATAATAATAATAATAATAATAATAATAATAATAATAATAATAATAATAATAATAATAATGATAATGATAATGATAATAATAATAATAATAATAATAATAATAATAATAGCTTTATTTATACACGGTAAAAACATGTTCAATACAGTATTGTTCTTCCACATGTCCGTGTGGATATTAAAAATATTACTAACAAACACAAGTTAATTTAAAATATAATACATTAGTGTACATAGACTAAAAACTAAAATGAATACGATCTTTTACTAAAAGACAAAATATATATAATAAATAAAATAGGCCTAGTAACCCTGCATTCTTCCTCATACAGTCACACTCTCACATGCACTCCTCTCATCCTCTCAACACACACCCGCCATACATCTTTCACAATAAAACGTTATTATATGATTTATGTACAAGTTATATTTAAATTATTAAAACACATGTATCATCAAGACCACTATTGCACAAAAACATACAAAATGATAAATTATTCAAAAATATTAGGAAATAAATTATTAAAACACATCATGATAATTTGCAGACCCACTATTGCACAAATACAGAAATTTCATATTAATATAAAATACTATAAAAGTAGCACCTACGTTCATCTTCATATACAATCACACATATTCCCACCATAAAACAACATACACTCCACTCACCCCTCACTTACATACACGCACACCCCAACTCACCAATTAAGCATATTGTTAAACCCTTTCATCCCCTCAACACGCATCATCCAACCCAAGATCCAAACATCATGTAGGCCTACGATTTATATACAAATTAAATTGAAACTTATTAAAACACATCATCAAGATCACTATTACATAAATAATAGTTAATACAGATATTGAACAATATAAATATACAAAATGATAAATTATTCACAAATATTAAGAAATAAGTTGTTTAAAATGTTTCACATTGCACATGCTTCTAGCATTGCATTGTCATCTAGCGAGTTCCACAGTTGAGCACCTCTATAACTAAAGCTACGCTTCTTATATTCAGTATTTGGCTTATCCATGATAAAAACATCTTTATTTCTGGTGTTATAACAAGTTTCTTTTTTAACAAATCTATTGCACAGATATTTTGGTGCTTGATTGTTTACAATTTTATGCATTGTAACTGCTTCGTTTATGTATAACTTTCCTTCAAGATTTTTCCAGTTTAAAACATTTAAATCTTCTGTACTTGACTCATATGTACTTACACCTGTAATAATTTTTGCTGCTCTGTTTTGTAAGACTTGAAGTTTATTACTAAGGGTTTTGTTACATCTTCCCCAAACAACATTGCAATAGTCAAAGTGAGTGGCAACAATGCTTTTATAAAGTAGACACTGATGGTGTTTGGGGATAAAATTAGCGGCTCTCCTTAGAAAATACAAACCAGTTAAAACTTTCTTTCTCACTTGGTCAATCTGATTGTTCCATGACAGTTTATCATCAACTTCAATTCTAAGGTGTTTACAATGATTAACCCTTTGAAGACGGGTTCCTTTTATGTTTACATTAAGATCATCGTTACATAAATTTGCAAGTTTTTTTGTGGAGTACCAATTAACATAAAATGGGTTTTGTCAACATTAAGACTTAATTTGTTACGTGCAAACCAGTTGTCAACATTATTTAAATCATTATTTAGTATTCTAACAATATCATTAACATCTTTTGAATAATAATAAATTGCTGTATCGTCAGCATACATGCTCACCTTTACATTAACATATTTAGGCAGTTCATTAACATATAAAATAAATAATAGCGGCCCAAGTATCAAGCCTTGTGGAATTCCACAAGAACTTCTTTGGTCATTATAGACTTTGACCCATTTACACCAGTTATATGAGATCTATCACTATAAGGTAACTTCTGAACCAGTTGACAACATGATCATCTATACCAAAATCTGGCAATTTATTAATTAAAATATTGTGATTCACTGTGTCGAAAGCCTTAGATCTAACATTACAAGACCAATGTACTCACCATCATCAATTGATTTTACCCAATCCTCTGTAATGTTTAATAATGCGGAAGATGTTGAAAAACCTGGCCGAAAACCTGACTGGCTATCATGCAATATATCATTTGAGTTTAGAAAAGGGTAAATTTGGTCAAATACAGCACGCTCGATGATTTTTGATAAAATGGGAAGAATTGATATTGGCCTGTAATTACCTGGATCTGTATGGTCTATGATTATCACCACCTTTATAAACTGGGCAAATTCGGGTCTGAATCTGAATCGGGATCTGAGGGTGGGGTGTAATGCGGCATGCCTAAGTTGCGTTTTTTTTCATATTCTTTAGCCAATACAGTGCATCCTCAACTGACTGCACAGATAAATCTTTGGTGTAGCCCCAAAGTATATTATCTACCATATAACGCCTGAGGATTTCATCATCTATCCCGGATTCAGTGTATATAGGCCTAAGGGAAATGCCTGCTCTACCCAAAATTGGAGTTCATATAAATCCCGGATATAAATGTGCTTGAATAGTCGGACTAGGGCTTTTAGCCACATATTCAGGCTGAGGGAATTTGTTAGTCAAATGAAATCTTGTCTTATCATAGCTATCCTTGATTTTATCGGGGAAATGTAGGTAAAACCTGAGCGCTTCACCATAAAGGCGAGTTGGTATGTTTTTGATTCGTTTCTGAAAAGGAACTTCGTCCTGAGTCTCTGTTCGTACTTGTTCTTCTAACCTTTGAAAAAAAATCTTCAATCTTTTCCCCATCATAACCACCAAAATGGTCTGGTGAACCTATGGATGAACTATCCGCGGCCGTTAGTAAATTTTTATGTTGTAGTATTAGGTTACGTATACGTGGATATTCATGTTGAATGAAGTAAGTAATATTCAACTATAGGCCTATAGGTCTAGTCTATTCCCGCTGATTCTATATTAAACCAAATAAATGTATAATATATAATATATAATATAAGGGGAAAATTTGATACAGGTGAAATATAGCAGAATAAATCGGTCGGTGAGATGGGTTAATAAGGGAGGAAAGGAAAAAAATGCTATTTGTAGTACATGTACCGAATCGTGGAAATCATGGAAATGGGGAAACGGCGCAGATCCAGGCGGTCAACCAAACCATTAATCATTTTGGTGAATTTCCCCCAAATACACAAATAGACTAAAATTAAACATACAGAAAAGAGAATAGAACTTATTACAATTCATGTATTACTACAAAAATCGTATAAATGTAAAATATAGTGCATTAACTTATGCAGTGTTCTCTATCTGATGGGAGGGATGATACTATAGTAGGCCTATATCAGGCCGTTGCAACCAGGGCTGTCAACTTTTTGCAATTGCTTGGCGTGAGACAGAGGCGTACTGGGATTTGCCGACTCCCAATGTTCATTTTGTACCATGATTATTTGAGCCACGGCGCTCGAGAATGTGAAAAGCGGGGGGGTAGGAGCAACAAATTATTCATGACGATGCGTGAGATTTTACTCATTTTCCAGCTTTTTGCGTGAGATTTACTACCTAGGCGTGAGATTATACTACCTTGGCGTGAGACCGTGTGAAAGTGACCCAATGCGTGAGACTCACGGCCAATGCGTGAGAGTTGACAGCCCTGGTTGCAACTCGTATACTAGCGCAATACAAAAAGGTGGCGACAGCGTCGGCTTTCCCTGAGTAATATTACTCTGCGCTTAAATGGCGTCCGATGGCGTCGCCAACAGGCACCAAATTGATTCAAGGGCGGCGCCATATTGGAAAAGTAAAGAAAAATGCTGCTGCCACCACGATGGTACTAAAAGCTACGTAAAAAAAATGCGTAGTGCTGTGGAGACTTATGCTAATTAAAGAAAAATGCTGCTGCCATCTACGTCCACATGTTGCAAGCGTGACGATCGCTGACCTCACATCGACGAACGGAGTTGCAAGTCCACCGCACTTCGTGCTCTATTATACGTCCATGAGTATATTTTCCATTACTGGTCGAATACGATAGGATTTCAGTCCTAGGCGCTTTAACACGGCTACCCAATGGGCCCGGGGTTTGAACTTAGTCTCCGGTCGAGGCAGGTAGTTGAATTCGACAGGCGATCATGCAAGGAGACTTATAGACTTGAAACAGCCACTGTCATTGATTGGTTAGGCTTAGTTTAGGGTTTGGATGAGGGTTAGAGTTAGGGTTAGGATTAGGGTTATGAATAGGCTTAGGGTTAGCTTACACAAAATAATTACTTGAAGGTTGTGCACCGCCCCCCAAAAAAAAAAAAAAGTAACTTGTTGAATCAAAAGCTAGAGGGCTGCAGACAGGTTCAAAGACCTATGAGAGCGCTATCAGAAAACCTTCTATTTATTATTAACCGAAATCTTATCGTGTTCCACCAGTAATGATATACAGAGAAGATCATGCTAGGCCCACATAGCGGGCCCTTTCTCTCCTCTTTTGTTTCATTTTGATCGTTTTAATTACTAATCATGTGTTCATAGGATTCTAATGTTAACAAATTATCCGCTTGTCAAAGCTCTTTTTTCTTTCGTTTTTTTTTTTTTTTTAAAGTTAAGAACCACATATTACGCTTTCAAAAAATAAATTTAACAAAAATTCATTGTTTGTTGTTGACACAGTTTTCGAGATAATCGCAATTTTATGAAAGAAATCCTATTCAATGCTGTATTATATGCAAACTTCAATTTGATGTTTCTCCTAAACCGAATGTATTTCACCCTTGAAAATCTGCGATCACGTGGGTGTTGTCATGGAGATTGATATAATTGAAACTGGCATTGACCCTTTTTCAACACTGGAATGTGCTCCATACAAGCCCTGCAATTTTCGAGTTCAGAACAAATATTTGAACAAAATTTTGCACAAAATGTTCATTTTATACGCATGAAGGTGAAAATGGGAATTTTAGAAATTTTAAAAAGTTCAAATTTTTTAAATATTTTTTAAAATGATTTCTTTAGCATTCTGAAAATTGAGATTACCTTGATTGATAATCGATTACTGATAATCGATTATTGATTTTCTATAATCAATTATTGATTGACACCTCCATACAAATAGCCAGTAGGCCTACGTAAGGAAAAGGCATGATTTGAAAATCACCCCAATCATTTTTAATGCTATCTGAATAGCGGGCCCAATCATGATTGATATTGATAATTGATTATTGATAATCGATTATTGATTATCGATTATTGATAATCGATTATTGATTATCAATTATTGATTGACACCTCCATACAAATAGACAGTGCGTAAGGAAAAAGCCTGATTTGAAAATCACCCCCCCCTCCACATCATTTTTAATGCTATTTGAATAGTAGACCTAATCTTGATTGATATTGATTATATTGACTCAATATTGATTATCGATTATCAATCGATCCATCATCGATAACAGATAAACACTGGTTGCCAAAATGCAAACAAGATCATGCTGACCGGCATAGCCATCTTCTTCCATTCCTGTCGCCGCATTACTGGTCGAATACGATAGGATTTCAGTCCTAGGCGCCTTAACACGGCTACCCAATGGGCCCGGGGTTTGAACTTAGTCTCCGGTCGAGACAGGTAGTTGAATTCGACAGGCGATCATGCAAGGAGACTTATAGACTTGAAACAGCCACTGTCATTGATTGGTTAGGCTTAGTTTAGGGTTTGGATGAGGGTTAGAGTTAGGGTTAGGATTAGGGTTATGAATAGGCTTATGGTTAGCTTACACAAAATAATTACTTGAAGGTTGTGCACCGCCCCCCCCCCCCCCCCCCAAAAAGTAACTTGTTGAATCAAAAGCTAGAGGGCTGCAGACAGGTTCAAAGACCTATAGTCCAGTCAAAGTGGGTTTTGACTCACCACTAATTGCAACAGAATTTTTTTCACTGCTATGAATGTCAGAGATGTCCCCTGAAAAGAAAAAAAAAAGTATACTAAAATATACTTGGTGGAAATGTAGTTTTTGGCGGGAAAAGGTCATACAGGGGTCAAATTTCAAAATCGCTCCAATCATTTTAAAAACTATACCAAATTATTCCTCTAGTCATAAGGATTCAGAAAAAATATAGTTTGTCATATCTGTGATGTACGGTTTTTGAGTTATAACCGAAAAGGTCAAAGGTCAAATGTTGGGGTCAACATAGGTCAAAAAACTAAAAATTGTCTGATTTTAACCAAAATGGTCTCGAATTGTTCGGCTTGCAAACATAATTCATTTAAAGAATATTTGCACTGTTTAGGTTGTTTAATTACATGCGTAACATCGAAAACTAGGTCGGGGTCAATAGAGTTCAATGGTCCATGACCTCTTTTACCCTGCTACCTAGGTAACGAAGCATCCAAGATATGACAAACTATTCTTATTTTGGAGTGTTTTTAAAAGACGAACACATTGAGACCATTTTTAAGGAGATCGGAGCATTTTTTCGAAGTTGACCCACGTGGAGCCCAAAATTTGACCTTTGACCTTTTCGCTTATAACTTGAGAATGGTACATCACAGATATGACAAACTATACTTTTTCTGAATCCTTATGACTAGAGGAATGCTTTGGTATACTTTTTAAAAAGATTAAATCAATTTTGAAATTTGACCCCTGTATGACCTTTTCCCGCCAAAAACTACCTTTCCACCAAGTATATTTTAGTATATTTTTGGTATGATGTTCAGGGAACATCTCTAAAATGTATAAAAGTGAAACAAATTCTGTTGCAATTAGTGGTGGGTGACACCACTAATTTGTTTAGATTGACTGGACTACTATGAGAGCGCTATCAGAAAACCTTCTATTTATTATTAACCGAAATCTTATCGTGTTCGACCAGTAATGCATTGCCTACCTTGGTCTTCTGACTGTTTCTGCTGCGTTTCGTGGAACATGGTGAAATAGTTGGCACTATAATAAGTTCGTTTTTAACAGTCGACTTGCTCCGAAATCATCCTGGTCACGGCTATGGCAAGCCAAGGGGGCCAAAAGCGTGGAACAGCTACGCGTAGCTTCTTTCTCGTTACGAGCAGCTGTTTGACCAATCAAAATAGTCAAATTTAATCACGTGGTTGGGTCGTTAGCTGCGCGTAGTATAGTTATAGGTATCCTCTTTCACAATTATTATCTTGTAATTAATTTACGGAATTAGCATAGATAACGAACGGGTAAAGGAGGCCAAATCACAGCACGTGTCAAGAGAACATGTTGCTAATGCCTGGCTATAAAATGACACAAAGCATATTTATTTAGTGTTTCCAAGTTTACACCGTGTTTAATAGCAAGTAACTTTATACTCGGGCTGTATTAGCGGTGCAGGGGATATGAAGGTCAAACAACAACTACTACTGATGTAAAGCGCTGTGTAAAGATATTGCAGGGAAAGCGATATCACATGCAACTGTGTAAATATGGAGAGAGTAAAATGGGTCATAATTTTTCTCGGAACGGGGGGTTCCTAAATTTACAAAAAGTCGGCGTCAATAAATTGCGGCCCTCACTATTTCGGCATCAAAATGTTATGACCCCCGACTCCCACCACCGAAACACCTTCCCCCTAGACAGGCTAAAATTGTATTGAAATCCGTCTTTTTGAATACAATAAACACACTATCTGTAGTCATCTTGTGACTCCCTACATTTTGTCATTATCAATTTATGACCCCCCCTCCCCCTTATTTTTCTTTCCAAAAAAGTATGACCCCTATATTTTTTTTTTCTTCTTAAGAAAAAGATAGCCCCCTAAATATAGAACAATCATCATTCTGTTCAGATATTACTTTAATAGCACCTATACCATTTTTTGCTGATATACTACAGATATTTTCATTTACAAAAATTAACAACGTAATATTTGAGAGAGGATGTTTACATCAGCTCCACGTGTTTAAAACCGCGAATCTGATTGGTTAATAAGCTGCACGTAACGAGAAAGAAGCTGCGCGTAGCTAGTCCCACGTTCTGAGCCACTTAGCTTGCCATACACGGCACCAGTTGTTACCGCTGAACCCGGCCGCTGAAGGAAGATGGGCGAGTAACGGGCATGCAGGTTCTTTTGGAGGAGCACCGATGAAAACACACAAGCAGGATACCAATAATTTTTGAATCAAGGGAAGAGGCCTACGCATCATACACTGGAACATGGAAACATTCAAACATTACAAACTAGCGCACGAGATCAAATTAATGATGCTTAATCGTATTCTTAATATATCAATATACAGAGGAAAGAAGAATTACGCATCGCACACTAGCACAATTAAACATGAATTTACAAATGGAAACATTACATGCATAGGCAGATATACCAGAGTAAAAACTCCGGACATACCTGCCTGTGTGGGGACTCGAACCCCAGACCTCTCGCTTGTCGGGCGAGCGCTCTTACCACTGAGCTACACAGACTGTCCCTGATAAACAGGACTCAAGTCTGGTACTTATGGATATGAGCAGTCATGCGGGGTAAACAGTACAAACAACACATCTATATTTATTTAGGCTGATGAAGATGGCTGAACAATATAAGATCTTGATGGCAAACGAAATGATAAGTCTGGTCTAGATTAGATGGTGGAGAGTAAGGTTGAAGAAAAGTCCTCTCCCGATGGTGGTCACAAATCAAAGACACTGGGATCTCCCCTGATTTTTCAGACCAGGGTGTGTCAGGCCATCTCCTGTTCAACTTTTGGCCAATCACGATAGGGTAAAGATCCCAGAGCCTAATTGCCACCAACGTTAGTTTTATAATCCCAATTAAGATAATTGTGGGATTATAGGCCTACATTTTGATCCCTTCACAATAAGGAGGAGAGATAAAATCTCAGAATTGGTGATATATGATATTATTGGATTACCTTTTATGGTTTGATCAAAATGATACCTGAATAATAATAGAGGAGGGGATGAAGGTGTCGATAAACGGTGCACACCGACATCGCCTGGCTAATAATTACTTGGTACAGCAGAGATACTAAAATGAATACACGGGATCGATACACGTGCATTTGCTATGCACGAGTTTGATATGAGAAGAAAATCTTTGGATACCGGTGTAGAAAATGATCAATATCTCCCGTAAATGATTTCGTATAAAGAAACCAGATGTGGTTCCTTGCACATGAATATATATTTTGAACAGATATGATAGTCGTTAGCTTGCACTTTGAGACAGTAGCTTGCGTCTTGAGTCAAAACTGACAATAATTCCGCAATAATTCTGATTTATATGTGCCGAATTATATAGCGCAGTGTAGGCCTATAGGCCAATATCGTGAAGGTTGTCTAAAAGAATATGACCTATGGCATACCATGCTTGACTGACACACAGCGAGGTCAGTCACCAAGGTAATCGGGGCTATTGTCAGTAGCTATAGTCGGATGTCCTTCAGCCTATTTATGCGAAACTATTAAGGTTACACGAAGAAACGTATAAAAAACGTATAAAAGACGTATAAAGTTGTTCTCTAAAACCGCGTTTTCTCAGCAATCAAATATCGCAGTGAGTCAAATGTTGGTGCATGGATGTATCTTAACATTATTTTTGTTTGTTTATACAAATTTTTAGAATCCGTTTGAAAATCCTTTGTTTAAATCATTTTTACGCACCATGTTCACAAGATCAAAACACGTTCCATGCAGTTTTTTTTCAAATAGTCGCTCCGTATAAAACTACGCCGAGTGATTGTTTTCTCCTTTTTTGTATTGTACTACAAATCGACCAAAGAAATAATGTTGCCATGGGGAAGAACCAAAAACAGTACCGATTAAATTTTATTAGCCCGTTTTTGGGAACAATTTTCGAGAATCTTGTACCACAAAACACTGTTATGTTACATTATCGATATCTGGATTGTGGAACATTAATTTTGATTTCTAACTGCCTACATTATTTCTCAAAAGTATGTCGATTCCTTTACCATTTGAATTTCACTCCAAATTTAAGCTACTTTGGCAAAAATCGAGGTTTTTCGCCATCGATACCTCCGACATTTACAGCGGTGATGAGATTGTTTATCATAAGAGCCTGGTATACACTATTCCATAATAGTCAGTTTGAGATCAATCGATTTCACAGATCACTCAGTAGCTCAATCGGTTAGCGCGCTGGACGTTCGACTATAATGCTATAGTTTTGAGCTGGAAAACTTTGGTACGTGTTCGAGTCCCTATGTGGTCCATTCCATCTATTTTATTTTACTTTTCTCTCACTTTTTTCTTTTTTCTTGTTCGTTTCTTTCTTTCTGACTGCAGTGACTGATTGTTTTTGCCCGTTTTTTTTTCATTATATAATTCAGGAATTTTTAGGCTATACTAGTCTAATAGGCGCGGCCTATGAATATATTTTTACAAATTGGATTAACAAAATATTGGTTGTTGGTTTTGTTACTGTTGTTGTAGTTATTGTTGTAGGCCTATATATTGCATAATCAGGGTATAAATAGACATACTAGCTATTATAGCCTATAGAAGCATTGATTTATTTCACGACATAGGCCTATATCATCCAGGATAATCTTTAAAATTGAAAATTTAGAAAATCCAAAGGAGAATTACCGAACATACTGCAGTTACTGTCCGTTTTCCTATACATAATACACAGTGCTCTTTCCCATTGACGCGCGTGACCTCTACAAATAGCCTACGTTAAAAAGAATGGGGATATGCCTAGTTAACGTCGCTGTGTGAAAAATAACCGGCCAATATTAAAAGTACTCTTCTAAAGTTCTAGAAAATATAGTTTTGTAACATGTCCTAAATTTTTAGCTAATTTAGATGTTTGGAAATATTCGTACTTTGGTGTTTTAGTATAATGTTATAGGTAATAGTACATTGCCTAGTTAACGTCGCTGTGTGAAAAATAACCGGCCAATATTAAAAGTACTCTTCTAAAATTCTAGACAATATAGTTTTGTAACATGTCCTAAATTTTTAGCTAATTTAGATGTTTGGAAATATTCGTACTTTGGTGTTTTAGGAATGATATGTAAACGACAGATAACACCAAAAAATATGAAGAAATTATTTCCAAACCGTGTTAAGGTTACACAAAGAGACGTATAAAAAACGTATAAAAGACGTATAAAGTTGTTCTCTAAAACAGAGTTTTCTCAGTAATCAAATATCGCAGCGAGTGAAATGTTGGTGCATTGGATGTAGCTTAACATTTTTGTGTGTGTTATATACAAATTATTAGAATAAATTTTAAAATCCTTCGTTTAAAGCATTTTTACCCACCATGTTCACAAGATCAAAAACACGTTCCATGAGGTTTTTTTCAAATGTGCGCTCCGTATAAATCCACACCGAGCGATTGTTTTCTTCTTTTTCGTATTGTATTACAAATCGATCAAAGAAATAATGTTGCCATGGGGAAGAACCAAATACAGTACCGATTAAATTTTAAAAGCCCGTTTTGGGGGAAAATTTTGGAGAATTTGCTTGAGAAAAAGCTGGTTTGTGAAATTATCGATATCTTGATTACGAGACGTTAATTTAGACATCTGAATACCTACATTATTTCTCAACATTCTGCCAATTGCTATTCCATTTGATTTTCACTCCAAATTGAAGCTAGTTTTGCAAAAACGAGGTTTTCCTCCATCAGTTCGTTCAAAATTTCAGCGCCGACATGCGTGTTTATTCTAAGAGCCATAATGCGGACGCGATTATAGTTATATCATCCGCTTTGAGAACAGTCAATTTGTGTAAGTTGATCTGTGGCCAAATGGATAGAGCGTTGGACTGGGAATCTAATATGAACTATTTTTGTGGGTTCGAGTCTCCGTGTGGCTGAATTTTCTTTTTTTTTCTCTTTTCTCATTTTTACTTCCTTTCTTTCCTCTTTTCTTTCTCCCTTTCTTTTATCATTTCTTTTTTTTTTTTTTCATTTCTTTTTTTCTTTCTTTCTTTCTTTTTCGTTCATTTTCTTTCTCTCTCTTTCTTTCTCTTTTTCACTATTTCTTTATTCTTTCTTGCTCCTTTCTTTTCAGTTTTATTTGATTGATTCGCTGAGTGCAGTGAATCGTGATTGATTGTTTTTCACTTTGTAGGCCTGCTAAGTCTGTCTTGTTGATTTTCATCCCAAATTCGATTTACAAATAATTGCTTTTTGATATTGTTGTTGTTGCCTACCCTTACATTGTAATCAGGGAATAGCAGCATTGATTTCATCAAAGATATCAAGGCTATAAATTCAAAATCAACACATTTTCCAGGGCGTAGCTTGACGAAGTGCCCCCAATCAATTTTAAAATTTATAAAATCCTTGTGAAAATTGCCGAAAATGGCTTGTGCCACCCCCCGGCATCCGAGCTCCGGGCACGAGCTAAGCCAAGTTTCATAGCCTTTTCATGTCTTGACCGTGGATCGATATTCTATTGTAAGTAGGCCTACGTCCCGGTACGCTTGTTCATTTTCTGCATGGCTGTTTCTGTTATAAACTTACGCCCCTCTGAAATCAAGCGCATGAAAAACTCTCGGCTAACCTTAATACTCTTTGAATAAGTTCATCAGGATTGTTAGATATCAATTATTGGTAAATTGTGCTTTACAAATCCACTAAAACGTGAGTAATCAAGTGGATTTGTAAAGCATAATTTACCAATAATTGACCTGTTTAAGGTTAAATACAATTGATTTTCAAGGCTTGATTCCAGAGGGGCGTAAGTTAATAATGGAAACAGCCATGCAGAAAAGAATGAACTCCCGCGTACATTAGTGTATCAATCTGAACTAGGGCCACGGACAAACCGCGGCTCGCGATATTTTTTTTCCTATAGTCAACATTTGCATCACATAATACATTTACATGATATAGGCCTATGAGGCTGGATTGAGCTGTGTTCAGTTTTATACGGCGGATTTATTGCCATAATTATTACCTCTTACTTAACAAAAGAAAAACAAATTTATTCCAATTAAAATTCTACCAGGGTTCGAACCCACAACCTTTTGATTAACAGTCGAGATCGAATACCACTACGCTGTGAGTGCTTCTGCCAGAAAAGCGTTTGTTCATCATACTTATTGATTACGGAATAAATCGCAAACACACGATATATAGGCTATATATTACTTGTCTATTACTAATAAATACGTATATATAATCTCCAATCTATGCGGTTCCTATGCAAATGTTGACTAGTAAATTAATATAGGCCCGCGGCTCGTGAGTCATCCTATATGTTGCAGGGATAGGGAGGGGGCGACCATGATAGGACCATAATATGGGCTGATGGGGGTGGGGGTGGGGTGTGATTGTGGGCAGCCGTTTCATGATGCAGTCATGTCTACAGTAGAATTCAATTCGACCTTTGCAGGACTTAAACCCCATTAAAAGCTATTAAACCAAGATAACACTCATTGAAAGCAGCTCAACTGATTAAATCATATCTTCTCTGGTTAAATACACACATCATATGTTTCTGCTTTTACACGTACAATGGAGCAATGGCTGGGATTATAGTTTCAGTTGGGTGAACGATTATAAAGCGAGCGCTATAGAACAATTCTGTGTGGGCTTTTGTTTACGAAATGAGACAAAACTCTGCTTATTGTTAACCATCGTTCTTGAAAATGAGAAACATGGTGGTTTGCAGACTTAAGGCCTTCGTTTTGACGGTTCGTAGTCTAAGCCCAAGTTCGATTTGTCAGCATACGCACGGTCATTAATAGCCGTAATCTGTGGCCCTCACCTGCCCACTGTCTTCGTGAGCCCAAAATAGTTCAAGCAGGGAGGAAATCTTAGAAGGCCTTGAACAAGGCTATATTACACCCTCTAAATTCACTTTGATAATATTATTTTTCAACTCGTTTTTCTCAAGTGTGCCATTCGTTATCGACGGAAATAATTTACATGCTAAGAAAGATTAGTATTTCAGCTAAATGGTGGTAGGTTTTTATTATTTCAACTGAAGGTCTATATTTATTGATTTATGAGGTATCTTCAACAATCCATAAAAACAGTTTGTAGCTCTTAAACGAAACAAAATTTAAAAGACCCGATCGATGGTAGTCAAAAAAAGGTTTCACACACCATATATTTAAAATTCAAACAATTCGGATGAATAGCACATGTAGAGGAAATTAATTTTTCAACATGAGTGTGTGCCAAAATTGAACAACTTTGATGCGCGCGCTTTTCAATTTACTTTTATTATGCTTGCATGCATGCACAGTGTGGCAGAATAATTGAGCAGCCACTGTGACATACCTACTCAAAGGCAGCTTAGCTCATCATGCTCAGAGGGTACCGGCAAGGGGTGACATTAAATTCACGGTTGTTCTATTAGCAACGCAAAACCTATGAAAAATTCCGCTGGTTTACTAGCTAGAAAGTGAGGCCAGTTATCGATCCGTTATGAATAATTCATGTTCGACCCCTTGGATCATGTTAATTGATATTGGCAAATAACAACGTTGTTAGTTTTGCGAACTTTGCCTGTTCAATGAGAGTATAGCGCGCCCCCAATACATCTGGGCACAAACCAGGCGAAAACGATCCAGTTTAATGAAATGGCGGACGGATATTCCCATCAGGCACCAGTGATATGTTTTTTTCAAAGAAAGTCTACTAATTTGATATGAAATGACATTTTGCAATAGCAAAGTCAAAATTAGGACTTGAGGTCAATAATATGAAGGAAATACGTGACAGAGGCAAGGTGTGAAACACAAGTAGTATTTGAAGTTAAAATAACCTTTGATACCCGACCTGACCTTCCATAGCTTTCCATCATGGCGCCTTATTCGTCTTTATGTATTTCTATATGCTCTCAAGTAAAATAAAATACCAAACTGCACTAAGCAGACAGAATGTTACTTGGCTCCCAGCATGAATTATTGATTTTATACGGAGGTAAAGAAATACACAGTTGCCTGCAAGCCGTGCACCATACTCTAAATACTTCGGTAAATCTGAATAATGGTCACATGTAGACATATCACGTGTTCGGGAAATCACGTGGCAACATTTTAAGATTTCAGACTTCCCAGCAAACACAAAAACGTTTTAAAAACGTTTTGAATAAGTTATATTTTGGCTTTTGGTTTAGGTAAAAACGTTTTAATAACATTAAAATGTCGGGTTATATAAAGGTCATGATAACGTTTTAAAACGTTTTTGTATGAAAACACACTACAACAATATTTTTAAATGTTTTCAAAAAATGTTATTGTAAACTATTTTTGCAAACATTTTGCCAAATATTGTGTCAATACTTAAATAACATTATGTTAAAATATTTGAACCCAGCAAACACAGAAATGTTCTTAAAATGTTTTTTCAAAACCTTTTAATAACATTTAAATGTCGGGTTATATAAAGGTCATGAAAACGTTTTAAAACGTTATTGAAAATATTTTGGGCAAACATTTTTCGCAAAATATTTTTTCAACCCCAAAATAACATTCTGTTTAGAATGTTTTGTATCAAGTTTTCAAGAATGTTTTTGGAATGTTATTAAAACGTTTTATACCCTTTATATAACCCGACATTTAAACGTTTTCTGTAAAACATTTTGTTTGCTGAGCAGTAGATTATCAAAAAATGTTTTTTTAAGGTTATGAAAACGTTTTATACTCTTAATATACCCTTTATATAACCCGACATTTAAACGTTTTCTGACAACCTTTTATAACCTTTTTGCGAATGATGTCGAAAACGTTTTGTGTTTGCTGGGTTGTTTACTAGTTAAATTGTCATTTGTACTATTGATTATTTATCTTTGTTAATTACTATATCTTTTAAATGCTGATAAATCGTTGTTGGCTGCCCATATTATATGTTAAATTCAATGTTTTATGAATATAATTCTACCACGCAGAGGGGGTCACACAGCATAATTTCACACTACACGATTTAGCTAGATTTGGAGCTCTGCATTTCAAATTCACGTCAATTTCAAAGTTTATACACTTAATATATTTAATATAATACTTATTTTTTGTTATAACAAACTGGAACACGAAATATACTAGCTTATTACCTATACAGAAAGGGGATTTATACACATTCACTCAGCAATTTGACGTGCCTGGCGCATCAAGACATTCTCTGTCTGGATAACATGACTGTCGCCCTCAATACGTCTGGGCGCAAATTTAAATAACAATACGCTATTTACATATGAATGCGGCTTCATGCTAATTTCTAGCGCCGCTTCCAGGCCTATTCCGTGGTACCGGTCCCAGGGTACCGGTAGTATACCTCTCTTGTTGAGCCAAGAACTCAGTGTGTTTCTTTTGGTGACCGAACTTTTCCTGACTATGCTTCCAAGTTCCAGATTGTGGAATAATCTACTAGGTCAAATCAAAAATTGCACTCTTTAAAAGTTTGAGAACCTCCTGAAGAGCCACCTATTTCACTAATTTCAGGACGCTTATCAGCAGTAGTTTTTTGAGCTAATGAGCGCCGTTGAACATTTTGAAATTAATTTATCACAATAACGACATAAATGCTATTGATGATTACGAAAATTGGCTCGGAATTTGTTAACGTTTGGTACACATAATCCCCTTAACTTTAGCTCCTGTTAAATTCTCGTGTACCTATACAGGGTAAAGTACAAAACCAAAGTAAAGTCGTACATTATTATGATAAATCATTATTTTATACCATTACAGGTTAGCACATCATCAAGATAAGCCATGAGAGATTCCGCCATTTTGCATTGGTGATCAAAATGACTTCTAGACGAGCGGGACGGTGTGCCGAATCAATGTTGGCAGTTATAGTTCTAGGTGCTATAGTGTTTGGTGCATATATCATAACATACAAAGATAACGGTCACCGGGTAGAGTCTCCCATATCAGGTAATTAATGTTATAATCATGATTTTAATGCTGATGGTGACAATTATAGTCATGATGAAGATGATGATGATGATGGATGATGATGATGATGATGATGATGGTGACGATGATGATGATGATGATGATGGTGATGATGATGATGATGATGATGATGATGATGATGATGATGATGATGATGATGATGATGATGATGATGATGATGATGATATAAGGCTAAATGAAGTAAACATATGATGGTTAATTGTTTCTTTGAATTTTTTTTAATTTCAACTCGTCAACACCAAGACCATGGACATATTGCGTCACCAAGTATACTTCACAAAGGCAAGATCAACAGTGCGGGGGAGTACTTACAGTCCTGCGGATTCACCATCATCAGCAAATGTCACAACATCGAAACACTGAAATATTTGGAAGAATTCATCAAAAATAGCCACATCCTAAGAAAAGTTATATCCCCCTTGCCTTACACGTCTTATCACATGACAGCATATGGCATCTATTCGAATTCACAACCACCGATTAAATTTGTTCAAGATTGGTTAGATGCTGATCCAACCCGCACTATCAGCCATGAAAAATGCATCCCAGCAGATGAGGTTTACCCAATTATGAAAAGAGCTCAACAAGTTTGGGATAAAACTGGAGAACATTTTGTTGTTAAATCAACTTATTTAAACCGTGGAAAAAGTGCTCTTTCTATTGGCGTGTCACTGGATCATGATTTGGAAGTTATCGAACAGTTTGCCTATGCATTATTTGAGACACAAGAAGAAGTTTTCGGTTCACTTTACGACCATCCTCTGCATATTACACTTGGTTATTTTTACCAGGATCTGAAAAATGACGAAAAAAATGAATTTGAACGAGAATTGGACAAATTGGAACAAATAATGCCCAAAATATTTACCATGAGCTGTCCAGTAGTTACATCATTTGCATCGATGACTGAATTTACGCCAATTGTTAACAGCCATTGTCAGTAACAATGGGACCGAAATGGGACTTTGTGATTCAAGTGCGTCATGGATTTTCTTTAAAAAAAATAAGATGATGCATCATCAGTCCAAAAAACTACCCTCAAAATTTTAGCTTCCTGGCTCATTTCGTTTGTCCGAAAATTTTTTTTGAAATTTTGGCCCCATAAACATCGTTAAATGGTTTACCAATTATTAGTAGCCACTAGAAAATAGCGCGCCAACGTTGGCCAAGTGAAGAGAAAACAGTTTTTGAATCCTTCTATGGGTATCATTACAATGATGCAAAAAAATTGTTGGGTTACCATTGGCGCATCGTAATAATCAAGTTTAAAATATTAGTGAAAAGCGCCCTCGTGCTGTTTTCTGTGGCTTTAAACTCATTGCGACATTAAGCACCCACCAAAAAAGCAAGTTGTAATGGATAAACTAATCATTTAGAATAAAATGCAAATGCAAAATTGATGGGTGCTCGTTGGCGCAAGATAAGAAAATGGAGGTCAAAGGTCAAATTTTCTAATTTTGAACCATTTTCACGCCTCATTAATTTCATGCGCCAAGGTCGAAGAACAGAAAAATTTGTGTTCAGTGGTAAACAAACTGTAACTCTACTTAAAGAAGCAGTAAAAAGCTTGGGTCCTGTTGGTTTAGTATTTTTTATGATTTTCTAAATATCATCTAGAAGCAAGTAAACAGTAAATAATATGCCATGCCGTACTATGTGCGAACTTTAAGTATCCTCCACTAGATATGCCAACAAGTACCCATGGTGTTATAACTTCAGTTAGTTTATCCAAGTGCTGTTGCTTGCATTTCTGTGGAAATAAGTATGGGCTCATGTTGGCGCAAGGATATTTTAAGGGTCAAAGGTCAATTCAAAATCACAAAATGCTACTTTTATGTTAGTTTGTGCGACCAATATGCAATCTTTGAGTGTCCATTTCTCGATGTGCCAACAAGTACCCATGGTGTTAAACTTCATTTAGTTTATCCAAGTGCTGTTACTTGTGTATGATATTTTGAGGGTCAAAGGTCAATACAAAAAACTCAAAATATGACAAAGTGCATTCTTTGAGTGTTGGTAATTTCAATGCCAACAAGATCCCATAATTTTTTCACTACCTATGCCAACTCGATTTATTCAATTTCTTCATAAAAAGCCTTGAAGTTGGGATAATATTGGCATTATATGAATATTTAAAGAGCCCAATATTACAAGTATGAGACCACCTTCTGCATTTTTATTTAAAATGCAGAAGTTGCGCAAGCTTACATTGTATTGTATAATAAGTGAAGAACAATATTGCATTTTGACTGCAATGAATCAATATACTTATACTTATAACATGTGCAGGCTTATAATATTTTGGAGAGCATTTTTGTAAACCATAAAAACTTAAAATGTGTACCTTCCACTTGGTTTGTTGTGGATCATGGGTCAAATGATCTGAAAATGCAGGGTAAGTTTTGATTTATACACATTCTGCATGTGCCATGAGCATCCATAAGACTTAACAAGCAAATATACACCCCATTTGAGGTAGATATTGGAACAATGTTTGTGCACATTTTCACAGTTGCACAAACTCGCAAAAGAGTTGCACTTTGTGCTTTAGGATTGACCTTTGACCCTTAAAATATCCTTGCGCCAACATGAACCCAAACAAATTTCTGCATAAATGCAAGTAACAGCACTTAGATAAACTTATTGAAGTAAAAACATTATGGGTACTTTTTGGCACATCTAGTAGCGGACGCTTGAAGATTGCGTATTACTTGCAGGAACTATCAAAAAGTAGCATTTTATGGTTTTGGAGAAACCTTTGACCTTAAAAATATCCTTGGGCCAACATGAACCCATATTAATTTCTACATAAATTCAAGTAACAGCACTTAGATAAACTGATTGAAGTAAAAACATTATGGGTACTTTTTGGCACATCTAGTAGTGGATGCTTGAAGATTGCATATTGGTTGCATGAACTATATAAAGTAGCACTTTATGGTTTTGGATTAACCTTTGACCCCTAATATATCCTTGCGCCAACATGTGCCAAAACTAATTTCTACATAAATGCAAATAACAACACTTAAATATGGTGAATGAAGTAAAAACACCATGGGTACCTGTTGGCACGTCCTGTTGTGGATGCTTGGAAGATTGATGGAACCCCTATTTGTCCTATTATATGCTATTTACTAGGCTTTAGGATGATATTTAGAAAATCATTAAAAATAGTGATCCAACAGGACCCAAGTTTGTTTCTGTTTCTTTTATTAGAGTTATAGTTTCTTGACCACTGAACACCACTTTTAATGTTCTTTGACCTTGGCGCACAAAATTAATGAGGCGTGAAAATGACGCAAAATAAGAAAATTTGACCTTTGACTCCAATTTTCTCCTAGCGCCAACGAGCACCCATCAATTTTGCATTTGCATTTGATTCTAAATAATTAGTTTATCCATTTCAACTTGCTTTTTATATGGGTGCTTAATGGCGCAACGAGTTTCAAGCCACAGAAAACAACACGAGGGCGCTTTTCACTAATATTTTAAACTTGTATATTACGATGCGCCAATGGTAACCCAACCATTTTTGTGGGTAATTGTAATGACACCCATAGAAGGATTCAAAAACTGTTTTCTATTTACTGGGCCAATGTTGGTGCAACATTTTGTAGTCACTGCTAATTGATAAACCATTTAACGATGTTTTGGGGGCCAAAATTTCATTATTTTTTTACGGACAAACGAAATGAGTGAGGAAGCTCAACTTTGGGATTGTTTTCTTGGACCAATGTTGCATCATCCTATTTTTTAAAAGAAAATTTGTGATCCACTTGAATCACAAGTGTCTGCATCTTACAGACAGTGGCTCTTAATCAATGAATCTCGTGGATACAATTCACGAATACGATACCGTTACCACATTCTATTGATTAATTCATATTTATGATATATGTTATATTAGCCTAGATTTTTATGTCATGGTACACTGAAAACATAAGTTAGTCAAAAAAAGGGTCTTATTTAACTAATCGAAAATTAGTCATACAAGATATACATGTAATTCTTTTATTCAAGAGTACTGAAATTATGTATTTATAATGCTAAAAGAACAGTAATATCATTTCACATTAATTTACATCATTTCAACATATTTTTATGACTTATAATATTCAATTTGTAAAGAATAAGAAATTGCATGACTAATGACGAATTTATGACTTCACGATTTATCACGATTTAATTAGTCATTTATGTGCATTACTAATTGATTACTAATTAAATGACTAATTAAATGACTAATTATTTAACAAAAATCAGATTTTTAAATAAATTCGTCATTAGTCATGCAATTTACATCATGGGAGATTACAATATTGACTTGCTTAAATTTGAAACTAAATCTTATGTCAGCGATTTCATTAATCTGATTTTCTCACATTACATGGCTTTTTTCCAACCATCGATAGGCTTACCCGTGTTACCGAAACTTCTGCAACGATCATCGATAACATCATCACTAATGATCTTTCGGGTCGCATTGATTCTGCCGTGCTAGTTACCGATATCTCAGACCATTTTCCAATCTTTTCATTAAAAAATCGCAATATCAATTCTAGTAACGCAACACGGCCCAGCTCAGATTTCCAAACGCGGCAAACGCGTCAATTAAAACCCAATAACATCAAGGGATTCATCCACGGTCTGTCGCTTACCAACTGGGATAGTGTTTACAAGGATGACAATCCGGAAACTGCATTTAATGAATTCCACGACAGGTTATCTCAAATATATAACACCCACTGCCCTATCAAATCAATAAAGCAATCTAAACGTAAAACACCTAAGAAACCCTGGATAACCATAGGACTAATTAATTCAATAATCACTAAAGATAAACTTTTCAGGAAATACCGATCAAATCCCAGCCATGACAATAAACTTAAATATACTAAATACCGTAATACACTCAATCATCTCCTTAGAGTCTCCAAAAAAAAAATCACTGCTGAGCTCGATGCCCACAAAAACAACATGAAGAAGACGTGGCAAACCCTTAATCACATTCTTGGCAGGAATAAATCCTCTAAGCCACCTTCTCATTTCATTGACAGTGATGGTTCAGAAATCAAAGACCCTGTCCAAATTGCGAATAAACTCAATGACTTCTTCACCAACATTGGTCCGTCCCTTGCTGCAAAAATACCTCCGCCCAATAACACCAAATTCAGCAATCCAAATTCACTAAATCACAGTATCTTCCTATCCCCCACCACGGAAGAGGAAGTGCTAGATATTTCTTCATCTCTCAAATCTAGCACCAGTTGTGGCGTTGACGGTATAAGTTCAAACCTCCTCAAACAAATCATGCCTAAAATTGTCGGTCCTATTGTTCATATTTTCAATAATTCCATATCCACAGGCATTGTTCCATCAATTTTTAAAACTGCCAAAGTAATCCCTATTTTTAAATCCGGCGACAAATATTTATTTAATAACTACAGGCCAATCTCCATTCTACCTGCGTTGTCAAAAATTCTTGAGAAATTGATTTACAAAAGGATCATTAACTTTGTCGAGACACATGACATTCTTACCAGTGACCAATTTGGTTTTAGGCCAAAACTTTCAACCTATATGGCCATTAATAAATTATATGATAAAATTGTCACATCTCTCGACAAAAAGCTTTGCACGGTAGGAATTTTCTTAGACTTAAAGGAGTATTTCGTGATCCTAGCATCCTCTTTTTATGACATTTTTCAGTACATATCCACGAAAAACCATATTCCCAAAATTTCAGTTGATTCCGATTTTGCGTTTGCGAGTTATGCATGATTATATGTATTACACGGCTCCATAGACAATACGTTGTAATTTCGTTCTGGTGCACCAGAACGAAATTCAAATTTCGCGATATCTTTGCTAAACGAATTTTATGTACAAAATATTTCTTGCAGATTAAAATCTGCAAGAAATATTTTGTACATAAACATTATGTAGCCAGAGTATTCCAGTGATATAAAAATCTCAACTTTTTTGAGAAAAGTGGGGGATGAGGCTGTGGATCACGAAATGCCCCTTTAAGCAAAGCATTCGACACGTTAAATCACCAAATTCTTATTAACAAGCTTGATAATTATGGTATTAGGGGAATTGCCAATCTTTGGATTCAAAATTACCTGAATGATAGGAAGCAGTTTGTTGTTTTTAATCAACATCGCTCTTCCACCTTACCAATTGAGTGCGGGGTTCCCCAAGGTTCGATCTTAGGCCCCCTACTCTTTTTATTGTATATTAATGACCTCCCTAAATGCGCTCCAAATCTCCTTTTTATCAACTATTAAAATTTGCATTGATGATAAATTAATTGAACAAGGTAATGTATAATTCCCGTCGATCATGCCACTGTTTTTCCGTGTTAATGTAACTAAATTTCTTGGCATTCTAATAGACGACGACCTGTCGTGGAAATCACACACATCCCATGTTACAAAAATTGTCTCGAAATACAATGGTATCATTAGGAAGGTTAGACCCTTTCTCCACCTGATTCTTTGATCACTCTCTACAATACTCTTGTTTTCCCCTATCTTAATTACTGTGCCATGATCTGGGCTGACAAAAACAATTCCCATCTCCATACACTTTTTTTAATGCAGAAGAAAATAATCAGAACATGTACCTATTCAGTTTGGCTCGCCCACACCGACCCCTTATTCAAGTCTCTCAGGACGCTTAAAATCCAAGACCTCTACATTTTCCAAACTGCCCAATTTATGTTCAATTACCTTCATGACCAACTACCATCTCATACTGCTGACCCAGACTATTTTATAACCAACAAAGACATCCACACCTATGACACCCATTTTTCGAATGACCTTCATGTAAGCCTTACCAATACCAGGCTGGCTGAAAATATCCTTCGGATTCAGGGTGCCCTGCTCTGGAACTCCCTCGACCAATCATTGAAACAGTCTCCAACTTTGGCTATTTTCAAACATAGACTCAAAGATTATTTAATCGAATCTTATACCACAACTGATTAAGGGTATTTTCAAACTTTCCATCTCACTTGGGTCTGTCCCGTCCTGTCCTGTATTGTATTGTTTAGTCTGTCCATACCCCATTAATTTATTTGGCACAATAGGCCTATATTTGATTCCGATCTTATCCAAATTATCTTTATGTGTAGGAATCATATGCTTCTCCTTTCATTCAGCTTTGTGTCAAAATATGTGATTTATTATATATTTTTTTATTATTGTACTTTTGATTATCTGATTTAATGATTCGGTTCAATTAAATTTCATGTATTCTTATTTCGGCCACACGATATCATCATTGTAGTACATATTAATATGATAGCGTAAGTTAAATTTCTATCTTGTTCAGATTGGGTGCCACAAGCTTCACGCTCTGCGTCTTTGCGGCATCCACATCTCTTCACTTCTCATGTTCTTTTATAATTGTATTTCTATAAGTAATTAATAATTAGGGCCTATCATTAAGTATTTCTTATCTTGCATTTCCATTTGTAGGCCTATAACTTTTTGTGAATTTGTGAATTGAGATGAAAACAAATAAAAACTTGAACTTGAAACTTGATACTATACTATACTATACTATGCAGGCGCTTTTATAGCGCTCTTACAAAGAAAACCATGTATCACAGCGCTTTACAAAAGAAAATAAAGAAGAGAACAACATGCAAGAACAAACAACAAATCAAATATCAAATAAATGAGTCTTTAGATTAGACCGGAAGCTTGCCAGCGTTGGAGAGTGGCGGATATGGCGAGGGAGTTTGTTCCAAAGAAAAGGTCCTGCTACAAAGAAGGCTTTATCACCAGTTAGAGTGCGTGTATGCGGAACAACAGAGATAAGCTTAGCGAGATGGTTTATATAGGCCTAAATGCAAAACAAAATTGGGGATAAAAAACATCCTTGTTTAAGACCTTCTTCAACTTCAAAAAAGTCAGTGTCATCGATCACAATGCAATACACATAAGATTAATGTTTAAGTTTAAATTCTGAAGTGTATTTATGCCGAATGGTTTTTACTCCGAAAGTGCAAGTAGGGCCTAGGCCTATAGGCTACTTCATTCCGAACGGTCTTTGATCCAACGGTCACTTCTCCTAAAGGTCTTTCATCCGATGAATCCCCCCAGTATTTTGCCAGGGGGATGGTCCAAACAAATCCCCCTCCAATGTTGACGCCTGTATGTGGGTTTCTGTTATAGGCCCCAAAGCCCAATTTTTCCACCCCCCCATGTCAAAAAAGAAATCTACGTCACTGTTCGGAAGGGTTATTTCTACAACTCAGAAGGGTATTTGCTAAAAGGCCCTATCTTTTTCGGACTAATGCCTTCAGAATAAAAGCCAGTCGGAGTAATGAACCTTATTTAATTAATTTGGCCTAATTGGCCTAATGCCCTTTTGGAATAATAAACTTATTCAAAACTGGCACATGTATGTAAGGCCGTGTAAAATTAATAATTTGGTTCTCGTCCCCTCCCTCCTCAATTTCTGGGATTTGTCAGATTTTTTTTGATTTTTTAGATTTTTCAATTTTTTAAGACTTTGGAATGATTTATGAAATCTTCATACATATAAATAAGTTTATTAGAGAACAAGCATCACTTCCAAGTCTTTTTGTGGTACTCTAGGGGGTTTATCCCTCAGAATCTCACATTTGAAAAAAAAAAGGGGCCTCATCGTTTCCTCGAGCACTGTTGGAGAAGACCGAAAACTACTGACTATGCTAATTTTACATTGGAAAAAAAAACAAAACAAAAAAAAAACACCTCCCTCCCTCATCAATTCATGAAAATCCTCTGGACGAGAACCAAAACATTAATTTTATACGGCCTAAGCAGTTTGGCTGCAAAAATTGCGATCTCATTATGTATAAAAAGACCTCTCGGTTATAGGCCTACGGTAAGATTTCAATATTTAGGCTTAGACTTCAAAAAGTTTACTATAGAAACCATTATAGGCCTACCTGGTCGGAGCGTACGCTCACAGAATATTCGTTGACATCAATATTGCGAATTAGTATAACAACAATTCTTTCCAATTAGTAGATAACCTCACAAAATAAACTCGTAGACATCACCATGCATTGTGAAGTGCAACAACAAGGTAGTCTTTCCAGTCCCTGGGTAGGGCCTTGTTGCGTGCCGAGGTTCGGGCATAGATGAACTCCTGGATGGGGCAGCTTTAATTAGCATGAGGCCGCATTGATATGTAAATAGCGTATTGTTATTTAAATTTGCGCCCAGACGTATTGAGGGCGACAGTCATGTTATCCAGACGGAGAATGGCTGCATATGCCGGGCATGTCAATTTGCTGAGTGAAGGCTGATAATCACCTTTCTGTATAGGTAATAAGCTAGTATATTTCGTGTACCAGTTGGTTATAACAAAAAATTAGTATCATATTAAATATATTAAATGTATAAACTTTGAAATTTACATGAATTTGAAGAGCAGAGCTTCGAAATGTAGCTAAGTCAGGTGATGTGAAATGGGTAGCCAACCACGATTTATCAGCATTTAAAATATATGTTAATTAACAAAGATAAATAATAAAAGAGTACAAATGGCAATTAACTAGTAAACAAGCCTGAAATCTTAAAATGTTGCCACGTGTTTTCCCGAGCACATGATATGTTAACATGTGACCACTATTCAGATTTAGCGTAAATATTTGGAGTATGCTTGCACATCATGCACATACACTGTGCATTTCTTTACTTCCGTATAAAATCAATAATTCATGCTGGGAGCCAAGTAACATTGTCTGCTCAGAGCATAGTGGTATTTTATTTTACTTGAGAGCATAATAGAAATACATAAAGACGAATAAGGCGCCATGATGGAAGGTCAGGTCGGGAATCAAAGGTTATTATAACTTAAATACTTCTTGTATTTCCCACCTTGCCTCTCGTCACATATTTCCTTCATATTATTGACAGCAAGTCCTAATTTTGACTTTGCTATTGCAAAATGTCATTTCATATCAAATTAGTAGACTTTCTTTGAAAAAACATATCACTGGTGCCTGATGGGAATACCCGTCAGCCATTTCATTAAACTGGATCGTTTTCGCCTGTTTTGTGCCCAGATGTATTGGGGGCGCGCTATACTCTCATTGAACAGGCAAAGTTCGCAAAACTAACAACGTTGTTATTTGCCAAACTCAATTAACATGATCCAAGGGGTCGAACATGAATTATTCATAACGAGCTATAACGGATCGATAACTGGCCTCACTTTCTAGCTAGTAAACCAGCTGAATTTTTCATAGATTTTGCGTTGCTAATAGAACAACCGTGAATTTAGTGTCACCCCTTGGTTCGGGGCCACAACGACAAAAGGGTGATGACCAGAATAACACAAATTGGGTTCACGACGGGGTTTCATGGTTTATTTCAGGAACAGTTTTATTATTCATCTTAATCACTAACACATGCGGGATTCCATCGATCTTTTTCCTCTATTTTATCCCGCCTCTCGGTGCAACAAGAAAAACCGGAAGAACCCGCTATGGCTGGAGGGGGCGCACGACCATATATCTCCACAGTATCCTCACAAAATACGTAGACAACACTGTGCAGTGTGAGGTGTAACAATAAGATAGTCTTTCCAGTCCCTGGATACCCTTACAAAACAAACTCGAACTTACCAATCCTTGGATATCCTCACAAAATAAACTTGTAGACATCGCAGTGCATTGTGAAGTAGGCCTAGGCCCTATATCAACAAGGTAGTCTTTCCAATCCTTTGATATCCTCACAAAATAAACTCGAAGATACCGCTGTGTGTGCATTGTGAAGTGTTAGATAAGGCATTTTGTAGACATCGTAATAGAGAAACAAAATATCTCTTTTTGTGGACTAAAAGTGATAGTGCAAATGTGTTTCAAATGTTGTAACATTTTACGAAACAGGCTCATGGCTGGTTATGATGCGGGAACGTTCAAAATGGAATTATCGTCAGCAAAATAGTGTTCTGAACAGGGTCCGACTTATATTTCAGTTTTATAAAGTTCTATGTTGCACAGTATTCGCGCTACAATATACAACAGCAAGAGAGTGTCGAAGTTCTTTGCTAAGGCCAAACAAATTGTATGCCTCCGAGCTCCCAAAGGTTTGAAAATACAGTATTTACGTCATTTCCGAATCAAACTCAGTCAAAAAACTTTCAAAACTTACAGTCTAATAAATTTAAAAACTTAATCACACTATTCTTCTAACAAGTTGCTTAAAAACATAATTTTATTTAAATTTCTGTTTAAAAAAATTAAATTGTCCTATATCTCCGAAACGAACGCACACCGTAACGCGCACTGCATCTCTGAGACAGTTTGTGGCCCGGTGCCGCCGACAAGGGGATTGAGGGGGTCATAGGGGGCCCGTAAGAAATAAAGAAACATACCTTAATGGGCTCATAAAATCAAAGAAAAAAGAACCACAGGGGCCCGTAAATATGGGGCCCTGCAGGGCGTTCACTTTATCCCCCGGGCCCGTGATGGCTCTCGGCGGCACTGTTGTGGCCTAAACACTTGAGACTAATTTCACGCCGTCGTACTTGTAGAGCTACTTGTATGATTTGTATCATGACAAAAAAGAAAGAACACTGGTATAATAAAATCAATTTGTAAATACACTGTCATTTCAATTTCGATTTATTGTAATGGCTTGCCCCTTCCCCACCCTCCCCTCCATGCAATCTCTGCAGAAATCCCCGCTACACCCGTGGTATTTATCCGGCTTCGTAATCGAACCGTGACGTCAAGTGTGTCCTTAGGCCTATATACGATGAAGAATAATGTAATCCAGGGCCGGAAGTGTGCCCCCAAGCAGTGAGATTTTTATCCATGCCGTCCTGGAACATGAGAAAAACAAAAGTCAACTATTTACCAATCACAAGTGAACAAATGAATTTATTTTATTCGAATTTTGATTTTATTATCACTTGTTGTTCGGCCAATCATTTCATTTAATTAAAGTCTCGTTGATTTAATTTCTGTCATACCTCGCATGGCTATTTTAGTCAAAAACATTGATTCATTAAGTTCGACTTTATTTTACTCAAAATTTCCATACTTTTTTGAGTGACATATTTGCTTACCATGAAATGGTTGGGAAAGTCACATCATTCGTTTTCATCTGAAGATCCAAACCCGATGGACATGTCTGTCTATCCAGAAACAATTCGGCAAAATCCTGCAAAAATACACAATAAAATGATATTTATCATTCTTGAGCTTTCCCCGTAATACCACCACCCAAAAATGAATATAGATGCGTACCAAGGACTTTTGAACCACGAGGGTGGAGTGGCCATTAAAAAGCTGATTTTGTCATGTTTTGCATGTCATTCAAAAATCCAGGCATGAGACTACACATTCACGAAAAAGTCAAGAATTTGTCCAAAAAAACAACAACTGTAAAAGCGCGTAAAGTTGTTCAAAAACACCTGAAAAGGGGCTGAAAATTGTGGAAATGTTGACATCACAAATGTCTGGTTCCAATGTTTCCACTGGAAAATCTCATGCCTGAAAATCTTTCAAATGAAATTACAAACATATGAGGACTTTTCATATCAAATTATTTATAACTACATCTCAAAGATCTGAAGCTTACCATCACACAAATTCCATCACCATTCCCTTGAAGACCTTCACTGTCATCATCCAATGAGTTGAAGATGAAAACGTTTCCAGCATCGATGTCAGTCTTCACCATGGTCTTGTTGGAGCTATGCGACTCGTTTCTATATGACATCGCTCCCATAGCCAATTCCAGTGCTAGCATCTGGACTTCGACTGTCAAATTCTTATCCACTTCGCTCTGAGTTGTTCCATTTCCAACGTAGATCTCCACCATGAGGGTATCTTTTTCATTGTAATTTTCTGTTCGCTTCTTCAAATCAACATTTATCTCTGTAAGTTACAAGACATGGAATCAATACAATTGGCATAATGGGCTGAAAAGTATTGGCACTTGCACGGTATGGAGCTTTCGTTTAAAATCAGTGTCTATACGAGAGAGGAAGAGAGGAATATAATATTAAAATGAAAATAACTATGCTCTATAGAAAATATTATCATGAAACAAATGAAGCTGACACACAAGATGAATGGCATACATTCTATAATTCGTTATGAATACGGCAGACGGCCGAATCCGGATTCGGCTTTTGGTAAATTAATTCTACGCATGCATTTACATATGAATTAGAGAACAAGGGATCAATGCTATACCTATAGAGGGCAGCATATCGATTTTAAACGGTGACCATCGGTGACCGTACTGCGATGCACCGTCAGCTAACCCTGTATGCCGCCCTCTTTTGATTACTTACTACTGTTATCATCTGATCTCCGTTAAAAAAAATTTAACTAGTAACAAACGCACGGCGCATGCGCGAGCCGGGAAATTTAGTTTTGGTTTTGAAACGTAAACAAAGCTGAATATCAAAACGACTCCATGCAGACAATCACTTCTTTTTATAAAACTAAGCAAAATTACAACAATTACTTTAGGGAATATAAACACCAAAGTCATATCTAGCACATATGTCAAAAAGAAGTTGAAAATTCATCAGATAAGCGAGAAAGGGTCGAATTTTCGGTCAAAACAAATTTCGAAAAAAATCATACTTTTTTGGCCTTAAAACTTGGCCATAAAAAATTCCCGTACACCACCAATTTCATGATTTTTGTCCTCAAAAATTAACTGAGTAATCCTCATAGTGTTTTCAAGTCAATTCCCCGGGAGACGGAGAAACGGACATATAGAAAAAAGATATTTAATTTTATTTAATTTAATCCACAAATTGACACCTGAGTCGGGGCGTTGCAAACGTGTCGTACATGTGTAGGGACCGAGTGTACAGCAAGCTTGAACTCGTAGGCTCGCGCATGCGCCCTGCGTTTGTTACTAGTTAAAAAAAAATTGATATGCCGCCCTCTATTATGTACAGCATTGATCCTTTGTTCTCTAATTCAAATGTAATGCATGAGTAAAATGAATTTACCAACAGCCCAATCCGGATTCGGCCGTCTGCCGTATTCATAACGATATATAAAGAAGCTCTCAACTTTTGATATAGGCCTAAGGGTTGTCATTACTTCTCCGTGTGCATGATTTTTTTCTCAGGATAGACAATGATAGAAAACGCCCAAAACTTTTAAAATTAGGTCACCTGTTCAGTGATCCTTCCCGTTTTAGTGATCGCTCCCGGTGTCCTATAGCGGGTATCACGCTAGTTTTATATATTACTGGCTTTGAGTTACCTCAAGAATCACAGACACAGGACCAATAAAAATATAAAGGCTGTTATTGGCTCAAGAACCACAAGACCTATATTAAATTAAAATATAAAGAGAATTTTATAGGCTGCTGTGACGCATTTCTTAAGATCATTAATGTATTAATGTACACTTTCCAGTTGTTAAGTTCAATGGCTGAAACTGGAAAATATATGGCTTTCACGGTTTGGTATATCTGATAAGCTCCACCAGGAACATCACTTGCACTCCTGCCATCCCACGTAGCCTCCTTTCATAGGTCTATCATTTAAGCAAAGAAATACCCTACCTGCAAACTTGGTGTCCAGCATGTCCGACATGGAACCCACACTTGTATCGGTCCCATTTATCTCGTTGTGGTAGACCCCTCCATGTCTGGACCCTGCATGCAAATACAAAGATTTTAGTTTTAGACATCGCATATACGATAGGCCTACGAAATAGAAATATCTGATTTTGGATATCCGCAAGTTTATGGTAAATGCAGTGAATGTCAAGAAATATGATCAGAAATGCAATGATACTTACCGTGCAAGAACACCCAGCCCACTACAATAAGCCAACCATAGCTCAAATTTAGACTCGCAATCATGATTCGATTAGGAAATACTATCTCTGACAAGTTAAACTTCATTACAGCAATGCTACAAAACAAAAGGTAATGATATCGTATGAAGATAATGTAAAATTTGAACATACTAATTAAACAATATTTACCAATTAAATTATAAGCAGGTCTGCAAGATTCGATTTGATCCGTGTGTCAAACTCTGCTTATGTTTGCATAAACATAGGCCTAACATTGGTAAGTCTGGTGTTGCGAGTGTTGGGAAATTAGGCCAGCAACTCATAACATAAATTCATAGAATATCACTGTACATTGTATAAAATGTAACAACAAGGTAATCTTTCCAGTCCCTGGATATCTCACAAAATAAACTTAAACTCTAAGACATCACTGTAGGGCCAACGTACACGGTGAAGTGCAAGGCAGTCTTTCCAGTCCCTGGATATCCTCACAAAATAAACTCGTAGACATCACTGTGCGTTGTGAAGTGTAACAGCAAGGTAGTCTTTCCAGTCCCTGGGTATCCTTAGAAAACAAACTCGATGACGTCACTGTGCTTCACTGTGAAGTGTAAAAACAAGGTAGTCTTTCCAGTCCCTGGATATCGTCACAAAATAAACTCGTAGACACTGCGATGTGAAGTGTTACAGCAAGGTAGTCTTTCCAGTCCCTGGATACCCTCACAAAACAAACTCGAACTTAAAAGTCCTTGGATATCCTCACAAAATAAACTCGTAGACACCACAGTGCATTATGAAGTGTAACAACAAGGTATAGTCTTTCCAGTCCCCGGATATCCTCACAAAATAAACTCATAGACAGGGCCATAGCCAGGATTTATTTGGGGCGGATCTTGAAAAAGTGGACTTTTTTTACCTCCAAAGTGGACCTTTCCCAAAGTGTTGGACTTTTTTTTGCCAAGAAAGCATAAAGATCCTACTTTTTCGCCCGCTACGCTCGCAAATGGCCAAATATTTTTCACTCGCAAAGTGGACCTTTTTGGGGAGTCATCGTTGGGTATTGTGAAGTGTATTAACTACAATGTAGTCTTAGAAGCCCTTGAATATCCTCACTAAATAAACGCGTAGACGTCAATGTCCACTGTGTAACAACAAGGTATATGATATCCTCACATAATAAACTCGTAGACATCACCGTGCATTGTGAATGGTAACAACAAGGTACTTTTCCAGTCCCTGGATATCCTCACAATATAAATTAGTCGTCACTGTACATTGATTGATAATTGTGAAGTGTAACAGCATGGTTATTTTTCCAGTTCCTGGATATCCTCACAAAATAAACTCGTAGACATCATTGATTCAATGTGCATTGTGAGTAATGTTAATTCAATGCATTGAAATCGAATTGAATTGAAATGAATTTTGTGCAATTTTCATTTCAATGCATTGGAATTGAATTGGAATCGAAATGAGTGGGCTTGGGCATGAATTGAATTGGATTGGAATTGAAATCATCGTGAGCAATGAAGAATTGAATTGGATTGGAATTGAAATCATGTTGAGTGATGGAGAATGCAGTGGAACTGAAATGAAATTCAGCTTTGATTTCAATTCAGCATTTCAATTCACAAGCAGATGTCTGTGATTCCAGATCATTCCACCTGTAAAAAGTGCCCTTCCCCATTCTGAATTCTGATACACATCCAGGTCTATTCACACAAGAGACACACAATAAAAACTTTTGGCACTAATCATAAAGCCCCTATTTTTCAAGCTCATACTTTTTATGCTCAAAAGTCATTGTACATTTGAACAAATTGTGTGAAAACCATTAAAGAAAATGCTTATATCTTTGACATTTTATTTCACACTTTTTCAAAAGTACAAGGATTTTAGGTGTAAAATCTTAGGAGATGCAGGAGACAAATAGGGGCTATCCAATACGGTAGTATCAAAACCTTTATTTTTGACATCTTTGAAGTCAGGCAAAAAAAAAAAAAAAAAATTGTTTGCTTGTCCATAGATCACTTTCAGAAGTTGGGTAGGTCGGTCGGGAAAAGATTTTTTTTCTTATCTGTTTTTTTCATGTACATGTACCAAAAGTAAAGTGAAGTACCTGTTTGATATGTAGAACACTCCCTAACCACAGAAATTCCACCAAAGACAACTTTTAAACTTTTTTTGACTTGTACGTGTCTGGCAGACTTAAAATACTGCATTTTTAAGTTTAACAGTGTTTTACTTGTGTAGATGCTGAGAATGATAATACGAAATATTGAAATCCTCAGCCAGGTATGACTGGACAGGGGAAACATGCAGGACATGGTTTTTACAACATATCTTTTAAATCTTCAGTTTTTCAAACGAACAGTTCATGACCTTTTCGGAAAAAATGTTTAAAAAAAACTGGTGGACAAGAAGTTTTACAAATTAGTAAGTCAGTCACCTAAGAAGAAGTTCCAAAGTTTCATAAAATAGGACCCAGAGGTCAAGGATCACCTGCATTGTTTGAATGTAAAAAGTGAGTTAACCTAACAATAAAGTATCTTCTGCTGAAATGCTTTTGTGACAAGTAGCGTACTTGATTTGGACTTTGTGTCTAGATAAGTAGATATTAAACACCATTCTAGACACCATCTTGTCCTCGATTTGTAAACATGTCTAAATGCTAAACATGTTTAGTAATTTGATGCTTTGTGTTTAGTTATTAAAACACTTGATGTTTTGAAGTTTGACATTTGTGTTTAGATTTTAAATGTGTTTACAAATCAAGGACAAAAAAGTGTTCAATCCCTAGACACAGTTTTTGCAGTGTGCCTTTGGTCAATTAACACAAACTGCAACTGTATTGGAATTGGAATTGAATTGGAATTGAAATGAATACTCAGAATTGAATTGAAATTGATTAGCTGTTAATTTCACTGCATTGGATTGGAATTGAATTGAAATGATTTTGAAATTGAAAAATTGAATTGGAATCGAATTGAATTAATTCTAAAGCAAGGTGGATTGAATTGGAATTGAATAGCAAGACTCCAGTTGTAGAAAGAATTGAATTTGAATAGAATTGAATTCAATTTTCTGGAGTGAAATAACTATAATTGTGAGCTATTGTGAAGTGTAACAACAAGGTAGTCTGACCATTCCTTTGATATCCTCACAAAATAACCTGCATACATCGCTGTACATCACTGTACATTGTTAAGTGTACCAACAATGTAGACTTTCCAATCCTTGGACATCCTTACAAAATAATCTCGAAGACGCCAAGTGTGTGCATTATTGTGAAATGTTAAAATTGGGCATTCTATAAAAATAAGATTTAATCATGCAGTACGTGGAGCACTAATCTTATTTATATTCCTATGCTCCTAATCCTTCGTTAACACAACATGTTCACGGAGCAAGTTATAGTGCTCCTGGACCACTGTGTGTTAACGATAACTCAATTAATCGGGGCAACGCTATGAGCGGAATGGATGTAGTACAGTTTGGAGCACTATACATTGCATGCAAGAGACACGTGTATGCAAAAACAACAATAAAATAAAATAACGGTACTCTCTCTCTTTGTTAGCTTCCCAAGTAGACTACTGACTTTGCCTTGCGGTTAAGATTTTTAACACGGGGCTCTATGGAGAGTTAGGCCAATTTCTGGCCTAACTAAAATTGGCCATGATGTAATGCATCTCTAAATGGATCTGCCTTGTGATTGGTCGCCCATATCTCGCTATGGTTTAAATCTTCTGTGCCCGCGCCATTACCATTAACTACACCGTACACAACTGTCTGTGGTATTTGCGGCGCTTTTGTGTTGACGCGAAAGTTAATCTCTCATCAAACATCTATCGCGTCTTGTATTATACATGCTTAGTACTTGTGGTTAATGGAGTGATAAACAAGTATGCTTGACAGTGTGTTTTTAGAGAGCAAAGTCCAGGGGGTAAAGTTCTGCTTACAATTCAAAGTCCATAGTCGAATTTTCGGGTTCGCTATCAATAAACTGGTAGATTCCAAAATCAGAATTGTTCAGTATTAAAGTGAGCCATTATAATTATGCAAGATAATGTTGCATTCAATGACTTTTATTGTCACTAATCATCTGATATTTTTAACTCTTTATGACCATTTGAATACTTTAATTTTAATAAACATCAGTATAATGTTGAGTTCAACGAAATGGGTTCATCATGACTAATAATAACATATTTTTAATAAAATTCGACTATGGCATAGTCTATTCTGTTGCCAAAAGGTGCTGGATTCATTAAATTTCAAGAATTTTTTCCAACCCCACCCCCACCCCAATGTCAAAAAGAAATCAACGCCACTGAAAAGAGAAGGGCATTACACATTGATACTTTTAATTCATTTTGAAGCCATTTATTTCGACTGACACATACAGAAGAAACCTGTTTTACAATTATTGTAATAAATGTGATTAATACTTTGTATCTATAACGGACTATGGATGTACGTGCTTTACAATAATGTTATTGACCTTTAGGCCATAGTTTTCACATAAAGACTTGCCGCACAGTGGCAGAGCCAAGAAGAGGATGCTTCCACCCTGTTCCCGAGCGGAATATCTTGCTGCCACCCCACCCTCACCCCCAATGCTGGATGCCATTTGGCCCCTTTTTGCATATTTTTGGCCCCCTTGAAACAATCCTGGCTATGCCACCTGCACGGCATGTAACAACTGATTGCAATAAAAATGAGACTAATTACTACACGTAAAAGTTAGCACTGACAGCAAAGATTTGTAATCAGCATGGAAAATTCATAAATATGAGTACAAACAAGCCTAGTATTGGTTCAGTGGTTCTTGAGATAACTCTTGATATTTTGAGAAAATATCTTTAAACTTGGAACTTTGCATGTAAAAGCCTATGACTAGCATGCAGGGCATTTGCTATTGGGTTATTGAAAGATTAGAAACTCTGTTTTGAAGCATTCTATATCAAAATCAAACATATTTTTATGTTCTCAAAATGTTACTGTAAAATAGTTTTTAGAAAGAATCAAACAATTCAATTATGTGAACACTAACATAACATATTAATTTACAATGTTTTGTAGCAACTTTTGACAAATGTTTTAAAATCGAGAATGTTTATAACCCAACATATTTAAAAAAAAATTGAGCAACCTTGCTGTGCCCTTTGAAAATGATACAAAAACATTTGTTTTCTGGGAATAATCACAATATGATATTTATTCGTGCAGCTGGTGTCTTGATTCTCAGATCCAGAAAAGGTCAATTACATTGTGGGTTCGAATCTTTGTGCTATTCCAGTTAAAATCCATACACCCCCTATGGAAGACATGACCACTAACCTTCCACACCCGGGGTGTGAATTTCAAATGTTGGGGTTATCCGAATGTGCGACTCCATTTGAAAGGTACACCCCCTGTGTGTACGATCATGTATTCCAGTGGAGGTGTATGGACTTCAATTGAAACAGTCCATCCTTCATGCGATAGTCCAATTTTCACTTTAGTATTTAAAAGATTTCGTGATCCACAGCCTCATCCCCCAGCGTTTCTCTGGAAGCCAGAGGATTCCAGTGGTATAAAAATCTCAACTTTTTTTTGAGAGAAGTGGATGAGGCTGTGGATCACGGAATGCCCCTTTAACTGTTTTACGTTAAAAAGGCAGGAAATGACATTCAAATATATTCAGTAGACTTCATAATATAAGCAAAATGTGATAACTATTCGGTGCTGTCTTGAACTACTTATTGATATTTTATTGATTTAACATTATACAATGTGCACGTCTTTTTTGAAGTTTAAATTAAAATGAAAATTTTGAAGAAACAAAAAGCTTATTGATAGTGTGGATGTCCACTCCTTACAATGTAAAGACTTACAACACGTAAGTGACTGTTAATGTAGCTCATAGCAAGTGAAGAGTTCATACTAGCAAAATATTAAAGCCATATTGTAACATTTCTGTAAAAAAAAGATTAGTATTTCTTTTCCATACAATGTTAGCTTTTACTGTCAGATATGTCCCCTTTTAATTTGACGAAACTACGGCATCTAAACTAAAGTCTTGATTTTTGCAGGGTACCTTAATATACTAAAGTACATTACAATTGTGTAAAAAACCAGAATAAAAAAAATTGAGGGGTGCCCCCTCAGCAAATGTTACAATATGGCTTTAATTAAACAGCAACAAAGTCAAATTTAATCCAAATAAATGACTCCACTAATTAAATAGTAATGGTTTACACCTGATAAACTACTGTCTTTCTTACAGCATTTCTGATTGGTTGATTAATCAATATATTCATTTGACTGACCAATTAAAATACAGCTTCTAGATATTTCAGCTCCATCCTCTTCAGCCCTATCACCATTCTTACTATACTGCTGATTGGCTCAAAATAACATCATAGTCTGCTTGTAACCAATCAGCAGGTAGTACTCATGGGGTCAAGCCTCTTCAGCACTACCACCATTCTTACTATGCTGCTGATTGGATCAATCAATCATAATAGTCTTCTTATAACCAATCAGCAGGTAGTACTCATGGGGTCAATCCTCTTCATCCCTACCACCGTTCTTACTATGCTGCTGATTGGCTAAAATATCATAATAGTCTTCTTGTAACCAATCAGCAGGTAGTACTTGTGAATGTGGTTTTAAGTTTCAAGCAATTCCATGTCTTTCTGTTAACACAAGATTTGATATCAACTCTGTCAAGATCAAATGGCAACTTTATCATACTGGTACTGTAATTTGCGTAAACTATTTCACAATGTTAGGCTACTGTATTTTCTTTTCAGAATAGCACATAGCGAAACATTTCAAGAAGTACCTTTTAAAGTAGCTGACATTTGTAAGGCACAACATCTTTTTTGGTCCTATAACTCTATCGGTGCCCAAAGAGGTACCAACTGCATTTTTTTTTTATCGTACCCTGAACATTTGTACAGTGCATTTGTTTCTTATTTAAATGAAAAACAATAACACTACAGCTCAAATGATCATACTTTTCCTACATTCGACCTTGCATGATTTTTGAGTTGACACAGTCATGAAAATAACTATAGATACTTGACAGACCATTAGTAGCCCAGTTCTGAACCTTTTCATTGATCATTCATAACAATAGGTATCTGGGAGTGATGGATCAGTGAAGATAAGAAGGGATTATAATATATCCGTAACCTTGATATTATAGTACATCTCGAGGAAAAAGTGTAATGGACATGTTTTCATTTTATGTTTCAAATATCCCGCAGCATGAAAATTGAGTATTTAACCCAAAATGGAAAATGGAACAATTTATTGGAAATCTGTTTAACAGATTTTTTGACATCTTTTTCTGCACTGTATTATACCTAAATTAAGAAATTTGATAAATATTCAAAGAAAATATAGGTCATCCAAAAATTTTGATTTTTACACATTTTGGGGCAAAAAGGAAAAATAAGCAAAAATATCAAAATCTGTTTTAACAGCTTCATTCATCAAGTCATAACAAACGGCCTACATGCTTAATTTCTAATAAAATATTGAAATTGTGAAAAATATAGGTATTTATTGATTTTCATGTTTCTTCTTGCAAATATGCTAATAATATGCAAATTATGAAATTGCAAAATAAAGTTTCTACATAGCATACATCTTTCAAGTGTGATGTTCAAAATGACAGACATCAAAAAGAGATTCGATGAAATGTAAAGGTGTAGTAACAATTTTGGTTAGGAAAAGTACGGTAAGTTGAGCTGTATGCAACTGTTCATTATTATGTTTGATACAATTGATTACATCTCCAGGGAGTGCTGTTAAGAGTCATCGGCACCTAACCGGGCACCGATAGTTCTATAGGACTAAATTGGATGTGGTGCCTAAGGTTAGAGGCAGTGAACTTTTTGAATGACACTGTACACATGTACATGCAGCTATATACAATATTTTATGGCCCTTTCAAGGCAAAAAGGACCTAACTCAAGATTCCAAGCTCAAGATACACTGGTTTACCTTAAAAGTGCCATCCTGCAAAATAAAAGCATTATGACATACTTTTTTCCCTTTTTAAATATTTGCAGCATTATTTAGGCTCATAATTTAAACAGATTGTCATAAAATAAATGCTTTCATTTTGTAGGGTGGGTGTATTTTGAGCTAAGCCCTTTTACCATGTAAGGACCAAGTAGAACTACTAGCACACCAAAAAATTTCATCAGGTACCTTTTTACAATGCTGACATTCATAAGGTTTGAGGCATAACTGTTTGAATGACAGTGTACATACCTATCTACAATATTTTTATCAGAAGAAGTCATAAGTTTACTCACGTAATTAAAGTAATTATTGATAATGAGGTAAAACTAGGTTATACTTGTAATAAGATTCAAACTAGACATCAAATATTTAACTAACCATTTATACAATACATTCATGGAGGACACCAAAACCATGATCTACACTGATCTTAGACTTGGCCATGGTGTTCCTCAATATCAAAGCATTCTTCAGTACAGTGGCCATTGTATCCTTCACTCACTGGCCTTGAAAGTAAGTGCCCTTGAAAATTGAATTGAATTCGCATGTAAGGTCAGTAGCGTCAAGATTTTATCCAGATAGTTTCATCACTAAATTGTGTAACCAAACATTGGTTACTTAAATCACTCACACAAACCACATAAATTTCATTATACATTTTTGTTACATATTTACAGTGTACATAATCCATTTACACTTATAGTTCTACATGTAGTACTAAAGTTATTAGATGCAGGGTTTGTTTCAAAGGCTATTTCAGATGAAATCCATCACACCCCTATGGAAAACATTACTCAATCTTTCACACAGGGAGTGTGAATTTCAAATGGGTTCACATGAATGGGTGACTCCATTTGAAATCCAACACCCCTTGTGTGGGAGATAAAGGTTAAATGTCTTCCATAGGGGGTGTATGGATTCCAACTGACACAGTCCTTTGCTATTTTACTTTTACTCGGAATCACATACAAATAAACCTACATATGTAACCATCCACCAGACCACCACAAAGTGGTAGTAAAGTCGGCTCTAGATCATTTTCTGTTTATTGCAGATTTGAAAGAATACACTATCAGCTTTCAAATGACACCTCAACCAGCTTAATCGGACATCTGGAAGTGAAGTTATGGTTCATCAAAGGGCAAATTCCTAATATATTTTACATAAAAATCCATCTACTGTTTTTGATTGCATCTCAAAATGGAAAATGCAGACTTTACGACCAGTTTATGGTGGATGGGCACATATATGTACTCAGCTGTGAGTGCTGAACAAATGTATTTCCTTAACTGGTTTTAAAAATTTAAAGAAATAAAATACTCAATGATTCAAAATAATTCATCATTCACTTCTTTTTACTTCCACACTTCAAGCCACTGATTGCACATCACTTCACAACCTTTGATAAAAACATTTTGTCCAAAACTGTCAAAATCTAACACTTCAAAGTAATCTACTAGATTTTTACCTGCAGTAGGCATTTCACAATTTTCTCTATTGGCCTGTGCCACATTAAGGGTAGATGTGGTATTGTTGGTCGAAGCAGCCAAAAAATCGATTTTTATTGTCTAATTCAATATATTATTGAAAAATAACACTTTGATGTTTTGCAAAAGTTCATTCTACAAATCATATACTTTGAAAACTTGCTTAATTTCTTGTTGTTAATGAGTTATGTACATTTTACAAAAGTGTTGTTGTTTCAGCCCTCATTACAACATAACTCAAGAACCACAGGACCTACAAAAGTATTTCGGTGATATTTGAATTCTTCTACACGCTCGCAAGGAAATAAGTAATACAATTTTTGCCAAAGCTCACTACCGTTCGCAAGATGTTGTGAACTACCAAATCGCAACACTTTAAAATAGTGTATTACCTTAAGCATGTTTATAGCCTTGAGCGCCATTAATTTGGTGGACATGTTGCGCATTAATAAATTCACATTAATTATTATAGTGGGAGCAGATGTCCAGAACTTTGGGGTCAAAATTTGGTGAGGTCACAAATTGTCTGGAAGTTCCTCACTCTAAACACCAGCCATGTCGGGAATGTACCGTACATAGTCTTGGTTAGGGTGCATCAGATGCCCCTCATGTCAATGGATTCATCTGTCCCTAGTCTTAAAATGTTCCTATTGTCACAAAACTAACATGTGCCAAGTTTGAATTAATTCGGAGGTCGTCCTGATGGGCCACCGAGAGCCTAAAGTTACAATGTGTGTTCCTATGTAGTAAAGTTCGTTGACCCCTGTACAATTCCAATTAGAAGCTGATCGAACAATTTAAAGTAGCTGCCATATCAAAACCGTTTGGATTTAGAAGCTCAAATCTTGGGAGCTAAGCGAACTGATAATCATCTTTGAATCTGTGATGAAAATCCATCTCCAAAGAAATGATCGTGTGTGTTTTATTGTCAAAAGCGCCCCCACAGTCCATATTCTTGGGAAAATCTATAATTTCTGTCTTTTAACCAAGTGCTATAATACTTTATTTCAAACTGAAAGTTGTTAATATGTATTATATATTGATCTAAAGTTCAGAAAATCTGCTTTGTAAAAGTGTAATGACAACCAGGACATCAACTAAAATTTGAGGTAAAAATTACCACAAAATGCCTATTTCACTGAAATTTTGTATCGAGGGCGCTTGTGCCAATTCCACACATGCTCATTTTGTTGGTGATTAATTTTTATCACCGATTCGAAGATGATTATCAGTACTATAAGCGCAAAAGATTTGAGCTTCTAAGTCCTAACGGTTTTGATATGGCAGCTACTTTAAATTGTTCGATCGGCTTCTAATTGGAATTGTACAGGGGTCAACGAACTTTACTACATAGGAACACACATTGTAACTTTAGGCTCTCGGTGGCCCCCCAGGACGACCTCCGAATTAATTCAAACTTGGCACATGTTAGTTTTGTGACAATAGGAACATTTTAAGACAGGGACAGATGAATCCATTGACATGAGGGGCATCTGATGCACCCTAGTCTTGGTCCCAGCCAGCTTGTGCTCCTTCATTATAAGTTTAGTGGCAAAGAAGCTCAATCTGGCTGGTAACAAGGCTATACTAGTATACATTGTAAGAACGGTCTTAAACTATGTGTTCAAATCATGGCATACCTAGTATACAATGTACATGTATGTACCGGTACTATAAACATGCAAATTGATAAAAAAAGTACTCAATACTTTTGTGTTCCAAGCAATCAGCACTTACGAATGCTGAACTTTTTCATATCTTTTCTGTTGTCTGTAATCTCTAACAATGTAACCAGCCCATTCAAAATTATCATATCGTAAGAACTTCTGCACACAAACATGTTGGAAAATACTTATATTTGAGTTTAAATTGGTATCTACATGTATTTCTCCAGCTGCAAGAATCTATTTTAATTATACGCATCAGTATCTAATTTTGTCCGCAACTCACAATGCTAAAAACAAAGGCCGCAAACCTAGCAAGGCTAATGCCGCTGACTTCCACACTAAAGATTTGCAACTGATGGAGTTTCATTACAGCATTGTGGGCCTGGACCACAAATTGTGGACAGAATCAGATTTTTGCACAAAATTTATACAGTGTACTTTTAAATCTAACAATAAACATCATGTAACATTGAGTATGATCTTTTATTATTCAGAATACATGTACAATGTAGAGTTTCTAAATAATTCTAATAACATCTAACCCTTGCAAGTCATAGGCTACCGTGTTATATAGTCTGACATTTTTCTCTATATGCTTTCCTTTTGCGACCAGAGGTTCAACTCAAAGAGTATCAACTCAGAATTGCGCCGTGCGTAACACTACACTAACTTGCTTTATCACACTTGAAGATCAACATTGTTTACCTCCAGGAAATGTTGACAACTTGCATCTTTCAGCTTTTAAGCGTTACAAAGAGGTTTCCACATTCAGCGCATACTTTGGGCACAATGCAAACACAAACAACCAGATACACTGAATCGATGTTTGCCGGGTACGCAGTCGAATTATCCCGAGATTTTTGCCAGCAATAAGTGATCCACAAATATGGCGGAGTCGATACTCTTAATTAGCTTCTACCTCATTGTTTAAACTACTAATTTAGTTACATGTATTTTTCTGATGAACCACTGTAATCAGTATTGATATGACACATGTATTGGGCTATTCCATTTAAAATCCACACCTACCGCTGTGGAAAAATATCTTCCACAGTGGGAGTATGAATTTCAATTGGAATGACCACATTTAAATTTCATACACCCTCTGAGAAAGATTCAACCTTACAATGTAATCTTCCACTGAAGGAGAATGTTTCAAATGGATCTGGTAATGTGTTCATTCCATTTGAAATTCATACTCCCCCTGTGGAAGATATTTCCAAAATCTTCCACAGGGGAAGTGTGGATTTTAAATGGAACAGCCCATTCAACAAGTAACAAAGCATCTTCACCTTTGAATCATATTATACAAAGTATTAGCCGCGTCAGATTCCTGATCAGCAAGATGGTGTCGCTGCTGTTGTCGCTGCTGTAAGTGTGGTGGCATACCTTGATGGTGCTGCTGACTACTCATATATTCCATAGGGTGCCATCGATGCTGCTCCTCCGCGTGACCCGACTGATTCCAAGATGTGTTATCCGCTGCCATGACTGCGCGAGCAACGGCTTCGAAAACTTGCTCTTCTTCCGATTTTTCTGGTTGAGATGTACTCGGTCCTGCGTGATCCTGCACTGGTATGCCGTAGTTCTTCTCTGGCATGTCTTTATCGCGTTGCAGTCTTTCTCGTTTGGCCTGTTTGATTGCTTCCGTTCTGGCTCTTCGGTGTGCTTGTAACTCTTCAGAATGAATCACTTTCGGTACGGATTCGAGTTCCCCTTTGTCGACATGTGTCTGAAGATGTATCTTAAGAGACATACCGTACGTATATGTCATTGTACACAAATGGCACTTGTACGGTCTGTGTCCTTCGTGTCTCCTTTCGTGCGTCTTGCACTGTCCAGGCTGGTTAAACGATTTGGGACAATACTGACATTTATATGGTTTAACGCCAGTATGAATATTCATGTGATATTTGAGCCCTGTGCAGTCGCTAAACCTACGATTGCACATTGTGCACTGGTACTTCTTACCGACAGTATGCCCTCGCTCGTGCTGCGCCAACTCTGCCTGCGTCTTGAATCGTTTTTTCCCTCGGCAATACATACATGGAAACGGCTTTTCCGGCCAGTGGGTTTTCTTCTGGTGAAGTCGTAGCTGGGTGGCGTACTTGAACAACATCTCGCAGTCTGGACATTTGGTCGGCGTCTTGTACTTGTTGCGAAAGTGAACTGGTCTGTGTTGGCGTAAAGCTGCTCGGCTGTTAAACTTTCTTCCACACTGATCACAGTAGCACTCTGTTTTATCCAGACTACCAAGCTGTATACGCTTATAAATTTCTGTCGGAGCGTGTTTTTTCGTACGTAAGGGGGCGCCTCTTGATTCCAACATTACTGGACAATAGGTGCTCATATGTCTCTTACAGCTCCTAAGATTATCATACTTTTTACCACAATACTTGCACGATACATGCGTCTCTAGATGTTCATTCAACTGCCGTTCCGTCGCAAATTTCTTCCCACACAATTTACAGTCAGTCTTATGCTGCAGGTTGTGAAGGTCAATTTCTTTGTAGTTTTGGAAGCGTTCCCCGCAAACCTTACACGTCAGCTTTTCCCGTTTCACTGCGTGCCTTGCGACGTGCAACCGTAGTTGTGAATTCTTCTTGAATTCCTCGCCACACTCGGGACACTTTGTGGACAGCGCCAGTTTTCCTTCCAGAGCGCACACTTTCAGGTGCTTTTCATGGTTGTGCGACTCCGTAAATTTCAATCCGCAGAGCTGGCAGAAATCGGTGTGCGCTTTCAGATGCTTCTTCAAATCTGTAAGCGACGTGAAAACCTCGTTACATTCCTTACACTTCAATCCCTGGAAGTCGATCCGATGGTACCCAGAATGCTCTTCCAAACCACTAGTATTTTGAAACACCCATCCACAATGAACGCATTTAAAGTCATAGTCGCCCTTTTGGTGTTCTTTCCTGTGCAGCCGCAACTCGTCTCTTGTGCCTAGTATTTCTCCACATTCATGGCACACCCAGCGACCGGTCGCAAACGTCGGTTTTGGTGGCTTATACTTGTGGATGCTGAAGTTATGTTCTTGTAGCTGGGCACTCGTTTCAAATATTTCAGAGCATGTCTCGCAAGTCCATATTTTCCTTTCCAGATGCCGCTTATCTACGTGTATCCGTAAATCTGCGTAACTCCTGAACGACGATGTGCATTCCAGGCACGGCCACAATTCATCTTCCTCGTTTTGTTTAGTCCAATGTTCTTTATTAGTGTGGCGTTTCAATGCGTAAAGACTCGGAAATACTTCGGAGCACGACTTACATGGCCACCAATCATTGTTTGGTTCTTCGCTGACGTAGGTAGGTTCCTCGACTATCTCGTATGTGTTATGATTTGATTTCAAGTGCAGCACAAAGTTTTCTTGTGTATCAAAGTAAATTCCGCAATCTCTACAAGATATTATCCCATCCTGCTTGTGTTTCTGTCCGTGTCCTTTCCACCTGTCCCGAGTCGGTAGCACTATATTACAAATCAGACACTTCCAAACCTTGCCGTGTACTTTCTCCCCTTTTCGATGGGTCATTCTGTTGTGAAGCCGTAGATCGTCACGACTCTTAAACGTGTCTTCGCATTGCTCGCATTTCCATTTTCCATTTGGGGTCTTGGCAGGTTCAACAACAACGGCTTTCAGTACAGGGGTCGGCATTTTCTTTGGCCTTGAACTTGATGACTCGGAGGCTCCGGACATGCTCAGCTGGTCATCTTCATCATAGTCGTCATCATCATCGTCATCGTCTTCATCTGTCTTCGAAAAAGCGCTGAACGGGACATCTACAAAGTCATGTTTCATTTGACAATGTTGCCTGAGTAGCACTCTCGTATCAAAGTTAATGCCGCACTCTTTACACTCATTGCTCTTCGGATCCTTATGGAATTTGTTATGACCTTTCCACTTGTCACGCGACGGGAATGTTAAATTACACTTCTGACAGCGCCATATTTTGCCCCTAAACTGTTGCCCTTGTCTGTGGTCTGCTCTTGTGTGCAGTCTCAAATCGTCCCGGCTTTTGAATGCTTTTGGACATTCTTCACACTGCCACTTCCCGTTCGGATCATCTAAATCCAAGGCTGGAATGACTTTCTTTTTAACCCCACTCCCAGCTGGTTTGTTTGCCTTCCAAACAACCTTGATTTGATTTGAATTCCCTACGGGGGACATTGTTCCAATTGCTGGCATTATGGAAATTCCTTTACTTGGTGCTATCGCTATCTTCCTTGGAGTCTTGGCACCTTTAGTGCCAGTATCCTTCAGAGTACGCAAAGCAGGATGAGCAGTTATCCGATGACTATCTAGCTGATCCATAGTTGAGAATTTCAATGCACAGACCATGCACTCGTACATCAGAACAAACTTGACGTCTGGCTTAGGAGCGATTGGTACGAATGACGTCGTCGGAGCCACATTGACCGGCGCTTTTGGGCTGGTATATTTTGCCTGTGGAGGCGAATAGGATGGCGTTTTGATGGTGTATTTTCTCGGCCTTCCTTTCTTCGGGCGTATGATGACCTCTTTTTCGGTTATCTTCTTCTCCGACTTGGCCTTCACCTTAGTATGATTCTTAACATGCGACTGCAAATCCTTCTCGTTCTTGCAAAAATGCCCGCAGAAAACGCACTGATATACGGAGGATGAATCTACTTTCTTTATGGTTCTTGGACTGTATCCATGACACGCTTTCTGATGCTTCTCAAATCCCTCCGTTCTAGCAAACGTATCCCCGCACCTCTTACAAACCAGGTGCGCTATCTTGCTGGGACTAGGCTTCTCTTCCATGACATGTTTCTTACACTCTTTACATGTATACCCCACCCTACCCTGCATACTCTGATGCATCTGATGTACGCTGCTAAAAACTTTACGTTTATACGCAAAATCGCAATCGCAAGGCAACTTACTAGCGACATTTTCTTTGTCACACTCACATAAAGTTCCTGGAGGGTATACAAAATATACAAACACTTTTTCTTTCTTGTGACCATTTTCTTCTTTATTCTTGGGTGTCTTCATGTAATTGTCTGTTGGATCTTCAAGATCATCAAGAAGAATCCCACCTTGGAGGGCGGACTGCACTCTCTCCTCATACTTCTCTTTTGGCTCTTCAAGATCGTCAAGAAGTATCCCACCTTTGAGAGCAGATTGCACCCTCTCCTCGTACTTTTCTTTTGCTGTTTTTTCTTTCACAGGATCCACCACAGCTTCAGTTGATTGTTCATCTGCAGCACTTGTTGAATCGCCTTTCATGCCTCTGACCCAAAATTTGCGATACTTCTTCAGATGGTTCCGGACGTGGATGTGATACCTTGTTGGGTTGAAAAAGCGTAGGGTGCAGTAACGACATATCAGCGGCTTGATGGCGTGGATTCCTCTGCGTTTCACACCTTTACGCCGCTTGTTGACTGATTTTGAAACCATGTTCTGCATTAAAATAAAGAAATCAGACGAGTGAAATAAGATACAAGTCTGACATTTTAACATTTTGTGATGTTAACCCCATGAGAACTACCTGCCGATTGGCCAAAAAGAAGTTTTCATTATCAATTGGACCAATCAGCAACATTGTTAGAACAATATCACCACGCAAAAAAATTGGGGTGAATTATTTGCAAAGCTCCATTCTGATTGGTGATTAAAGTGAAAATACCATGTAATTGACCAATCAGAGGCAATGTTAGATCGGCAGGTTAAAGTGCTCAGGGGGTTAAAGTGTTTTCTTCACATGATGTGATACGATCAAGCAAGATCAATCTGATGTTGACTCAAATGAAATTCCACAATTTTATATTTCCAATTAGGAATTTGCTAACTTAATTTAACTGAGATCCCATGCATGGTTCTATAATTTTTTATTAGAAAGTTATTAAAAGTGTAATCATCACATAATCTAAGTAAATAAGAAATTCTGATATAATATGATTTTGCTTGATCACAATGTACTAAAAAGTTCATAGTAAATAATTCTAAAGGAACACTTAGTATGATATGGCATGCCACCCCTCTCTACCAGTCTCTGAAATCTACCCGCCCCCCTTCACATGCAAATGGTATATACATGTACTAAAGAAGCTCTTGCACTAATTGGCATGCCACCCGCCATCCACTTTGCTATTTTTTTCCACGCAAATCGCCTGTCCCTGGTCATGTGACAACTGACTTGCCATAATTTTAAAGCCTTAGTGACCTTATAACCTCTGATCAATGAGCTTTAATTTAATTTGACATACACATAATTTCACATTTCTGCTGCATACCATAATCTAGGCCTTGTCTTTTGGCGAGTGAGAGTGATCACTCTCCTAAAATGAAGCTGAGGAGAGCTTTTTATTACTCGCCTACATTTGGTGTAATACAAGTGATTAAAATCACTCACCTACAGCTCTCCTGACAAGTTTTGAGGGGAACGATTTGTCACTCGCAGCAATTTTCAAAAGACAAGGCCTGATAATCTCCCTGTGGGAGCATTGTCACAGTTGAATCATGGGAATGCGGGCTTTCGTCATGCCCTGTTCGTTGAATTTTTTTAGTATAACCAGGCCTAAAAATCTGTGACCATACACGCAAATCCATCTAGCTCCTACTACCCAAAAATGCATCAAAACTTAAATGTTATAAGGGCCCATACCGAAATACCAGCGTGCAGCTTTCCCCAGGCTGGGGAATCCCTGAAGCATTGAGGATGCAGTAAGATGAAGCATGTTACAGCTTGACTGGGGAAGGCTGTGCAATGGTAAACAGGTATGGGCCCTACGGGATGATTTCAAATGCAACCACAAGTCGACTACAAGGGCCAGTGGCGTAGCGTGGGTCATCCGATTGGGGGCACCGGGTCTGATTGGGGCACAAGCCGCTTTTTCGCCATTTTCCTATGGGATTTAAAAAATTTCAGATCGATTGGGCCCCCTGTGCCCCTATGACGCTACGCCACTGACAAGCGCCCTGGCAAATTCAATGATTGGGTGGATTTCTATTGTTTGAAACAACTAAACATAGTTCAAACATTGGTTCTGTCAGGACGTCAGTGGTCCACTGGCGATTGGATTGTAAGTCATCCTGTAGATTGCACAATAAAATTCATCAAGTATATCCAAAAACATGCGTTGCAGATGTTTAGTTTGTTGATGGTCCAGTAGTCACTCTTTATGGTATATCCAAAAACATACCTAAGTTGCAGATGTTTAGTTTGTTGATGGTCCAGTAGTCACTCTTTATGGTCTTGACTTGCACAAGTCTTGAAAGTACCTACATGATGACGATGTTGCAGTCCTGTCAACAAAACAATTGGGGAAGGAGGGTTATTAACATGGTTGGTGTTGGTGAGATAAACTATTTCAGGGTCAGAAATTCCAAAGATTCTCATCATCAAAATTACAAGAATCTAAATGGATTCTCGCAAATATTTCAGTTTATCAGGCAAAGCCACATGGCTAGAATCTACAGATTCAAGATTGCAAAATTCTACTGGGAGAATCCAAAAGGATTCTTGCACTTAGTTGCACTTGCAAATTTCTGACCCTGCATAATAATGGTCATGTAGCATGGACAAACCATCCTCATATCTCTGAAATAAGAAATTATGAAAATAGATTGTCAAAAAACAAACAATAAAAGAAAACCCGCAGAAATTATCACAAAGCCACCTAAAGCTTGAAAAACTTAATTTTAAAAGAACAAAAATGTCACCATCCACCACATACCCAGTTTAAATTTGGCAGCAGGGTTTTCTTTAACGCACAAAACACGCGTATTTACGCGTTCAGGCACTTTTCTGACTCCTTCAAATCCCTAGTTCCAAAGTCCAATGCGTACAAAATCTTGAAAACATACGCGTCCAGATATTGCAAGAATTGAATAGAGAAACACCTGATATTGTGTATTTATTCTCGGCTTTTGGCATTTAGGACCTACAATGTATACTCCCGATTTGTAGGACAACGAAAGGCTTTATGGACCGGCATTTCACAATTTTCAGCTTTTCAACTGTTCAAATTTAAATTTTACACAGTAATAGTGCCAAAATGGTCCACCAAATAGCTCCAATAAGGTCTCCATTTTGCAAAATTTTCCAAGTTCTAAGGGGGGAACATCACCCGGCATAGTTGATAAACAAATGGCCACTTTCACTTCTGCTTTCGACATTTGCCAATTTATGTTTAACACAATTTATAGGCCTACCATAATAGGGAAAACTTGCCGTCCACGAAAGACTCCATGGACTGCTCATTTCACAAATGTTCGGCTTTTTACTAAAATTTTACACATTAATATTGCCAAAATGATCCACCAAATTGCTTCAATTAGGTCTTCATTTTGCAAAAGTTTCTTACTTCTCAGGGGGCATCTTTAAATATGATTATTTTCTTCTAAAATTGCCCCCACCCCCTTCTGACTGCTCTAGATCCGCCACTGCTTCAAACAGTGGCGTAGATTTCTTTTTGACTGGGGGGGGTGTGTGTCTTGAAGTATAGTGAATCCAGCACCTTTTGGAGAAAGAATAAGTTTATGGTACAACAAATTTTGGCATTTTGAAGCTTTTAACAGTTAAAACTGTTAAATATGGTGCAAAAATGTGCACGTTTGGGGCTAAAATGGCCAAATATGAGGTTAATTTGGTCAGAAACCCACATACAGGCGTCAACATTGGGGGATGATTGTATGGACCATCCCCCTGGCAAAATATTGGGGGAGATTCCCCACCACCCCAATCCGGATCTACGCCTATGGAGCCCTCCAAAAACACACATATTGTTAAAAATGTCTTCAAAAATAATATTTAATATAAAAATACCCCTTGGGCAATGTTTTTGACTCCTTCAGAGGAAAAATTCACAATTGAAAGGGTCAAAAAAATTTGAAAATACCCCTTCAGCAAAATGCTTTTAAAGAAAACCCTGTTTGGCAGTACTAGTTAAATTCACAGATATGGACCTATTGGTCCATATCTGTGAATTTATGTACCAAACAATCTCATAAAATAAATGTCAATATAAATGCTAATATTTTCATATATACCAAACTGATTATACATACAAATTACAGCATATTATATTGCATCGCTCACTACTCAGCATAATCCTTTGCAAAGATTAAAAACCTGAAGTCTTGCTTTCAGGGCTAGCTGCGCAAAGCGGGTTTCACACATGGATTCTCTAATTCATTGTATAATCTTCAAAATAAAATACAATACCGGTAAACCCAAAGTCTTATTCCTCATACCTAAAAAGTGTCAATCACTTGGTTGCTTCATCTACACCACACTGCAGAAGGAGAACAGGTTCAAAGAACTTTGTTTCACAAAAAAATCTGTTGTACTGGTAGTTCTGTAGAATTTTACTTTTCATCCTACAAGCAAAGAAAATAATATACATGATTCTTTTCCTAAATTTGTGAGTTTAAAAAGGAAGGTGACCTGAAAATCAAATTCTTTTAAATCACATGTTTTTAATGTTGTCCGTTTTAAAAGCATTCATGTAAAAAGAATGTAAATGTTAGTTCTTTGTAAATGGGCCCGGGGAGGAGGGGGGGGGGGGGCATTTCAATATGAAATGGATAGGTTTATTTATAAATTTATTTTATTTATTATTTAAAGGTATTATAAAACAATCCAGAAAGCAGGTCACAGACCTGATACGCCTGGATAACAATTAAAAATATGTATAAAAACAACAGACAAAGCAACAACAAAATGCATACGGTACATAAGAATATTGATAACATTCAAACTTAAGGCAAAAAAGAATTAAGTATAGTGCTTTCAAATATGAGGTCATTGGCTGAGAGCATGATTTTTGGCATTCGGTGAGAGCAGAATGTAAAAAATATGGGGTCATTGGGTGAGAACATAACCTTTTTTTAAATGGAACCTTTGGGTGACAGATGAAACAGTGCCACAGAAACCTCGAACATTTCTAGTTCTAAATGGCTTCAAATTTCTTCAAATTTTGACGAAACTACGACAGCACCTAATGTCTTGATTTTTGCAGATTAGGCAAAATAAAAAAATAAACATGTTTCACGTCCCCTCCCGCTTCCTTTTTGAGGTTTACTCAAATATTTTTTATTTTTTGAAATTCAGTTATAACTTTTCAAAAAATATGTCTAGGAAGTTGGAATGCTTTCTATAGCCTTGTTAGGATACAAGAAACATTTTAGGAAGGTTTTGTGATCATTGTAGGGGGTGTAACTCTCAGAACAACAAATAAAAAAGGGCCTCCTTCTTTTTCCAGGCATTATTGTATACTGGGCGACTTAAAAAAAAATGACTCCTTTCAGTTTCCACCCTATATTTGTAAATTGAAATGATTTTTAGAGCAGGTAATTATTCTTAAATATGAGTTATGATGCCCACCTTTCATTACCAGAAAATTTTTTCTATGGCTGCTTCAGAAAAAAAATATGAGAATTTTTCATGCCAAAAATGGTCAGGAGGGTAACGTTTTTTGTGGACATTGAAATTCAACATGAAATTTCTGTAAGCTATAGCAAAAGTAAGACCTATTCAATTTGATTCCTGATATTTGTTCCAGTAACATGTACCCTTATATTATAATTTTACCAAATATCTGTGTAATTTATCTTTTGTAAGTACCAAAAATGTGTCATCTACCAATGAAGTCAACATTTTCAAAAAAGGGGTCAAATTCTAATTTAGCAACAAAATCACTCAAGAAAGAATATTAATCAACAGCTGAAAATTCCAGTTTCCATATTTTGAATAGGTGTTCTGTTACCTTTCATTCAATGCTAAATTGATGTTTGTAAATTACATTTTCTTATAATAAATTTGAGTTCAAACTGTGTACCCTAAGAATGTCAGGAGTGTAACATTGAATTTTATCCTGGATTTTGACAATTGTGTTATTGCTGATGAAATTGAGCAATCATATTTTTCTGTTGTTGTATCTAGTGCAAATAAACTAATAATGATGGAAACAGACATGCTATGTTACATGTGTCAGCTTCATTGTGCATTAAGTTGGTTGTCAGGAGTGTAACACCATTTTAAAGTTACACTCCTGACAACAAAACAACACCAATGCACAATTGTAAAGTGAAATTTATGGCAATATTATCAATAATATATCATGTAATCATATAAACTAAAGTACAAATAACCAACAAAAATAAAAATCATGGCAATGTTATTGTGTTCTGTTCAAAAACAGGGCTTCACCTTGCCTAAGTACCTTAACAGGCACTATGTTTAGCCACATATTTGTACTTTTTATAACTAATTTATGTATAATTATTTTATTTATGATTGTCAGCATTACTTTAACATCCCTAACAGTTATTTTTTTAAACAATTTCAAATGTTTGTGATCATCAAGAGTTGCTAGTATTTACCACTCTTGGTGTGTCAGGAGGGTAACACAAAGTGAACAAAGTACATTGTGTGTCTTGGTGTTGAACTATCTTAGAAATGAATGAAGCATTAACTCCACATTTTCAGAATGGTTAAAACAAGACTATGTTGACATTTTAAAGGCAAGTTTACATGGTGTTACTGATATTTGTTTTGAATTATCATTAAAATATTAAAAACTTGAGATAAATTCTTGCAGAAGGGATAAAAAATTTCAAAGACACCCATAATAATTGTTGTCGAATGAGCTTTTCTATGTTTCATATTATGTTGGACAATCTAAATACTTGATTTCTAAACAAGACAAGTATTTTGATATCCACAGAATAGCAATTTCCTATCAAAGTTGGCACGTCAGGAGTGTAACACCAATGTACAAATATGGTATAAATACATTTTGGATCCTGCAGTGCCTTGTCATGCATTATGCTATGAACTTGAAACTTTTGGAATAGTTTCTGACAGGTGTTGTTTATAATGTAGGTATGTTAAACAGTTTAACTACAGTTAATTTTTTTGAGAATGAAAACTTCTGCCCCTCAAGTGAGTAAAAATCAGTGTTTTTAATATGAAAAATGATATTTTTTCTGTTTTTGATGGTAAAGATATACTTTTAGGGCTTGCTTGTCTTTAACCATGTCACAGATTACCTCTAAATGTTACAGTAGTGTTGATAACCATTATTTTAGATACCTAAAAAACAAATAAAGTTTTATGTAATTTTTCTTACAAAGTGGGTATATTCTGTAGCCATAAAAAAATAAATAGATGCTTTCAGACTGTCCCCTCAATTGTTTCACAAACTTTAACATACTAACTTCAAAGTAGCACACAAAAATCACTTGGATAGCGAATTTGAATTTTCGGACAAAATGTCCCACTTTGGAGTCATTTTTTTTGAAGTCGCCCATATACGCTAAAACAGCTCTAAGTATGGGTATTTACACCAATTTTGCGATAGAAAATAAAAAGCCCCCTCCTCCTCCCATGCTCCTTTTTTTCGAAAACCCGGACGTGAAACATGTTTTATTTTTTTACTTGGCCTTATCTTTATTGACTAAAGTACATTTAATTGTGTAAAAACCAGAATTAAATTTTTTTTGAGGGCGTTCTCCTCAGCAAATGTTATAAATATATGGCTTTAAATTAAGTCAAAATATGAGCGTCCCAAAAGGCGACAATCAACAACACAACGACAACGACACAAGTCACAACTTGTGAGAGCAAAATTTAAAAAAAAGGGGGGGGCGGGTCAAATTTCGACAAGTCATGATATATTTCCAACACTGCTTGGTCTTGGAGAACTTTGATGAGCCTTTATAGAAGCCTAGGCCTAACCTTTCAAGTTGGCTGTAGGCCTATATATTTTAATCATCACACAGTCATGCAGTCGAAGCAGTATTTAAATCAAATCATGCATACACTACTAGAGGTTGACAACAGCAACACACTGCGAAAATAAAACAATCATTCATAAAATAACGCCCAAAACACCCCGTCTTGAAATGTCTTGAATTTCCTTGTTTATTCTTTGACAGTTTGACTGTTGCAGTTGATTGATAATTGTATTTTTCAGGTGGAAATTGCCATTTTCATCGTATTGAAAAGCGATCGCCCACCGCGTCGTCGGCCATCGCCTTTCAATTTTTATGCATAAAATTATGCGACAAATCGCCGCCATCGCTGATCGCGTATGTCGCTGAGCGATCGTGTAAATTCTGATTATATTATATTACCCTCAAAAATTGCCCCATACCAGCCCATTGGTACTTGAATGTCCATGCTTATAATCTAATACCACAGTTGAATAATTGATATAACGTTGACAGGTATTCAAAAATGCAATTTTACCGTATTTTTTGGAGAAAACGCCTCCCAATTTCAGCATGAGCTTCAGAAGTTCTGATAAAATTTCTTCTTCCCCGATCCTTGATGATTGATTGATTTTGATAGTCTTTACTACATGCATTGCTTTTACATGACTGTTTCCTGATCTTTCGAAATGTCTGTGTACAACTCTAACATAATATATTTTTGCTGATACTCGTTTTTGTCGCTACCCTGTCGCTACACCGGCTGCGGGGACAACCAATCAAATAAAACGCCAAGAACAGTTATTCACAGCTCGTCAACTTGGGAAAAAAAATATTTTGCTTCATCTTCTGAATGGAAATGTCGGGAAAATCATCGTCAAAAACAACAGAACACAGGATTTTGTGAAGATCCTTTGTGGTAGGTATGACCGTACGAAAGATTTGATTCGTCCTTGCGTGCTTAACATTTATACGACCAAAAAAGCACACACCAAATATCAGGGACAGGGTTATTTTATAATTTTATAAGCTTACCTCAGTTTTTTAGTTTGCTCAAAATACAGGCCAGCCATGAACAATCCGGAAGTGAATACATGGAATTCTGCATTGACTGTCTGAAGTGCTAACATTGAGACAGTAAATGGTTTCTCAAAATGGGGTTATACACTGAAATATGGTATTGAGTTAAATGCATCTACTCCCATATCCCATTGTGGCCTACCATCCGCGATAAAATTAAAAAAACGCGTAAAAAGGGGAGTTTTTCGTGAGTAGGCACGATACGCGAGTATCGTGTTTAGGGTGTCAAAAACATGTAAAAAGGGTAGCAAAATTGCAATGGCTAATACGCGGAAATGAAATTTAGATAAAGGGCACCCGAGTCAAAGTCTCAGTCGCAGTCAATCTCAATGTTGGAACATGGGTTGACTTGAAGTTGAAGCATGGTAGGTATTATAGAAGGAGAATTCACGAACCCCGTTCCCTTTGTTAGACATGTCCACATTGCTTACTATAGAGGGCGACATTCAATCCAAAAAGTTGTGTCCACAGTAGCTCACAGTCAATGGCTTAACTGTGTAATCCCCATAGCCTAGGGAAATACAAAAATTTGAAATTTGGACACCAGAAACTTGACGATGCAGTCTAAAAAGTGCTGGTACGGTACTTTATCCTTGATACAGAAGTCAGCATGCAGTGAAAGTTAGATTTCATAAAATAAATTCGCCTTTGTGTAAAATGGATCATCGTAAAAAAAAAATGGTGCATTAAATGCTTTTTTGTACAGTAAGTCAGTGTAAGGCATTGTCAATGATGGGCGCAGAAAAGTGCAGTTTTTTAAAAACCGATATTTGCCCATAACTTCGCTAATTTTAGACCTACAGACATGGTTGACCCCTCATTTTTTAAGTTAAATAATCGATAATTTGCTAAGCTTCTTATCTATTGAGCTTGGCCGGTTATGAACCACCGTTATCGCGACTTCTAAGCAGAATGACGTCATTTTTACCCACAAAGCATTGTGGCCGTGACCATAAACAAAGGAAAACAATTTACTTCGGTAATTTTATAACGCTAATATTTCTTATAGCCAAGCTTGGCGGATCATAGAAACAACGTTGCCAGTCTTGGAAAACATTTCCAAATCATTTCCACTGGTTTAAAAGTCCCGCAGACACCCGCCAGTATTACTAAAAAAAAAAAAAAAAAATACATAAATTCACCGTAACTTTGGAAGGAAATGAGGGAATTCGATCAGGTTTTCGCTAGTAAATCAACTTGAACTCCGATACACAATGATGCAATCGAAGATCATGTGACCGATGCAAAAGGCACTAATACCATCCATTTCCGGTACGGGTCACCTGGGGGGGTCTGTTTAAATTAAATTTGAAAATAGATGATCGATATTGTCGCATAACGATCATAAACATCAAAGGCCGTGTTTGAGGGACTGCACTGATTAAATCCATTCAAGTGATGACTCGTGTTAAATAGCGTAATCGGCTAAACCCTATTGAGTGGATTAGGATTTTTCTGTGGAACCTCCTTCTATAATACCTACCATGCTTGATGTAATTTATGATATATACAAAAAGTAAGGTCATGTATTATGTTATGATACTTGTTACCGGTACTCGATATTCAAAACAACAAATATGTTGGGAACCAGGGCTTATTTTCAATGAACCAGGGGCTAAATGGCCCCTGGCCCTACTTATTTCCCAGCCTTGTCAGAACCCTTTCCCCAGTTGCCCCCCGTAAACTCAAAATTCAAAATTACGAAAATTTCCACTTGTTGCAGCAATTTTGCACAAAATTTGTTGATTTTGCCCCCCCAAAAAAATCATTTTTCCCCTCAATGACACTTCCCCAAAAAAAAATTCCTGGCACAGCCACTGTCTACTGAGGTAGATTTAAAATTCAGGATCATGATGTACAATTTGTGGTCCCTGTTAGTTGCTCAATGTACTTTTTAAGATACAAAGGTTTGCCATATTTTCACAACCATATGGGTTTCTCCCACCTCGGATCCTCCATTGAGTATTGACACGTCTTACAAATCTCAAAGTAGTTGTCCAATTGAGTTTTTGATAAATGAAAAGAACATAATTATCTACAAAATGACACCAATTTTTTTACAATAGGTTAAATACAAGTAGAATATAAAACTAAACTTGAAGTGTGAAGAAAACATTTTCATGTTAGAAATCCTCCATTTTAAAAGTGACTTGTTTGTGACATGCAACCAGCAACATTTTAATTTGGAGATTTCATATTACAAAACCAAACTTTTGAACACTGACCTGACAGTTTCGTATGTCTTGGACGACATACTTCCTCAGAGTGATTGGTATCCCACAGTGGTGTTATCGATAGAGATTTTGTGTATCGCCATGTCGGAAGAAAATACTTTCGACAATCGACATGTATCGACAGTCAACAACCTGACAGCGTGGGAAATATCTCCAATTAAGCTTACCTAATATTCATCAAAATAAATGCTCTAGATCGTGTGTGTGGCATTACTGCTCTACCCCACGTGATCTGCACAATAGTGAACATTATGTCATGATATTCCAAAGCCGTAATTGGTTGGAAGGTGCCCATGTCACTGACATGATATATATCTGTTTGTCCATTTATTATGGTAAATTCACATCACTGTGATGACATATCTTGTGCATGTCATGTAATTTGTGAATTCATTCAATTCAATTCTATGCTCCTGGTTGTGGGGGTATGTCTTGGTGTATAATTTTTGTTGACCGTGTGAACTTAAGGTCAACAAACTTAATCATGTCAGGTGTCACAAGTTGGCCCCTAGATGAGTGCACGAGTGGCTAAACTCTCTATGCCGGGGGTGTGGCCTAGTAATTTTCCATACAAAAAATTGCTTTCTTGCATGAATGGTAGTTTCCTACTGCTAGTTTGTTTTGGTCTTGTGCTATTTATATTTCAAGTGTTTAAGCTATCAGCGGCTAGTGGCTTTTGATGTTGGGAGACAGTACATCGTTCATGTTGTTTGTGTATCGATACTACCATTGAGTGTTCCGACATGTCAGAAGTCTGTGAATTTTGCGACTATCGATATTTTCGACAGTCGATAACAGGCCTAGTATCCCATCATCCTCTTAGCTGCTGGTAACACAGCTCCATCCGCAGGGGGCGTGGTCTTGAGGAGAGGGTCATACACGTGACTGAGATGATAGGCCCCCTCGTCTCTGTTCATGACGGCAGGACCTCTCTTGCGAATCCATATTGATACTCTGATGAAGCGAGTACTCGCATCACACTCCTTCTGTAACACTTAAATTGTATCGTCCCAGTAAATGATTCTGTTGAATAGCATGATCTGCTATGGCTGACTTGCTTTGTTCTGTGACTGACCACGCCCCCTGGCTATGTTTAAGTGTATTCATTTTTTATGCTTTTGGCAACTTTTCTTGAGTATATCTTTTAAATATAACATGGCTGATTCAAGAATCATATCATGATTAATGAATCTGTAGTATAGTTTGGGAACATAAAACTGTTTCCATCAGTGCTATTTGTAAAATGGTCACACATTTTGGTTCAAATTGTACCAATTTTCTTATGTATGTCAAGTTATGAATGGGGTATAAGCCTTCTGTCATCTCTCAAATCAGACCTACAAGATTTTTTTTTTAATCTCTTGTAACCACTATAGAAAACCTTTGTTACACACTTGCAGGCAATCCACTATCTAAATAAGTGTCTTAAGTGGGTACTACACCCCTCGATAAATTTGTGTCTATTTTTGCATTTTTCTCAAAAACTAATAACACAGTGGTAAAAAGAGTTATAAATAATACATAACTCTTTTTACCACTGTGTTATTAGTTTTTGAGAAAAATGCAAAAATAGACACAAATTTATCGAGGGGTGTAGTACCCCCTTAAGACACTTATTTTGACAGTTGATTGCCTGCAAGTGTGTAACAAAGGTTTTTGTTACCAGTATGTTATTATTTTTTGAGAAAAATGCAAAAATAGTCACAAATTTACCACAGGGGTGTAGTACCCCCTTAAGAGTCTTAATAAGGGTAGATAAGAGGACAAAGGCTTCAAATACCCCATTCATCTTGGATTCCTTATTCAGACACTTTGCACTTTGAAGTTACTATAGTGATTGCTTCTATATTCTTTTGAAGTTGCCAACTATGTCCTTTTTCTTACTAATTCCTACAGGTTTCTCATTCAGTAACCCGTAAACCACCAAGATGAAGACTTCAAAGAAACCAGGCAAGCAAACAAGGAGAGGAGGAGCAGATGTTGTCCGAATACTCAAGTGCAAATACTGCAGAAGAAACTTCTACGGCAATGTGACAGGTTTTACCAGACACATCAGAAACCATGAGAGAAGGTATAGCAAACACTGGGGTAAGATCAAACAGATGGAATCGCCAGAGAGCAATTCAAAGACTACAAGAACTAACGAAAAGAGCGATGTTGAGCATGAGCAAAAGCAAAGAGCAACAGAGCGGTTTTATGTGTACATTGTGTATGCCCCAAGACCATCTTGCACTTGTAACAAAGAAAACCAAGTGAACACTATGCCATGTAATTGTGGCTTCACCTTCAAGAGAGTAGTCTATGCTAGCCTAGCACAGATGCATCGTAATTTACAAAATGGGGTCAGTTATGAGTGTCAAGGATGCAACAGTACGGTGTCAACACAAGAAACAAGTAACGATTATCAGGGCATTGGTATGTCGAAGTGTAATAGATGTAATGACACGTTCGTTACAGTGGAAAACTTAAAAGCGCATCAACAGGTATGCCTGAAATTCATTAAACTCGGACAAGTTTTTAAATGTTTACAGTGTAACACGCAACTCAAGAGCCATGAAGAAATGGTGGAACACACATCAAACATACACACTATAAAAGATGGGACTCCGCTTAACATTTCCATCAATATCTGTCCGGTGTGCGGAAATAATTATGCCACTACAAAACTTTTGAAGGCGCATCTTCAGACTCATCCAAGCTATACTAAAATGGGATTGGTGTGTTGCGTGTGTGGGTTAAAAGAAAAGGATGCGTTTAAACTTGCAACACATGCTAGATTGCACATGAATGGTAATAAAAATGGTAGTAATGTTAAAGGTAAACCTGAAGAGCCGTCTAAAGTGTTAAGCGAGGTGAATCAGTCTGGATCTGGAACCAGAACTGGATCTGGATCAGTATCTGGATCCAAATCAGGATCAGTATCTGGATCCAAATCAGGATCAGTATGTGGATCCAAATCTGGATCAGTATCTGGATCCAAATCTGGATCAGTATCTGGATCCAAATCTGGATCAGTATCTGGATCCATATCTGGATCAGTATCTGGATCCAAATCTGAATCGGTATCTGGATCCAGGTCTGGATCAGTATCTGGATCCAGATTTGTCTCTGGATCAGTATCTGAATCCAGGTCTGGATCTGTATCCCAGTCTGTGTCTGGAGCCAAATCTGGATCTGAATCTGCATCCATATCTGGGTCCGGATTCCTGTTGGGATCCAGGACTGTATCATCAGGTTCTGAACAGAAAGTAAAATGGAGTCATGTTATTCAACAAAGAAAGACAACAGTTGGAATTAGCGAGAGTGCACAACCAAAACATGTCGCCGAGATTGAAAATAAAACTAGCAAAGTTGTTGAAAAAAGTAGCTCTGCCCAATTGAATAAGGGAATGAGACTTCGCCCAAGAAAACAATGCAAGCCTACCATGTATATTGATGACGTTGAATCGGAGCATGAGTCAGAGTCTAACCTCTTCCCTAATCTTCCACACGCATGTGATTATTGTGAGAGGGCATTTACTGCTGTTGGATATTTGCAAACTCACAAACGCACAGTGCACTTCGGAAAAAACCCATTCGTATGTCTGATTTGCAAGAGACGATTTTCGGATAACACTCTGTTCAATCTGCATCGCGAAATGCACAAGGAGAAGTTTCAGTGTTCATTTTGTCAAAAGTCTTTTGACAGGTTAGAATTGCTGCACAACCACGATCACATCCACGGGAAAAGCCAATTTTCACCATACAAATGTTTAGACTGTGCCAAAGTCTACCCTGATGCTAAGAGCCTATATACGCACATGCAAATTCACAGAAAAGAAGGCATTCCAAAGATTCCTTTTAAACAAGCCAAGATGAGCATGGACAAGAACAAATCCATCCGGTACCCTTGCTCTTCTTGTGAGAGAACATTCCCGTCGCAATTTGCATTGAGAATTCACGAGAAGTCGGTGCATAAGTCGGATAAAGTTTTTCAGTGTAAGTTCTGTGAAAAGCAGTTCAAGTTCGAAGTGATCATAAGATCCATGAAAGCCTGCATGAAGACTACAATGGGGTATCATCCGAAGCTTATAAATTTAAATGCAGATATTGCGGAAAGGGACTACAACATAAGTCAGATTGGAAACTACATGAAGCACTTCACGAAGCAGCAGGGAAAGAGTTTCCTTGTGATCAATGCGATACGGTGTTCAAAAACAAATCGGAGATGAAACATCACCGTCGAAGTCATTTCGCGATAAACTTCCCAAACCGACCAAATGTCCCGACTGCATTTAAACGTTCATATGGGGGTACGCAACTACGAGATCACAAGAAAACGCACTGGGTTGAAAAACCATTTTTATGTGTGTACTGTCGCACAAGATTTAAAACTCAGGAAGAATTGACGGAGCATGAGCCGATGCATACCAAAGACAAGCGCCACCAGTGTCAGATATGTAACAGACGATTTAAGGACAAAGCACACATTCGTGACACATGTTAATTCACACTGGTGAGAAACCATTTCCTTGTCGCTATTGCGATAAAGCATTTCGGCAAATCGGTCAGCGACGCACACATGAACGTGTCCACACACGCGAGACTCCATTTGAGTGCGACATATGCAAGCGTGCTTTCCTCTATTGGACATCTCTCCGGGTGCACAAAAAGAGTCACTATAAAGGAAAACCGGCAGAAGAGGTTGAAAAATTATTAAAGAAACCTAGAGTTACAGCTAAAAAGAAAGCTACAGCGAGTAAAGAGAAGAAGAAGAAGCAAGTCAGTTCTGCTGGTCAGACATCGTTTGGAACTCAGCAACAGCAGACTTCATGTGATCAACAACAACAGCAACAGCAGCAGTCACAGCAAGTGTCAGCAATAGTGAGCATCCAAAGCATACAACAACAGAGTCAAGAAACAAGCGCTCCTCAGCAACACGAGTTGCCATCGGTATCTACACAGTTACCACAAAACATGCAGCCACCACCTGTAGCAGTGCCACCACCAAACTTACGCCAAAACATGAACCTTCCAATACACCTAACGATCCCATCGAACACAGAACAAATGCAGGTGGAACACATTGCATCCCAGCTACAAAGACCTCCAGATGAACTTCATCACCAGCAAGCACACCATCCACCTGACAACCACTGGGAATCGCTCCACACCAGATACTTGAATAACCCACCTCCTCAGACCTGGCAACAACCGCCGCCTAATTGGCCAAGCTTAGCGAGTGCACCACAGCCAATGCAGAATCCGGGACTAGCTGGGAAATGGCACCTGCGGGTAATTGGGCTGGGGCAGGTGCTACAGGGCCACCTGCAGCACATCAGAGTCATGCCTCTTCGATTCTAACGAGTGCATTATATGGTATTATACAGAGGGATAATGATGGGAGGGGATTCCAACAGTGAATAGCAGACAAGAGTAGAATATGGATGAATCACATACAATTTCAAACAAGAGTTCTTAAAAAAGGACAAAGTCCGCAGATAAACATAGAAAAGAGAGTACAACAAAAGATAGAAAAACAAAAGAAAAAAAAGCAGTGGCAAAATTCAATTAAAACCAACTTTTATCGAACCCATGCATGCATCCGAACAATAGTCCTCCTATTTTGCTTCTGCCTAGAGGAGCATTAAGTCATGCTACCAAAGACCAAATACCAAAAATTAAAGGTATTTTTGAAGCAAACACTTCGATATTTTGATGATTTAAAAATCATCAAAATCTGTCAGTTACGGTGAGTTACCTACGCATATTTTGGGGGGGGCTTTAGCGCCTAGCCCCCGGGTCAAAGTAGAGGCGGCAAAAAAAGCGAAGGGCGGCTGAAGAAGAAGGCGGCAAAAACAAAGGGGCGGCAAAACAAATGAACAAAGAAAAAAGGGCGCAAAAAATTGAAAAAGCTTTTAGGGCGCTAGCGCCTAAAATCCCCCTTTTTTTTTGCTCTTCACTTTTTTCAAACGACCGTGAAAAAATTGGGTCAACCTTTTCGGGCTGTTAAGGAAGGGCGGCAAAATTGTTTCTTCTTCAGCCCCGGGTTGGGGCGGCCACGGCACGCCACTGGTTACCCTCTGTTGGGGAAATGTTTGGTCAACTTAATACATTGTATGTCTTTTAGTAGTTCATTGTACAGGCTGTATCAAACTAAATAGCAAGCCTTGAAATAAGCAGGCGCCAGGAGCAAGTTTGTCCTTGTAGAGCCATCAGTTGCTCCTGTAAAATTCACATGAACCAGGAGCAAGTTTCTAAAACAAATTGCTCCTGGTTCCAGTTTTGAACTTGATGCAGTAGTGCTGGTATGCTATATTGTATGTGCAGAAAAGGATTTACTTTTTGAAAATTGCTCCTGTTTCTTCAGAAATTGCTCCTGGTTCTTGTAAAATCCCACTGAACCAGGAGCATTGTTCAAAAACAATTTGCTCCTGGTTCCAGTCCGCTTATTTCAAGGCTTGCTGAGTAGTCAGTTTTAATATTTATTGACAAGCCTGCTTTTTCCAAATGCAACATTAGATATACTCTTGAAATGACGATAATTTGTGACATGATCTGGTCCACGGGGGCCATGGGAGGCATTTTTGAAAAATGAGTTACTGTAATTATTACATTTACATACAATAGGCTATCATTTACTGAAAATACCAAAGGTCTAGCATACTTGGTTCTAAAGTTATGAAGTTTTTTGATGCCTACTTTCTTATGTATTTTATTGTTTTTTTACTCCACATTTTTACCTTTATCTCAGTTTCAAATTTGCCGCCTTTGGCCCCCATGGACCAGATCGTGTCACATTTATAGTTTTATGACCTTTTCTTACATTATCTATAAATTGGGTTGATCCTATGTTGCATTTTGACATGTCAGTCTTGTCCATAATCACTGGTAACTGACCTACATGTAGGCTTAATCCAATCCCATCATTTCAGAGGTTTTTGACATGAAATTGTCAGCCCATAAAGGGGTACTACACCCCTGCCCAATTTTGTGCCTATTTTTGCATTTTTTTCCAAAAATTATAGCGCATTAGTGACAAGTGAGATATATATAGGGGCAAGGACTACAACTACTGCACTGGAAATTTTATTTCAGCACAGACAACAGTTGTGGAGTTACAGTCAAAAATGAGGGAAAACCAATATTTGATCAATAAATCAATAACTACTTGCATTGAGTTGCTGAATTGTCAGTGCAGTAGTTGTAGTCCTTGCCCCTATAATATACATACATATCTTACTTGTCACCAATGCACTATAATTTTTGAGAAAAATAGGCACAAAATTGGCCAGGGGTGTAGTACCCCCTTAAATATGTATTGATAAGGGAGTTTGGTCGAGTTTCGATTTCATCCCTATATAGGCCAATGACATGGAACATTGGCTATTCCAGATGAAATCCATACACCCCTAGATAGAAGTTTTTTTCCCATACAAGGGGTGCAGATTTCAAGTGCAGTCATCCATGCAGGTAACTCCATTTGAAATTCACACACCCTGTGGGCCTGTGTGTAGAGGGTGTAAGGATTTCAACTAGAATAGCCAAAATTTGTGATCCTGGATAACTGCTGCTTGATCAAATGTATGTACACACAGCATGGAGCATATTTAACATGTGCTTTGAATGGTCATATTCTGGCATATACATGTAGTATTCCATTTGGTAAAGCCTCAGAATGAAACACCAGATGTGCAAAGTTATGCTCTATGTCCTACTACATTGTATATAGGCATATTATATGGTGAATTCTGTTGCCCACGAGGGATGATATACAGTGGAACCTTTTTAACACAAAATCTATGGGCCACAAGTTTCAGTTTGTGTTTATATCAGGATTTTGTGTTATCAGGTACTTTTACAAAAGCAATGCAAGGGACTTCAAAATCACTTTGTATTATCAGGTTTTTAATTTGTGTTAGCAGAATTAAGTGGAATATTGGAATACATGTACCGTACTGACGCGAGTATAGTCCCACCTTCGAGTAAATTTTTGAAAAATTGCAGAAATTTCAAAGTTATTTATTTTTTCGGCTTTGGAGTGTTCCTTTCGAGTATAGTCCCACCCCCAATTTTGAAACATTTTCAACCAAAAACGGGGTGGGACTATACTCGCATCAGTACGGTATATATTATGCCCTGTACTTGTACATTGTAGGCTTTGTACCTGGGGAGGTTTGCAAGCACTAGGAGACATTTTTCCGTGAAAAATCTGTGACTGTTTGAAAAATCTGTGTTGGATCACTTATTAAACAATGCGAGTATTGAATCCAGTAACTTTTCTTCCAAATTTATCTCAGAATTTCATGATTTTATGGCAAAAAAACTATTAAAAAAATAGATAAAAAATGAATTTGCTGTTTCAGCTGACATGGATGCGCTAAGAAAAACAAATTCGCGTGTGGGCTTTGAGACATAACATTTTTTTAGCCTAAAATGAAAGAACAAAACCACACAGGGCTTGCAAATTCTGGGTTGTATAACTGTTAAAAAGTACTTACTGCAGTCATATCTTTCAAGTAGGCTACTTGATGTTTAGTAAAATACAATAACAAAAAATACTAGGCTAAATATTGTATTGTAAAATGATGCAACAGTTCCGATGATTTGTTGTGAAAGAATAAAATAATATTCTGATATTAAACTAAAGTATTGTTTAAATAATTATTCAAGGCATCGCAAGATTAGTGTTTTAAAATATTGAGTTCAAATCCCACTGTCGCGTCTTTTATCATAATGGGTGTCTATCACGCAAAGTAGTTTTCCGTTAAAGATAATGTCATTATGATAACAGTCATTGTCTGTGCTGACGAAACGAAATTGGACCGGGGGCAATTAGCAAAAATGACCATGGGAATGCTTCCTCTGAAAGACCCCTGTTTTTGGACTGCGCAGCTGCAAAAGACCCCTGAATTTTACCAAAACAGCCCGCTGAAAGACCCCTGATGTTGATAATTTCAGCTGGAAAAAACCCCATAATTTGCCCATTCCACACATTCCTTGTTTTTTCCACGCAGTTTTCAACCAGAAAGCCAAAATAAAAAAACCCTTGATTTTGACCAACAGTGTATCTACAGAAGATAGCAAGCAAAGCAAAACACATTCAAAATAATAATGTTCCAAAATAACATTGCCCAACATGCGTTCTAGATGATGATGATTCAGTGCGCAAAATGAGAGGATTCAGTGCGCTAATCCCGGGGCTGATAAAACGGCTATAATTTGCCGGTCGCCTAGAAAAAAAAAAAATCGGCATTAGGCCGAATGCAAAGCTATAAAGAAATGTTAAAATGAAGAAACTGACCAAAATTTAAAACGGCAATTTATAACGGCACTTCATATAGCAGAGATTATTGGGAACATGCAGGAAATAAAATAAGAAAGAAAACAAAAAATCAAAAGAAAACAAAACAAAAAACAATGATGATTCATTCAGTACGCAAAAAATAGGCCTATTTTCTGTCTCAGATAAACCCGGCATGATTGCTATCTTCGGTAGACAGTCATATCATTAAAAAAATCATATAAAGTAAAAGAATAGAGGTATGAATCATTTTCTTTGCAGGCCCTAAATGCTATCTACAGAAGATAGTAAGCAAAGCAAAACACATTCAAAATAATAATGTTCCAAAATAACATTGCCCAAAACGCGTTCTAGATGATGATGACCCCAGACAAACAAGAACCTAGACCTATAACTTTGGTTTGCGTAGTGAAGTCAACACTGCTTAGCAACGATTTTGACAAGGACGCAACCCGGACGCAAACAAGCAGACATTTTCGCGTCTACAGAACATGTTGCGTTTGACGCGGGCGATAACGGCGCAGCAATCACGCAAACGATCGCGTTTTTCGTTCCAGACATGAACGCTTATTTCTCCGCGTCCGACCACCCGACCAAAATCACCTTGGATACGTGGCTTCACCTACTGCCATGGTTAGGGATGGGCAGTTACAGGTCTAGGTGGTATGTCTATGATGATGACTCAGTGCGCAAAATGAGAGGATTCAGTGCGCAAATCCCGGGGCGGATAAAACGGCTATAATTTGTCGCTCGCCTAGATAAAAAAATCGGCATTAGTCCGAATGCAAAGCTATAAAGAAATGTTAAAATGAAGAAGCTGGCCAAAATTTAAAACGCACTTTATATAGCAGAGATTATTTGGAACATGCAGGAAATAAAATAAGAAAGAAAACAAAAAAGCAAAACAAAAAGAAAACAAAACAAAATACAATGATGATTCATTCAGTACGCAAAAAACTAGACCTATTTTCTCTCTCATGTAAACCCGGCATGATTGCTATCTTCAGTAGACAGTCATATAACTAAAAAATCATTAAAAATAAAGAAAAAGAATAGAGGTATGAATCATTAACTTTGCAGGCCCTAAATGCTATCTACAGAGAATAGTAAGCAAAGCAAAACACATTCAATATAATAATGTTCCAAAATAACATTGCCCAACACGCGTTCTAAATGATGATGATTCAGTGCGCAGATCCCGGGGCCGATAAAACGGCTATAATTTGCCGCTCGCCTAGAGAAAAAAATCGGCATTAGGCCGAATGCAAAGCGATAAAGAAATGTTAAAATGAAGAAGCTGACCAAAATTTAAAACGGCACTTTATATAGCAGAGATTATTGGGAACATGCAGAAAATAAAATAAGAAAGAAAACAAAAAAGCAAAACAAAAAGAACACAAAACAAAAAATGATGATGATTCATTCAGTACGCAAATAACTAGGCCTATTTTCTGTCTCATACAAACGCGGCATGATTGATATCTTCAGTAGACAGTCATATCATTAAAAAATCATTAAATATAAAGAAAAAGAATAGAGGTATGAATCATTTTCTTTGCAGCCCCTAAATGCTATCTATACAGAAGATAGTAAGCAAAGTAAAACACATTCAAAATAATAATGTTCCAAAATAACATTGCCCAACACGCGTTCTAAATGATGATGATTCAGTGCGCAAAATGAGAGGATTCAGTGCGCAAATCCCGGGGCCGATAAAACGGCTATAATTTACCGCTCGCCTAGAGAAAAAAATCGGCATTAGGCCGAATGCAAAGCTATAAAGAAATGTTAAAATGAAGAAACTGACCAAAATTTAAAACGGCAATGATTCATTCAGTACGCGAAAAACTAGGCCTATTTTCTGTCTCATATAAACCCGGCATGATTGCTATCTTCGGTAGACAGTCATATCATTAAAAAAAACATTAAATATAAAGAAAAAGAATAGAGGTATGAATCATTTTCTTTGCAGGCCCTAAATGCTATCTACAGAGAATAGTAAGCAAAGCAAAACACATTCAATATAATAATGTTCCAAAATAACATTGCCCAACACGCGTTCTTGATGATGATGATTCAGTGCGCAAAATGAGGGGATTCAGTGCGCAGATCCCGGGGCCGATAAAACGGCATTAATTTGTCGCTCGCCTAGATAAAAAATCGGCATTAGGCCGAATGCAAAGCGATAAAGAAATGTTAAAATGAAGAAGCTGCCCAAAATTTAAAACAGCACTTTATATAGCAGAGATTATTGGGAACATGCAGGAAATAAAATAAGAAAGAAAACAAAAAGCAAAACAAAAAGAAAACAGAACAAAAAACAATGATGATTCATTCAGTACGCAAACAACTGGACCTATTTTCTGTCTCATGTAAACCCGGTATGATTGCTATCTTCGGTAGACAGTCATATCATTAAAAAAATTATTAAATATAAAGAAAAAGAATAGAGATATGAATCATTTTCTTTGCAGGCCCTAAATGCTATCTACAGAAGATAGTAAGCAAAGCAAAACACATTCAAAATAATAATGTTCCAAAATTACATTGCCCAACACGCGTTCTAGATGATGATGATTCAGTGCGCAAAATGAGAGGATTCAGTGCGCAAATCCCGGGATCGATAAAACGGCTATAATTTGTCGCTCGCCTAGATAAATAAATCGGCATTAGGCCGAATGCAAAGCTATAAAGAAATGTTAAAATGAAGAAACTGACCAAAATTTAAAACGGCACTTTATATAGCAGAGATTATTTGGAACATGCAGGAAATAAAATAAGAAAAAGAAAACAAAAAAGCAAAACAAAAAGAAACCAAACAAAAAACAATGATGATTCATTCAGTACGCAAAAAATAGGCCTATGTTCTGTCTCATATAAACCCGGCATGATTGCTATCTTCGGTAGACAGTCATATAACTAAAAAATCATAAAAAATAAAGAAAAAGAATGGAGGTATGAATCATTAACTTTGCAGGCCCTAAATGCTATCTTCGGTAGACAGTCATATCATTAAAAAAAATCATTAAATATTAAATAAAATAACATTGCCCAAAACGCGTTCTAGATGATGATGATTCAGTGCGCAAAATGAGAGGATTCAGTGCGCAAATCCCGGGGCCGATAAAACGGCTATAATTTGTCGCTCGCCTAGATAAAAAATCGGCATTAGGCCGAATGCAAAGCTATAAAGAAATGTTAAAATGAAGAAACTGACCAAAATTTAAAACGGCACTTTATATAGCAGAGATTATTTGGAACATGCAGGAAATAAAATAAGAAAGAAAACAAAAAGCAAAACAAAAAGAAACCAAACAAAAACAATGATGATTCATTCAGTACGCAAAAAATAGGCCTATGTTCTGTCTCATATAAACCCGGCATGATTGCTATCTTCGGTAGACAGTCATATAACTAAAAAATCATAAAAAATAAAGAAAAAGAATGGAGGTATGAATCATTAACTTTGCAGGCCCTAAATGCTATCTACAGAAGATAGTAAGCAAAGCAAAACACATTCAAAATAATAATGTTCCAAAATAACATTGCCCAAAACGCGTTCTACATGATGATGATTCAGTGCGCAAAATGAGAGGATTCAGTGCGTAAATCCCGGGGCCGATAAAACGGCTATAATTTGCTGCTCGCCTAGATAAAAGGCTCGGCATTAGTCCGAATGCAAAGCTATAAAGAAATGTTAAAATGAAGAAACTGACCAAAATTTAAAACGGCACTTTATATAGCAGAGATTATTTGGAACATGCAGGAAATAAAATAAGAAAGAAAACAAAAAAGCAAAACAAAAAGAAACCAAACAAAAAACAATGATGATTCATTCAGTACGCAAAAAATAGGCCTATGTTCTGTCTCATATAAACCCGGCATGATTGCTATATTCGGTAAACAGTCATATCATAAAAAAAAAATCATTAAATATAAAGAACAAAAGAATAGAGGTATGAATCATTTTCTTTGCAGGCCCTAAATGCTATCTACAGAAGATAGTAACCAAAGCAAAACACATTCAAAATAATAATGTTCCAAAATAACATTGCCCAAAACGCGTTCTAGATGATGATGATTCAGTGCGCAAAATGAGAGGATTCAGTGCGTAAATCCCGGGGCCGGTAAAACGGCTATAAATTGTCGCTCGCCTAGATAAAAAAAATCGGCATTAGGCCGAATGCAAAGCTATAAAGAAATGTTAAAATGAAGAAGCTGACCAAAATTTAAAACGGCACTTTATATAGCAGAGATTATTGGGAACATGCAGGAAATAAAATAAGAAAAAAAAAAAAAAAGGAAAACAAAAAGAAAACAAAACAAAAAACAATGATGATTCATTCATTTTTTACGCAAAAAACTAGACCTATTTTCTGTCTCATGTAAACCCGGTATGATTGCTATCTTCGGTGACAGCCATATCATTAAAAAAATCATTAAATATAAAGAAAAAGAATAGAGATATGAATCATTTTCTGTGCAGGCCCTAAATGCTATCTACAGAAGATAGTAAGCAAAGCAAAACACATTCAAAATAATAATGTTCCAAAATAACATTGCCCAACACGCGTTCTACATGATGATGATTCAGTGCACAAAATGAGAGGATTCAGTGCGCAAATTCCGGGGCCGATAAAACGGCTATATAATTTGTCGCTCGCCTAGATAAAAAAAAATCGGCATTAGGCCGAATGCAAAGCTATAAAGAAATGTTAAAATGAAGAAGCTGACCAAAATTTAAAACGGCACTTTATATAGCAGATATTATTTGGAACATGCAGGAAGTAAAATAAGAAAGAAAACAAAAGAGCAAAACAAAAAGAAAACAAAACAAAAAACAATGATGATTCATTCAGTACGCAAAAAACTAGTCCTATCATCTGTCTCATGTAAACCCGGTACACTGCAAATTTTCCCGAACACATGACGCTTCTCAGACGCCTTCGAGGTGTTCATAATTGTCTCTTAGAACACTAGTGTTTTTGAAAATATGATAAGCCTTGGACATTAGTGTTCTTTTAGTATAATGTAGAACACACAGTATTGATCAGACGTGTCACAAGTGTTCTGATTGATTATATTGAATACTGGTGTTCAAAAATGGAACGCATGTAACGCGAGAAATACACGGTGCTCCTTTGAAGGAGGGATATAAGTAACATCAACAACAATGGCGATGCAACATGGAAACGCTATTCCAAACTGTCTTTTTCAAGACAAATGGGATGATGATAGTGAGAGTAAATTGAAGGATTTAGGGAAGAATAAAATTCAGGGCAACTTTGAGAGCGACTCGGAGCCCGTATATCTGTTGACAGCGATGAACAAACATCGGAGAGACACGAGAAGGCGAGATGGCCGGGCAGTTAACTTAAGGCGTTGCGCTGTCGGCCGGGAGATACGATCAGCGAGGGTTCGAGCCTTGGGTTTGCCTTAGGTGAAAACTCTTGGATTTCATCGGAATTCTTCGGAACACCGCCAATATCTTGTTTATACTACCATGCATTTGTTTATTGTCGAGTAATGAGATTTTGAAAAAGTATAAAGGTTGAACACCAGCATTCTGAAAATCAATGTTTGAACACGTGTCATGTGTTAAAAAACCGTTACATTTCTTTCATGTGTCCGAGGTGTTCATAGATAGTGATTTTGAACACCAGTGTTTAAAGGATTAGAACACGTTACACTAGTGTTTTGAGGTAATAACACCTGTGTTCTCTACATTAACACTAGGGTTCTCTAACTAAGTTGAACACGTGTCATGTGTTAAAAAACCGTTATACATTAATGAACGCGTTCCATGTGTTCTGGCCAATTTGCAATGTATGATTGCTATCTTCGGTAGACAGTCATATCATTAAAAAAAATCATTAAATATTAAATAAAATAACATTGCCCAAAACGCGTTCTAGATGATGATGATTCAGTGCGCAAAATGAGAGGATTCAGTGCGCAAATCCTGGGGCCGATAAAACGGCTATAATTTGTCGCTCGCCTAGATAAAAAAATCGGCATTAGGCCGAATGCAAAGCTATAAAGAAATGTTAAAATGAAGAAACTGACCAAAATTTAAAACGGCACTTTATATAGCAGAGATTATTTGGAACATGCAGGAAATAAAATAAGAAAGAAAAAAAAAAGCAAAACAAAAAGAAACCAAACAAAAAACAATGATGATTCATTCAGTACGCAAAAAATAGGCCTATGTTCTGTCTCATATAAACCCGGCATGATTGCTATCTTCGGTAAACAGTCATATCATAAAAAAAATCATTAAATATAAAGAACAAAAGAATAGAGGTATGAATCATTTTCTTTGCAGGCCCTAACTGCTATCTACAGAAGATAGTAACCAAAGCAAAACACATTCAAAATAATAATGTTCCAAAATAACATTGCCCAAAACGCGTTCTAGATGATGATGATTCAGTGCGCAAAATGAGAGGATTCAGTGCGCAAATCCCGGGGCCGGTAAAACGGCTATAAATTGTCGCTCGCCTAGATAAAAAAATCGGCATTAGGCCGAATGCAAAGCTATAAAGAAATGTTAAAATGAAGAAGCTGACCAAAATTTAAAACGGCACTTTATATAGCAGAGATTATTGGGAACACGCAGGAAATAAAATAAGAAAGAAAACAAAAAAGGAAAACAAAAAGAAACCAAACAAAAAACAATGATGATTCATTAATTTTTTCCGCAAAAAACTAGGCCTATTTTCTGTCTCATGTAAACCCGGCATGATTGCTATCTTCGGTAGACAGCCATATCATTAAAAAAAAATCATTAAATATAAAGAAAAAGAATAAATAAATAAATAAAGAAATAAAGAAATTTATAAAGCGCATTATGCCAGGCCTCAATGCGCTGAACAGAGAGCTAAACTTACTAATACATTATGCAAAAACTACAAAAGTACATATTCTATAAGGCATAATACAACCAATACAAATTAATTATAGAAAACACATTAGAAACATTATAAAGCAATTACACTTGACAAGAGAAACATAATAGCATATCATATAATGAACAAAAGCATGATAATTATAAACAACACACTAAAATCCAAATCACTACCCGAATCCCCTGAAAATTTGAAGCCCACAGAAATCACCCTGACAGACCAAGGTAGACAACCGTTGACCAGCACATGACAAACAATCGTCCACCCGAGCCAGCCAAAAAATTTGTCCCCGAGCAAAACACGCCAGAGACTCAAATAGTGATCCAGGTCCTAATGTGAAGACATAATAATTCAAAAACAGCAATTTCACAATATACAAATTAAATATCATTAACAAATTTACATCGATACATATAGCCTATATATATATAATAGAAACATTTGATTTAAAAGCGTGGATTTGGTCCGCTGAATCAAAACGCGAAAATAACAAACCCGACCGGCGGGGGCCCTGCTGGAGAGGAGAGGTTGCCAGCACTTCACTCTCAGCGGCTTCATCAGCAAGTCGCTCAATCAAATGCAGCAGGGCCGGCCATAAACAAAGCAGAAGTAACACGCAGAAATGATAACCCTGGAGAGGAGAGGTTACCAGCACATCACTCTCAGCGAGATGATCAGCATCTCGCTCCTGTGAGATGGAAAACAGGCAGGGTTGAAAACAAAATTAATTAAATATTAAAAAGATGTGTCTTCAGACGACTCTTGAAGGACGACACCGTAATAGAAGAGCGAACTTGAAGCGGTAGATTGTTCCAGAGTGAAGGAGCTGCATACACAAATGCACGCTCACCATAGAATTTGGTTGATGGTCGACTTGTGACAGTCAGAGATAACTTGTTTGATGAACGAAGATTGCGAACTGGTTTGTAGTAAGTGACGATATCGGAGATGTATTGAGGGGCGAGTTGATTGAGAGCCTTGTATGTCATGAGCAAGATCTTGTAAGCTGCACGTTTCTTGATGGGAAGCCAATGAAGCGATTGTAAGACTGGGGTAATGTGCTGAGATCGAGGAGTGCGAGCGACTAACCGGGCTGCTGTGTTCTGAATCAGCTGAAGTTTTGTGATGAAGGAATCAGGAAGACCATAGACTAAGGCGGTGCAGGAGTCCAGCCGAGAGGTGACAAAAGCGTGAACTAATTTGGCAGCAGTTTCGTCGTCGATGAAATGACGTATTTGCCCTATTTTCCGTATGGCCGCCATAGCAGACCTGCAGATACTGTCAATATGATCCTTCATGCAGAGGTTGCCCAGTGGGCACAATTGGTTGCTACTATGTTGTGTCAACGTCAATATCTAACGTTGGACGACGGTTGCCTGGAGGATGGATATGAAAGTTTTTTTGATGCCAAAATAGAACGTTGGTGCGACGTCCACATTCAGCGTTGTGCAGACGTTAGCCAACGTCGATCCAACATTGACCCAACCCTAATAAAGATGTAATTTGTGACGTTGGGCTAACATAATATCGTTGATGTTGGGCCAATGTTATTAATCCATCCATTGACCAACGTTAAACCAACCATTAATCCAACGTTAATCCAACCATTGGCAAGTAACCCCAAAGAGACGAAAAATCATGAAAAAAAGAAAGAAAAATATTATTTAGTAGCATATACTCTGCTTACACAGAGTCTTACACTTCATACTGTCTATATTACAACGGAAGCAAATTTCCTAGCTTAATTTTACACATAACACATACCTTGATGTACCTTCCGGGATTTGAACCCATGACCTTTGGATTATGAGACTGATGCCCTACTGACTGAGCTAACGGGGTTTACATATTCGATGAAGTGTTTTAAGTTAATATAAGCAATATTTTGATGGCTAAACCTGCTAAAGTGAATAATTTAAAGGATATTGATCAAATTTACTGTAAATATTGATAAAATTTACTAAATTTGTTGATTTTTTTCTTTCTTTTTTTTAAATAAAAAATCTTACTGACGATTGAATTCCAAAGTTTTATTGTTATTATAAATATAATTATATATTTATTAGGTTTATATATTACATTATCACTAAGCATTATATTCATCACCATCATCATCATCATCATCATCATCATCATCATCATCATCATCATCATCATCATCACCATCATCATCAACATCATCATCATCATCATCATGAGTTGCAACATCATCATCATCCTCATCATTATTAGGGCCTATTATTATTATTAGTTTATCTAGTGGGCTTTTATAGTCTTTATTTAATGTTACACTTTAATACGCCTAGTAAATAGAAAATTTTGGACCAACTTGACCATTCCGATGACTTGGAAACAGTAGGCCGTCAACTGTCATGCTGTTTACCAACGTTGGTCCGATATCGCGGACGGCATTCTGACCGTCATATTAAGGTTTGTGCGACGTTCCCAATCTCGGCGTAAGAAACTGTCATTTTAAGAAATAAATAAATAAATGTAGACATTTATATAGCGCTTTATGCCGTAAACAGCCTCTAAGCGCTTTACATTTATTCCGCCGTCATTAGAATATGTCGGAACCACGTTTGCAGCCTACAAGTGGCGCAGGGTCCATCAGTACAACGACTGTGACTACCCCTAACAGCTTCCCATTGCACCTGGGTGGGGTGAGGCAAGCGAGGCAAAGCGCCTTGCCCAAGGGCGCAACACGGTGGTGGGACGGGGAATCGAACCCACGCACGTCGAGCAAGGCTCCCAGATTATGAGTCCAAGGCCGTAACCACTGAGCCACCGTGCCAGACAATACTAGCCAAATGCAACATATTTATCGTCAGTCGTACCGATGTCGTCAATGAAGTGTTACCGTACTTCAACGTTAGTATTGAGGTCATACGACAACCAGCGTATGGCAGACGATGTCGTCAAAAGAAGTGTTACCTCAACGTTATATTGAGATCGTACAACAATCATTGCACGGCAGTCATTATGTGACCTTAATACAACGTCTTTATCGCAGTTGTACCGATGTCGTCAATAAAGTGTTGCTTCAACGTTAGTATTGAGGTCATACGACAACCATCGTACGGCAGACGTTGTTGCGACGTCTTCAATCATTGGTGCACCGATGTCGTCAATGGAGTGTTACCTCAACGTTATATTGAAGTCGTACGACAACTGTCGCAGGGTAGTCAATAGGTGACGTTAATGCAACATCTTTATTGTCAGTTGTACTGATGTCGGCAATGAAGTGTTGCCTCAACGTTATATTGAAGTCGTACGACAACTGTCGCAGGGTAGTCAACAGGTGACGTTAATGCAACATCTTTATTGTCAGTTGTACTGATGTCGGCAATGAAGTGTTGCCTCAACGTTGTATTGAAGTCGTACGACGATCGTCTTACGGCCGACATTACCACAACGTTTGTGCGACGTCGTCACTAATAGGTGTACTGACGTCCTAGATTATTACTTGCGTTAACGTTGGAATTTGGTTGCCCGACGTCCGATCTTATTACAACGTCCATACAACGTAGTTTTTCCCGATTGTGCCCACTGGGTGGAGTCGAATATGGCGCCAAGATTCCGTGCACAAGATGAAGGGGAGATGACGGAATCGCCTATGACTAAAAAACGGTGAAGGCATGTTGACGGTGGTGAACCGAGAACGGATATAAAGAAGCTCGGTTTTGGCGTCGTTTAACACCAGCCTATTATCAACGGCCCATCGCCTCACTTCAGCGATACATTTCTCAAGAACACGGATAGCATGTTCACGATCTTCTGGTTTAAATGTAATGTAAAGTTGAGTATCATCAGCGTATGCTACTGTTGAAATGCCATAGGAAGTAATGATATCTTGGAGAGGAGCACTGTAAAGGATAAACATTAAAGGACCGGCAACTGATCCTTGGGGAACTCCACAATCTAAGGTAACTTTCTTTGAGATGCAGCCATTCACTGCAACAGATTGGGTTCTACACTCAAGATAAGACTTTATCCACGTCAGTACGGTGCCATTGATGCCATATCTTGTTGCAAAACGCTGAAGTAGAAGCTGATGATCAATAGTATCAAATGCGCAGGAGAAATCTAGCAACACCAAGAATGCTTCCTTACCCTTATCGAGTGCACACAGGATGTCATTTTGTACACGCACCAATGCAGTTTCCGTGCCATGATTTTGACGATAGGCCGATTGCATGGTGGCAATGAGATTGTGTTCACGGAGGTAAACCTGTAATTGGCTGATGACGATGCGTTCGATCAGTTTACCGAGGAACTTCAAATTAGAGATCGGACGATAGTTGCTAAGATCATCACGATCCAATTTAACCTTCTTAAGAAGAGGAGACACAACAGCGTGCTTAAGGGTAGCTGGAAAATAACCAGATGCCAGCGAATGATTGACAACTTTAGTCACCATCGGAAGAAGTTCAGGGATGCTTTCCTTGAAAATACAAGAAGGTAATGGATCAAGTAGACATGATGTAATGTGAGACTGCTTGATCACATCTAACACTTCATCTTCAGAAACAGGTTGGAAAGTCTCAAATGAAGTGCAACAAGTAGCATCTGGTGTAGGAGCAGACGAAGTCGTATGCGAGCAATTCAGACGATGGCGAAGAGTGCTGATCTTAGTGTGGAAGTAATCAGCGAACTGATCAGCAAGATCATTCGAGGAATCATGAGTTGGCAACACGGTATCAACCTTCGGCTTCACGAGCTTGTCAACAACCCGAAACAAATCACGTTGATCAGCATCAGCAAGTTCTTTGCGATGATAAGATGTTTTAGCATCATCGAGGAGTTGTTTATACGATGAACACTGATCAGCATAGAGTTCTTTATGAACAGATAGTCCAGATTTCTTGAACTGCCTCTCACGTTTGCGTCTCTCCTGCTTTGCTGCTCGAAGAGCGTCACTGTACCATGGTTCATGCGGACGAAGAATAACACTACGTTCAAGCTCAGGAGCATGATGGTCGAGTAGATCACGCAAGATGGAGTCATACTTCTCAGCGTATGAATCGACGCTATCTAATGATTGACAGTCTGAAGATAACAAAGGAGACGCACGAATATCAGACCGAAATTGATCGATATCGATGCTACGGAGTTTGCGACTTCGAACGAACTTTCTGGAGGGAGGGGGTCGGGTGAGGTTGATCTGACATTTCACTCCAAAATGATCAGATGGTAGGTGGTCGTGAACAGAGATGGATGAAACGAGATCATCTGTTTTGCGACAGATCAGCAGATCTATGGTGTGTCCACCGATGTGAGTTGGATAAAGTACGTGTTGTTGAAGATCGTGGGTCTGCAGAATGTCTTGGAAACTAGATGCTAGGCGATCATTAGCATCGTCAACATGTACATTAAAATCACCTGTAATTAGCAGGCGAGTAGACACAAGTTGAAGCGCTGTAAGCAGTGATGAAAATTCTTCCAGAAACATTGCATTAGTGAGTTTGTTCTTTTTGTTTGGATGGGGCCGATATATCACAATTAGACAAAGCGATGTAGAGCCCGATGAAATATTCAACTCCATACGTTCAAAAGAAGCAAATTCTGTGATGTCATTAATTTTAACTTGAAAACCTGGCCTGACGAGAACGGCACCACCACCCGCTCTACTAAGACGAGGCGAGTGATGGAGGTCATAATTGGGAAGGGTGTTCTTGATGTCAGCAAGGGCACGGCTATCTCGTTCATCCCCAGTTAGCCAAGATTCTGTTACTGCTAAGATATCCAAGTTATTAGAAATAACAAAGTCACACAATGAGGTAGACTTGGTTTTTGCATTCACTGAACGTGCATTCCACACGGCAAATCGTACTCGAGCATTATGGGACTGACCTCGATCTATTTTCACATTGATGAGATTGTTCGTTGATGAGATGGACGGGCAGTTAACTTAAGGCGTTGCGCTGTCGGCCGGGAGATACGATCAGCGAGGGTTCGAGCCTTGGGTTTGCCTTAGGTGAAAACTCTTGAATTTCATCGGAATTCTTCGGAACACCGCCAATATCTTGTTTATACTACCATGCATTTGTTTATTGTCGAGTAATGAGATTTTGAAAAAGTATAAATAAAGGTTGAACACCAGCATTCTGAAAATCAATGTTTGAACACGTGTCATGTGTTAAAAAACCGTTACATTTCTTTCATGTGTCCGAGGTGTTCATAGATAGTGATTTTGAACACCAGTGTTTAAAGGATTAGAACACGTTACACTAGTGTTTTGAGGCAATAACACCTGTGTTCTCTACATTAACACTAGTGTTCTCTAACTAAGTTGAACACGTGTCATGTGTTAAAAAACCGTTATACATTAATGAACGCGTTCCATGTGTTCTGGCCAATTTGCAATGTATGATTGCTATCTTCGGTAGACAGTCATATCATTAAAAAAATCATTAAATATAAAGAAAAAGAATAGAGATATGAATCATTTTCTTTGCAGGCCCTAAATGCTATCTACAGAAGATAGTAAGCAAAGCAAAACACATTCAAAATAATAATGTTCCAAAATAACATTGCCCAACACGCGTTCTCTAGATGATGATGATTCAGTGCGCAAAATGAGAGGATTCAGTGCGCAAATCCCGGGGCCGATAAAACGGCTATAATTTGCCGCTCGCCTAGAGAAAAAAAGTCAAAGAGAAATGTTAAAATGAAGAAGCTGACCAAAATTTAAAACCGCACTTTATATAGCAGAGATTATTGGGAACATGCAGGAAATAAAATAAGAAAGAAAACAAAAAAGCAAAACAAAAATCAAAACAAAACAAAAAACAATGATGATTCATTCAGTACGCAAAAAAACTAGGCCTATTTTCTGTCTCATATAAACCCGGCATGATTGCTATCTTCGGTAGACAGTCATGTCATTAAAAAATCATTAAATATAAAGAAAAAGAATAGAGGTATGAATCATTTTCTTTGCAGGCCCTAAATACTATCTACAGAAGATAGTAAGCAAAGAAAAACACATTCAAAATAATAATGTTTCAAAATAACATTACCCAACACGCGTTCTAGATGATGATGATTCAGTGCGCAAAATGAGAGGATTCAGTGCGCAAATCCCGGGGCCGATAAAACGGCTATAATTTGTCGCTCGCCTAGAGAAAAAAATCGGCATTAGGCCGAATGCAAAGCTATAAAGAAATGTTAAAATGAAGAAGCTGACCAAAATTTAAAACGGCACTTTATATAGCAGAGGTTATTTGGAACATGCAGGAAATAAAATAAGAAAGAAAACAAAAAAGCAAAACAAAAAACAATGATGATTGCTTCAGTACGCAAAAAACTAGGCCTATTTTCTGTCTCATGTAAATCCGGCATGATTGCTATCTTCGGTAGACAGTCATATCATTAAAAAAAATCATTAAAAATAAAGAAAAAGAATAGAGGTATGAATCATTTTCTTTGCGGGCCCCAAATGCTATCTACAGAAGATAGCAAGCAAAGCAAAACACATTCAAAATAATAATGTTTCAAAATAACATTACCCAACACGCGTTCTAGATGATGATGATTCAGTGCGCAAAATGAGAGGATTCAGTGCGCAAATCCCGGGGCCGATAAAACGGCTATAATTTGTCGCTCGCCTAGAGAAAAAAATCGGCATTAGGCCGAATGCAAAGCTATAAAGAAATGTTAAAATGAAGAAGCTGACCAAAATTTAAAACGGCACTTTATATAGCAGAGGTTATTTGGAACATGCAGGAAATAAAATAAGAAAGAAAACAAAAAAGCAAAACAAAAAACAATGATGATTGATTCAGTACGCAAAAAACTAGGCCTATTTTCTGTCTCATGTAAATCCGGCATGATTGCTATCTTCGGTAGACAGTCATATCATTAAAAAAAATCATTAAAAATAAAGAAAAAGAATAGAGGTATGAATCATTTTCTTTGCAGGCCCTAAATGCTATCTACAGAAGATAGCAAGCAAAGCAAAACACATTCAAAATAATAATGTTCCAAAATAACATTGCCCAACACGCGTTCTAGACTAGACTAAGGACCATTTCGGAAAGGTATTGTATATTTAGCTTTAGAGTGATATAAGGAGTGCGATAATCACATTTTTTTTTGTTCACGCAAGTGAACGTTAATGCCACTTGCACCCACATCTCATATTATACAGTTTATCCCTTACATAGTCTGTGTGCTAGCCTATTTTAACCCACCAACCCTGTGGTTAAGAGGCTAGGAAATATATATCTCATATCCTCGTTTGTATGCCTTTATGCCCTATCTAATCCTGTTCCCATGACAAGGACTATTTAGCCCATTTAATTTTGCAGTGAGACTGCTCAGTGTAGGAAATTTTAGCCTTTTTTATTAAACATGTTTGCAATTTGCTTCTTATAGCCATCACATGCTGACAATACACATAACTGATTGGTTAATAAAAGCTAGGCAGGTCACTATGGTCAGTATAATTAGCTATAATTCATTTACTTAGTGATAAGGCATATCATTTGTATACCTATTCAGCAAGCTGCAATAGGCGATTTACTTCAGAAAAAGTTCAATATAACTACAGTGCACAAATTTAATAGTTGATTGAATGTTTATTGACTCTTGTAATAACCAATTAATTTGTGTATAAACATATCCAATGTATATATAATATATCTTCTGTTACAAAATAATAATTGGTGTAAAAAGCTGGGATATGAGACAAATAAAGCTAGCAAGACCACAAAAATGTAGTGTAATTTGTTAACTTTAGTGATAAGGCATCTATAAAAGCATCTAGAAAACTATTCAATAAAATAATTCGAGATTGCTTCCAAATAAAACTTCTTTTAAAAAGGAATGGGGCGTCCAACGGGAAATAGCATCTGATGGGCTGATGCAGTGGACATTTTGATGTAATTTTCTTCGTAGTAATAGCCAAATTGTGGCTTAAAACCTAAATGCAAAATGATGTTTTTGACATTTATTTTGCAGAGTCAAGATGCAAGTATCATTTAAGTGCCCCAAATTACTTATTTATTGCCAAATCAGTGCAGAAGGTTAGTATAATAGAATATTGAAAGTTAGACCAACGTAGCTCAAAGTACTATACACCTGATCCGTGAACTTTGTCTTTTTTAAACACAAATTCTTGTTTATAGTGTGATTGTGTCCCCCCTGGGGTGGGGGTGTGGGGGGGACTTGAATTCTGGCCGCGCAGTGCCGCCGACAAGGGGTGGGGGATTAAGGGGGTGCGTTACCCCCGGGCCCGGGGTCCTAGGGGGCCCGTAAGAAATAAAGAAAAATACATTAATGGGCCCATAAAAGCAAACAAACAAACAAAAATCCTCAGGGGGCCCGTAAATATAGGACCCTGGGCATTCATTTTATCCACCGGGCCCGTAATGGCTCTCGGCGGCACAGCGGCCGGTTACCCATGCTCGATCCGAAAAAGTGAGACTAGCACTAGTCTCGGCCGGCCGAGACTAGACTCTCGGGACACTTCTACAATGGGTATCAAATTGTAGCCTGGTCCAGCTTCTAGTCCCGCTCACCTCTTCTAGTCCCCAAAGGATTTTCCGATTCCATGCCCGCGTGTCTTATTTTTTGTAATGTTTGATAAAAAAAACAAAAACAAAATGTGACTTTTTGACTTACAAAAGTTATTTCTGGTACAATAATTGTTGTATTTGTGCACTTGGTCTTATGTGGAGGACTTTCACCGAAACTCCCGGCGAAACTATTCTCGTTTGGTATGTTGGGTTTTTTTGTTTGTTTGTTGTTGTTTTTTTGGTATGTTTATAGAAATTTGGTTCCGCTCCATGCTCCAGGATTTAATATTGTATTTACTATGCAAATAATCACTTTCCTTGCTCCGCAGTGTATCGGAAACTAACCGTTTGTTTTGCTATATAGCCTTCCCTATTTCACGTGTTGAAGGCCACACTCTCCATACCTCAGTAAACATCAAAAGAGAAGCTAGCTGTTCTCAGTGTCAAAAAATGACACGGAATTTCTTGCGCACACCGTGTATAATATTTGTGTATAATGTTGAATAAATAATGCACCTATTAATATTTTAGATAATTTGGATATTATCAAGGTTATATTTCAAATATTTGGATATTTTGGATATTACTATGGCTAATTAGGATAATTTTGATTAATATTCAGATAATTTGGATATTAATATGGCTAATTTGGATATTATTATGGCTATTGGATGATTTAGATATTTAAGATATTTCGAGGGGTGAGTGACACAAAGACGTAACTGCATTTTTGCGAAAATGAGATTTTGATATCAAAAATTTCAGAAGCACTTTCCAATAAACACATAGAAGTAGGCCTACCTCCATTTAGCACCCCATTGAAATCAATGGCCAGTGAAATATAGACTTAACTAAGTAAGTCAATGTAGACTTTAAATTCATTTTTCTGCTAATGGCCAACATGGAGTTACGGTCCTTGTGTCACAGACCCCTCGATTTGTGTATTTCAGTAGGAAGGATTATTTAGTGGTGTGCGCCCTTATGCTTTTAGCGCTATTTGACTAGATTGCCGGCCAGTGACTATTGGGTTATAATATACTTAGTAATCTCAAGTTTGGTTCAGTGCTCATTATTATTCATTACATGACGTACGCCATATGAGACTACCGGTATATAGCCAAGGTCATTGATATCATGAATATTTTATGATAGCGTATAATATATGCATTGAAGGCTTTGAAGAGCTCATCACAGGCTCGGTGATATCATTTCGGAAAGGTATTGTGCTGTATTAGGGAACAAACCAAAAGATCGATGACGTCCTATAAACGTAACTAGTTTCGTTTCTCAGCCGACCCCCTCCCTCCCTGCCAGAAACGTAGTAATGAAATGTTGAAAATTTTGACATAATAATTATAATAACACGTTCTTCAGACCGATGTTTTTGTACAAACGTAATCGAGTATTTTTACCACCTCCCCCCCCCCCAACGAAACTAGTTTCGTTTATAGGACGTCATCGATCTTTTGGTTTGTTCCCTTATAGGTTTTATGCTAAATTTATCGGGGCTGTAATTTTATTCTTTTTTTCGGGGGGGGGGGGGGGTGGACGGAAGACGGGTCTGTGTGGGCGGAAGAAAGGGGATTCATAAACATTTTCTACACAAGATGGTGGGCGGGGGGGTCGTAAAAATTATAATTATAATAATAATAACAATAATAACTTAGGAATTCAATCGTAAGTACGAGTTTTATTTTAATAATTATTACTTTTTAATGAATTTGAAAAAAATCAACATTTACAGGGTGTCTCAGAAAAAATTACCGGGCGAATGAATTTGGATGTAAGTCGAGAAAAAAACGTCAGAATCCAAAAATCTAAACTTCAGCGTGTAGCCCAACTTATTTTGCATCTTATATGCCAATTTGACTGGAATCGGTTGACTGATTGCGAAGAAATGAGCGATTACATAACGCATGCGTCAATTCACTTCATTCCAAGTTTGAAAGAAAGATCATTCAACACAATGCGCACTAGTGGTTTACTGTCAATGTGCTTTATATTTTGTTCTGTGAAGGCCGTTAAGTTCTTGTTAAGCAATCTGTTTCTTGCAAAACATTTAATTAGGTTTTGTTCAAAATTGAAAACCTGCACGATATTAGAAATGAAAGCTTGCATGTAAATATCTTTTTTTCGTTAATGTTGATATAAATGTTGCAAAAAGAATTATTGCATAAAGAATGCCAGGTGGCTTAAAAATTTCTCACACAATAATGTTTTTTGGAATAATTGCAAAGCCTAAAACTTCAGCATTAATGTAGCGTGGTATCAAAATCACACGTAATGCTGTAAGCCCTTGATCATTGCTATTCTCATTTCATGTTCTTTGGAAAGTTAAGATAGGCCTATAACATTTTTGCACAACCTAAAGAATTAAAGTTGGAAAGCTTCCAATTATTGCAGATATCAAAGTTTTCTTGGACAAACTGAAATTCATCTTCAGTGAAAACATGAATAACATAACACATAACACTTTTAAGTGTTATATGTTAAAAGTGTTATGTGTTATGTTATTCATGTTTTCAAAACATGAATAAAACACCGCTTCCTTAAAAGGAAGCGGTGAGCGAGTATGAAAAAAGCGCCTGTTGATCAAACTTGGAATGAACTGCATTGATGCGTGCATTATGTAATTGTTAATTTCTTCGTAACCAGTCAACCGAATCAAATAAAATTTTCGTATGTAATATGCACAATAAAATGGGCTATGCGTTACATTTAACATTTTCTGATTCTGATGTCTATTTCTCGACTTATGTTCAATTTTATTCACTCGGTAATTTTTTCTGGGACACCCTGGATAGTAAATGTTATTAATATTTACAGTAAATTTGATCAATAGGCCTATCCCTCAAAAGATGCACTTTAGCAGGTTTAGTTATTAAAAATACTTCATCAGATATAAAAAAAAAGGGAATTTGATCAATATGTTTATAACTTTTTTTTTTTTTTTTCAATTTGACGTATAATATATACGAGTAACCCTGAAAATAGGGACCCAAATTTTACGATTTCTCCCATTACGTATATGTGTACTAGACCAGGTTAAAAACTGAGCTAAGTACCACTTGGAGAACAAGAAATTCTCATATGGTTTATCTGGACCAGTTTTGCATGGGGAACAAGAATTTCTTGGGTAAAAAGCCCGTAACCTGAGAACTTTTCCGTGAGGGCGCTTTTTTTTCAAAATGGCCGCCAAAATCCAATATATATGGTTAAATTAGTCACTTTAGGGCATATTTAACCAGATTTTGAATTTTATTGATAGCAATAATGTACTACTAAGTCAAGTTATTAATATGGAGGTAACAGGAGGTCCCAGCTGAGGGCGCTTTTTTCAAAATGGCCGCCAAAATCAATAAAAAACATATATATGGTTAAATTGGTCACTTTAGGGCATATTTAACCACATTTTGGATTTTTATTGATAGCAGTAATATACTACTAAGTCTGGTTATTAATATGAAGGTAACAGGAGGTCACAGCTGAGGGCGCATTTTTCAAAATGGCCGCCAAAATCAATGAAAAGCATATATATTGTTAAATTAGTCACTTAAGTTGTATACTTCATCAGATTTTGGATGTCGTTATTGACAGCGGTAAAACATTACTAGGTCAGATTATTAATACGAAGGTAATAGGATGTCACAGGCGAGGGTGCTTTTTTCAAAATGGCTGACAAAATTGAAGGAAAGTATGATATCAAAAAAAGCATCACCAAAAAAAGTAATAGTTGTCTTTGACTTTTTGAATTTATAATGAAGTACTTCATGGTGGTAAAGATAGATTCTGATTTAAAATGGCGGCAATGATGACTACCAGAATTGCCTTTATGTATTAAAGAAGACCTCAACCTGTAAACTAGAATGATGCAAAAGTGTTGTTCCGTTTGTGCTTGGTTTCACTGATGCATTGTTTTTAATTCTCAGGATCACTCAAATCGCTATTTTCTGAAAAATCTTCATAGTCATTCTCTACCAATAGTTCTTGGACGTTGTTTCCACCATCGTATACAGTGACATCTGCTGCTCTCCACTCTCTTGCAATGAAATTTGCGCTAAGGATATATGAAGCGTCAGCGCCTGCTTACATGGTGGTAGTAAGAATATATCTGCAATCTTTTTCTCTTTTAAAAACTTTTGATCAAAGATATCTTCTTCTTCTTTTCTTCTTCCACGGTAAGTGTAACATCAATGATGACAGGCACACTTCAAGTTGCGTATGTACAAAGGATCAGGAACGCAGCTTCAAAAACAGCAGTGCAAAATATGTACAGTGCGATGTGTGATAAAAATCAGCACTCGGTGGAGGAATATTAGTGCTGCGGAGCCCCCCAATGCAGAGCGTTGAGGGACGGTGAGATGGCTGGATCTGTCTGAAGAAGGTTCCAGTCCTTGGCTGTTATCTGAAAGAAAGAGTGCAGGTAGACCTGGGTGTTGCAGTGCTGAAGCTGGAATCTGGAATCATGGCCTCTGGTGTTTGTCACAGATTGGGTAAGGTACTGGTTCCACTGGATGTCCACAAGGTTATATCTGATGCGATACATCATCAGTACCCGGCTCTGTTGCCGTCTGGCTTGTAGAGATTGCCACTGGAGGTTTTGCAGAATAGCAGACACATTGCTCCTCCTGTCATAGTCACTGGTGACATAGCGAGCACACCTGCGCTGGACTTGATCAAGTCTCTTTATATTCTTTTGGGTATGGGGATCCCAGACAGGTGCTGCATATTCAACTATAGGCTGACATAAGTGGTGTATGTTACTTCTTTGGTCTTGCGTATGCAGTGACTGAAATTGCGACTGAGAAATGCACGGGCGGAGTTGGCTTTCTTAAAGATGCTGTCGATATGGGTGTTGAAACTGAGTTTGGAGTCAATGTGGACGCCCATATACCTGGCAGAATCAACTTCCTCAAGTGTGTGGCCATTAATAGAGTACAAGCTCTGGAGGGGATTTTTCCTATTTCTGATATGGATGACTTGGCATTTTGATGGATGGAATTTCATTGTTGTTCCCACTCCTGCAGATTATCCAAGTCTTTTACTTGCAGTTGCAGACTGTCCTCGTGTGATGTAATTCTTGTATACAAGATGCAGTCATCTGCAAAGAGTCGAACCGAGGAGTTCTTGATGCAGGCTAGTAGGTCATTAATAAATATTACAAACAACAACGGCCCGGCTGCCTTGGGTACACCAGAAGTCACTTCCACTTCAGTGCTGAACTGGCCATCAACCATTACTTGTTGGGTTCTATTTGTGAGAAAGTCCGAAATCCACTCCAAGGTTGTTCCTCTGATACCATAATACTCTGCTTTCATCAGCAAACGATGACGGGACACCTTATCAAATGCTTTTTCAAAATCAAGCAAGATAAGGTCTGTCTGCCCTCTTTCGTCCAAGCTTCTGGCAATATCATCATTGGTGACAATTAGTTGGGCAAGATAAAAAGATTGCAGATATATCCTTACTACCACCATGCAAGCAGGCGCTGGCGCTTCATATCCTTAGCGCAAATTCAATTGCAAGAGAGTCGAGAGCAGCAGATGTCACTGTATACAATGGTGGAATCATTGTTGACAATGGGTGGAACGAAAACATGGAACCTAAATGGGTTGAAACGGTAATGCGCGCCTGAGGACGTCCAAGAACTATTGGTAGAGAATAACTATGAAGACTTTTCAGAAAATAGCGATTTGAGTGATCCTGAGGATTAAAACAAAGAGAAATGCATCATTGAAACCATGCACAAATGGACACTTTATAACACTGTAATCAACACTTTCATGACTTTTGCGGCATTCTAGTTTACAAGTTGCTTTTGGGATCTTCTTTAATACATAAAGGCAATTCTGGTAGTCGCCATTGCCGCCATTTTAAATCAGAATCTACTTTTACCACCCTGAAGTACTTCATTATATGTTCAAAAAGTCAAAGACAACTATTTTTTTTCTACTTAAGTAACATTTCCTGACGCTTTTTCGTTGATATCATACTTTCCTTCAATTTTGTCGGCCATTTTGAAAAAAAAAAGCACCCTCGCATGTGACATCCCATTACCTTCATATCTAACCTAGTAATGCTTTAATACCGCTATCAATAACAACATCCAAAATCTGATGAAGTATACCACTTAAAGGAGTATTTCGTGATCCTAGCATCCTCTTTTAATGACATTTTTCAGTAGATATCCACGAAAAAAGCTTATTTCCAAAATTTCAGTTGATTCCGATTGTGCGTTTGCGAGCTATGCATGATTATATGTATTACACTGCGCCATAGACAATGTGTTGTAATTTCGTTCTGGTGCACCAGAACGAAATTCAAATTTCACGATATCTTTGCTAAACGAATTAATCTGCAAGAAATATTTTGTACATAAACATTATGTAGCCAGAGGTTTCCAGTGATATAAAAATCTCAACTTTTTTGAGAAAAGTGGGGGGGATCATGCCCTTTTAAGTGACTAATTCAACAATATATATGCTTTTCATTGATTTGGCGGCCATTTTGAAAAAAGCGCCCTCAGCTGTGACCTCCTGTTACCTTCATATTAATAACCTGTCTTAGTAGTACATTATTGCTATCAATAAAAATCCAAAATCTGGTTAAATATGCCTCTAAAGTGACTAATTCAATCATATATATGTTTTTCATTGATTTTGACGGCCATTTTGAAAAAGCACCCTCAGCTGTGACCTCCTGTTACCTTCATATTAATAACCTGACTTAGTAGTACATTATTGCTATCAATAAAATCAAAATCTGGTTAAATATGCCCTAAAGTGACTAATTTAACCATATATATTGGATTTTGGCGGCCATTTTGAAAAAAGCGCCCTCACGGAAAAGTTCTCAGGTTACAGGCTTTTTACCCGAGAAATTCTTGTTCCCCATGCAAAACTGGTCCAGATAAACCATATGAGAATTTCTTGTTCTCCAAGTGGTACTTAGCTCAGTTTTAACCTGGTCTATACGACCCCCAAGTGTTTTTTTAATTTTTTTTAAATTGTATTTCTTATTCTTTCTCATTCATTTGATACCATACCATCCTGTGGGTCTGAGACACCATTGACCCATCATAAAACCCTTTGACCATGTTGACCTACCATGTCACTCTTGACCAACCATATTAGGCTTTGACCACTGAAGTAAAAAAGAACTATAGATTGAATCTAAACTACACGGCCCCAACTCAACACAAAAGTTGACAACCATGAGAGTATTACCAAATTGCGCAGAAAAGGGGTTATTTTAGTAGCAAGGACCGCGAAATTGGCAGAATAGGGGGTATTTAATTTGCACTGTCCGTGAAATTTGACAGTGAAATCAGCAAAATAGGGGTATTTAATTTGCACTGTCCACGAAGTTTGGATAAAGGGGTACTTCAGAAAATCCAGAAATTTTATGTTTATATTTTGTGTCATTGATAAGGGGTGTTTGAAATTCTAATCATTGAAAAGGCGTGTTTGAAATTTTGGTCATTAAAAACTACAAAAAGGGTTTGTTTTTGGCCAAATTTTGTCGTCGATTGTGCATGAAAAATGGGGTAAATTTGATGAAAAATCATCGCAAAGGGGGCCTTTGAAAGATTTGGTATAACTCTCATGGTTGTCAACTTTTGTGTTGAGTTGGGGGCCGGGACCCACTGTAATACCGACACCTCTTAACCCACCATGACCCTCTAGACCCACTATGACACCCCGATCAAACAAATCATTTTAGTGACTGCAAAAACCGGCTGGGACCAAGACAAATTAACCTCTATCCAGAAAAGAAACTATCACCATTTTCTCTGAAAATAGTGGCATTTTATATTTTTCATATTTTATACACACTATCATCGTTTGAATTATTTGTTTTTGATGAAAGTGTCATAAATATATAAATTAAGGTAAATAAAATTTACTTTATTCAGGCTTTTCTTTAATTCCCCATGGTCGCTTCAAAGGTAAACACAATACCTCGCGCCCGGACCTCGCGCCTCCCGGTGGTGCGAGGAATAATCCAAATTTTGTTTCAATGCTCATTATTATTCATGAGATGACGCACGACATGAGACTGCAAGTGTATAGCTAAGGTCACTGATAACATGAACATTGCGCGTATGCATTGATGAATGCTTTATAGCTATAGCTCATCCCGGGAAGCTCAATGACATTACTGCAGTCTACACTAAAAGGCATCATTTTGGAAAGGTGTGTATAATATATTGCCGATAATCCATTAGAGAAAGAATTTGGAGAAAACCTTCTGATAATTACAAACACTCGCTGAGCAGCCATACCTTACCTCTAAGCTTTTAATCTGATAAGCTGATTATCTATTTGTTTTCATGAATTGGAAGACATTATTTGATGTACTATTACTGAGCTCAATCATCTGAAATTACTGGAGCGTGAGCCACCCAGGCGGATGGCTCAGCATAGTATGTTATTGTCAGAAGGTTTTCTCCAAATTCATTTCCCTAATGCAAAAGATAATTTTATGGTAACTTTAAAGGGACATGCAGCACGAAAACATAAAAGTGCGGGATTAAATATACCCTGATAACACAAAGAGATTGGCCCGACGTCGGGTATTGGTCGCCATGGACGGTGGCTGAACGTCGGCTCAGATGTCGGCTGCTCATTGGGTATATGTCCTGCCGACGAGGTCGGTCCGACTTCGGTTCGACCACCGACCGACGTAATGCCGACTGTTTAAAAGCCGGTACCGACCCTAACCCGACTCCAACAACGTCGGCCCGACCTTGGAACTACGTTGGACCAACCATTATCCAACGTCGATCCAACGATTGGCAAGTTAGCCCAATGAGACGAAAAATCATAAAAATTATTTAATAGCGTATACTCTGCTTACACCGAGTCTTACACTTACCTACTCTCTATTTTACAACGAACACAAATTTCCTAGATTAATTTACACAAGTCACTTACCTTAATGGACCTACCGGGATTCGAACCAGGGACCTTATGTTTATAAATCTGGTGCTCTACCGCCTGAGCTACCTGGGTTTCTATATTTGATGAAGTGTTTTAAGTTAATTTGAGCAATATTTTGATGGCTAAACCTGCTAAAGTGTATTATTTAAAGGATATTGATCAAATTTACTGTAAATATTGATAACATTTACTAAATTTGTTGATTTGTTTTCTTTATAAAGTAATATACATGTAAAAAAAAAAAATTTGGTCAATGGATGGATTAATAACATTGGCCCAACATCAAAGATTTGATGAATTTCACCGACCTCAACCCGACGTCGCCCCAAAGTCAGCGGGCCGACATTCACTTAGTGACGTAGGGCCGACCTCAACCCGACGTCGCCCCAAAGTCAGCAGGCCGAAGTCAGCAGGTGACGTAGGGCCGATGTCCGCCCGACTACTTCAGCAGGACCCCGACCCCTTGCCGACTTCGCCGACCAGTCGCCTACGTCGGGCCGACGGCATCGTGATAACTAATTTATCCTGACATAATTAAATCTATTAGCATTGGATATTTAGATATGTCAGATAATTATAGGATTATTAATAGGATATTATTCAAGCCATCATGTACGATTTCCGCCAACTTTCAATTTTGTTATTCTTTATTCAAAAATAATGTTGAAATAATATTAGTTATAACTGTTGGGAAGGGTTGCTGTCAATTTCAATTTCAAACTGAAATAACGGTAAAGTGAAATAAATCCCACTGGTTATTTTGGCCATTTAGCATGCAGTTTTATGGGAGGACATAAAGTCATAATAAAAAAAAATATGACTTTATGTCAAACTTTGCTCTGTTGACCTAAACAGACAACAAATTTGACCAATTCCATTTAGGTGCAAGTTGGGACATGTGTAAACATTACAAACATGCCAATAAATCAGGTTTGGAAAAAAGACCAATATAATAAGATCGTAAGCCTACATGGCTTTAAAGGATATTATGGATAATCACTTATATTGATATTTTAGATATTTGGATATTAATTTGGATATAATCAAGGCTATAGTAGATATTTTATATTTCAGATATTATGATATTTTAGAAAAAAATGGATATTATTATTGCTAATTAGAATAATTTGGATATTTGAGATAATTTGGATATATTTTTATGGCTAATTTGGATATCAAGTGTATGGCTAATTAGGATAATTAGGATATTTGAGATAATTTGAATATATTTTTATGACTAATTTGGATATCAGTGTATGGCTTATTAGGATAATTAGGATATTAACAATATGCACACTATTGTCTCATTTCGTAAACAAAGGCCCACACAGAATTGTTACCTTGCGTTTGCTTTATAATCGTTCACCCAACTGAAACTATAATACCAGCTCATTGTTGATTGCACAGGTAAAACAGAAACATGTGTAGTGTGGATTTAAGCAGAGAAGATCTGATGTAACATAGTTGAGCTGTTTTCAATTAGTGATATCTTGGTTTAATAGCTCAATGGGGTTTAAGTCCTGCAAAGGTCGTGGTGAATTCTACTGTAGACATGACTGCATCATGCTGTAAAATGGCCTAAACTGTTGATTTCAAGCAATGTCAGATTCAGCTGCTGCACACTCTGAAATATTATAATTTGTACTTCAGATTTGATGAAATTTTTTTTAAACATATACGATGTATAATATTTCGTGACATGATTTTGATTTTACAACAGTGTGTGCAATATTATTTTGTTTGTCTTTAAACATGTCTTGAGTGACAACGAGAAAATTTTACCATCGAGATAAATAAAATCATTGACATGTACATGTATTTAATTTTACAGCAGAATGTGAAATATTTATTTATCTTTTAATCTGTTTTAAGCGGAAAAAGAGAACTATTATTATACCTGTATCATGATAAAACAGTCAAATTTGTATTGTTGTGTAATCGATGCATTCTTTTGATTTCACGAACGAACCCTTAATAAACTTGATGCTAATATTGATTTACATGTAACAGCCCTCTTCCCTAGTAAAAGTGGCATAATTGTGATTTTATCCTTTCGTTGTTAACAAGATCTCGAGATTAAAACCAGTAAATTGAACAGAACAAACGGCACTTGAGAGCTAAGACTTAGACTGTGCCCTTGACGATGATGTAAGCATCGTGTCACAACAGTATTTTCTTTTTTCCAAAGAGGGCGCATTTCACTTGCACAATTTTTTTTGAGACAGGCTGTAGAATACAAACGAATTCATACATAATAAATACGTAAGAAACTTTTTTGCGAACCTTTTGCACAAAATTTTATTGTAACATTGTGAAGGGACGTCCGATTTGAATCAAATTTAAAGCAAAAGAAAGTTTATAGGGTAAGCATTGTTTTAAATCAATAATCTCATTTTGTCAATTGCATAGGTTACATATTCAATAATATATTCCCCCATAGTATTTAATTAGAGTTTTGACATTTTTCTGAAAAGTGATATAAAACTAGTGGTTTCTATGGCCAAATTTAACGCAGAATCCAAATCTGTTAAAAAAATTACCTCAGACGATGTCTCTAAATTTCAACAATTCAAAATGGCCACCCAAATCACAAATATTTGCTCATTACCCGAACTTTTCCACGGATTATGGCTTTCAGTATAACTTTATATGGTTTTTTGGGATCAAATTACCCAAATAAAAAAAAAAAAATTACCTCAGACGATGTCTTACGTCTCTAAATATTTTTACAGAAAATCTTTGTGTCATTCTTTCCAGATATTTCTGTCTAGCGTGTACATCAAAATATGTAGTGTGCATTTGTTATAGAGATGTCTCATGCGATCAGCAGAAGATATGCACAGAACCTTTGTCTTCTTGTCCTCATTGTGATCGTATTTGAAATACAGGTACATGTACTATGTAGAGAAAAAGGTAAGCAGGATAGGGTTAGTACTTAAAGGCCCGGTCACACTGTGACGAATAGGGGTGAACGGCAAGCGACGTTAAGCTGCGAATTGCAATTTTGAATTTACCGCCACTCATCGTGGGTTGCCGTTAGTTGTCGCTGACGAATCCGTCAGCGACCGCAGACGGCCGAAATTATTCGTCGGGAAATTTTCAACATGTTGAAAATTTTGTGACGACAAAAAGGTATTTGTGATTCCGTTCAAATTTCGTTGGAGACCGCAACCCTCATTTCTTTGACGTTTCCATACCGTGCGAAGCCGTCTCTAGTCGTAATTTCGTTGGTAGTCGTTGTCAACGACCATTGACGAATAAACAACGGCAAGCGACGTCACATCTCGAACCCTGACGACACGTTGCGGCAAGCAACGAAATTGTAACGATCTTGGTGCGACAGTGACTTTTTGTCCGGAGAGTGACGGATATTGTTTGCGAGTATCGTTTGCAAGTACCTGCGGTATTTAAACGGTGGTCTGCGATGGGTTACGATTTTTAAACGATGGTCAACGATTTTAAACTTTTTGTGCGATTCATGAAATAGATATATGCATTTGTAGGATTGTAGAAATTAATCAAGTCTTTTTTATGTTCGTTGACAACGACTACCAACGAAATTGTGACGACCTCAAAACGACTAGAGACGGCTTCGCACGGTATGGAAACGTCAAAGAAATGAGGGTTGCGGTCTCCAACGAAATTTGAACGGAATCACAACTACTTTTTTGTCGTCACAAAATTTTCAACATGTTGAAAATTTTCCGACGAATAATTTCGGCCGTCTGCGGTCGCTAACGGATTCTCAGCGACAACTAACGGCAACTCACGATGAGTGACTGTAAATTCTAATCAAGTCTTTTTGTGCGATGTTTGACGTTTTATTGACGTCAGTTCGATTTCAATAGACTACCCGGCACGATGCAATTTTAAAGTTCATATAAAAAGAAGATAATATCAATAATAATCAAAAATATTAATATTTCTGATTATTATTGATATTGATATTGATGTTAATATTTGTGATTATTATTGATACTGATATTAACATTTTTATTATTATTGATATTGATGATAATATTTTGATAATTATTGATATATTGATATTGATATAATAGTTTGGATTATTGTTAATATTGATTTTAATATTTTGATTCCTATTGATATTTATATTAATTTTTTTGATTATTTTTGATATGTGTAGTATTTGTTATTATTATATCTTTGATTATAATAATTGATATTTATGTTAATATTTTATTATTGATATATTATTGATATAGATATTAATAGTTTGGATTATTATTGATATTAATTTTTACTATTTTTGATTATTATTGATATGTGTAATATTTTTGATTATTATTGATATTGATGTTAATAATCCTGATTATTATTGATATAGATGCTAATAGTTTGGATTATTATTGATATCGATTTGACCATTTTTGATAAGTGTTGATATTGATGTTAATATTTTTGATTATTATTGATATTGATATTTTTGAGTGGATGATCCGAACGTTGTGAAGAGTGGGAACGCCAAAGGGGACTATTATACGACCCGCACACACACAGGCTTTGATGTCGGCTGCTGAGTCACGTCATCATCACCGCAATCCACCGTCAGCTGCCGTTCCTTGCCGCAAGCAAATCCGCTGCCAGCCGTCTGACCTCGTTGCTTGTTGTCGGGCTCCGTCAAGACTTCGTCACTCACCGCCCAGACAACGTCCGGTTTTGGTCGCTAGTCTCCGTTTCCTGCCGCAGCCTTTCGTCCCTTGCCGTCGTGTTGTCGCTAAAGGTCGTTCCCACTCATCAGCGAATCTTGTTTTTTCTCTTTTTGTCGTTGCTTTGCCGTCAACATTTTGTGATTTTCACGTTCGTCACCTTTCGTTGCTTATCGTCCGTCATAGTGTGACCGGGCCTTAAAGGCCCGGTCACACTATGACGAGTAGGGGTGAACGGCAAGCGACGTTAAGCTGCGAATTGCAATTTTGAATTTATCGTCACTCACCGTGTGCTGCCGTTAGTTGTCGCTGACGAATCGTTAGCGACCGCAGACGGCCGCAATTATTCGTCGCGTTCGTCAGCAAATTTTCAACATGTTGAAAATTTTGTGACGGCAAAAGAATCAGTTGTGATTCCGTTCAGATTTCGTTGGAGACCGCAACCCTCATTTCTTTGACGTTTCCATGCCGTGCGAAGCTGTGTCTAGTCGTTTTGAGGTCGTCACAATTTCGTTGGTAGTCGTTGGTAAACGTCACCTCGATTTCAATAGACTACCCGGCACGATGCAATTTTAAAGTTCATATAAAGAAAATAATATCAATAATAATCAAAATATTAATATTTCTGATTATTATTGATATTGTTATTGATATTGATGTTAATATTTTTGATTATTATTGATACTGATATTAACATTTTTATTATTATTGATATTGATGATAATATTTTTGATCATTATTGATATATTGATATTGATATAATAGTTTGGATTATTATTAATATTGATTTTCATATTTTGATTCCTATTGATATTTATATTAATTTTTTTGATTATTTTTGATATTGATATTAATATCTTTGATTATAATAGGCCTAATTGATATTGATATTAATATCTTTGATTATAATAATTGATATTGATGTTAATATTTTTGATTATTATTGATATAGATATTAAAAGTTTTGATTATTATTTATATTGATTTTACTATTTTTGATTATTATTGATATATATAGTGTTTTTTTAATATTATTATTGATATGTGTAATATTTTTGATTAATAGTATATTGATGGTAATATTTTTGATTATTATTGATAAAGATATTAATAGTTTTGATTATTATTGATATGTGTAATATTTTTGAATATTATTGATATGTGTAATATTTTTTATTATTATTGATATCGATATTAATATTTTTTATTATTATTGATATAGATATTAATAGTTTAGATTATTATTAATATTGCTTTTACTATTTTTGATTATTATTGATATTTATATAATTTTTTTATTATCATTATTGATATCTGTAATTTTTGATAGTATTGATAGTGATGTTGATATTTTTGATTATTATTGAAATAGATATTAATAGTTTGGATTATTATTGATATTGGTTTTACTATTTTTGATTATTGTTGATATTGATGTTAATATTTTTGATTATTATTGATATTGATATTTGCTAATTTCCTTTTCCTTTATGTCCATGTCCCTATATATATATATATATATATATATATATATATATATATATGCATGTTTGTGTGTTGTCTTGTCACTCTGCCTTTGATAAAGATCCTGCTAGGATCGAAAGTTCAGGCCCCTAAAATTTTGAAATATTGATATTTGATCAGAACGTTGTGAAGAGTGGGAACGCTAAAGGTGACTATACGACCCGCACACACACAGGCTTTGATGTTGGCTGCTGAGTCACGTCATCATCACCGCAATCCACCGTCAGCTGCCGTTCCTTGCCGCAAGCAAATCCGCTGCCAGCTGTCTGTTGTCGGGCTCCGTCGAGACGTCGTCACTCATCGCCCAGACAACGTCCGGATTTGGTCGCTAGTCTCCGTTTCCTGCCGCAGCATTTCGTCCCTTGCCGTCGTGTTGTCGCTAAAGGTCGTTTTTTCTCTTTTTGTCGTCGCTTTGCCGTCAACATTTTGTGATTTTCACGTTCGTCACCTTTCGTTGCTTATCGTCCGTCATAGTGTGACCGGGCCTTTAAACTTAATTGCCGAACTGGTTAAGGGCTGGGGTATGAACGTTTGTACAGTATTTATTTTGGGACATCAGAGCACATCAGACATATCGAATTGCATTCTGAATACGAAGAATGTCATTCTGATATCAAATAATTTTGATTTTTTGAAATTCGCAATTTAATACACATTTTATGGCAAATCATTAAAATTGATATTTTTGATATTTAACAGTACATGAAGTAAACTTTATAAATCTGATGATTTATTTTAAAGTGTATGTAGGTGGGATGAAAAGCCGACGATCAATTGAAAATTTTGACCTTTCGTATTGAAGATATGGATTTTTTTTCCCAAAACACCAAAATATTATTAGTTTTTTTTTGTTAAAAAATTCATATCTTCAATATGAAAGATTAAAATTTTCAATTGACCGTCGGCTTTTCCTCCCTGCTACATACACTTTAAGAATATATCATTAGATTTATAGAATTTACTTCGAGGACTGTTATATATCAAAAATTTGAAAAATATCAAATTTTTATAATTTGTCATAAAATTTGTATTATATTGTGATTTTCAAAAATTGAAAATTATTTGATATCAGAAAGACATGCTTCGTATTCAGAATACAATTCGATAGGTCCGAGGTGCTCTCATGTCCCACAAAAAATACTGTCGAAACGCAATAAACGCTCATTTTAGATCCCTTAATCAGTAAGTATAGTTGAGCAAATAATATGAAATAAAGGAAAACTAAGGTTCGTCCTCCATGTAATACGCACGAAATATTACATATTCTCAAGTATAATTTATATGAGGATGAGATCATCCATAAAAAAATCATAGGAATATTTAAATTAAAATTTTCACAGCATTTTGTAATATTTTAGGCCCCACCTACGCATGCCCAGATTTTTGTTTGATTTGCACCAGTTATCATAGTACTGAGTACTAGCTCGCACACTTGACCAGTCATTATATTCTAGATCTGGATCCTTTTGGAGATAATTAATGTCATTTGTAATAACTGCTTTTGCATTTTCGCCAATTTTGCAGAATAATGTTGCTTCCATTCAAGCCCTAAAGGTTGTTGAAGTTCCCAGGCGTCCCATTTCCAGCAAAGTTTAATGGCAAGTCTCATATTTTACCAATAGCAAACTTAGGTCTTAGTAGTTATTCCTGTATTTTATAGCCATATGAACTTTGTACTTTTGCTGTTCTTGGACATTTTAAAGCCGTGCCTTTGCTGTAATTTAAGTCTTAGCTTTTTTGCGTGCTTTGGCAGTGTCCCTAGACTATTGATTTGATGCTAATGCTGTTACGTAATCATGTGTGTGATATAATTTTTACGCCTTTTTGCGTGATTTGGCAGTGCGGTCCCTAGACCATTGATTTTATGCTAATGCTGTTACGTAATCATGTGTGTGATATAATTTTTACATCTGTTGTTTGAAAGACAAAGGTACAGTGTTTATGTGATCATTGAGAAATGCCATGAAAACAATCCAAGTCAACTCTTATTACATACTGACCGAACCTCGTACGTATCACTGACCATCAAAAAAGTAGCTAGAAGACTTTTTAAAATGTTTTTTTTTGTTTTATATCAGAAAAGTTTTGTGAAAAAACAAACAAAATATAAGTGATGTAAAAATACCAACTGTTTAATATTAAAACCAACCATCGTCACTAACCCCTTATTTCAATTGATTTTGACAGCGCCAATACATGTACGTCTTGTCGGTGGAAGTGACTTAAACAAAGGAAGACTGCAGATATATTACAATGGCCAATATAATTATGTGTGTTATGATGCCGAATGGAGTGTCGAAGAAGCCATGGTAGTGTGTCGTCAACTTGGATTGCCTGTTACGGGTGCTGTATCAAATTCGTACCTTGAGTTTGGTGATCGCTTGAGACCAAATATATATTATGTTACCTGCAGTGGAAGTGAACATTCTTTGACCGATTGCAATGTCTATAGGAATCACGACTGTTCACAACATATAGATGCTGGGGTATCTTGTCAAAATGGTAAGCGATTCGGGTGCTTAGTCTTTACTGCACCCTATGAAACCATAGAGAAATTTACGTCTGATTTCTTTATGCATTATTATTGGAGATATTACCCCCCTGAGCACTACCTGCCGATCTAACATTGCCTCTGATTGGTCAATTACACGACATCTTCACTTTAATCACCAATCAGAATGGAGCTTTGCAAATACCGTAAACATTCGCCTACTGGCGTTATGGGCTCCCTTCACAGTACTGGAATTTTAGACACAAACTACAAGTGCCCTCCCATAAAAATCCCCCAGCAAATAAGGGCACATACCCTTAATTTTTGTTGGGATTTTTAGAGGAGGGAGCTCTCTATTTGTACATGAAATTTACTCCAAAGCAAAGGAGCCCAGGTGCGCCATTAGGCGAACGTTTACGGTACTTCACCCTAATGTTGCTGATTGGTCCAATTGATAATGAAAACTTCTTTTAGGCCAATCGGCAGGTAGTTCTCATGGGGTTAAGCAGTCCAGTTCAGTGAAGTGATTCTAGGGTGAAGCATCCTTAGATGAACTAACGAACTAACGACCATTACAGGACAACGATCATTTGAGGCCTGTTCTATTCCTCTTTTTTATGTAACTGCATCATTACGTGTAATTATTGTTAACTATTGTGGGATCTTCATAAACTTGATTATGCATGTATTGTTAGAAAAACAACATGATGCAAAAAAAACAAAAAAACATGCCACACTACTTACTTGTAATTTGTAGATCTTTTTGTAATTTTATACTACCTACTCCCACTGACACTGGATGGTAATCAATGTTAAGTCGAATTTACACACAAGTCACTGTCACTGATTGAATTTGAATAATGAAATGAAACGTTCTTTTCATGTTGGGAAGACCAATCCACCTAAATAAAGAAGATAATAATCGATCATTTCCATGTTTTACAGTTTTTTTGGGAACTGCCCGTTTTGTTAAGCTATATAGCCATCCAAGTTAACGAAGTGAAGAAGTGAAGGTCATGTTCAACATGTCACTGAGCATCAAAAGAGAAGCTAGGAGACTGAGAAGCATTCTGTAAAAACACCGGCAAACTGAGATTCCTGTTTCTAGCTCCTCCATGGTGAAAGGTCTTGTGAAACCACGGTCCTTGTTATACTTTTTACGGTTAAGCTTGATCTTTTTCTGCTTTTTTCCACTTCTACCATTCAGGAGTAGTAAATCGGCCCTGATTTGGTAAAACGATCTAACTTGAAATTTGGACATTTTGAGATAAATCCATATCATGGGTAATGTGAGGGCGCTCTTTCCATTGGTGACATCCTAAAATCACCACCATGCCACCAAATAATGAGATTTTTATATTTTCTAAGACATTAGATCTGTTTAATAATTTATTTTATTCAAAAGAAAAACGCCAAGTGTTCAAACTTTAAAGCTCTTTTTCTCGAAACAGCGATTTTAATTTCAAGTTAGATCATTAATCAGGGCCGAGTTGGTGTACGACTTGGTTTACTGTAACTTTGGAGTGTACAGTAGCGGGGCTGCTTTGGGGTCACCTCTGAGTTTGCGAATAGTCGACCAAGCTTTCTTGCTATTCTTAGACATGTCTGTTGACTCAATCAAGGCATTCCAGGTCTTGCGGCGCTCGAGAGATACTTTCCATCACTTTCTTTCCTTTAAAAGTTGTTTCGTCAGAAAACATGGTGACATATTCCTCATAAAGCTCAGAACTTTCCTTTGAGAGTCCAGGGATGTCCAACTAGTTGAGTGAATTGGTCGTAGTTACCTGCTGTTGGCTTAATATGTGTCACCTTCAGATCCAGCTCGTCAGTAAAACTCTGCCACTTGGCTTTCTTGTAGTTGAAGCGTCGAACTCTGCCACTTGGCTTTCTTGTAGTTGAAGCGTCGAGTGAAAGGCACTGTTATTGGTTTGACGACTGCATCTACTTTGATACCAAGTGGACGGTGTTGACTTTGTGGGATGGAATCCATTACGAACTTCTGGCACATGCCTGCAATGTTGCTAGTCACTATGGCGAGGTCTGGATTGTATCCACGTTTCCAGCGTGCACTGTGGAATGAAGGAGGGAGCTTGGGGTCATGAATGAGACTGAGTTGGTTTGTGTCCATTCACATTTCTACCCCTTCTCCATTCTTGTTGGTTTCTCTATACCCCCAATGATGATTTGAGGCTTGTTGTGCACATTGGGAACAGGTTGGTGGAACTTGAAGGCAACAGGTGGTGGTTTATACACAGATGTCACTACGACACTACTCGTTTCCACGGTTAAGATCTCAATGTCTTCATCTGCAGAGAAGGACGTAGCTTCTATGACACTATGAAATCAAATCACTGAAAAACGCACTGACATCTGAAATGAACACTGAACATGCTGAAAAAACGGTCTCTGTAATAACAACTAAAATAATCACTGAAACACTCACTGAAATTTGATCATTTCAGTGGGATTAGTGAGTTTCAGTGTGATTATTGAAATGACATTGGACACTAATCACACTGAAACTCACTAGTCCCACTGAAATGATCAAATTTTCAGTGAGTGTTTCAGTGATTATTTTAGTTGTTATTACAGAGACCGTTTTTTTCCCAGCATGTTCAGTGTTCATTTCAGATGTCAGTGCTTTTTCAATGATTTGATTTCATAGTGTGATTGAACCAGCCTTGACAAATACAGCACTGCCATGCTGTCGATGAGGACGTTCGAGGTATGATCCCCTGAGTGGTATCAAATGAAAGAGAAAGAAGCAAAGAATGTATTAAAATTATTTTCCCCACCGGGGGTGACACTCCTCATAAGACCCGGGTCACTATTCCTATTTTGGGTCCTTTATATTTCGAAATCTCAAGAAGATGACACCCCGAGTGGTGTCAAATGAAAAAGAATAAAGTAACGAAGAGAATAAAAGTAATGCTCCTACTGGGGGTGACACTCCTCGTTAGACCTAGGTCAATATTCATATTGTGGGTCCTTTTCATATCTTGACAAATCAAGAAGATATGCCCCCGAGTGTGGTCAAATGAAAAAGATAAAAAGTACAGAATATAATAAAAATAATTTCCCCACCGGGGGTGCTACTCTTCATAAATATTCCTTTTTTTTGGGTATCTATCTCGAAATGCCAGTGACATACCACAATATAGTGCCGAAGCCACATGGTTCAGCTATGGGTAACCGCTCTAGTTTTTTTGTTGTTGTTTTAAAGCAGAAAAGTTCTCTGAAAAAAAACCACCCGAAATTAAGTGATGTAAAAACAGAAAGAAAATATGAACAGTTAAAAAAAAAAGCGGGATTGCTGTAAAAACCCCAATCCATGCAATTGCTGGCAGGGTTTTAATTTTAAATAGATATCAATAGTTTTAATATTAATCCCAACCGTCGTCACTTAAAGCCATATTATAACATTTTCAAACAAAATAGATTAGCATTTCTTTGCCAAAAAATGTTAGCTTTTACTGTCAGTTATATCCCCTTTAATTTGGAGCCGAACAACTACGTCAAAGCAAAGAAAATTGGAATTTACTACCAGCGCACATGTCGCCAAAACGTACCACTCCTTCGGTCATGTTGTGGTACGACCCTTTGTTGTGTATATCACCGTCCCGCACGCCGTACGTACTGTGTGTTATGAACATCGTGTATGCGTTCGACTAATAATCCCATATCGTAATAATAAAGCGCGGATTCCGGGGTTTTATTCAAAATCTCGGATTTTGACAAAACTACAGCACCTAGAGTCTTGATTTTTGCAGGGTATATTGGTTTAATAAAGTACAATTTAATCGTGTAAAAAAAGGAATTTTAAAAATTCAGTGAGGACGTCTTCCTCAGCAAATGTTATAATATGGCTTTAACCTTTGTTTCACTTGATTTTTACAGCGCCAATACGTCTTGTCGGTGGAAGTAATTTAAACGAAGGAAGAGTGCAGATATCTTATAATGGACAATACAAATATGTGTGTGATGATCATTGGGGTCGTGCAGGTGCCATGGTAGTGTGTCGTCAACTTGGATTGCCTGTTACGGGTGCTCTAGCACGTTCTTATGCTCGCTTCGCTGATCGCTTGGGACCATATATGGATGTTTCTGTTTACTGCCGCGGAAATGAACATTCTTTGACTGATTGCAATATCTATAACTATCGTGGTTGTTCACACCATGAAGATGCTGGGGTATCTTGTCAAAATGGTAAGTGATTTGGTTGCTTAGTCTTTACTGCAACTTATGTAGCCACAGAGAAATACAATGAATGATTTCTTTATTCTTTTCTACCAGTGGACTTCGGGTATATATATAAATGCGCATATATAAATGCGCACGTGACATCTACAAGTCGCCATACCGTGTTCAACGATGTAAGGTACCCGGATGTGCACAAATTCCACACGCAAAAGTATAGGCGAAAATGACATGTTACAAGGAAAATTGATTTTGCAAAATAGTGGCATTGATTGCAAAGGGGAAAATAATTTGACCCGAAACATAAACTCTTTATTTGGATTTTCCATCACGGGAAAAAAACGGAAAAGCTAGATATAGCTGATTTAAAACTTATATTTCATTATTTCCGTGCTAAATGGGCGTGGCAATTGGCCATATTGATGACGAAATGTGATTCTTACTGGCATTAAGGTCAGAACTGAGTAGCTGCCGATGATGTTGTTTGATAATTTGATGGTGATGATAGGGAACTTAGGGGCTGTCATTTTTTCGGAAGGAATGGGTCATGGATTTATTTACTTGGGAGTCACGATAAATATCCCCCCCGTAGTGCCGCCACTGAACAATAACCCTGACCCTAATTTTAACTCTAATTTTAACGTAAATTGACGAAACTATAACTTTAGCCCTTTTCGGAATAATGACCCTCTCGAACTAATAGGCTAGATGTCCCCGCCCGACCTCCTCAACCCTAACTTACTCATTCGCTCGCTCACATTGCAGATGCTCACATCAAAAATTGACAAAAACTAATTCAAAATGTGTTTTAAGCACCTTTTGTGTCCCCATGCTAAATCGGTGATCTGTACACCCTTTGACCATGTTCACGTACAATTTAGAGTATAAACACGTAGATGACTGTACAATCTCTTGTACAATCTAATCATCCCGGCTGGAAGATGTTGAGGAAGACTCGTATGCTATACATCACGCTCATACGTTATATGACAATTTGACGTACAATCACGTATGTGATGCATGGTTTGAGGTTTATTCAGCTAGTAAGTTAGATCTCGTCATACACATTATTGTCATGGTATTATATTGTAATTGTATACGTCAATTTTGTTCAGTTTGATTCAACCGGCTTATAAAGTTTAACTTTACACGGAAGGGGAAAGTAAAAAAAAAAAAAATAAAAAAAAAAAAAAAAAAAAAAAAAAAAAAAAAAAAAAAAAAAAAAAAAAAAAAAAAAAAATAAAAAAAAAAAAAAAAAAAAAATAAATAAATAAATAAATAAACATTAGTTATGTTTGTGTGGGGGGGGGGGGGGGGGGGGGGGTGCTGTGCAATAATCATGATCCTTCGATATCCATGATTTATCCTTGCAAATTTATAGCATCGAACCTCCAGCCAATGTTCCTTGCCAGTGCTAGCCACGAAACAAGGTCACAACTGTAGCCACTCCTTCAATGGTCGCCATTTCAGTGATTGACAGTGATGTAATGCAAATATGGCGCTGGCCATCTGGTCACGTGCGCATTTATAAATGCGCATTTATATGGTCGAATCCAACCAAAAGTGTCCACGGGGCAAAAATAAAAGTCCGAAATAAAAATGTCTCCACAATTTTTTCCCTTTGCCCATTGATTGATGACATATTGGCCTTATAGGAACCAAAAGTGCCATTACTAATCTTGAAAAATAAATCCAGGACGAGCGATAGTAAATGTGATATCAAAACGCAATGTTACCTACGAATACCACTAGGATGCTTTCACTATCGCAATACTAATCAACCTAAAACATATGGAATATTCCCATTAACGCTTTTTTCGTGTAATGTAGACCACAGGGTGTCAGGAAAATGCTAGCTCAACCAGAAAATATTTGTTTTTATTTTTATAACGCGATCAATATGATTTTTGTCAATTTATGCTAGTTTATTTTTGAAAATGAAGTTTAGGTCAGTTTCTGTATTTTATTTATCAAATGAGTATGAATCAATTTACACATTGTATAAGAACGAGTAGGATATATGTTTTCAAGAATATTAGGAATTATACGCGTACACCTAACGCTTTATACAATGACAAGGTGAAGAAACCCGGGTATTCGTAGGTAACATGAGCGATTTAACAATATCTATATTGAGTTTAGAGGTTTAAATTTTGCTATTATGGTAATGGATTAATAAAATGGTAGTTTTTAAATCTCTTTCAGATGGTACATCCAAAAGAATAAATGCTATTACCTTAGATCAAAAATTTTGATGCTTTTAGCAAGATTTTGACCACTTCATTTTGATATACAAGTAGTTAATCAGCAATTTTACATAATAAATAATTGTTGAATGACTCCGTATATGGGTAATAATAGTGTCCTGGGGTACCGCTTAAAGTTTTTGACAATTAATTTCCATTGGTAGGGACACTTCATTACACATGTCATGTTTTATGCTGTATTCGTAAGTAACATTTCAGTATTTGTAGGTAAGAATTAGACTTTTGGTGGATATCGCAATCAAAACTTCATTTTATAAAGCACTTTGAATGTATTATTTTCTTTATGTGCGTTTATTGATACTTAAGACCCTATCATGTATTAATAATGTCGGTTCACAGCGGTTGAAAGAGGATTGAAGTAAGAAACAAAGGCACTAAAGTGACTTTAATTTGATTAATTGCACACAAATCGCTTAAAACCGTTATTGCAGACTTGTGAAGTCCATCTTGGAGTCAGTTACGTCTTGTGGCCTTTTGTTTGAGGGCAACTACAATAGCTTTATACCAGGGTCCATCACTGTGTTGTCTAGATCATGAGACAATGAGAACATTCGTTTTTCCATGGTATTCGTAGGTAACCTTAGCGAAAACGTCAACAGTTACCTTCGAATAAATTAATTTGGACACAAATTACTCAGAAACCAGAAGGTCGGTAAACATTTAAAATGAAGCGCACATGACAGTTGACAAATCTAAGTATTTATCCCCTTCTAATCTGCTTTGAATCTGATTTTTCTTTCAAATGAGCAGACCGTCGTCTATTTCAGTACATATTTTTCAACAATTAAGCCGTATTCAGTTTTGCATGGTGGGCATGTATGTGAATTCGCAACTTTCATTGACATATGATTTGATAGCAAACATACAGGCCTTCGTTATGTACCAATATGGGCATTGGCATGAATGGCGGTGTTTCACAATTCTGTCATGATGTCAAATTGTATTCGTACGTAACATTCGGTTACCGAAATTTACCTACGAATACTTGCTTTTGTCGTTGACATCTCAGAAATATTTAAACGCAGGCTATTGAAACTTGGTAGAAATAAAGAGTGTATTACCCTTCACCTATTGCTTAACTATTGTTTACTATTCTCTCAATTTGTGGAAATGACACAGCTTTTAACATGTATTCGGAGGTAATGCATATTTTTTACCAAACCTACCTTTGTGCCATTTAGAATTTCTGGCAGCTAAACACAATAATAAAGATGTTCGAATGCAATGCATTTCAGTATTGGACATATCAAAGCTTGTATCAATTGCGCATTTATTAGTGATTTCCATTTTTAAAGATATATCTAGTGCTATGAAAAATTGTATTCGTAGGTAATGTAAAAAATACCACTCAAAAAATTATCACAAACATTTCATAATTATGTACAAATATGTGAAAAATTGAACAGGCAATCTTTGAATACACACCTTTCAGGAAATCAATTTAGATTCAATCCAATGACTTCTTTTCATAACTGATTTAGATGTTTTAAAAACACCTTAAGAAATATTTTGAAAAAATGGGTAAAAATAGCATGTTTTGGGGTCCCTGTGTCTAAATTTTTCACAGAAGGTGGTCTTATTATATATGGCGCGAAGCGTATGATCAAGGCGAATAAACACAATATAAAAACGAATGCCAATTGACTAATACTTTTAAGTTATGGCCCTGAACATGCCGTGTACACTTTTGGTTGGATTCGACCATATATACAACCGAAGTCTACTGTCTACTGGAGGCATTAACCAGTGCCGCCCCCACCCACACACATTTCACAACGGATTGACTCACAAAGGTTACAATCTGCTGACATTGGATGATTTGCATAATTTTTGCAGAGGATATTATTATGGGTATAGTAGTTCAAGGAGAACTTTAGTGAATCAAACCTTATATAGTTTTTTATTCATAATTACGAATAAAAGTAGACGTTTATTCATGCTCTATGCTCTTCGTAAACATGCTGCTGCAGTTGAGGATATGCTGGCCATTTTTCAGACCTATATCCAACCCATTTTGGAATATGCTTGTGCAGTTTGGCATCCAGCGCTTACTAAAAACCAAAGCCACCAGATCGAAAGGATTCAAAAACGCACTTGCAAAATCATCCTTGGCAATGACTGTCAGGACTACGAGTCTGCTCTTCGTGAGCTTAACATCAACAGTCTTGCCAACCGTAGGGAAGATCTGGTCGTGAAGTTTGGCCAGCAGGTCCTCAAGTCTGAAAGACACCGTCACCTACTTCCTGAGCAGAGATCTATGAAATACAATCTCCGCAACAGCAGAATTTTTCCTGAACCCTTCTGTAAAACAAACAGGTTTCAGAATTCCACCATTCCGTTCATCATCAGTAAACTCAATTTGGAAAAGTAGTGTAATCCTATGCTTCTGCTGGTATTTTACTCCTCTGCCTGTATTTCTGTTTTCGTTTTGTTTTTAAGTAAATTATTGAGTGTATATATAATGTTTATTTTTGATGTGTAAATTGTATTTTGTAAAGCCGGCGCTATTCAGCCTATATTGCCTGCCGGCTATTTGTATACCGTGAATAAATAAATAAATAAAAAAAATAAAAACATATAATGTCTTATAAGATAGGAATAAGCAATTATTGAAACAATTTTTTGACTAACGGGGGCTCCATTTTGCTCATGAATATGCATAGCCTATGACTCTGCTGTGCTGAAAAAAAAACCAGAAATTAAACAGCCAGTGTTGCTATTATAAGAAAACAAAAAATTGGATCCTGCTGTTTTGAAACTTCATTAGTGTTAAAACAGTATTTATAATAAATTGTAAAAGAAATTTTTATTAATAAAATCCAAACCTTATTTCTGTAACAATTTTGATAAAAGCAATGCTTACAATAGGTTTTGAAACAGTTTAAGGGATGTAGTATGTGAAATTTATTGCACTATCGAAAGCACGCACACATTGTCCTTTGTGCAATATTAACCAACTCAAATTCAGGTCAGTCGGGCAGCAATAACAGGGGTCATTATTCATGATAATTCCTATGAACAAGTTTGTTAATTTGTTTCCTATGATGAACAAGTTTGTTGATTTGTTTCAAACATTTTTGGGTTGTCAGTGTGATATAAACTTGAAAGCATTTGTTGTGACTTTCCGGCGTTCCACCGGGATCGTAAATGGATAAACAATCCAGAATTCGACAACTGCTATACATGCTGAGTGAATCAAGAAATGAATATGGCCTATCCAGTGAATTTTAACACTCCGATAAATGAATCTGTTTTTGTGTAAGATCCTTTCACTTTTGATAAAATATAACTGCTACTTTTTGCACAAAATAGCTGCAAATTACTGAAAAAATGGGGTTTCAATCTAGATTTTGAGTCAATTTATCACATTTTGCATTGAGAATGCTCCTGCATTTATTTATGACTGCCATATATACAGAAAAAATGTTTCCTAAATCGTTCCGTATCTAGAGAAAATCACAGGTCAAAGATCATTTGAGGTCTGTTCCAAAATTGGTCAAAATTCCTGTTTGATGCAACTGCTTCATTTTGTGTAATTGTTAACAATTGCTGGATCTTCATGAATTTTATTATGCATGTATTGTTAGAAATACAACAGGATGCAGATGTGTCAACCAAAGTAGAGAACGTGAAAGCATGCCACACTACTTGCTTGTGATTCGTAGATCTTTTTGTAATTTTGAAAGTGCAGAAGAGAATATACCACCAATTGGAGAGGATGAAGTTAAAAAATGTCTCAATGACATGAAAAGAGGTGAAGAACCAGGAGAAGATAGAGTGCTAGTCGACATTCGACAAGGATGGAGACAGCGCAGTAAAAGCAGAGCTTGCAAAGCTATTCACACTACGTATCCAGACTAACCAGACACCGGACAGTTGGAATAATAACCTTAAAATTCTCATCCACAAGAAAGGGGACATCAAAGACTTGAAGAATTACAGACCAATTAGCTTACTCTCAAACACCTACAAACTTTTCACTAAAGTTCTCACAAATCGGATCACCAACATAATTGACTTCAACCAACCCAGTGAACAGGCGAGGTTTAGGGGTGGCTATTCTACCACGAATCACCTTCATGTCATCAACCAAATTGTTGAAAAGATGGGTGAATATAGACAGCCACTGTGCCTTGAATTCATTGACTACGAAAAAGCTTTTCAAAAAAGCACTCAAACAGCAAGGCGTCCATCCTGGATACATCCAGATAATAATTACTATCTACAGCAAGGGTACTTCAACAATCCGCCTCCACTAGGAGGCCACATGTCACAGGGGAAGTTACCCAAAGGTGTCAAAATTCTCCAAAAATGCCTGAAATGTTGCAACATTTTTTAATGTTACGTAAAGTTCCCCAAAAGTGCGTGAGGTTGCTGACCTATTTGTGCTGCATTGGAAAAATTTTGACAATTCGATGGAATCCGCGCTCACTTTACGCAGCTTGCGCGGGAGTTGAAGCAATTTTGAGTAATTTTAAAAACTTTTGAGCATCTTTTCAGCAACTTTAAGCAATTTTGAGAAAATGTTAAGCAATTTTGTGAAATTTTGAATAACTTTACGCGATTGATTTTGAGAAACTTAAAAAGTAACTTTGTGCAACTTACCACAATTTCGAGGAAGTTTTAAGCAAGTTTGTGAAACTTTGAATAACTTTATACTATTTTGACAATTCTGGACCAATTTGGGCAACTTCCCATGTGACATAGGGCCTACAAGGACAGTGATAAGATATCTATCCAACGAGGGGTGCGACAAGGTGATACCATTTCACCTAAACTGTTTAATGCGGCACTTCAAGAAATTATACGTCACCTGGACTAGGAAAGTAAGGACATCAACATACCCTCGCTTTGCAGATGACATACTCATAATAACAGACAATGCTAAAGATCTAAGGGAAATTATCAATGATTTGAATCAGAAAAGTAACCAAGTGGGACTAAAGATTAACATGAAAAAGACTAACATCATGTTCAACCAGTTCGCCACAGAACAGCTGGTCATGGTAGGAAACACAGAAACAGAAAAGGTGGACCAATATGTGTACCTAGGAAAAGTAATCAACATGACTCACAATCACACGAATGAAGTAAAAAGGAGGACAAGGGCTGGTTGGTAAGATGCCATGACCTACGGAGCTGAAACATGGTCACTTACTAGGAGAATGGAGCAAAACTGAAAACTGCACAGCATAGCATGGAAAGATGTATGCTGGGTTTCACCAAAAGAGACAGGAACACAGTGGCATTGATCATGAGCCAAACAGAAGTTTAATACAGACATAATCCACACAATAAAGATGAAGAGGTGGTATTAGGATGGCCATCTTGCAAGATAAAAACAGATAATAGATGGACAAAGAATGTCACAGAATGGAGGCTGGGCTCAAGACACCAAGGTAGACAGAAAGTCAAATGGAGAGATGAGATAGCAAGTTTCATAGGGATCAGGTGGATGGCAAAAGCAAATGACAGGAATCTTTGTTGCCAACTTGGGGAGCCTTTCTCCCTGCAGTGGGCTGAATACGGCTGATGATGATGATGGCTACTACCTCAAAGTCCCCCTGACACTGGATATCAATCAATGTTAAGTCGAATTTACACACAAGTCACTGTCACTGGGTAACTGAATTTGAATAATGACATGAAACGTTCTTTTCATGCTGGGAAGATGATTATCGATTATTTCCATGCTTTACAGGAACTGGCCGTTTTGGTAAGCTATAAGCCCTCCAAATTTACCGAAGTGAAGACAATGTGTTAACTGAGCAATTGCTGTACACAACCCAACCCATACAATATTGCTGCCAGGGTTTTATTTAAAATAAATACCAACTGTTTTTGATATTAATCCCAACCATCGTCACTAAACCCTTATTTCACTTGATTTTTACAGCTCCAAAAATACGTCTTGTCGGTGGAAGTAATTCAAACGAAGGAAGAGTGCAGATCTATTACAAATACCAATACAACTACTATGTGTGTGATGATGAAAGGGGTCGCGAAGAAGCCATGGTAGTGTGTCGTCAACTTGGATTGCCTTTTACGGGTGCTGAATCACATTCGTACGTGCAGTTCGGTGATCGCTTGAGATCAAATATATATTCTGTTAACTGCAGTGAAAGTGAACATTCTTTGACCAAATGCAATGTCTATCATAACTGTTCACATCATGAAGACGCCGGGATATCGTGTCAAAATGGTAAGCGATTTGGTTGCTTAGTGTTTACTGCAACTTATGCAGCTACAAAGAAATACAATGACTGATTTCTTTATTTGTTATTATTGGAAACATTAACTAGTCCAGTTCAGTGAAGTGATTCTAGGATGAGGCTTCCTCGGATGAACGAATGGAGGTCAAAAGTCATATAGGAATATAGTCATTGTATTTTTTGTTGCTAAAATTGACCCCTGTCCATGTATCTTAGACAGGTCACAGATCAACGATCATTTCAGAACAACACAGGTCGAAGATCATTTGAGGTCTGTTCCAAAATTGGTTAAAATTCCTCTTTTTAATTTTATTATGTCAAACATACATGCATGTATTGTTAGAAAAACAACATAATGCAATCAGCCTAAATAGAGAGCGTGAAAGCATGTCACACTTGCCTGTGATTTTTGTAACTTTATACTACTACCACCGCAGAGTCCCCTTGACACTGGATATTAATCAATGTTAAGCCGAATTTACACATAAGTCACTGCCACTGAGTAATTGAATTTGAATAATGAAATGAAATGTTCTTTTCATGCTGGGAGGACCAATCCACCTAAGTAAAGAAGATAATAATCGATTATGTCCATGTTTTACAGGTTTTTTGGACTGCCCGTTTTGTTAAGCTATATAGCCCTCCAAAGTTAACGAAGTGAAGGCCATGTTCTACATATCGCTGAGCACAAAAGAGAAGCTAGAAGACTGAGAAGCATTCTGTAAAAAACGGCAAGCTGCTGGGTTTTTTATGGATCCGTCTTTTTTTCTTTTTAAAAAACATTTTTAAAGAGGTTTTTTTTGTTTTGTTTTAAAGCAGAAAAGTTAGGTAAAACAGAAAAAACACGAACAATTTAGAAAAAAAAAGGGTGGCGGCAATGTTGTACAAAAACCCAAACCATACAATTGCTGGTAGGGTTTTAGTTTTAAATAAATACCAACTGTTTTAATATTAATTATAACCATCGTCACTAAACCCTTATTTCACTTGATTTTTACAGCGCCAATACGTATTATCGATGGAAGTAACTTAAACGAAGGAAGCGTGCAGATATATTACAATGACCAATACCAGTACAATGTGTGTTATGACGAATGGGGTCGCGAGGAAGCCATGGTAGTGTGTCGTCAACTTGGATTGCCTTTTACGGGTGCTGAATCACATTCTTACGCTAGCTTTAGTGATCATTTGCGACCATATGTTGACTGCAGTGGAAGAGAACATTCTTTGACTGATTGCAATATCTATTTTCGTGGCTGTTCACACCATGAAGATGCTGGGGTATCTTGTCAACATGGTAAGCGTAGTCATAGTCTTTACTGCAACTTATGTAGCCACAGAGAAATACAATGACTGATTTCTTTATTCGTTATTATGGGAGACATTAACCAGTTCAGTTCAGTGAAGTGATTTTAGTGTGAAGCTTCCTCAGATGAACTAACGAATGGGGGTCAAAAGTCGTAAAGGAGTCAATTGGGGGTTATTGAATTTGTTGGTTATAAAGATTGCTAAAATTGTTCCCGTTTCCATTATTACCTCTGTCCATGTAACTTATATATAGTCAGGCATGTGTGTAATATATAAAGGCAAAGACAGCAATAGCAGAAGGAAGAGTAGTGGAAAAGACGACATCCCACCAGAAGTCTTAAAGAGATGTGACCTGGATGACCTGGTGCTAGGTTTTTGCAACGACGCATTGCTGTAAGAAAGAATGCCTGATCAATGGTCTATTCTAAATATAATCCCAATACCGAAGACAGGAGACCTAAGTCAAGGAGGTAACTACTGTGGCATCAGCCTATCCTCAATAGTAGCCGAAACCTTCAATAGGATGATACTCAACAGGATAAGACCTGAAGTTGATAGACTTCTGAGAAACAACCAGAATGTATTCAGAGTGGGAAGAACAACTGTCAGCCGCATACTGGCTCTTAGAAGGATAATAGAAGGAGTGAAGGCCAAAAATCTACCAGCTATAATAACATTCATTGACTTCAGAAAAGCCTTATGGATGCAATTGGAAGGACATACAAGAAAACCAGAGCCAAAGTGATCTCCCCTGATGGAGAAACTGAGCTATTTGACATCCTAGCCGGAGTTCTACAAGGTGATACTGTTACGAGTCCCACTTGACTCAAGGCCAAAATCACCTTTTTCCCGAACTCACACGAACGCACAACACAAAATACACTGTTTGTTTAAGCTAACATAATCTAAGTCTTTAATTGAAAACAGAGTATGATTGGTACATATAATAACAATATCGCCTATACAATAAAATCACACAATGACAGTTTTACTATATCAGTACTTAACCAGCTGTCTTCTTGTTGGTGATCCTAGAGTTCTTGCAATGTTCTGGACGACTGATGTATTAAATCCTTATTCACTTGTCCTGCGAAAACCAGCGAAGTCCATCGTACACTTGCATTTATAAATCCTTGCACATAAAATCCTCATACGAAAATGATGATGCTTCCTCCAATCTCCTTTGCGCTGCTATCTCCACAAATATATCTCCTTGCGCTGCTTTCTCCGCAATATATCTCTTTGCGCTGCTTTCTCCAAAAATGGTGTTTCTTTCACCAATCACTCTTTTTCCAGGGAACAGGTTTCTTAAACACAGCTCCTCTGTTTTTGACAGATGCGTGGCCTTCACAAACCCAGCGAACTCCAGCAATTTGACAGAAGAACTTTTAATCCTTTGATGAGGAAGAGCACTTTTGTGTGCTCGCTGTCTTCTTCGTTGCTGTATTAAAATTAGCTCAATTATTGGCTATATAAACTGGTTAAAATGTACTTTTTTTTTTTTATTTTTAAGACCATCACACACATGTGGAATATCTCAATCTCCCATGGCATTCTGTAAAGTCCCAACAAAAGTCTCCAGCTTTTTATATCAGTACTCATGCAAAAACCCATCATCTATTAATAAACCATTACTTCAATCACATTTTCACAACATTGCTGCAATCTTGGGATTTCCCAATATTAATAATACACATTCACCTTTCACATTACATCACTTCCTGGGGGGTTTTCCTGATGGTGCAATAATGAACTGGGGCTTTCCAAGTTCCAAACATAGCTCTGACTTTGTTTACAATAATTTGGGGAATTCCAAAATGACTTTCCACACCATTATCTTGCACGTACAAGGTGCTTTCCCATCTCATGTCATACTTTCAGCTTGTAAACAAAGTTAAATAATTAAATTAAATTAAATTACTCAGGGCACATCACATCCTCCCCCTTAAAAGAAGAAAGTTCGAATGTAATGAAAACTTTCTTAAATGTTTTCTTCTTTTACATCAACTTCAACGTATTATCAACTTTGAGTATTTAACTCATCATATACACAGTGACTACTTGTCACACACAACTTCCCTTTTAAAGGAAATTTTTGTTTGTCAGGTTTTATGCAATTCTGGACAGGGCATCAGCCATTACATTGTCTTTTCCCTTAATATGTTTGATGTCCAGATTGTACTCTTGCAAGGTCAAACTCCACCTCACCAGTCTTTGGTTTTTGTTCTTCATCCTGTTGATGAAGGTGAGGGGATTGTGATCTGTGAAAACAAGCACAGGGTATACTGTGGTACCCAAATACACATCAAAATGTAGCAATGCTAAAAGCAATGCTAGACACTCCTTCTCAATTGTGGAGTAATTTCTCTGGTGCTTGTTGAATTTCCTTGAAAAGTAACAAATGGGGTGATCTATTTGATCTTCACCCTCTTGCATCACAACACCTCCACAGCCTATGTCACTGGCATCAACAGTCAACTTGAACTGCTTCTGAAAATCAGGTGCAGTAAGTACTGGTGAACTCATGAGTATTGATTTGACTTTGTGAAAAGCATTTTCACACTGCTCTGACCACATGAATTTTGCATCTTTCTTCAACAAATCAGTCAAAGGACTTGCTATCTCTGAAAAGTTTGGACAGAACTTTCTATAATAGCCAACCATTCCTAGAAATCTCATGAGTGCCTTCTTGTTTACAGGTGTGGGTATTGCTCAATTGCTTCAACTTTGGCTTTGATAGGCTTCACCTGACCTTGACCTACAACATATCCCAAGTATGTGACTGTGGCATGGCAAAACTCACTTTTTACCAGATTGACTGTCAACTGTACTTCAGACAGCTTCTTAAACAATTGATGGAGTTGTTCCATGTGTTGTTCCCAAGTTTGACTGTAAACAATCAAATCATCTACATACGCTTCACATCCCTCTATGTCTGCCACAATTTGGTTCACCATTCTCTGAAATGTTGCTGGTGCATTTTTCAAACCGAATGGCATAACTTTGTACTGGTAAAGACCAAATGGTGTACAAAAAGCAGAAATCTCTTTGGCACGGTCTGTGAGTGGAACCTGCCAGTACCCTTTCAAAAGATCAAATTTGCTAACAAATTTTGCATTCCCAATTTTGTCTATGCAATCATCAATTCTTGGAATTGGGTACGAGTCTGTCTTTGAATGAACATTTGCAGCTCTCATGTCTGCGACCAATCGGTATGAACCATCAGGCTTGGGAACAAGTATACACGGTGAACTCCATTCACTACTACTTGGTTCTATGATATCATTGTCTAGCATGTAATTGATCTCATTTTTGAGATGTTCCATTTTCAATGGATTGACTCTGTAAGGATGCTGCTTGATTGGTTTTGTATCACCAACATCTACGTCATGAAATGCAGCATTTGTTCTACTTGGCGTATCAGGAAATATATTGTCAAATTTGTGAATCAAATTTGCAATTTGAATTTGTTGATCTTGAGAAAGATGGCCTAACTTTGAGTCCAAATTAGTGAGCACATCAGAATTGTTCAATTTTACATTATACTCTTTGTGCTCCAGCTCTTTATCCTGGTCAAATGTGACATCAGAATTATCATCTTTACTCTTGTCTACATTGGCGATTTTGTCTACATCGGCATATTTGTCTACATTATCAGCATGTTTTACTGTACACACAGGTTTTGGAATGCCACTGTCACTTCTTTCAAGATACTCTTTGAGCATATTTATGTGGCATAACTGCCTGCTCTTGCGTCTACCAGGAGTCTTGATAATATAATCTACTTCACCCACTTTTGACTCTACCTCACATGGACCATGATATCTGGCTTGTAATGGGTGTCCTGGAATTGGAAACAGTACTAGAACTTTGTCACCTGGTTTGAACACTCTCTCTTTGGCATGTTTATCATACCATTGTTTCATTTTGGCCTGACCCTGTTTCAAGTTTTCCTTGGCGATATCAGTTGCTCTGCTAAGCCTATGCTTAAAATTGGAGACATAATCCAACAAATTGATATCTGATTTTTCATTGAGCCACTTTTCTTTCAACAACTTTAAGGGCCCGCGCACTGTGTGTCCAAACACTAACTCAAAAGGACTAAATCCTAAAGTTTCCTGAACAGCTTCCCTAGCAGCAAACAACAACAAGTGTACTCCCTCATCCCAGTCCCTCTGAAATTCCAAACAGTATGTCCTGATCATGTTTTTCAATGTTTGGTGAAACCTTTCTAGTGCACCTTGTGATTCTGGATGGTAAGCACTTGAGGTATACTGTTCTATACCTAATTGATACATGACCTGCTGAAATACTCCAGAAGTAAAGTTTGATCCTTGATCAGACTGTATGGACTTGGGGAGCCCCACAAATGTGAAGAACTTAGTTAAAGCTTTCACTATAGTCACTGCTTTAATATTTCTCAAGGGTATGGCTTCAGGAAAGCGTGTTGACGCGCACATAATTGTCAGAAGGTATTGATTACCTGACTTAGTCTTTGGTAGGGGGCCTACACAATCAATAATAACCCTACTAAATGGTTCATCAAAGGCTGGAATTGGCTTTAATGGAGCAGGAGGTATTTTCTGATTGGGCTTCCCTACTACTTGGCATATGTGACATGTTTTGCAATATTCAGAAACATCTTTTCTGAGAGTGGGCCACCAGAAATGTCTCAGAATTCTTTCATGAGTTTTCTTAACACCCAAATGCCCTGCCATGGGACTATCATGTGCTATGTTAATAACTTCAGTGTGGTAGACTTTTGGTACCACAATTTGGTGCACTACCTTCCACTCTTCATCGGCAGGTACATCAGGCGAGCGCCACTTTCTCATTAGCACATCATCTTGTTTGTAAAAACAGACAGAATTTTGTTCTGCTTCTTCTAGGGTCAATGCCCTTTGATTGATCTCTTTGAGTTCTGGGTCATTTTGTTGCTCCAGAATCAGCTTGTCATGACTTAATGGGTCTTTCATGGTTTCCCCAATTTGTTCATGCTCAGAGGCTGTGTCATTTTCAGGGGTATTTTTATCCCCAGGAGAAGGAAGTTGATCTTCTTTCTCATTCAACTTTGACACAAATGTGTCTTCCAAATTGTAGCCTAAGTCATCAATTTGGTTGTCCTCAATTGTTTCTAATGAGGCTCTCTTACTCATTGCCCGTGTCACTGCACATGCAGGAAATATCCCCTCTTCCTCACTATTATCATCCTGTAAACAGGGCTTATCTGTGACTATTGGGTCAGGAAAAACCTTCCCCCCTGCCAGATCATTTCCTAGCAACATGGACACTCCCTTGACTGGCAATTCATATCTAACTCCTATGGTTACAGGACCAGAAACCAAGTCAGATGTCAAGTTAATTTTGTGGAGAGGTACACTAATTATTTCCATCCCAATACCCTGGATCAAAGCATTACCTGCTGAACTATCCTCATTAAAGGGCAAAGTTCCTTCCAGAATCATAGACCGTGCACAACACGTATCTCGCACAATCTTGATGGGCTTTGGACTACCATTATCACCAAGTGATACTACTCCCTCTAACACAAATGGTTCAAATTCTTCACACACCTTGTCTGTCTCACCTCCCTTTTGTGGGAATTCTTGTTTCTTGATTTGACTGACTTTTTTCTTTGACTCAAGTGACACTGCACATCCCACAGTATTACTAGCAGTTTGCTGCTGTTTTTGTGCGTCTTGTCTGCCTTTTAAGAAATAACACTGGGTCATCGTATGCCCTGGTCTCTTACAATGAGTACAAGTTACTTTGGCTTTAAATTCAGTCCCAAATTTTGCTCTGTTACCTGAACTCCCTGGGGTCCCTCTACCACCAGCACTATGCTGTGAATTAGACTGAGGTTTCACTTCTTGTGTACCACCCTGATTTGCTCTAGGTTGATTATGGCTGAACCTGTTTGAATAACTTCTGTTATGACTAAATCTACTCGCATTCAATTTGTGAGTTAAACCATAGTCGTCCGCCATTGTCGCCGCCTCATTTAGCGTCTTAATTTTGCTAGCGCTTTCATCCAAATGGGTTTTAATGTCAACGTGGACACATTTCTTGAACTCTTCTATAAGAACCAATTGCTTAAGTTGGCCGAAATCATCTTTGACTTCTTTTGACCCAAGCCACCTGTCAAACATTTGTTCTTTTACTCTAGCAAATTCTACATGGGTTTGATCTGCTTGCTTTCTTGAATCTCTGAACTTTTGTCTGTATGCTTCAGGCACCAGCTCATAGGCCTTGAGAACTGCCTGTTTGACTTCTTCATAATTATTACACTTCTCTATTGGTAGAGCTGAGTAAGTTTCCCTGGCCTTCCCCACAAAACTACTTTGCAAAAGTAGGGTCCAATGCTCTGGAGGCCATTTCAAATTTGTAGCCACCTTTTCAAAATGTTGAAAGTACTCGTCAACTTCTTTCTCTTTGAATTTAGGCACAAGCTTTACATACTTTGTAACATCAAACCCTGACTTTGACTTTGAGGAGAAACTTGATGAGTATTTGTCACCTAGTTTTGCTAACTTCTCTTGTTCAAACTCAATTTCTTTTTCTTTCAAATGTGCTTCCATTTGAATCTTAGCTAGTTTTTCCTTTTCTTCCATATCCAATTTTTGTTTTTCAAGTTCTAATTTTGCTACCTTTTCCTTTTCTTCTGTTTCTAATTTGTGGTGCTCAAGCGCCATCTTTTCTTGGCGTGCTTTTTCTTCCATTTCTAGTTTCTTGTTTTCCATGTCTAGTCTTTCTTGTCTTTCTTTATTTTCCATATCTAATCTTTCTTGTTTTTCTTTATTTTGCATATCTAGCTTTTGCATGTCCAACTGCAATTGCATTTTCATTTTTTCCATTTCCACCTGAACTTCTAGTTCTTTCAACTTAACTGCATCCCCGATTTCAGTTTTGACCTCTTTTCTCTTGTCCAAAATGGATTCATCAAAATACTCTTCATCAACCAAAACTTCGATCAAGGCATTTTTGATTATTTGTTTTCTGTTGGCTTGCTTTACATCCAATTCATAGTATTTTGCAAATGCTAATAAATCAGGTTTCTTCAACTTATCAAACTTCTCCCAATCTATAGTTTCAAGAAACTCTTCTGCTTTTAACTCTGCCATACTGTACTTTCACTTTTAAGACTCAGTAAATTAATGTCAACTTTTTTTTTTACAGTGTATTTTCCCGGACGAGCCCCCAATTTTGTTACGAGTCTCACTTGACTCAAGGCCAAAATCACCTTTTTCCCGAACTCACACGAACGCACAACACAAAATACACTGTTTGTTTAAGCTAACATAATCTAAGTCTTTAATTGAAAACAGAGTATGATTGGTACATATAATAACAATATCGCCTATACAATAAAATCACACAATGACAGTTTTACTATATCAGTACTTAACCAGCTGTCTTCTTGTTGGTGATCCTAGAGTTCTTGCAATGTTCTGGACGACTGATGTATTAAATCCTTATTCACTTGTCCTGCGAAAACCAGCGAAGTCCATCGTACACTTGCATTTATAAATCCTTGCACATAAAATCCTCATACGAAAATGATGATGCTTCCTCCAATCTCCTTTGCGCTGCTATCTCCACAAATATATCTCCTTGCGCTGCTTTCTCCGCAATATATCTCTTTGCGCTGCTTTCTCAAAAATGGTGTTTCTTTCACCAATCACTCTTTTTCCAGGGAACAGGTTTCTTAAACACAGCTCCTCTGTTTTTTGACAGATGCGTGGCCTTCACAAACCCAGCGAACTCCAGCAATTTGACAGAAGAACTTTTAATCCTTTGATGAGGAAGAGCACTTTTGTGTGCTCGCTGTCTTCTTCGTTGCTGTATTAAAATTAGCTCAATTATTGGCTATATAAACTGGTTAAAATGTACTTCTTTTTTGAAGCACGAAGACCATCACACACATGTGGAATATCTCAATCTCCCATGGCATTCTGTAAAGTCCCAACAAAAGTCTCCAGCTTTTTATATCAGTACTCATGCAAATAACCCATCATCTATTAATAAACCATTACTTCAATCACATTTTCACAACATTGCTGCAATCTTGGGATTTCCCAATATTAATAATACACATTCACCTTTCACATTACATCACTTCCTGGGGGGTTTTCCTGATGGTGCAATAATGAACTGGGGCTTTCCAAGTTCCAAACATAGCTCTGACTTTGTTTACAATAATTTGGGGAATTCCAAAATGACTTTCCACACCATTATCTTGCACGTACAAGGGGCTTTCCCATCTCATGACATACTTTCAGCTTGTAAACAAAGTTAAATAATTAAATTAAATTAAATTACTCAGGGCACATCACAATACCTTTGCTTCCTATCTGTTTGTGATAGTGCTCGACTATGCTTTGAGAATGGCTATAGATGGCAAGGAAGAAGCACTTGGATTCCACCTAGAAAGGAGAAAGAGCAGACGAGTTGGGCCAGAAGTGATAACCGACCTGGACTTTGCGGATGACATCGCCCTCCTGTCAGAGGAAATTAAACAAGCTCAGGAACTGCTGCAAAGGGTCGAAACATAAGACGGAAGAGTCGGCTTAAAGATGAATGCCACCAAGACAAAGTTTATGTCTTTTAACCAAGATCAGCAGGTTAACATCAGCACAAATAATGGCACAAAGCTAGATGAAGTGAAAGACTTCAAGTATCTCGGAGCATGGATGGCTAGCACAGAGCACGATGTAAAAACACGTAAGGCAGCAGCAAGATCTGGAAGTCTGCTCTACCAAAGAAATTAAAACTGCGGGTTTTCAGTGCAACAGTGGAGTCTGTGTTCACATATGGATGCGAAGCCTGGACCATAACTCCAAACTATCTAAAGAGCTGGACGGCTGTTACACTCGAATGCTTAGGGCAGTGTACAACATCTATTGGAAGCAGCATATAAACAACAAAGAGCTGTATGGAGACCTTCCAAGACTCTTGGAGAAGATTAGAGAAAGGAAGACACGCTTCGCTGGACACTGCTTCAGGAGTAAGTGCGAACCTGTCGCCAATCATGTCTTATTTTGTCTTAAATATATGGCTTTCAGCTGAATTACTATGTTAGCACATCTATGACAATGACAATGGTACCAAAATCTGAATTTTGATGATTGTTACGATACGATCGTCCAAATGAGCAAATCACTGAATGGGCCTTTAAAACCTGGTACCTTTAAATCCGTAATGGCTCCGGAACCGAGGCAAATCCAGCATATTTCCTTTAATCACTGCGTTGTCTTTTTTAAAGTCATTTCTTGTCTACTTTTATACTATGATCACTGTTGAGCCGAATTTACATATAGTCACTGCCGTTGAGTTATTGAATTTGAATAATGAAATGAAACGTTCTTTTTGTGTTGGAAAGACCAATCCACCTAAATAAAGAAGACAGTAATCGATTTCCATGTTTTACAGCGTTTTTTTTAACTGCCGCTCATGTTTTACAGCGTTTTTTGTTAAAGTAAAGCTATAATAGCCCTCCAAAGTTAACGAAGTGAAGTCCATGTTCTACATATCACTGAGCATCAAAAGAGAAGCTAGAAGACTGAGAAGCATTCTGTGAAAAACCGGCAGGCAGCTGGGTTTTTTTATGGATCCCTGTTTTCTTTCTTTTTTAAAAAACCTTTTTAAAGAGGGTTTTTGTTGTTTTAAAGCAGAAAAATTCTATGAAAAAAACTAAAATAAGTTATGTAAAAACAGAAAGAAAACCATGAATAGATTACCCCAAAAAAAGGGGGCAACCCAACCCCTACATATTGCTTGCAGAGTTTTAATTTTAAATAAATACCAACTGTTTTAATATTAATCCCAACCATCGTCACTAAACCCTTATTTCACTTGATTTTTTTTACAGCGCCAATACGTCTTGTCGATGGAAGTAATTCAAACGAAGGAAGGGTGCTGGTATATTACAATGGCCAATACAACTATGTGTGTGATGATGAATGGGGTCACGAAGAAGCCATGGTAGTGTGTCGTCAACTTGGATTACCTTTTACGGGTGCTGAAGCACATTCCTACGTTCAGTTTGGTGATCGCTTGAGACCATATATATATTCTGTTAACTGCAGTGGAAATGAACATTCTTTGATCAAATGCAATGTCTATAGGTATAAATGTTCACATCATGAAGATGCTGGGGTATCTTGTCAAAATGGTAAGCGATTTGGTTGCTTAGTCTTTACTGCAACTTACGTAGCTACAAAGAAATACAATGACTGATTTCTTTATTTGTTATTATTGGAGACATTAACCAGTCCAGTTCAGAAAAATGATTCTACGATGAGGCTCTCTCTGATGAACTAACGAATGGGGGTCAAAATTCATAACGGAATCAATTGGGGTCATTGTAGTTTTTGTTGCTAAAATTGTTCTCGTTTCCAATACCTCTGTCCATGTAACTTCAACAGGCATGTGTATAATTATGTAAGCTATGTTGTAGGTTAACTATCATAAGTCAAAGATCATTTGAGAACATCACATGTCAAAGATCATTTGAGGCCTGTTCCAAAATTGGTCAAAGTGCCTCTTTTTGATGAAACTACATCATTATGTGTAATTGTTAACAATTGTGGGATCTTCATGAATTTGTATTATGTCAAGCATACATTCTTGTATTGTTAGAAAAACAACATGATGCAAATGTATCAGCCAAATTAGAGAAAGTGAAAATATGTGACACAACTTGCTTGTAATTTGTAGATTTTGTTGTAATTTTATACTATAACCCCAGAGTCCCCCTGACACTGGATATTAATCAATGTTAAGCCGAATTTACACACAAGTAATTGAATTTGAAAGAAAGTGAAACGTTCATTTCATGTTGGTATGATCAATCCACCTAAATATAAAAGATAATAATCGATTATTTCCATGCTTTACAAGTTTTTTTGGAACTGCCCGTTTTGTTAAGCATTCTGTAAAAATCCGACAAGTTCTTCTTCTTCTTTTTAAGATATGGTTTTTTGTTGTTTGAAAGCAGAAAAGTTCTGTAAAAAAATATAAGTGATGTAAAAACAGAAAAAAACATGAACAGTTGAAAAGGGGGGAGGGGCAATTGCTATAAAAACAAACCAAACCCATATAATTGTTGGCAGGGTTTTAATTTTGAATAAATACCAACTGTTTTAATATTAATTACAACAATCGTCACTTCACCCTTATTTCAATTGATTTTTACAGCGCCATTACGTCTTGTCGGTGGAAGTAATTCAAACGAAGGAAGCGTGCAGATCTACTACAATGACCAATACAACTATGTGTGTAATGACGAATGGGGTCTCGAAGAAGCCATGGTAGTGTGTCGTCAACTTGGGTTGCCTTTTACGGGTGCTGAAGCACATTCGTACATTCAGTTTGGTGATCGGTTGAGATCAAATATATATTCTGTTAACTGCAGTGGAAATGAACATTCTTTGACCAATTGCAATGTCTATCATGACTGTTCACATCATGAAGATGCTGGGGTATCTTGTCAAAATGGTAAGCGATTGCTACTAAGAAATACTTTGCATGTTTCTTTTTTTTGAACAGCCTGTTTTGTTAAGCTATATAGCCCTCCAAAGTTAACGATGTGAAGGTCATGTTCGACATATCACTGAATATCAAAAGAGAAGCTAGAAGACTGAGAAGCATGCTGTACTTTTTTGTACTTGTACTAAAGATGTTTTTTGTTGTTTTAAAGCAGAAAAGTTCTTTTAAAAACAAATATAAATGACGTAAGAATTTGTTTGATCTTTTCAAGCAGAAAAAAATCTGTGAAAAAACAACCAACCAAATATAAGTGATGCAAAAACCCCAGACAAAACAAACAAAAACAAAACAAAACAAAAAACCCGACCCCCCAAAAAAACCCAATAAAATTAAAAAAAAAAACCCATGAACAGTTAGAAAAAAATGCGGGGGGGGGGGCAATTACTGTAAGAAAACCCAACGAATATAATTGCTGGCAGGGTTTTAATTTTAAATGAATACCAACTTTTTTTATTATTAATTACAACAATCGTCATTTCAACCTCATTTCACTTGATTTTTACAGCGCCATTACGTCTTGTCGGTGGACGTAACTCAAACGAAGGAAGCGTGCAGATATATTACAATGACCAGTATAACTATGTGTGTAATGACGAATGGGGTCTCGAAGAAGCCACGGTAGTGTGTCGTCAACTTGGATTGCCTTTTACGGGTGCTGTAGGACATTCTTACGCTCGCATTGCTGATCGCTGGGGACGATATATGGATGTTGCTGTTAACTGCAGCGGAAATGAACATTCTTTGAACACATGCAATGTCTATAGCTATCGTGACTGTTCACATCATGAAGATGCTGGGGTATCTTGTCAAAATAAACACAAAACGTTTTGGACATCATACGTAAAAGGTTAGTAAAGGTTGTCAGATGTCGGGTTATATAAAGGGGTATATAAAGGGTATAAAACGATTTCATAACATTCAAAAACATTTTAATAACTTACTGCAAATATTCTAACATGGATGAAGCAACCTCTTCAACATAAAGTCTACACCTACAAGGCTTTATCCATGTCCAAGTACATATGACGTTTTTCCCGCCCAGTGATGACTAGGTGCACATTCTAACACAATGCAGGTGGAAAATTAGCTTTAATAATTGGAGCGATTTTAAGAGTAAGTCAGAGATATCAACTTATTGCCTATAGAAATTTTCATGGGGAAATTTCACTTCGTTCTTGGTGTTTTAAACAGATTGTCTGCAACCCTTAGAGACTGGACCATGCATTGCGTCATTTCATCGTTGGGGTTACGACTCGCAGCAAGGAATGTGTGTCCATTTCGTATATGGAGGGTGTAAAGGAAATCTAAATAACTTTGATAGCCAAGTTGAATGTCAAAGAATATGTAACGCCAGTGAAGGTGAGTTCTATTTTTCTTACAGCGAATCTGATTGGTTAATTACGTGATACATTCATCTGAATGACCAATCAAAATACAGTTTCTGGATATTTAGGCTCAATCGTCTTGAGCATGCAAGTACCTTTGCAGCTCTAGTGATTGTATTTCATCATATTTTTTCAAATGTAGTCATATTGAGTTGTGTCATATTGAGTAAACGGCGTGTGCATTTAGGGAATAACCTATTTTTTGTTGAGCGCATTATGTTAAACTTTTGTCAGAGAAGAACGGCACTTGTTTATATTTTGAGAGCGTGCAGAGCTTAAACACGGAAGTGGGGTTCTGATTAGCTTAATCAATCGTCTGACAATCATAGGAACAGACCGACAATCTGATTGGCCGATTGTGCGTCAAATTATTGGTCGGCGCAGATCGACGCCCTTGAAGTGAATACAAAGCTCCGCGTATGTCGCTCATCAACAGGGTGCTCGCGTCAATATGAGCAAGGGATTGTCGTTTTTCTCTGAAACCCAGTGTAACCGATATCTGTATATAAGTTGAAAGTAAAATGAAGTTCCATAACATTCTAAGACTGTAAACATGAGTTTTAGGGATTTTAGTGGATTTTGGGGCTTTTGGCCCCCATCTTGGATTTAAGGATTTTATTTCTTTCACCCAAAGTAATATACATGCCAAGTATGGTTCTGGTAGGAAAAAAACAGTAGTTATTTCCTGGGATGGACCTGCCTATAAGACTTGGCACAGGTCTAAGCATGCAAAAATCTTGAGTGTATGCTTAGAATTAGCTCATAATTGTACTATTTTATGTTATTTTTGTCAATTGGTTATGAAAAAGATTAGAAAATGTCTTTGTACAAGTCCTTGTCACATCATACAAAGAATGCCTAAAACGCACGTTTTTGGCCTTTATTTCCAAAAATTTACCTAATATTAAAATGTTACTTTCATTGCCAGTTGGACTCACTAAAGAATTAGGCTTTAGCTATATTTTATTTTTGAAAACTGGACAATTTTGGCTAATTCTAATTTGGTATAGTAATTTGCTACATTTGGGAGCCCTGGTGTATTATAAGCCCTGTCCCTATTATATAATTGCAAAATTTACATTTTGTTTTGTATTGGGATATACCAGTTGATATCCACACCCTCTCCTATGGATGACATTACCTTAATCTCCCGCAAAGGGAGTATAGATTTCAAATGGAGTCACCCATTCAGGTAACTTAATTTAAATTCACACCCCGTGTGTGGAGGTTCAGGTCATGTCTTCCATAGGGGGTGAATGGATTCAAACTTGAATGGCCCGTTTTGATTTGTACATTCCAGGTGGTTATTATAATACCGTACTACACTTATATGGGATATATGGCATATTGATCGTAACAGCTCTCGGTGCGTTCTTATGTGCCTTGGCCATATGCCTATATTGTTTCAAATGCCGTTGGTATCGATCCCAATCTGAATGGTGGCCACCTCTGATGAACAGGATCTTATGCTGGCGTATTCCAAGACAACACAATGCAGTGACTGGTAACGAACCCTGGGCTCCTAGAGCGGGATTGGACCAAGAAGCAGAGATCAGCCTGAACGTAACACTTGAAGTGAATAGAAGATCATTTCTATCCCCCATGAATGGACCACCATCTTATACCAATGTTGTAAACAACCCTGTAGATTATCCATTATATAGCAGCACTATGGAAATGTGTATTGAGGGAGAAGAAGTGCCTCCACCATCTTATAGACATGTAATTGAGAGATATCCGGAGATTAGGCAGGAGTGTTTGAGCCGTACTGACACTACGACTGTGTAGTGTGTCCGGGATGGGTCAGTGGGGGGGGGGTGATTGGGCACCTCATAAATTTTGGTAGGTAGGCTGTATGCTCCCCCTGAATTTGAGGTTATGGGTCTTTGGGAAATGACGGCGTACCAGGAAAGTGGGCTTTTGGAACTGCAAACAAGTAAAAAGGGGGATTTTGAAGCTGCGAACATTCAAAATCAAGGGTTTTTCTTGACTTTCTGGTTGAAAATCGCCTGAAAAAAACAACAACCCAGAAAAGTGAGGAGTGAGCAATTTACGGGTCTTTTAGAGCTGAAATTTGCAATACCAAGGGTGTTTCGGAGCATTATAAAATCTATTTCCTAAAATGCTGTCTTGCTGTCACATGAAAATGTTACAGCTGATATTAAAATGAAACTTGAAGTACGGGGTTGAAGCATTTAGAACCATTCCTGTTCTAATCATATGAAGATAGAAAACAAATTAGAAATCTCCTTTTGCTTGTGTAACAGTCTTAGAGGTGCTTCCCAGCAAACAAAAAACATTTTACTGAAAAGGTTTCGGGTAACTAGTATGTAAAGGGTATAAAAACATTTTATTAACATTCAGAAAACATTTTTGAAAACTTAATGCAAAACATTCTGACATAATGTTATTGAGTGTTAAAAACGTATGTGCAATAACATTTTACAAAATATTAAAAATGTTCTTACAGTGTTTTATTTTATAACACGTTTTAAAAATGCTTTCACGACCTTTATATTACCCGAAATTTGAATTTTGTATTCACACGTTTTCAACGAATTTTTGTAAGAAATTTATAACGTCTTCTTTTTAATGTGTGTTTGCTTGGTTTGCACCTGTTCGCTCTAGCCATTTATGCAATTTTTTGATATGTTTCCCTCCCTCACGGTTGTTTGATATGATCATTTATTATTTTTTTCTAACAAAAAATGTTCCATAATGTTCTATCACACTAATAAACTCTCTATACACATATATTTTTTTAGTAATTTTTAACATAGATTTTTGTTTCTATTTCAAATTATTTATCTTTTTCTGCATTTTTGTGGTCATTTTTATTCTATAAACTATATAATTATTTGTGTGCAAATTGAGGGCGCTATTTATTTCAAATTCAAATTAGCCAAATAATATGAGTTATACCTTACATTTTATGATAAAAAGTTTTTTGAAAATTCCCTTGTCATTTGTTAGCCTTTTTGCTGATGTTCTAGTCCCATTATACAAGTGTCTACCCCTTGTAAAGATGCAAACAATATTTCAGATAAATAGCGCCATCATTGTTCAACTTTTCTTTAAAATGACGCCCTTTGAATTTTCTTAATGTGTAATATGTAACCATGTAATAAGTAAATAAATAAAATGATACGAGGGTTATTCATAAAGTTCTACCTCCATCATCACTATCTGTTATCTTACGTGCCAGTATATTGAAATTACCAATGATTACACTCATACCTCTTGGCTACAAAATAAAAGGTATTTGATGAATTTTGATTGTTGTATGTGTTGGTTGAAGTGAATGCAGGTTTTGTTCGTCGGGAACGGTCTGAAAAGAAAGGCGAATTGTAATTAAAAAGGTGGCCAATATCTTTGAGGAAATCATGACAGATATATTTCTGAAAATAATTAGTGAGGTTTATCTAATGTACAAAAGAATGAATGTAGATTTCTTGACTTTAAATATTTATGGGACATTGAAATGTAAATATTAATTCCCAGTTGCATTTGTGCATAATAGAGGATTTGTGTTTGACCTGTTTTGCTCCAAGTAGTTTTAAGTGGTGTATAAAGTAACTGTCGTACACATTTTTGTAAATTTAAATCACATTGGAATATCTCATTATTATTATGCGTTGTTTTTTGATATATTTTCTTTTTCGTTTGTTTATTGTACAATATAATATATTTTTCAGTACTTATAGAACATTTTGTGCATATAATATAAGAAAAGACTATTTTGTAGAGGACTTTCTGTTGCATAATGTACACATTTTTGTAAAAAATAAAACAAAATATCAAATATAAATGTTATAATTTTGGACTTTTCTCTTGATCAGTGGTACACACCTTATGGCCAGTATACAACTTATGGTTAGCCACAGTGGAGGTACTGAAGTTTGGATTTGGGAGGGATGAGCCTCAGAAAATCAAAGTGGATCCATGTATGTATACCATTTTACAAAAACAATGACATATTTTTATACCTGAGGCTCATGTTTTTGGCCATATTTAACACAATGTCGCGAATTTTAACAAAATTTCAACAACAACAAAAATAAGATAGAATTCGCGCTTTAGTTCAGCCAACTGATTCAATCCGTCCTGCTGATATTAATGAGATTGAGCATTGAAAATGCATCAATTATATATATAGGGCTCTTATTATTATTATTATTATTTTCAAAATATTGCTGTGCAGCCCTTATTTTGTTTATATTATGGTGTGTTTTTTTTACCATTCCATTTAAAATCCATAGTATACCCAGCTTTATTTGTATTTCATACACCCTCTGAGAAAGATTCAACTTGAATTTTCCACTGAGAGGGTGAGTTTCAAATGGAGCTGCTAATGTGTTCAATCCATTTGAAATTCATACTCCCTCTGGGGAAGACATGTCCAAAATCTTCCACATGGGTAGTGTGGATTTTAAATGGAATAGCCCATTGGGTATTTTGAAGAGTTGTGGTAAGAGTGGAAACCAAAACTGTCCTGCACTGGCTGAGTAAATTAGTCCCCCATCAATATACCGATATCAACAGTAGACAGGTACTTCATCAATACCACTATCAGCAGCAGATAGCTGCTTTCATCAACACCAATATCAGCAGTAAGACTGCACAAAATATAACTTAGCTGTTATAAATACGCCTTTAGCGTCAGAACTTATTGTGCTCACAATATTTTAACATAAAAAGAAGGATGATTCATTTACGCCCATTTTGGCACCCAATTTGTCCAAATTCTTTCAATATTAACAACACAGCGGTGTATTTTTTAAAAAGAGAAACACCCGAATTTAAAAGTTGCAGCTATTTGTATTAATTTGAAGTCAGCGCGAAGGTAATGGAGGGATTTACGTGCCACAGTGCTTGCCTACAACCATGACAACCATTGATGTTGTAAACTGCCACTATTAAATTCGGGCATATTTCTTCAAATTGTGTTGTTATTATTGAACGACATTTGACAAATGGGCATCAAAATACCCATAAATACTTCTTTAAATGCAGAAATATTGTGGAAACAATTATTATCTCTGACGTAATATAGGCGTATTTATAACAGCTGCGTTACTTTTTGTGCAGAATTTTTTCGTCAATATCAGCTCTAGATAAGTACTTCATCGACATCGCTACCAACAGTAGACAGTTACTTCATGAATTCCGCTATCAGCAGTAGGTAACTACTATATCAATACCACTATCAGCAATAGATAATTACCACAGCAATACTGCTATCGACAGCAGATAGCTACTTCATTAATACCAGTAGATAGCCACTTTATCAATACCGTTATCAGCAGTAAATATAGCTGCTTCATCAATAGCGCTATCAGGAGTAGATAGGTACTTTATCAATACTGCTATCAGCAATAGATAAGTAATTCATTAATACCTCTATGGCATTATGAACCCAGTTAACGTTTTTGACATCATTCGCAAAAGGGTAGAAAAAGGATGTCAGAAAACGTTTAAATTACGGGTTATATAAATAATATAAAACGTTTTCGTAATATTATAAAAGTGTTGACAAAATATTCGGCAAAAATGTTGGCAAAAGGTAATTTACAATAACATTTTAAAAACATTTAAAAAATATTTGTTTTAAAATGTTTTCATGGCCTTTATATAACCCGACATTTAATGTTATTAAAACGTTTTTACAAAAACTCAAACCCAAAATATACCTTTCGTAAAACAAAACAAAACAAAAAATTCTTAAAACGTTATATAACGGTTTTATTCAAAACGTGTTAATAACATTTAAATGTCGGGTTATATAAAGGTCATAAAAACGTTTCTAAACGTTATATAAAAAAACACGTCAAAATGTTATTGTTAAATATTTTGGGCAAAAATTTTTGCAAAATATTTAATATCAACTATTAAATAACATTATGTTACAATACAGCAGCTTTATCAACTGCATCAGTATCAACAGTAGATATAATAGTTACGTCATCAATACTGATATTAGCAGTAGATAAAGCTACTTCGCAATACTAATATCAGCGGTAGATAGGTACTTCGCAGTAGATATAGCTACTTGTCAACACTATACCAACAATAAGATATGAGATCTCATCAACACCTATATCGGCAGTAGATACTCAGAACCATCAGCAGTAGATAGTTACCTCGCCCATACAATGTTTTAAAATGTCTTACTTAAAAATGTATTGAAATTATCAAAGGTATTTTATCTGTACCGAAACTATGGTTTTACTTTGTACTTAAGGGATGGGGTATGAACGTTTGGACAGTATTTATTGTGGGACATTAGAGCACATCAGACATATCGCATTTCATTCTGAATACGAAGAATGTCCTTCTGATATCAAATAAGGCCCAAAAAAAATATGTTGTGTTGCCCTCCGCGGCCGGGTCAAAATCGCAAAAATTTTTTTTTTTTTTAATAATTTTTTTTAACAAATGTTTTTTTTTATATCATACATGTACCCCCAAGCCTATTCCCAGAACCCTGACGTTCACTAAAAAGATTGTGCCCCAAGCCAGCACTTTCATTGGATAGTAGGACTTACTCATTGAATCCCAACAACATGGATGTTAGGCCCTTCACAATTGATTTTGAGTTTCCTATTTCCCGCCCGCATCAAAAATTGAGAATTGCAAAATATTTAATTATTTGATTTTTATCTGTCATTTTCTCTGTTAAATGACATTTTTGTTACATTAATTTGCTACTTTCTTACTTTGATCATGAATCCTGAACAAACAAATAACACATATTATTATCAATGTATAAAATCAACCATAATTACAATATGATCTGCAGTGCCAAAATGTACCATGCAAGACGTTGATATTGGGCTGTGACCACTTGTTTCAAAATGAAGAAAATAATAAGTAATAAATAACTAATAATTAAGTTACCTCATGCCTTTTTTAAAATCTTTAAATAGTAAACTAAGAATTAATTGTGAAGGGTCTTAATATTAATTTTTACTTAAAATATTCAACATTGGGTAGAAAATACAGCCACTATTATGCATATGCCTCTCTTCACTCATGTTACTGTGAAATAGTAGGTATCAAATGGTTGAGTTGGTAAAAAAAAAAAAAAAAATCCGGCCGGCTGTACTACCAGATTTTAGGCTTGGGAGGGCAACACAACAATTTTTTTTTTGGCCTAATTTTGATTTTTTGAAATTCGCAATGTAATACACATTTTATGGCAAATTATTAAAAATTGATATTTTTGATATTTAACAGTGCTCGAAGTAAACTTTATAAATCTGATGATTTATACTTAAAGTGTATGTAGGTGGGATGAAAAACCGACGATCAATTGAAAATTTTGACCTTTCGTATTGAAGATATGGATTTTTTTCCCAAAACACCAAAAAAAAAAAAAAAAAAAATTGAAAAATGCGCGATATAAATTCCGAAATGTATTTATTATAATATTTATTTAATCAAGCATGCTGATTAAAGCATTTACTTCGTTGATGTTTAGTCAATATCAATAGCCCCTGATTAGCCCTAAGAAAATACGAGCAGAGGTAGAACTTTTTGAATGACCCTCATATATGCAATAATAAATTCATTTTCAACATGACGTAAGAAACACATCTAAAAAGGCCTTTATCTTAAATTGCAGATGATGCTTACTACATACAAAAGGTGTTAAAACATATTATTAATGCCAGAAATAACTAATGGCAAATTGCATTAGCTACTTTATGCCGCAAGTGAATAACAAAAACCTTCAACACCTCCTGCTTTTTAATGTCAAGATTATTATGCATTAAGAGGTAGGTCACTCACCTTTACACAGTATTTTTGTGGGGCCTGAGAGCAAAATTGCATTCTGAATACGAATAATGTCCTTCTGATATCAAATAATTTTGCTATTTTGAAATTCGCGTTATAATATAAATAACTGATGTAATTCCCTGCAAAACGATTGAGTGTACCAGTTAAAGTTTGGAAACCGGGTTCACAAAAATGTTGGCATATGCAAAGCGAGGAATTCGAAGTAAAAAGTTTTTGGCAGGCCAAGATGCAGCTTCAAAGATTTTTTGTGGGGAACAAATACACAAAGTCATCTAATTTTGATGTAAATCCCATATTATCGCTTTAACCTCCCGCTTGAGCTCTGTAAATCCTGGTTTGATATTGCATGTACTGTTAAGTATGAAATTGTGTATGACATGGCATTTTGTTGCGAGTTCGAACCCCGCTTGTGTCAACGTGTTGTGCCCTTAGCAAGGCACTTTATCCTCATTGCCTACGGGGATGGGGTGTGTCGTCCACAAATTCCAAATATAAATGCACCAAATATGGCGTGACGATAAAGATAGAAAGTGATGATTTACTACATAATAGCATAATAAATGTGTTATTATTATTATTATTATTATTATTATTATTATTATTATTATTATTATTATTATTATTATTATTATTATTATCATATATTATTATTATCATCATCATTTATCATCATTATTATTGTAGATCGGCAACACAAAACAACAAAATGTCTTGTCAACAAGCAATTGAACAACGTATAATTATCGAAATCGGTATTATGTTCTAATGTTCCCTGCAAAACGATCGTGTAAGTCGTGATCCAATATATTTCTGGCAAAGTCTGGTACAGAAGGGTAAGAGATTAGTTTTCATACCAAAGATAACAAGTGTCAAAATCCTTGATTGGTCTGTAAATTGAATATTACGGTAACTCAATCCTGGCAATACCATAAAGTCAATATTATAATAATTCAATACTCTTGCCTATAAACCCTGTGCTAGTTTTTGTCCAATATTTTCAGGAAATTATGGATTGGCTCAGTTGAGTATGATAATGATATTCTTTCTTGCAACACGAATATTGATATCATGAGATGTATGGCTTTTTGTGAGCATCGCGTCGTCGCATAATAAATATCGAATCTAAAATTCCAAATGCACCAATTTTGATATGACCATATCTGATAAAGATTAGAAAGCAAATGATTACTATTATGATTATGTAGTGTATTACAGCTAATTTTCATGTTACCAAGCTATTCAGTTGATTAAAAAAAAACCAAACAAAAAAAAATAAAAAAACCAAAAAAAAACCCAAAACCAAAACGAACAACAAAAAACAAACAAACAAACAAAAAACACCCAAAAACGCATAGAAAACAATACCTGCGTTCCAATATGTGATCAGTCGGAACTCGGAAATATTGATTTTGAGATATAGCTAAACAAAGGCAATGTTTCCTTTTGTTTCCTGCTGTTTTGGAAACTCTTTAATCGCCCATATCTTTGGAACGGGTTGTTCAATTTCGTTGGAGTTTTCTGCAAAATGCAGCTTTGCAAATGCTTTTGACGATCCTATAAGAAACTGAAAATTTAATATTTCCGAGTTCCGACTGATTTTGCTTGATCGCATCACATATAATCAATCACATGGTTTTTCACACCGCAAAAGCATGACATTTTTACACAAAGTTAGCGTTGCAGCTTATGAGAGACTTTGATTGTGGAAGGAACCCGGTTTACTCATGTCTGATTTAGGCAAGACGCTGAAACACTTGTTTCGCGTACCTCCTGCTGTAATAAGGCTGCGCCATCAACGAGCCCATCAACGAGACCACTATATTGGTATTGTCACATATTTATATTTTTAGCAAATTGACAATTGATGAAACACAAAACATTACGTTTCAATGACAACTTCAACAGTCCATTGTCAATTCGTTAAGGGAAAAGAACAAATATCCTTGATTTTGTCATTTAATCTCTCCAAGCTGATGATTATTATCAATCTCATTATTAACCGAAATCGTTATTGACAAAGATAAAGCTAAAATTAATACTATGTCAAAGACAATAACAAACATCGTCAAAATACACTCAATTTCGACTGTAAAATTATTATACGATACATTTTAGTACTGACGAGAATTATAATGTAGCAGTTATTTGGCTCGAAAAACGTCAGTAGCTATGGGAATAATTTTCAAGAGCAAAATCAAAGTCATTGATTTTACTGTAGAAATCAATGGTGGGCCTCCCCCCTCTCCCCTCCCATGGTCATTGTCGATGGCCGGTCCTACCCCCCACAGTGCCATCGCTCCGATATCTTCATGGCAGAAAATGCCATGGTAGGGTGAATCCACAGCCACGAATGGGTGTTCCCACCTGTTTATAAAACACATAATATGCTGAAGGACATCCGACTAAGGCTAATGACATTAGCCTGTGACGTATGACCTCTGTACGGTCAGCGAGCATACATACGCCATTGTCATATGCTTTTAACTGCCTTTACGATAGTCTCCTACACATGCAGTCAGTTTGTGTCAGTCGGTCTGACACTCGTCGATCCTGTATGTTCGTGATAGCCACATACAGTCTGGACCGAGACTACCTCCACGAGGGTCTACGCTGCGCTATATAAAATCTGATGATTTTGGTCACTTTTTCAGCTCAAGACGCACGCTAGTTTTTCAAAGCGCAACCTAACGACGATAATATATGTTGAACATATATGTTCAAGTGCAAGGAACAAGATCTGGTTTCTTCATACGAAATCATTTACGGGAGATATTCATCATTTTCCACCCCGGTATCAAAAGATTTATCGTCTGAATATCAATCGTGCGTAGCACATTTACGTGTATCGATCCCGTGTATTCATTTCAGTGTCTCTGGCTGTACTAATGTAATTATTAACCGGGCGATGTCGGTGTGCCCCGGCTTAGCTTAGGTCGTTTTTTGCGTATAATTTGGGGGCAAACAAGCGCTTTTTTATGACAGATAAAAATATTGGGGGCTCCCTACGTATAGAGTTCTACGGCTAGTGATTACTTATATTAACGTAAATGAATTATTACACCGTTACTATGTACTAGAATAAGGGTAATTATGTGTTTGAAACACGCTTCATTTCCGGTATAAATCGTGAACAGCTAACCAAATAGTTCCATCTGTTTAGAAAGAATAAGAAACTGCTCAATATTGACGGTATTCTATCACACGTATTAAGAGTTCCCAATAAATTACATAATAATGTAGCTTTCATGTTACAGATAGTCTCCGTTCATTGAATCACGTTCGTACGTGTAATAGTATTGATATCGCGCACTGATATAGGTAGTGAATTGTGCCACCGGATTGATGTTGACCGACTTCTGAAGAGCTGTGGTGGTACTAGTGTTGTGATAAATGTTTGTGTAAATGACACCAGACTGAACGTTATCGATGAGAAACAAGTCAAATATAATTATATTTATGTTATATAGGTCTAAGGATAGCTCCAAACTCCTTATGTTACGTAGAATATTTGATGTCTAATACTTTTCGTGATGTCTAAAATCAGTTGAATCAGATTAAATAGCGCGCTATAATCCTGGCTGTTTATTGTTTGCTAGATTTATAATGGGTAACCAAATTCGAATAACAATGCTATATCGTATTCCGCCATTTCTCCCTGAAAAATAAAAAATCACCACAAAAACATGGCTATTATCTTTAAACCATGAATATTTGAATAAATCATTTGCACGTTCGATATGATATCCTCATTATATCCCGTCATTTGAACATTTTCTGTAAAGTATTTGTAGTTTACTGGGCTCAGCAAACACAAAAATGTTCTTAAAGCGTTATAAACGGTTTATAAATACCTTTGGTTTAATTTTTTCGAGCGTTTTGCAACATTTAAATGTCGGGTTATGTAAAGGTTATAAAAACGTTTGTAAAATGTTTAAACTTGAAAAAAAAACACGTCAAAATATGTGGCCGTACACTACGAATGAGCCATAAAGTCGGCAAATTGTATTCTGAGTTACACTGTAAAGTATGAGTGAAGGTCGTGTCCATAGATACCTCAATTAGTTGCGACATGTTTCTCATTTGATAGCGCGAGTCAAACATCGTTTAAACCAATCTATAATGCTATTGCTGAAGAGGATAATAGTCTTCTACCTATTTCTATAGAATCCTTAAAAAGCTATAGTGTTTGTTTGCTTTGGCTAAATCCTGTTCAAGTGGTGGGTTACAAAGCATTGTATTTTGTCTAGGTATGTATAACCAACAATTAACAATGAGAGGACATTTCTGAACCTCGTTGACTTGGGGATGATTTGAAATTACCACATATTATGACTGTTTGATATTTGTTACCAGCATTGTGGAAAAAGAAGCACATGTAGAACCGAAAAAGGTACCATTTTGTGGAATGAGCAGAGTTCAACAAACCATAACCCCGCTTCTAGATATCGTTTAAAGTCAAATTATATACCATTTTAAAGCTTATGATATATACTTTCTAAACACGCAATAAAACAAAATTGACCGGGCGGACATTACGGCTGATTTGTAGTGTACGGGCATATATTAATGTAATTTTTTTCCCCAAAATATTCTATCAACTCTTAAATAACGTTATGTTATAATGAATATCAGCAGTAGCTACTTTATCAATGCTAATATCAGCAGTAGGTAAAGATACTTCATCAATACCGCTATCAGCAGTAGATATGTACGAGCTCGTATTTCGCAGTAGATTTTTCATACCTATAACGGCATTAGATATCTAGGCCAATACGTCATCAATATTACCATCAGCAGTAGATATCTGCCTCACCCATTCGATGTCAGTAGTACATAATGTTTACCGGGACATCCTGTCACATGACGTTGTTGACAACAACTCGTCATGTGACACTCATCAAGATCAATAACATCAGTTTGAAAAAGGCTTAGCGACCGCAAGCCGAAAGCTCACGTAAGTGAACATTTTTGTTGTGAGAATAGTCATAAATTCATCAATATAATTAGGGATGACCAATGAACCATCAACTTGATTAGAACAATCCCATAGACATGCAGGGAGCTCAACTGTGCACTGCTTGCACAGACATTTCTAAATTGATCCCATTCTTTTATTTTTCAATATTTTTCTGTAAAAATTGGGGAAGTTAATGCCAATTATATTTTGTAACTATCTTGCAAATTACAGCAACATAACTTATTTCATTTTCCTGTAAGTGCGAGTCAAAATTGGTCCATCGCCACAGTGCGCTTAATTGCCAGTGGCTGAGTTCAGCACTGCTCAAGAATGGCACAAAATATTCATGTCAATAATTTCAGGTGAAAAACGTGGCCTACTGAGCTGTAATTTGGCAGAGTTGCCAGTAATACCTCTATCATACCCTCTGTAAAAAGGTTAAAAAATTGAACAAGTAGATCTTGAGTTAAAAATTAAATCACCAGCTTTCCTTTGGAATTTCCATACTCCTTTCGAATCATGCTAAGAAGACACCTTTCTGAACATAAATGTGAAGTTTCGTGCCCATTCGATGTATTTTTCACCTGATTTCAATCCTAAACGTTTCTTATATTTAGGCCTATACCATATACAACTTGCTGCTGGTTATACCTTGTTTAGAACTTTCAAAAGAAGTACCTGAATGTGCAACCATAACTGTTTCAAAATAGCCCGCGAAAGTCATGCAGGTAACTCCGAGGTCATGTATTGAATTGTTTTGAATGAGGAATACTACGGGAACCAGCACCTTTTAGCTCCTTTTGTTAAAAGTCACACATGAGCATGATGAGTGAAGTGGATAACCTCTATTGTTGTGAATGAGTCAATGACCTTCAATGACACTTAAGATTTAATTTGCATACACCTACTAATTGGTCATATTAAACCCAATAACATTGACATTTTTGTTTGTGAAAAAACGTTTACCTGGACTTAGTGCAATTTTGATTTTGTGCCATATCGGCCATCTTGGATGATTTTGGCAAAATGTTCTCTAAATGCATGATTTCAATGCCTCGGTTTGAAAAAATAATTTATGCCATTGACTAGTAAAGTGCCATTTCAGAAGAAATCCCTTTTATACTTTCACAATTTGCTTGTTTCATGTTTGCATATATGTTAAAATAAAGAAATATATAATATGCTTATGCCAATTTTGCTCCCAATTTATATTTTTGGACCTTGTCATTTTATTTCGTTCCAATGACCGGTCAGAATGGGAAACTTTGAAAAGTCATAATTCGAAAAGTTTTTGACCGATTTTGACAATTTAACCACCAAAATACTTCTATTGATGAGTTCTATCCAGAAAACAATATTTTGTAGCAATAGGGGCAACATGAAATTTTGATGGTTATCCCTAATATAATGTTGTATGTTTTTTTACTTTTTTTATCCTGTTTTTTTTTTATTTATTAAAATTATTAAAGTAATTCACCTGTATCAAAATTATGGTATTACTTTATACTAAAACCTTTTAGCAGAATTATGGAATGTCCTTAAAATCCATAACAATATACGCAGCCTTGTATATACGCATTTTTTTCTAATATATTATCAGTCCTAACCATTTCTCATGGTATGCAATAATAAATCCATTATCAACATGACGTAAAAATAAAAACAAATCTTAAAAGGCTTTTTATCGGAAATTGCTGATGATGCTTTCTACATAGTAAATATTGTCAAATTAAAACAAATTACTAATGCCAGAATAACTAATAGCTAATAATGACTAATTGCATTCAGTTACTTTATGCCTCAAGTGAATAGCAATACTCAATACTCTTCTTGCTTTTAATGTCAGGACTAATAGGGATTAACAGCAGTTATCTATTTAGGTACCACTGACGGGTTGGCGCAAATATATCACTTAACCACCCGCTTGAGCTCTATAAATCCTGGTGTAAACTGCATGATCTGAAAGCTAGGGTGTTCTGTATGTCGTGTATAATTATGTCTGCAGTATATCGTAGGAGAAAATTTCTAAATGATTAGACAACAATATTCAACAGTTCAGAGGTTTTCTCCTTCACATTGTTTTATTTTATTTTATATGATCTTTTTGGGAAAAAGTGTCAGTTATATGAGCATGACATGAATCACACAACAACATAATAAAAACAAACAAACATGGCTTTTGTAGGAGCATGCTGAATTGTACTAGAACTAAAACTAAACGAGTGCTAAGATCATTTTTTATACAGTACATTCCTTCATAGTTGGTTCACTTGCAGTTTCTCTACGAGGCATATGCGGCGATGTCCCACCTGTTGCGTACCTCCGTATCGGTGGAGGAGACGCAGAATAGGACAATTTTAACCAAACCGAATCTACTGTTTTCTTCCCCTCATTCTTTCTAAATAGCGAACACAAAGTTTCTTTAAAGCCCCTTCTGTAGTACGAGCTAGTTAACATAAATACATAACTATTAACAGCTGAATTTAGATAAAGAAAACAATACCCGATCATTGTACAGTGGATCATTTGTTTTTCTGTTAGGAAAGGGGATAGGTTCACAGCTATGAGAGATTCATTTATGTCGCAAATCCTGATTGGTGTTTGCGTTGTGAAAAATATCAACCCGGTGACGACTAGAGCACGGGCGATATGGTTGCGTGAACGTCGGTGACGATGTCTACTACGTTTGCTGCGTCGGTAAATCAAACGTCGTTCATGTAGAACTGCAACAATTTTGACATACATGTAGCCGTTAAATGCCACTGCGAAGAAGAAGTATAACGTGTATATAATATTAGCGAAAACCATGAACTCCCACATATCAGCGACAGCGTCACAGGTTCTAAAAATAGTAGGTAGATTTACTTCACTTTCAGGCCAAATAAGGCAATAAATCTTCAATTTCCCTCGTCTCAAAATGATTAGCCCAGACATCAAAAAGGCTATAAAAACAGCAAATGCAGTCAACGATCGTGTCCGAGCTTTATTCTGTATCTGCCGGTGAAGTAACGGTTGGCATATAGCGCAGTACCGCTCAAACGAAACAAGTGTAATTATCGAAACGGATAAAAAATGACACACAAATCCAGATGCATACACGTAGTAACAAGAGTTTTCATCTTCAAAAGGAAAATTATATATTACAGGAGATTCGTTAACTGCGTACACAAAGATTGTGGCATTTGTTAGTAAGTACACGGCATCCGTGATTGCCAAACTGGCTAGATATATATTATACGTAGTTCTCATCCTGTGTAGTCTCCATATCATAAAAAGAAACAAAAGATTCCCTAAGATACCAATTACGATTATCGCTGGTACTATAAAGGTTCCAACAAATAAGTCAAAATCGTCGTACAGCCAGTTGCTAGCATCCTCAACTAATATCGTGCTCAAATTGGTGCATGAATTAGAAGATTCATTCATAATGTTCGCCATCGTAGTTTTGATGAATTAAATATTAGTTCCGTGCGGATACACACTTTGAGTCTTGATGAGATTTTTGTTTAATGTTGCATTTCATATAGCTCTGATATCAATATATCTATATTATTGTGATAACGCAGAGATGTATATGAAGCAGCTAGTCTCAAATAGTACAATTTATAACTTCCTTACAATGCCAAGTATTAATAACGAACATAAAAATGTCAAAAATCGTATTCCCTGCAAAACGATTGTGTAAATCGTGGTCCAATTTTTATTTTGCCGAAATTTGCCAAACCGGGTTGCCAAAGGACTGAGAGAGAGAGAGAGAAATTACACGACAAGTGTCAAACGTCTTTATTTGTCTTCAAATATTATGGCAACTCAATCCTGGTAATATTTAAAAGTCAATAGTATTATAACGCTATGTTGTTGCTTTTCGATCTTCAAGACAACTTAGACCCAGTTTATGTCCAAACGTTTCCAGAAAGATAATGGATTGAAACAATACACATGTTGTATAATATCACTATTCCTTCATGTAATTCATATTGGTGGTGTATCGTCAACAAATTCCAAAAGCAAAAGCGTATTATGAATTGACGATAAACATGATAGAGATAGAAAGCGATGGTTTACTATGTATAGCATACAAAATGCAGAAACATAATAACTATGTTATTATTGTTATTGTTGTAGATCGGCACACAAAAGGCGTTAGTACGAAAACAACAACATGTTTTGTCAACGTGAAATTAAACAGCGTAGGTCGAAATCGGTATTATGTCCTCTTGTTACCTGCAAATTGATCCAATATATTTCTGTCAAAGTCTGGTGGCGAAGGGAAGAGATAATAGAAGGCAGTTTTTCTTCCAATGAAAACAAGTGTCAAAATCCTTGATTTGTCTGTAAATATTATGGTAACCCAATCCTGGCAATATCGTAAAGTCAATATTATAAAAATTCAATTTTCTTGCTTCTAAACCCTGTGCTAGTTTTGGTCCAAATAATGATATTCTTTCTTGCCACATAAAAGTTCAGATGTATGGCATTTTGTGAGTATTGTCATCTCATATATCGAATCTAAAATTCCAAACGCGTCAATTTTGGTCTGTCCATATCTGATAAATATAGAAAGCGAATGATTAATGTTATTTAGTGCATAACAGCTGCTTGTCATTTTACCAGGCTATTCAGTTGATCCAAAAAGCAAAACGCGTAGAAAACAATACAAATATGTTCCAATTATCAATCATATGGTTTTTCACACCGCAAAATATTGACATTTTCATACAATGTTAATGTTCCAGCTTATGCGATGCTTTGATGGTTGAAATAACCCGCTTTACTCATGTGTGATTTCGGCAAGACGCTGAAGCACTTGTTTCACGCGTATCGTCTGTGGTAATAACTGCGGCATCACCGAGACCACTATATTGTTATGATCACAGATTTATACTTTTAGCAAAATTACAATTGATAATAAACCTAACAATGCGTTTTAGTAACAAGTTGAACAGTCCGTTTCACGTCCTTAACAAGCTTCAAGGGAGAAGAAAAATATCGTTGATTTTGTCATTTAATCTCTCCAATCTGTTCATTATATCGCTGCAAGCTGGCTCGTAATTCTGCGAAATGTATAAGGCTTGTTGCAAAAATCACGTTTTATCAGTAGTTCTGTCAGTCAATTTAGTAACCAAAATCGTTGATGATGAAGATAAATCTAAAATGCTATGTAAAAGACAACAAACGTCGACCAAACACACTCAATTTGACGGTAAACTCATCCCATATTTATAGCACAGACGAAAACAATAATCTAGTATTTATTTGGCGCGAAAAGGTTTGCGTATATAAGTATTGCACCAAAGATGTGGTTGACGTTATAGTTGTGCAGACGACACTCATATTATAGCAGAGACGAAAAACAATAATCTAGTACTTATTTGGCACGAAGAAGTTTGTGTATGTAAGTATTGCACCAAAGATGTGGTTGACGTTATAATTATGCAGACGATATTCAAATGTACACGTAGTAGCAATTTTAAAATAATTGTAAAAAATCCATACATGTTCACTGGCAACTGCAAGTCACTAATGACGACAAGTGGCTTTAATATCTTCCGCCAGAAAGTCTTAATGAGTATTTATACTAACGTAAATGAGTTACCACGGCGTTACTATGTATTAGAATAGGTGTTATGTTCTTGAAACACGCGTCATTTCCGGTATAAATCGTGAACAGCTAACCAAACAGCTTCATCGGTATAGAAAGAATAAGAATATGCTCAATATCGGTGATATTCTGCCACTCGTGTTTAGAGCTCCCAATAAATTATATAATAATGTAGGTTGTATGTCACGGATGGTCTCCGTCTTCATGTTTAATGTCACGTTTGAATTACGTACGTACGTGTATAACATTGATATATCGCACCGATAGGTAGTGAATTGTGCCACCGGATAGGATGTTGACCGACTTCCGAAGAGCTGCACCGGTACTAATGCGTGATAAATGGCTGTGTAAATGACGACAGATTTGATCGTAAACGATGAGCAACAAGTCAAATATATCAATGATGTAAGCCTAATGGGTTACTAGATTGGAATAATAATTCTGTATAGCATTGGGCTATTCCAGAAATTAAAGGTACCCCCCTAAATAAGACATGGGAGTCCCAAAAATGTTCACCATTTTTTGCGCTGGGAATTCCCAAAAGAAAAATGGTCATTATTTTCACAACCCTAAAGAAGACATGGGAATTCCCAAGAAAAAGGCAATTTTTTTTATTTTAGGCTTGGGAATTCCCCAAAATTTTGGCAAAAATTTGCCCGTCTTCTTTAGGGACACTTGGAATTCTAAATTTTTCAATCATTTTATTGTCAAAATGGGAATTCACATATTTTTTGGATAAATTTTTTGTCTGGGAATTCCCAAAAATTTATGGTACAAAACTACATGTCTTTTTTTTTGGGGGGCATTAATTTCTGGAATAGCCCATTTCGCCATTGATATTACAGTATTTAGTATTTCTGCAACCGTTCCATATTTTGGGCTTTAAAACGACTATTTCTATTATATTTGTTTATAGGATTAAACTTTGGTTCTTTTCGAAAAATCAAAAATCCAAAAAACCTTGATATTCTCGTAAATATTTGCACGTTCGATATAAAAGAATATCAGTATATCTGAATTTTTCTATCCTGAACGAAAATCAGTGTTTTTTTGGTTTTTTTGGCTTACAATTTTAAATAATTATACTTCTTATTATTTTTCTGTGCTTGAAACGGCCAGTATTCCAATCCGTCATACAGCCAAGAGCAGTCAATATATAACCTGGATGGAGAATCAGTTACATCCGATGACCTTGTTCAGTCCAGCTTTCCAGAAATTGACCTTTGAGGCAAATGGTTGTCAAATGTTGACAGTTGGTAACAAGTGTCATGCTGGAAGCATTTTGACCATACGTCTGCTGAGTAGAGTGCCGAAAGTGGGTAAGTGAAATAGTTGCCATGTGTAGCTGCCATGAGTGATATGAGTGCAATATACTGTTTGAAAATTGTCAAATGTTCACAGGACAGCTATTTGCACTTACCCACTTCTGCAACTGCTTATTGTCAGAAATGGGTCAGGTGAAATAGCGGCCATATGTTAGATGAGTACGATAGACTGTGTAAATTAGTTCACAAGGGCACCTCTTTGCACGTATCCCTTCTGACAGGTAAGTTGCATAAGAAGTCTCATACTATAAGTGAATGCTTTTGTACCGCCTTGTGTAGAGACGTTTTACATTTTGCCCGTCTCATTCCCATTATTGGTCAATGACATAATCATCTAATAGTGTGACTGATGTTTTCAGCGTAGCGTCAAGACGTATCCCCGGGGACGTATCACATTTTGCCCGTCTTATTTCCATTATTGGTCGATGACGTAACCTCTAATAGTCAGCGTGGCGTCAAGACGTTTCTGATTATGCCCGTCTCATTCTCATTATTGGTTAATTACATAATCATCTAATAGTGCGCAATAATATTACAGGTCATATGACCACAGTGTACATGTAGCCTACATGTTAGGAACTGGTCTATCGACACGACATACTGGAATTAATTCTCTGCAGTAAGTGTTCAATTGTGATCGGGTTTTTTTTCTAACAAAAAATAATATATTGTTCAATTTTAGACCTGGAAAATACCAACAGCTATCACACTATTATTCACATAATATTTTTTGCTATTTTTAACACAGATTTTCGTATCTATATCGAAATATTCATCTTTTAATACCTTTTTTGTTGTAATTTTAATTCTATAAACTGTAACCTACATTACTATCCTTTTTGACTCTTTGCTTTTGTTCATTCTTTTCTTTTTGCAGTGTATCACTTAGCGCTTTGATCCTCACTTAGGGCTTTGATCCTTTTGAAATAGTGCTTTAAAAGCTCATATAGTATGTATGTATGTATGTTTGTACATTTGTGTGGGAATTGAGGGCGCTATTTACATATATTTTAAATCTATTTAATATGAATAAATCATTCCTTATAATTATTTCGTGATAAACACATTCCTTTCCATATTTAGTCCTTTTGTGATGTTCTAATACCATTATACTAGTGTTTACCCCGTATAAAGATGCAAACAAGATTTACGATAAATAGCGTCATCATTGTTCAACTTTACTTAAAAACAAAACAGTTTTGCAAGCCATCAAACAACCATGTCATCAAAAGTCCCGTATTTACACTACTGTAAAACGTGTTCAGACTTTCAGCTAAACACTTTTCTAAAATCATCTAAAGACTATTAATTGCACCACAATTCTAAAACATATATAAACACCAATGCCAAATTATGGTGCAATATAGCATTTAGGAAAGTGCTTAGAAATTAAAACATTGTTTTATCATTGTAATTTAGGAAATACGCACAACAAATACAGATATGTATTTTTGCCATGTGTGGCAGTGTATTCAAATAACTTTGAAGCATCGATTTTCCTTTAAAAGAGCCATATGTATCCGTATCGAAGGACACTGACTGCACTGGATGAAAATAATTTATTAAAAATTAGATTACGTATCCGTAATTCAAAGTGTGACATGATAGTTGTTGTTTAAAGAAGTGACAGCTGTTACTTGTTAACAAAGTGTAACATATTATTTGTATTGTTACACCAAATAATATTGGCAGTGTCAGCTATTGTTTAAGTTCACCATGGTAACATGAATTGAGGGTTAGAAGACCATCTGTCTTATCTACACATGATCATCGGACACTATGACCACAATGGCCTCATCCCAATGGCATAATTCAATAACCTCAATTAAACAATCATAGCGCAAAATTTGGCCACAAGTTGCAGAGTACGTGGTTTTGTAATCAAAAATTCACAGGTCATTCAATGAATGTACAAATGTATTGAGGTTAAAGAACTGTGCCCCTGATAGATGAGCATGTTATGGATCCTGGTGAGATGATCAAATCTCAAGAAAGTCTCTGGCCCACACAGCATGTGGCTCAATCGCAATATAGCCTCAATGCAACACACTATACGAGTATATACCAACCAAACTGTATTCGCAATGATTTTACTAGTCCTGTTGATACTCCGTTTTGATGTTATTTGACAGAAAGTATACAACCTCAGAAAGTATAATTAAATATAAATACAAGGAGATATAGACCAAATGATCTATTCCATTCGAAATCCATGTTCCCCCCTATGGAAGATAATTATGACCTTAACCTTCCACGTAAGGAGTGTGAATTTCAAATAGAGTAACCCATTCTGTTAGCCACATTTGATATTCACACTCCCTGTGTAGAATAATGTCATGTCTTCCATCCATAGTAGTTTCTATCATGGAGCTAGCACGGTTGTTTGATGGGATCATTTATCAGTTTTTCAAACAAAACATCATGTACTACCAGCTTGTGTGCTTAAACAGTTAAATGTGATGTCATGCTATGGTATACAGACGCTTTTGAGTCATTCTCAACTTTAATTTCCCCTATTTTACAAAGTTTTTCAATTTTACAACATTTTTTAAAGCTTCTTTGGATATAAAATATACCTATTAATAGGGATAACCATCAACATTTCATGTTGCCCTATTGCTACAAAAGATTGTTTTCTGGATAGAACTCATCAATAGAAGTATTTTGGTGGGTAAATTGTCAAAATCGGTGAAAAATTTTTGGAATTATGAATTTTCAAAGTTTCCCATTCTGACCGGTCATTGGAACGAAATAAAATGACAAGGTCCAAAAATATCAATTGGGAGCAAAATTGGCATAAGCATATATTTACCTTTATATATTTCTTTATTTTAACATATATGCAAACATGAAACAAGCATATTGTGATAGTATCAAAGGGTTTTCTTATGAAATGGCACTTTACTAGTCAATGGCATAAATAATTTTTTCAAACCGAGGCATTGAAATCATGCATTTAGCGAACATTTGCCAAAAATCATCCAAGATGGCCGATATGGCACAAAATCAAAAAAGTCCAGGTAAACCTTTTTTTTTACAACCAAAAATTTCGATGTTATTGGGTTTTTAAATATTTATGACCAATTAGTAGGTGTATGCAAATTAAATCTTAAGTGTCATTGAAGGTCATTGACTCATTCACAACAATAGAGGTTATCCACTTCACTCATCATGCTCATGTGTGACTTCTAACAAAAGGTGCTGGTTCCCGTAGTATTCCTCATTCAAAACAATTCAATATATGACCTCGGAGTTACCTGCATGACTTTCGCGGGCTATTTTGAAACAGTTATGGTTGCACATTCAGGTACTTCTTTTGAAAGTTCTAAACAAGGTATAGCCAGCAGCAAGTTGTAGATGGTATGGGCCTAAATATAAGAAAACGTTTAGGGTTGAAATCAGGTGAAAAATACATCAAATGAGCACGAAACTTCACATTTATGTTCAGAAAGGTGCCTTCTTAGCATGATTCGAAAGGAGTATGGAATTTCCAAAGGGAAGCTGGTGATTTAATTTGTAACTCGAGATTTACTTGTTCAATATTTTAACCTTTGTACAGAGGGTATGATAGAGGTATTACTGGCAACTCTGCCAAATTTCAGCTCAGTAGGCCATGTTTTTCACCTGAAATTATTGACATGAATATTTTGTGCCATTCTTGAGCAGTGCTGAACTCAGCCACTGGCAATTAAGCGCACTGTGGCGATGGACCAATTTTGACTCGCACTTACAGGAAAATTAAATAAGTTATGTTGCTGTGATTTGCAAGATGGTTACAAAATATAATTGGCATTAACTTCCCCAATTTTTACAGAAAAATATTGAAAAATAAAAGAATGAGATCAATTTAGAAATGTCTGTGCAAGCAGTGCACAGTTGAGCTCCCTGCATGTCTATGGGAGTGTTCTAATCAAGTTGATGGTTCATTGGTCATCCCTACTATTAATGACAAAATTGGTGGCACTATTTAGTAACTGGAAATTACTCTTTCAAGCATTTAATACAAATAATTCCTTTAATTGTTTGATAAAATATGTTTATAAAATTTTTCACCTATTCCAGCTGTTTAAATGGCAGTATTAATCACCTACCCCTTGCAAATAAGGACATATGATTTATGTCTAGAACGTAAATGGCAAAAACATGACACTGAAGAAAACCGAAAAGCCTATAAAGAACAACATACGTCTGTAAATAAGCTCATACATGAAGCCAAGAAAACTTATTATAATGCACAACTAGCAGCCGCTGACAACAAACAGGTTTTTCAAATTATAAATAAACTTCTCAATAAGGGTGCCAAAGTTCTACCATCATGTGACTCATATAAAGAACTTAGCGATTCGTTTGCCGACTTCTTCAAAAACAAGATTGTCAAAATCCGAAATAATCTGGACAAAAATGGTAATAACATCCGAATACATACAGAAGTTCAAGAACTCAATCAAATACAGTCAATGCAAGAATTTAATTTGGTAGAGGAAGAAATCGTCAGAAAAATTATATGCAAGTTACCAAATAAGAATTGTTCTCTTGACGTTATTCCAACCTGGCTACTCAAGCAATGCATGTCATCAATTATTCCCACCTTAACTACAGTTATTAACATATCACTAAAGTCTGGCACTTTTCCCAACTCCTTGAAACAAGCTATTGTCACCCCTATCATAAAGAAAGCAACCCTGGATCCTAATGAACTTAAAAATTATAGACCTGTCTCCAATATTAAATGTTTTTCAAAAATTATGGAAAAATGTGTTATGTCACAGATGTTTTCCCATATGTCTACAAATTGTTTGCTGGAGCCTTACCAATCTGCTTACAAGCCTAATCATGGAACAGAAACTGCTCTTCTGAAAGTGAAAAATGATATTCTATGTGCACTGGACAACAAAAAAGCTGTTTATCTTGTATTATTAGATCTAAGTGCAGCTTTTGACACTATTGATTTTGATGATATTTTGAATGATAGACTTGAAAAATCTCGTGGCATTAATGGAGCCGTGCGATCCTGGATACTCTCCTACCTCAAAGGACGCAATAGCCAAGTTGGTATAGGTGGTGATTTTTCTAAAACTCAAACAATGGAATTTGGCCTACCCCAGGGATCAGTGGTAGGTCCTGGGATGTTTAGCTACTACACATACCCACTTGGAAAAATTATCCAGAAACACGGATTGAACTATCACATATACGCAGATGATACGCAAATATATACAGAATTTAATCCCCGCATACCTGGAGATAGTGTAACTGCTCTTTTTAAATTGGAATCATGTATTGCTGAAATCAAGAATTGGATGAATGTAAATAAGCTTAAACTGAATGAAGATAAAACCGAATTCTTTGTTGCTAGCTCTGCATATAATTTGAAATATATATATGAACCAACTCTTAATGTATGTGGAACAATTATCAAACCATCTGATTCTGTACGCAACCTTGGAGTTCTTTTTGATTCAACCATGTCTATGTCATCTCAAATATCTGCTGTCTCTCGCTCTTTAAATTATCATCTTCGTAATATAGGACGCATTCGCTGTTATATTGATAACGATCCTTGCAACCATGCTGTCCGCTCACTTGTTATTTCTCGAATTGATTATTGTAACTCTTTATTATATGGAACAACTGTAAAAAACACACAAAAACTACAAAAGATACAAAACAGAGCTGCCAGACTTGTTTTCAAGGCAAACCGTATGGAACACACCACTCCTCTGCTGAAAGAGCTTCACTGGCTTCCAGTAAATGAGCGTATTACCTACAAACTACTCACATTCGCTTATAAAAGTAGACATGAAACAACACCACTGTACATACAAAATCTCCTAAAATCTCACACATTTTCTGATGGTATGTTCCTACGATCACATGCTGATGGCAGTCTGCTTGAATGTAAAAGAACTCACACAACATATGGGAATAATCCCTTCTGCAATTCTGTGCCAGCTCTCTGGAACAAATTACCTTTAAAACTTCGTACTTCACATAGTCTGGCCACTTTTAAATCTAACCTGAAAACATATTTGTTTCCAAACTAAGTGTTTTATTTTTAATTAAGTTGTACATTAAGTGTAGCCTAAGATGTAGTGTAAGTTGTACTTTTAAGATCATTGTAAAGCGCTTTGTTCATACTTATGCTAAGGCGCTATATAAATTCCGTATATTGTATTGTATTGTATGATAAATAGCGCCATCTATAGTTTTCATTTAATTAATAATGAAGCAAATTCTATATACATCAAACAACCGTGGGAGCTATCATCCGTGGAGGCGCAATAGATTACCTAACGCATTGTTCCTTTGTGCCGATTTGATTTTCCGACAGGCTATTCCTCGAGAGTTCAGGACAAAAGGGTTCCGCCATTTAATCGGCAACTAACCTGACAGCGTATTAACGCTTTACCAGGCAGGCTACTGTCATTAAGTGATCAAAAGAATGTCATGTGAAAGCGCCCACTTGAGTGAGAGGTACTTTTCGTTATCATACAGCTCACGGGTGTGACTGAGTCTTCTCCAGCACACAAACATGACAAAAGCACACTTTACCGTCGATGTATAATTATTTACTACCCACCTTAATTTAGGCGCCTCGTTTAAATAAATTCAACGGAGTTACTGATCGATTACCCGTAACGACGTACGTGCCATAGCTGCTAGGTATATAGGTCTATCTGTGTCACTTTCTATAATTAACTACTTCGCAGTATAGTATATTGTTATCATGGTTATAGCCCTATTCAATAAAGTAAAAATTAATGGGTTTCTTAATATCACGAATAGGCCTATCCATTTTAAAAGCCGGGGAAAAGTGAGGGAGTGAAGGAGGGGTCAAGGGATGAAAAGAGGAGAAGCGGATGGGTGATCGAGATTGGAGGGGAGCGGAGTAATAGAAAAAGAAAGGAATAGGGGGAGAAGGGGAGAGAGGAAGAATGAGAGCGAGGGAGTGCCAGGTCCATACAGTGTAGGCATACGTAAGAAAAAATAAGTGCAGAGAAAGGAAAAGAAATGAAAAGTTCTAACTCCATCATCACATCTCTGTTATCTTACGTTCTAGGATATTGAAATTACCCATGGTTATACTCTAAAATCTTGGCTACAAAATAAAAGTTGCTTGATTAAAATGCGATGTTTAGTTTTAAACCTCGTTGACTTGGGGGTGATTTGAAATTACCGCCAATTATGACTGTTTGATATTTATTGCCAGCAATGTGGAAAAAGAGACACTTGTAAAAACGTAAAAAGCTATAATTTTGTTGAAGGAGCAAAGTTTATCAAACCATAACTCCGCTTCTGGATATCGTTTGAAGTCAAATGATATACCATTTTTAAGTTTATGATGTTTATTTTTAAACACGAAATAAAACAAAATTGACCGGGGAGGAATTTACGGCTCATTCGCCGTGGACGGTCACAATTTTGGTTTAAAAGGTAGCCAACATCTATGTGGAAATCATTACAGATTTATTTCCGCAAAACGATTAAATTGCTTTATTTTTGTTCATACAATTCAATAATATGAAAGACTTGCAGATGGTACAGTTTTACTGTATCGTGTCTTTTGTACTACAAAACCGATACATGTTCAGAATAGCCTTCGTATTGAGCCTTTTCCATAGGTTGTTGACATCGATCGGGTGTGCAGTTTTTGGTTCATTATCTAAAATCAAATAAGTCGTATGCACATATTCTGTATTTTGTAAGTATGTTCCACGTCCAGATGCATCCATTGGTTAAAATAAGGACGTAATTATGAATTGCCCTTGCAGGTGGTCTATAGTTTGTCTCTTGAATCATTTGATGTTTTATTCTCATATAAAACATGACACATTTTGTTTTGAAGTCCCAAAGGCATGTCAGGAACCTCAAATATGAATAAAATATGAACAAAATATTTATCATGAGTAAGCGCAGTTGGACAACCGCGTGTTAAAAACATTTTATGGAGATTATCCAAAGCTACAATATGATTGCTTACTAAACTTTTGGCTTCAGTTTTTAACCATTTCTGACGTACCACATCTGTATTCGCTTTAACCAACATATCTAAACAACCAAGATCACATTTTTATCAAATAACTTTTATTTTGTAGCCGAGATTTAAGAGTATAACCATAGGTAATTTCAGTATCCTGACACGTAAGATAACAGAGATGTGATGATGGATGCCCTCTTATATCGAGCCAAATCTAAAGATCTTGATCGGCTGCAGTCACTCCAACACAAGGCTGTCAAGTTGATTTTCTCTGCCGCAAGACGCGATAGTCCATCTCCACTTATGCATAAACTGCATTGGTTACCCTTAAGAGAACGCATCAACTTCAAAGTTTGCCTCTACATCTTCAAATGCCTGGAAGGATCCGCACCTCAATACCTCATTGATTTAGTTTCGCTAAAACAACCCCATTCCGGACTCGTCACAAGATCTTCAATGGACATAACTCAAATAACTCCTCATGTCGGCAGAATTCAGATTGGCGACAGAGCATTCCAAGCTGCTGCACCGGCACTGTGGAACTGCCTCCCACGTAACATCAGGGAGGCACGCTCAATAACAAGTTTCAAGAAACTCTTAAAATCTTAAAATCTCATTATTATGTTTATTAATTTTATGCTTTGTTTACTATTGTATGTTCTTGTCATTCACTGTTATGCGCCTTGATCTATTTGTAAAAGGCGCTATATAAATCATGTATGTATGTATGTATGGAGGTAGAACGTTTTGAATGACCGTCGTATTCCAATAATATTCATTGAATTGGTAACAGATAGATGTCCAATAATTGATTTCATTTAAAAGAGATGTTAAATAACAAAGATAAATAATAAACACATAAATAATTAAAACAGCTGTGAATCTTAAATTTAAGGGCTAAAATGTTGATGCATCATTATTAGACAGGAATGAAATAGCCAATAGTCAATAGTAAAAAAGTTAATTAGTGCAGATAGTTCACACGAAGACACCCCCGACGAATATGGCGCCATTATGGAAGGTCAGGTGACTCATAGGTAAGCTGTCGAAGGTTTTTGTAGTCAAATACTACATGTATTTCATATCAACGCTAGATGGCGTTGTTACTCTCTTCAACAGATAAGATTCGCTACACTACTACTACCTCAATACAAGGGCCATCGTTACATTAGTGGGCCTCGCGCGCACTTTCATCTGGCTATAAAAAGCCAATTAAAGTGATTTTATATTTAAAATGAAACCTTGTCCTTTACATATTTACATTCTAAATAACTGTAAACATTTCCCTTCCTGATTAAAATTTTACATAGATTGTAATTATATGAAATTGTAGACACCGGTGTGAAAACCTACCATTATAAATAACTCTAAGCATTTCCTTTTTGTTTAAAATTTTACAGCGATTGTAATTTTATGAAAGGGTTGGCACCTGTGTACATTTTATGCCACTATACAGAGTGTTTATGCGTTTTTTTGCATTCTGATTAACATTTTTAAACAAAAAATGTCAGCTTGACATTAGTGAACTAGATGTGTGCTTTCATTGAGCTATAACTAGAAATAACAACACGAATTGGGCTGTTTGGATAACACGTTTATTATTTGAAATATCCTTAAGGGATGGGGTATGAGCGTTGGGGCAGTATTTATTGTGGGACATTAGAGCACATCAGACGTATCGAATTGTTTTCTGAATACGAAGAATGTCCTTCTGATATCAAATAATTTTGATTTTTTTGAAATTCGCAATGTAATACACATTTTATGGCAAATGATTAAAATTTTTGATATTTAGCAGTACTCGAAGTACACTTTAAAAATCTGATGTACTTAAAGTGTATGTAGGTAGGATGAAAAGCCTATCATCAATTGAAAATTTTAACCTTTCGTATTGAAGATATGGATTTTTTTCCCCAAAACACAAAAACAAATTAGGTCTTTTTGGAAAAAAATCCCATATCTTCAATATATATGAAAGGTCAAAATTTTCAATTGGTCATCGGCTTTTCCTCCCAGCTACATACACTTTTATAAGAATATATCATTAGATTTATAACATTTACTTCGAGGAATGTTATATATCAAAAATGTGAAAAATATCAAATTTTAATAATTTGTCATTAGACATTCTTCGTATTCAGAATGCATTTCGATCTGATAATGCTCTCATGTCCCACAAAAAATACTGTCGAAACGCTCAAAACGCACATTCAAGATCCCTTGACCGTGTGACCAATCATGGAAAATGATCATAGAAACATCAACAAGATAGCTGGAAAACTAAGTGCTTAAAAAAACATTAATAAAGATAGATATGCTTAACATAGTGTTTAATAGGTGATGTGTGACGCGTTTGGAAACTAAATAAATTATTTAACATTTGACCGAGAATGTGACGTGTTTAGAAACTGAACACAGTGTTAAGGTGGCGAACTAAGTGATTGGCTGGCAAAAACATAAATAAAAATTGATATGCTTAATGCGAAACATAGTGTTTAAAATAGATGATGCTTGAGGCGTTTAGAAACTAAACATGTGACCGAGAATGTGACGTGTTTAGAAACTGAGTATATCAGTATAGGCCTATAGCTATCTAGCTGATGGCAGAGAGATATAGCTGGATCGAACCTTGTTACCAATTTTGCCTGAATTTCCCCGTAGGCCTATACGGTAAATTTTCCACCAAAAGCAGATACCATGTACTGAAGAAACCATTCTAGATAACGGTGCTCCAGGTAAAAGGAGGAATCTCCGCAGTAAATTACTACCGGTCTCATGTCAGCGCACTTCCATGACGTGGAACTAGCGGAACTTTTTGGTGTAAGTTTGACCTTTTATAGAACCCAGTGTGGTAAGTGTGTTTGATAGTCACATAATAATAAAATAGGTAAAGGTGCTGGATCGTACTAAGTTATAAATCAGGAGGATGTTCCCCCGGGATGTTCCTCGTATTCAGAATGTAATATGGTGTGACTCTGATGTACTCTCAGGTCCCACAAAAAATTGTGCAAACGTCTCTATCTGAGCCCTTATGCACTGTAAAAGTGTTATCACTAGAGTTTCAACTGCCACTTTACTTTTCAAATCCCATTGAATTCTGTGCAAAAGATGTTGTTTTAGAATTGTGTGTGTGTCATTATTACTTGGTCAATTTCAGAACAAAAGTGATGTATGCATGAAGGATAAATCACACCTTCTGTAGATAACATCAAATGTGAAATCGACCAACATTTTGAATGTTTTATTTTATTTTAAATATATCTGTCCAAATTCAAATTTAACCACGCACGTCTATGCAGTAGGCGAGTAGTGGTGTCATGTTCACTCACGCACCCCTGCTAACCGCAAGTTGACCCGTGGAGTGCTGGGTAGTGCTTAAATCATCCTCTGATGCGGCCCATACACGATCAAAATATTGATCAATATTGGGGACCCTAGATGCAGAAATGGATACAAAATCTACCATTGGGTGTGTTTAATGGTAGATTTTGTAACCACTCTTTTATCTAGGGTTTTTGATCAATAAGATTGAACGTGTATGGGCCGCATTAAACTTGGGTAAAAATGTGTTTTTGACCTTGGTCTTTTTAGTTCGTGGGAGTGTATATCCTTAAAAAATACTGAGGCAAGTTAAAAATACAAATTCTTGTTGTAATAAAACATAATAAATATCCGATATTGTGTGTTTTCCAACTATATTATACAATATATGTAATGGGTTCAAGGTCAATACAATAGAATGATTTAAACATAAAAATTATTGTATTTTGCGTCACTCATATTACTGGTTTAAAGGGTCTAGTGTCTATTTTTGAAATGGTACAGATCACCAGTTTCACTTTGACCTTGAACCTGAACTGAAACATAACTAAAATCTTTTGTACTCTGTTCATGTGTGTGTGATATTCTTTGGAGCGGAAAATCCAATATAGGTACATTTTGCTATATATTCCGTATATTATATATGTATGACATTGGCAGACATACGAGGAAAAGAGGAACATTTATAGTTGCGACAAGTTATTGTGTGTGGTAAACTAGGTAAGATTTTCATTAATGAATCTATTTTTGATCTCCAAAATGAGTGATATTTTATAGCCATTATATGAAGCCAATATGAATTATTGAATTGTTTAGAAACAGTGATTCATTCCACTGCATCTATATACATCATGGCAGATGCATCGGTATCGATACACCTTTGCACCGTTATTTTCTGATGCTCGAGAGGCGCGAGAAAATTTATAATTTTAATGCTAAAATGGGCCAAAAAATTCAGGTATACATGTAGTTGAATACATGAATACAAAACCCACCCAAGTCCATGGGAAGTGATTTTGAGAGAAAAACCCGTGTATCAATTTAATTCCTTAAGTTAGATTTACCTGGTCAATATGGTAAGTTTTACGTGCAAATGAGTAGATTAAACTGAATAAAGTATGACGATTAGCATTTCAGGGACTTTGTAGGGTTCATTTTAAATTTTGGACTTTTTGAATCATATACAAAGACAACAACGTTGGAATGAGATTACCACTAGTAATATAATACAAAATAAAGCACACAGGTGTGTATAATGTTGATAAGCATTCTGTCATGTAATATAAACCACACACTTTCCTTTATTAAACCCATTTTTTTTTCAAAAGTCACTTTCCAGCAATGAATGTGTTACAAGTGGACTTTTATACATACTGGATTTCAATCAATGTGTTACAAGACTCAAATCACGGAATTGGGTGGTTCTTTCAATCATGCTATTTCTCACATGCTCAATAGACACATATGATGAATTTGAGTTGTTCTTTCAAACACATGACAGGCCTATGTATAGCAACAATTTCCCATGCTTAACTCAATTTGGCCAACGTATGGACTTGGGTGGGTTTTGTATTCATATATTCAGTTTCTTAGGGTTTTATAATGTTTAATACATGTTCCAGGGTAAAAACATCATGAAAGGTTGTGAAAGATTTGTTTAGGCCCCTGAACATGTATAAAACATTACCAAACTATACGAAACTATACGCAACTTCAGTATATACATGTTGAGGGACTCAGGTCTTCAATTAGACCTATCACTGGCGCTGATGAATGGTGTGGTGGGAGGGGGTGGAGGGACAGTTCACACATAATTATTTCCAATCTTGAATAATCATTTCACGCACACATCATTGCCATCCATAACAGCCTATGGCCCATGTATCCAATAATTGGAAACTACTATAGTGGGCCCAAGGATGTACTCCAATAGACCCAATTTATATCAATACCCAATAGGGTTCAATTGTAGCTTCAAAACTCCGATACACACACATATGTATACGTACCCGGTAATACATTTTGTCAATACGGCCGTATTGGCACGGTAGATGCCGTGCTGGGATTGATATTAGAGAGATTGCGATGTTCCAAACGCAGCACGTGGAACGTACGTTTTCACGTACGTTTTTGCGTACATTAATACGGTGTTCAATATTGCTAGTCTCGGTTCCAAACTGGATTGTGCTCATTCGTCACGAAGGAGAACAAGTAAGCTGCAATGAAGACTAATATTTGATCTAATCTAATCTAGGTCGATAGAGGGAGTGATTGAAAAAATAACAGTTTTCACACTGTATCACACACATTTCAATGGGCAATCTCTGCGTATGAATATTGCGTTTAAATTTAGTCCATTTTTAACACATCGCTGTACCTTTATTATAATGATTTGTTACAAATAAAAAGGATCATAATAATAAGTAGACTTTCCTTCGTATGTTCATTATCTTTGATTGTCTTTAACATATTGTAAAATGGACAAATTTTGTGCATTTTCAACGATCTATCTACGTCGATTTTGCACGTGGAATATCTTTAAAAATAGCTAAATATGTGACCTCGCTTCGATACAGGTGAGTGGTTTTGAATAGATCAACGTACGCCCGATGTCTACGTTTGGAAATCGCAATGTCTCTATTCTGTATTACAGCATACGTATGGTCACGGTGTATCCCGTGGTCAAAATACCACGTACTTTAGTACAGTAATAGCGCCCTCTGTTGGCCATAATTCACTTGAGTACGTATTTTCAACGTAGTGAAGAAATATTTTGAGGTAATATGCGACCCCATAGAATATAAAAAGCAGAATATTGATATGTTAAAAATCAAAATGAGGTATGGGCCTAGCTGGGGGTGGCTACGGGGCGTTATCTCAAAGACAATATTGTTCAAGATTGCGCCGCAGGCTTATAAAGAAACAATGTTGCTCCAAAAACAATAGCAAACAAGCTTAAACTATAAATTAGCCCCGATAAAGGGCAGGGCCTGAAGAATGAGGGAGATTATGTGGTAAAGAGTAAAAAAATGCAGAAGTAGGTCTATGAAACGGGTGACGAGCTGTCCGTAAATATAACAGAGTTCTCGTTATCAGCTCGTCATCCTTAAGGTTACTCTTGCTTTCTTGCCCTGCGAGCCCTTTATATTGGGGTCCCACTTGGAGTGTTTAGTCGTCGTATGGGAGTCGCCGGCCTCTGGCCTGCCGGCCCTGCGGCCTTGATGTTTTTGGTTGATACTGGGCCCCAGCATCAACAAACAACAATGAGTAACATAGACAAAAATATGAATCAAATACTGGACTCACCAACGATTTTTTCAGTAACGTTGCGACCCGTTCACCGGGTCTTCATCAGACTGCGCAGAGACTTGACTGATGGTTTGCGTCAGATGGACTTGAGTCTGATGAAGACCCGGTGAACGGGTCGCAACGTTACTGAAAAAATCGTTGGTGAGTCCAGTATTTGATTCATATTTTTGTCTATTTTATACTACTGGATGACTCAAAACATTCATAATCTAACAATGAGTAACCTTAAGGGTGACGGGCTGTCTCTCTATATTTTTTAAAAATAACCTTAATGTTAAAACCTTGAGTAACCTTAATGTAACGACCTTGAAATGTAACTTCTAAAAATACTAGTTTGTATATTCTATAGTGTTATTACCTCAAATATTTCCTCACTACGTTAACAATACGTATTAAATGTTATTAAATGATATTAAATGAATTATGACCAACAGAGGGCGCTATTAATGTACGTGGTATTTTGACAACGGGATACACCGTGACCATATTAAGTATGCTGTAATATAGAATATCCATCCCAACACGGCATCTACCGTGCCAATACGGCCGTATTGTCATCATGTGTTACGTGTACAATATGTGTGTATTGGGTTGTACAACAGTGTTTTAACTTAGCTTATAAAGCCTAATAAAATGCACATATTACAGTAATTATTGCAGACAGTGAGTGTGGTGGAAAGGAACAGATATCTATATCACTTATATACATACTCCTCTTTTTTTATTTAAATTAATTTTCATTTACAAAGAGATCGAGAGAGGAAAACCAGACAATGAGTGAGGACAAAACCCTTCACATCTGCACGCCACTACTAGAGAGTGTACCTATGTCAAAGAAGACTGGATTTAAGGTGTTTCTAAAATGTGAAAACCTTCAACCCACAGGCAAGTGCATTTATTTGTTGTTCATTCTTTGGAACTGAAAAAAAACACCCACACAAACGTCCGAGTTATCTTGAAATGTACTCATATCAAAGTTCGAGGGGTTCCGATAGTGACCCCAACTGAGACCACAGAATCAGTAAAATGATACCCTAATGAACAATAGCAAGGATACTCGTATACTCGTAGGATCAGAAACTTCTATTTATTCCTCAGATCATTCTCCCAAATTCTATTTCACTTTTGATAAAATAATTGGCAATTATTGTGGAAACCCTATTAGAGACTCATTGGTTGAATTAAATACTCTGCTATATACGAAGTCGGGAGACTTTGTGATTTTGATATCCCTTTAAATTGCGAGTCCCGACCGACGCAATATTTTGTCACTTTTAAAACTTGACCTTCGTCTAATCAAATGCTTCTAACTTTGCTTCTTGAAGTCACATTGGATTCCACGTGGTGTCATAATGTGCAGGATTAGATAGTGCATCTATTAAAGAAATAAAATCTACCCCAATATTGCCCAGTTTGGAAATTGTTTAGAAAGTGTAAGGATACTTTATTGACGCAGTATATAAGTTTCCTAACCCTAACCCTAAACCTAACCCTAATAGGGTTGTGCGGAAGATCACGTATACAGTTGCTTAAACTTATTCAAATTTTAGCTACGGAAACAATGATTCGCGACCCGGACCGCAGTTGAGTTACCCGACCAGTAGACCAGGAGATCACCACCCTTCCACCCATGTAGGAAAGATGCAAAGTGATTTGGGTCAATATGAGGAATCAATCTTGAGGAAGCCAAATAAATTGTCAATCGAGCAATTCATTAACTGAATCTGTTCACTACAGTTGTGGTTGTCTGCAAAGGACTGGTACACAGTAAACATGCTGCAACTGCACAGGATCCACCAGCTGTGGTACTGTACTGGCACTACACTGGCACTCCCCTGGTTCTGCACAGTACCAGTCAAGTACCTGTGCAGGCGGTCCCAAAAGGAATGTTGCCGTGTACTTAGGCGCTAGGCTCTGGTGCGTAAGTGCTTGACGGCATTAACTCGAGCCCTGTCAGTATATCAATATCATGCTCTTGCTGTAGAAAGACTAAGGCAGCAAGGCACCACATCGAATCTGGTCCTATAGCACTTTAAGTGTCCCGTTAGGTACCGTTGACTCTTTTTATCATACACTATGCCATGCCTATATGTAACCTGATTAGGGTTCTTCGTCTCAATAGGGGTGTGTCACTGAGTAATCCGTTTATAAGGTAAAGTGCTTTGGCAACAGTGCTAAGCGAATTCCTAATAAGACCTGTTTATAGCGCACTATAAATCGCTATTATTTTTTCCCTTTTTCTGCATCCTTTTGTTAGGATCCTTCAAGATCCGTGGCATGGGCCACATGTGTCAAAAAGCAATGAAGAAAGGTGGAAATCATGTCATCACTTCATCAGGTCAGTAAGCACAAGGGTTGTAAACATGATCATCTGTCCGGACACACTATACCATGACACACCACTCCACGCCATACATAAATTCTGCCAGTCACATTTCCCCAATATGAAATTTTTTTTAAAGTAAAATTTTAATTTTTTACTTCATTAAAGTTTGGCGGAGGCGGGGTACGAACTCAAGGCGGCGGACTGCTTTGGACACACTATAAACCCAGCGCCTTAGACCACTCGGCCACTTGTCTTGTTGGAATTCATTTGAAACTTATTTGAAGATATAATATCGCAACTTCAACATAGGCCAACCACGTGACAAGCAAAGGCAGAAAACGTACCATATTTTGGAATTTTATTTGCCTAAAAACATTTATGTGTATTATTAGCGCTCAATCGTTGTTAACTGCGTGTTTTATACAAAAAAATCCAACAATAAACATGATAACTGGGCGTCTATATGGACAATACATCATTTCGATTTTGACACGTGCTTGTGTCTCAGTACATTTCCATGGTCAGTAAAATACTATAGAGGAAAACCTACCATTTTCTTGTATACACGTTCGATGTTTTGATCAAGTATGTGAATATTCGACATTAGACCCAAAATGTTTTTCAGGAAATAAAAGATTAGATTACCATAAAAACGAAACAGTAATCTTTGGTTGGGTCTAATGTAATATTCACATAGAATTTTCAACGTTTTTTCTATCCTTATTCTTGCTCAATTAAAAAAAATATTTTGGCGTATATAAAATTGAAATAAAATTCTCTGCCTCATAAACGACATCAAATGTGCCACAATTGGGTATCACGAATCGTTATATATGATGTGCAGTTAATATTCATATTTTTTTTATACAGAGGATGCTTCAGTTTTGACAGGAAAAAGATTTTCTTGAAAACCCTCCCACTCGGTTATTTTAAAAAGGTAACCACGCTTCCCTAGAATGTGCAATAAATTAGCATTAAAATTGTTCTTATTCTAACAGCAAGCGTTTCTAGAATGTATTATGGCGAAATGTGGTGTAATACCATGACTACAGTTCTTAAATCATATTCCATGAATGACATTTGACTACATGGGTATACAGAAACGCGCTCCCTCATTAACGATGCGAAACGGGGTAGGGGTTGGGCGCTTATCGATTACTTAGATCGTTTGGGCCATTTTTAAATACCATTTATATCAATACAAGGCAGATCAATATACTCAGGAAAGAAAGTCCAGTTTTAGATGCAGGATGAAACTGAACTCAACAAGGTTATTTGGGAAACAGTTAGTGCATTATCTTCTTGATCTTGCCCTAAATAGTGATATATAAAGGAATCCAGAGTTTTTCGGAACTAGAGATAGATGCCGTTGGTGGCGTCTGGCCAGATGAAGGGGTCTATACCCGGCTAGACCCGACTTGACTCGTGACGTCACGCAAACGTCACGGGTCTATTAGATCTGTCGATTAAATGCACTTTTTTGGCCCAGATCTATGCTGTTTCGTATAATTATCAGCGTTTCCAACCCTTTTGAAACCATCCTAAGGCATTCCATGCGCTACAATGTCAAAATTGTGGCTACGTCATATATATCTGGGGCATCTCAGAGCACTACCTGGTCTTCGGATATGAAAGTAATTAAGGTGTTCCATCAAAGCTTTCGTCATGTGCTGCCACCTAGCGGTGGTTCCGGGAACGTTGCGTCCAGTTGTCACTAAAATAGGCAAGACAGCAGGCCAGTGTCTTGGGCTTGGGCTTCTATATACGAAGATCTCATCTCATGCTCAGCCCGGATGCTCATAGAGCTGCAAGGCTATGATATGATACGCTCAAAGATTAATTGATACTTGATACTATTGGTGCGTTAAATTTCATGAACTGTCGCAATACTGGGATTCCGTCACAATTCCGGAATTTTATTTAAGTACATGTTTTATTTAATAACTGCTTTATTTTATTTATTTGAATGTTTCCAATATCAACCTTCCTAAATTTTTGGACAGTGATATTGTCATAATTCTGGAAATATTTTATTCCTAATTTTTGACATTGCAGCGAATAAGGGTGTAGGTTATGCGTACTTTTTTATACTTAAAAGAATTTATCCTACATCATTTTTATATAGAGACAGGCACGACAGCATGATCCAATAAGCCCGCTTCTTAATATCTTCACAAACCGCACGGAAATCATTTCGCTCTAACTCTGTGTCAAATTCCAAAATTATAAAATCTCCCTCTGACGCAAAAAATAGTTAACATGTTTGGTATGATTTAAAGGGTATGAAACCAGGATTTCAAATCTCAGAAAGTTATTGTGTCAATTTTGTGAGAGCTGGTCATAGTCCGTTGAGGGTTTTTGATTCTCAACCCTCAAATAAATAAATAAATAAATAAATAAATAAATAAATAAATAAATAAATAAATAAATAAATAAATAAATAAATAAATAAATAAATAAATAAATAAATAAATATAAAAAAATAAATAAAAAAATAAATTAATTAATTAATTAATTAAATTAATCAATAAATTAATAAATTAATAAATAGATTAATAAATTAATAAATAAATAAATAAATAAATAAATAAATAAATAAATAAATAAATAAATAAATAAATAAATAAATCAATCAATCAATCAATCAATTAATTAATTAATTAATTAATTAATTAATTAATTAATTAATTAATTAATTAATTAATTAAATAAACAATCTTCTCTTTTTATTATTTGTTTTGAAGTTGGTAATGCTGGTATATCTCTAGCCTACGCTGCCAAGCAACTGGGTATCACAGCAACTATTGTTATACCAGAAGTCACATCAGAATCGGTAGCAAACAATATGAGAGAACTCAATGCTAATGTCATCAGGCATGGCAAGGTAGGCTTATTTGAGACGTGACCGGATTAAACCAATCCAAAGGATTCCTCTACAAGACAAGGCTTCATATTTGTGATGCGATCAAGCCAAATCAGTCGGAACTCGGAAATATTGATTTTGAGATATAGCCAAACAAAGGAAATTTTTCCTTTTGTTTCCTATTGTTTTGGAAACTCTTTAATTGCTCATATCTTTGGAACTGGTTGTTCAATTTCAATGGGATTTTCTGCAAAATCCAGCTTTATAAATACGTATTACAATCCTATAGGAAACTGAAAATTTATTATTGCCGAGTTCCGACTGATTTTGCTTGATCGCATCACATTTACACTTGATATACCTACTGTTTTAACAACCGTTTTGTTTTTGTTGTTGGGTGTATGTGGGTCAAATGTATCTTGTTTCCAAATCATGTTTCGTCTACAACTACATGTTTCAACTATGTTTCTCATTTACTACTTGTGTGATAATTACTTTGACAAGTTTGACATTAGAAACAATGAGTTGTACCATGAACAAGCCATTATTTACCACAACAATGTTGCTTAACAATATGCAGACTATTGTTCTCATTTGGGAACCGAATGCATCACACAGTATTGTTACTGTGCATCCATCCACTGTTTGCTTTGTAATGGTTCATTTAACTGAAATTACTACCAATATCGCACAGGTAAATCATAAACATGTGTTTGTAGACTTAACATGGTTTGGAACCAAGCTCTTCATATGTCAGTCTGATTACATCCAGCTCAGTACCAGCAACTCTCTTCTGGTCACAAATATAAACTTACTTCATCTCCATTACAATCACAGTCATACTGATGCCCCCACACTTTTGTCTGAGCCTTTCCATGACACCGTTCCTACTGGCATGGTGCGTCCATTAATGTCCTGTTGTTTTAGTCTAAACGCACTTGCTCTAGATATAATATTTGTACTTTTTGTCTTTGCGTTGTGTTTTTTAAATACTTGTTCTGTAAATTGATTCACACTATAGGAGACGCATTCACAATGGTTTGGTTTACTTTAGAGAATCCATCAGGAGTCAGGTTGGCTGTTTTCTCATGTGTTGTAATTTTTTATGATCTTTTGTTGTTTAAGGGCTCTGGTATGAACATTTGAACAGTATTTATTGTGTGATATGAGAGTACAAATTGCATTCTGAGGAATGTACTACTGATATCAAATAATTTTGATTTTGTGAAATTCTTGGCTTGGTTGTAACCGATCAGGTCACCAAAGGAATGTGTGTGTGGGGGGGGGGCAAAATGAATAACTGGGAGAACATTTTTAAATGTGGCAATTTCTGTAGTTCTAAATGACTTTGATATTTACAATTAATAAACTCAGGGATGAATGGGACTTGCTGTTCAAATTAAATAATAATGGGTGACAAGATCTTGTGATTGAAAAACACACAAAACATGTGGTGTCTGCAATGCTGAAATAGGGGAGGCCTTAACCATGGTAATGGCCGAACATATATGCGTAACCTCTGAAACGGGAGAAGTTACAATCTGTAAAATGTCTTTCATTCTGTACAGGTATGGGACCATGCCAATGCTTACGCAATACAATTTGCCAAGGAGAAGGAAGGTTCCATATATGTTCACCCAGTTGACGATCCTGGTATATGGTGAGTGATATTTTTTACTGTAAGGGTGAAACTTGTTTAGTGGGTGTTTGGGAAAAACTCATATACACCATCACATAGTTTGATCAGCTCGTAATCTGCGGCAATATTTTATTGTTAAGCTTTTATCACTATGCCAAAAAGTAGACCCACGTTAAGAGTGCTATAGTTGACCTGGTTTCATATTTAAAGAAAGTAGACAACGTTATTATTCCCGTCGATTACGAGCTGATCAAGCTATACGCGAATAGCCCTGGACTAATATAATATAGTCAATTTGGCTTCCTCGTGAGAGCGACGTCAGTGCGTATTCCAGTGCCGGTAGTAATAAAATCGTTCGCCTTGGCTCAAAGAACAGGCGTGGTTACACGCGATATCGAAGGCGATACACCTGTACTCGCGTGGAGTAACTCCGAGCAAGGCATATGGATATATAGGGTAGGTATTTGCAGTAACGATGGCTTTCTATGGGCATTCGGGATGTATTACGTAGGAGAGCAGAGAGTGACGCCACAGATTTGGAATCAAAGGTCATTAAGGGGTCTTGCTCGGTATAAAACAAAATTATTAAGAAAAACATACGACATTAACGGTATGTTTACACATGATGTTGGACATAGTCTTGGACATGGTGTCTTTACAATTATGTTGATTTATTTTTCTCTGTTTATAGGGAGGGTTATGCTACGATTATAAAAGAGGTAAAAGACCAAGTACAGCAGAAACCTGATGTTGTTCTAATCTGTGTTGGAGCTGGGGGACTACTGTGTGGTGTCATTGAAGGTTTACATAGTGTCGGCTGGACGGATGTACCAGTCATTGCTATGGAAACCAGAGGAGCCGATAGTTATAATCAAGCAGTGCATGCTGGGAAATTAGTCACGCTACCAGGCATTACCAGGTCAGTTCTGACAAATGTTGTCACAGGGGCTTTAGCTGTACTACAAGCGACAAGACGCTTTAATAGCTATACAAATATAATTTGATCAGCTCGTTATAGGCTAGACTTGTTTCAAGTCCTTTGGCGTCCATAGTTAGTGAATGTAAAATTCATGGAAGCTTTGCCACATCCCCGGCCACATCTTACTATTTCTTTCCAAAGTTTTGAAGTTAATATCTATTCTTTCAAAATAATTATTTACCATCATAGTGAAAATCTATTTGACATTTGAATTGCTAGATAGTGGACTTTCTTATCATACTTTACCCCAGGCATACTGTGCACTGCAGGGGTAGTGTTTGAGCAAAATGCACATGCCCACAAGGTATACTTCCTCCCTAGCTCATGTTGCCAGCTACACAAAAATTCTGACTGGACTAAATATCTGAGGGAATCCAGTTACAGTATTATGATACTTCATCCATGGGTCCTAAGAATAGCATGAATAGAGAAAAAGTAAGGAGAAAGACTTGATCAAGGCTAGTTATAGGCGAGAGATGTTAGGCTTTTCCCACAACGCAGAAAAGTAGATCCACGTTAAAAGTGCTATTAGGGGTGGTGCAATAATTATGTGTACCCCAGGGGGTGAATTATAGGGGGTGGGGGGGCAAAGATTTTTGGCAGGCCAAAGGGGTAGGGGAAGCATTTTGGCAGGTCGAAAGGGGGGGTCAAGCGATTTTGGCAGGTCAAAGGGGGGGCAAGCGATTTTTGGCACAGATATTTTGGGCACCGTTTCTATATTACGCCCTAAAAAGGTGTACTAGGAAAAGGTTAGGAATACGTTCAAATATGCAACATTGCATGTGTAAGAGGGGGGCAAAGATTTTTTGGCACATCAAAAGGGGGGGCAAAGGTTTTTTGGCACGTCAAAAGGGGGGGCAAAGATTTTTTGGTACGGCCAGAGGGGGGGGCAAGCGATTTTGGCAGACCATTTTGAGAATTCACCACCCCGGGGGTACAGGTAATTATTGCACCACCCCTTAATTGGTCATTTTAGACATAAAATTTGAAAAATATTGTAAGGAACACTTGAGGTTTTGACTTTTAAAACCTACATTTTGGTCAAAAAACGTGCTTGGATAAGTAGTTTTCAACAGATTTTCCGCATTCGCCTTGCTACAACATTGAATTTCGTTACCTGTTGACCTTGTGACGAAATGTGTTATTAGGGGGAAGTTTTAGCTTTCGTTTGATATTTTAAAAAATCTGATTGGATAAAGGGAACGCTTGAGGTTTCAACAAGAATCACTCAAAGAGTTTCATTTTTCTGCTAGAAGCTCCACAGGTCTTACATTGCTATGCACTCAACCGTGTAGTGTAATCAATGGAGACATTCACTGCTTGTTGTTCTCTGTTTGGAAGCTCGTGGACGAAAATGTGTGCTCAGGTGTATCGAGGTGAAAACTGTGCGCATGATGGTTTATAAGAGAATCGTTTTTGTATAAAAACCTTTCCATATGTGTCTCACTGTCTGGTCATTATTTTGTTTGTAAAGAAAGTAGACAAAATATAGGACTTGAATTAATAATTCGTGATGCTCCTAAAAATCTCAAAATAAAATATTTTGATATTAATTCGCGATGTTATAAGACCCGCCGATTACGAGCTGATCAAAGTATATCGCTGTATGCCTAACCGCCCCATAAACGGGGTTGCAGTATTTAAGTGGAAGCTAGTGATTTCGTAGGGACTCGTATGCTTCCTTGCAAAATTGGCCTGGAGGGTTTACAGTCAAGTCCCGTTCACCGTAAACGTGTTTATTGGATGTTAAAAATGCTGCACTTTCCCGGTTAAACTTAGGAGGTTGTGGTTATTCGAAACCGCCTTGGTAGTTGGTGTATTATATAAACACTCCGCAGTTTTAGAATAAACAAGGCAAATGTTGTGATAAGTTGCAATGTGTCTGGTTATGTAATAGGCTATTAGCTCATTATTTTTTTTTAAATGTTATGTTACAGTCTAGCCAAATGTTTGGGAGCCTTAACTGTATGCCAGAAAAGCCTTGACTGGGGCAAGCTACACCCCATACATTCAGTAGTTGTTGAAGATAAACAGGCTATACAGGCCTGTCTCAGCTTTCTTGGTAAGTTAACATCATTGTTGGTTTGTGACCCCTGACCCGTCATTGCTCGTATATGAACTCTTCTTCTTGGGGTCCATTTGACTAAAATTTTAACCCTTCGTAACTCAACTAACCATTCGTAAAGTTACGCACATGTTATACTAGAGGTAACTTTACGAAGGGTCCTTGCAGTAACTTATTTACGAAGGGTACCGTTCGTAAGTAAGTGAAATTTAGTGAAATGGAACTCGTCGTAAACGATTTTGAGACTTTACGAAGCTTTGTAAAGTTTAGTGAAATGAACTCCTGATTGCATTTGTTATTGTACAGATAATCACAGAATGCTGGTCCAGGTGGCATGTGGTGCAACGCTAGCAGGCATCTATGAGGACATCATTCCTAAACTGCAGAAGGACGGCAAGTTAAAAGAAAACATAGAATCCGCTGTAGTCATTGTATGTGGTGGTGCAGCCATTACACTTCAGGCTCTGTTGGACTATAAAAATATTGTTGGAATTGAATAGATTTAATATCAGTTGAATATATCATATTTTAATGTACGATTTAAAAATCGTTATGGTAAAAATGCAGTAAAATATATGCGTTTAAAGAAAACAGCAATCGCCGCTGAGTGTATTGAATTTCCAGTTAGTGTATAGAAAACAAAACCTGGGTTTTACCTGACAGCAAATCGAATTTTCTTGTAATGGCAACATCATATGGGGGTACTGAGCATGCGCAAATCGTAAAAACGTGTAGAATAGAAACTATGTGGTATCTCATATCGTGCAAATGGCATGCTTCGTCTGAGTCGCTCGGCCTATCTCGAACAAAATAGCCAAATAGCTGTTGAAAAAACGAGTGGATTCGCCGTACTATCACGGCAATTTTTGACACGAAGATATAGGGATGATGATGCTGTGCTTTGCCTCTGTTTATTAGGTTAGTAGTTTTTGTAGATCCTGTGGTTCTTGAGTTATGTTGCATTACGTTGTAAAGAAGTCTGAAACCACATCACCTTCGTAAAAATGTACATAACTCATTAACTACAATAAATCAAGCAAAATTTCAAACTATTTGATACTAGTCTGCAAAGCATGAAGGCGTTTATTTTCAATAATATATTGATTTAGACAATGAAAATCGATCTTTTTGGGTACCCCGACCAACAATACGTAGTCAACCTATAAATACTCGTAACCGATTTACAAAACACCTGCAAGAGCTGTCACGATATGAGTTTCGATTTCTCAAGTTGTATATTTAGAGAATAAAGGTATTGATTTTAGCCGCTGGAGTGCATCTATCGTCTCATATAACACGGACGACATCATTATTTTAAGTAAAACAACGAGGCGAAGCCGAGTTCTTTTACGCCAAAAATAATGATGTCGCGTGTTATATGAGACGATAGATGCACGACAGCGGCTAAAACAATGCCGTTATTCTCATTCTTAAACACTTCAATTCAAATAAATATATTAATCATAAGTATACCATATTTTGGACAAATTAATTCCTTCAATTTACAAGGAATTACCTAGGGCTTAGAATCGACCAGTCCCGTTGTTGCTATGCACCTCCGATTGGTTCGAATATCGCGTACGGAGTATCGCGCTGAGACGCATGCGCTAAAGTGTGTGATATCATATCACACGGGTAAGAACCAATAAGATTGCAAGAACATTCCCAAGTGTTTAAGAATATGTAATTGATATCAGTGTCTATGTGACGCGATCAAGCAAAATCAGTCGGAACTCGGAAATATTGATTTTGAGATATAGCCAAACAAAGGAATTTTCTTTTTTTCCTGTTCTTTTGGGAACTCTTTAATTGCTCATATCCGTGGAACTGGTTGTCCAATTGTAATGGGGTTTTCTGCAAAATGCAGCTTTGTAAATGCCTTTTACTATCCTGTAAAAAAACTGAAAATTTAAAATTTCCGAGTTCCGACTGATTTTGCTTGATCACATCACATATTAGTCTGCTCCCGTAATTCAAGAGTTACAGGTGGAAAACCAAAAGATTCAAGGAAAGCCCAGTTCCATACACGGCTGACCGCCTGAACCAGGCTTAGTGTCCTCCTGTCCATCTAGTAATTTGGTTGAAGCATAGGAGGGGCTGGTGTGATTTGGTAGTTCAAACCCTCAAGTGTAATTCCCTCTCATGTAATTCTGTCATATTATCATATCTTTTTTATTATGTTGTCACATTGATTTTTCTTCTTTTTTGCAATGTAAGTGTGGGAGTGAATCCGTGGATGATGGTGGGGTGTACGGGTATGGGAGGGGGTTTGGGGGTGTGTGGGGGCTGTGTGTGTTTGAGATGTGGCGTTGGGTTATATTAAATTTGACCTTTAATTCTTTGATTGTACTTTAAAAATTATTTCATTGAGTATGTAGCGTGCAATAATTCAATAATCTTTTTATGTATTTTATTATTATTTGTTTATCTTTATAAATTTGATTGTAATTCACCAAGCAATTCAGCAATTTTTGCTACTATTTGAGTGTTTAATAAATATACCTGAAATTAATTATATTCTTTTAAGAATACCACATTTATATTTTGTCTAACATTATTCTATAAAAGGAAAAGAAAAAAGAAATGACAAAGACGCAAAATAACGTAATAATGCTCATTTTATCGTTTCAGTTTTGGTTTCTTTTTTCGTTTTCGATTTCGATTGCAAATCTCATTGTTATTTGTAAGTATTTGATTGGTATGTATGAACAATCTTTTTTTTTTTTCCTTTCTCGTTTCTCGCTGGAAAGGAATTTTTAGTTTCAGCCAGATCGCCATTGAGCAGCGCATTTGTAAGACCGTACATTCAATTGAGGCTCAATAAGTAACCCGTTGCGCAATTATCGTGCGTTTTATATGCATAGTTTGGATATGAATAAATAATATCCTAAATCATAAAATATTGAGAAATTCATTGATGTTCATTATTGTAGCAAAATATATGCAACAAATATGTAACCAAGTTTTGGAATTCTTAATTTATTTGGTATTTCAAATCCATGAAAGTATTATTTTATTAATCAATAATAAACAATATTATTATTGAACTGTGATAATCCCTATTCAATCTTGTGTAAGTCAGAAAACTAATTGGCCTATTACTCAGAATAGCAATTTGGCACAAATATCAAGGTATCATTTACAAAATCATCCATATTTTGAAAAGTATTCCTGCTAGCCTATCTATATAATTTTTGTAGCATTTTAATGCTTATTGTTTAGTACTTATATTGTTATTCAAATCATGAAATGTCAAAAACGCGACTTGTTCCTGGTTTTGTCAGAGCGGGTCACATATAGAAAAATAGCAGCTCAGTAGTTGAACAAGTAAGAATTGTGGTGATTTTGTAAGAGCAAATAATCGTAATGTTAAAAGAAGCTAAAAGAAGCAATTTTCTCCTATTTTTCTTAAAAGGCATTGTCTCTTGCATCCACAAATGAATGACTGATATACTGTAGTAACATTTCACAACCACGTATATTTACAGAAAATAAATTATACAAGAGGATAGCTTGAATATACGAAAAATTGGAAAGAAAAGAGCAAGGTACACAAACTTGACGTGGGGAATCAAGTGAAATACAAACTAGACGGTACGTAGAGTGGGGACAAAACAACAGTAAAGGTGCACTAGAACATGTGATGAAAATCACTATGCACATAAGCAGACACAAAAAACCCAAACAACCAATGTAGGCACAAAAATAGGCAAATTTCGATGGCCGAAATTGCAAACACCTAGGACACCCCTCGTTTGTCTATCGTCTACATCCCCATATCCGCCATGTCTTCAACATGTTCAATCAGCAGCATCCTTTGATGGATTTCATGGTGTTTTGATTCTGAATCCTAATCTCTCCCAACAAAACTGCAGTAAATACGCCAGCTTTGTAAGTAACGGAATAAATCAAAATTATATGAATATGCATTTTATTCCGTTACAGGCAGTCCTATTTCATAATAGACAGCCCGTTATTCATTTAAGGGTAGACGAGGTATTGTTGGTCGAAGCAACCTAAAAATCGATTTTCATTATCTAGATCAATATATTATTGAAAAATAACACGTTGATGTTTTGCAAAAGTGCATTCTACAAATCGCATAATTTGCCAACTTGCTTAAATTATTGTTGGTAATGAGTTATGTACGTTTTACAAAAATGTTGTTGTTTCAGCCCTCTTTACAACGTAACTCAAGAACCGCAGCACCTATAAAAGTATATCTGTGATATTTTAATTCTTCGACACACTCGCTATGAATTGAGCAATGCAGTTTTTGCCAAAGCTCACTACCATTCGTAAGATGCTGTGAACTACCAAATCACAACAATTAATAACCTTAAGGCAGCTGTGTACTCTCAGACATGCATGTAGTAAAAGTGCAATAACTTTGTAATTATTCGCACAAGACATATAAAAGTATACATTTTTATGAAGGTAAGACATCAATAAATCTTAATAAAATACAGATTTGGGGTAAAAACAACAATTATGAAGAAAATCACAAAAAAGAGAGTTTTTGGCAATATTTGTTAGGTACATCATAACAAAAAAACATTCTTTCCAAAATATTTTATTTTGTTTTTAGCTCAATCTTGAGGCTCCATTCCAAAAACAGTTTTTTTATTTTTTTGATATTGGCCTTATTTTTTGAGATATTGACCATATAAGGCATCAAATTGAACTTTTTAAAATTCACAAACTCCTATTTGCACAAAATGATGCCTAAAATCGGAAATAGACCAAAATATAAAAAATGAGAAAACCGTTTCTTGAGTCGATCGTGCTTTTTACGATGATCATATTTGCTTTCCTATAGATGCTGTATTTAGCGAGTTATCGTGTACCTAAATCGTCATTTTACCGAGAAAATGAACATTGAAATAATGGCCGTTGAAGTTTAAAGTGGTCACATTTTGCACTTTCATCGAATCTCACAGGAGAATGCGCAGTTTTCGTTTTTCTACCTTATATTACGTGAACATCGGGTAAATCCACAGCCCCTTGAGAAGTTTGAGCGAAATCCATTCATAACTTGATATTTAAATCGGGGAAAGAACTTAAAAACCCACATTTTATCAGCTAAAACGGAGCCATTTGACCACTAGGTTTTTGTGAAATCAGTGCTTCCGTGGTGTTTCCATAAGATGCGCCGCGCATGCAGATAAGCGTTGCATATGGGTAGCGTATTTGTGCGTTAACAAATTGCGCGATACGCAACGCGGTGCGTTGTTGCGCGCGTGTATCCTGCTGGTCAACAAAGATTTTCTTTCCTTTTCAATTACAAACACGAGTGGAATAGTGAAATAAAATCCTTAAAATATTGCAGTTGGAGTTTACAAATCTGGATTTTCATTCCTTGTATTTATAAAAAACATAACAAAGTACAAACATATAAAAAAAACCTCAATTTTGCGAAAGAAACAATGTCTAGAGTACACAGCCGCGTTAATGTTTACCCACTATCTAGAGTTTCAGCTTGTTCGCTACTGTTTTTGAGCACTATTGCTTCTTTGTAGCCTGCGGGACAACATTGAACGATATCATTTATGAGCGCTCATAGAGTAATTTGATTCTCTATAAAAATATCTTCAAAACGTCAATACGCCTTCAAATTAATTAAAATGAACAGAGGGCGCTATCACTCTTTATGTTTCTGGAACTGCCGTATAATTTCAGTTTAAGATCATTTGACTATATACAGCATTAGGATTAGGTTTGGTTATATGTGTTCTGGGTAGGTCTTTAACTGAACCATTGCCATTCTAGTTAGTTAATGTTAGGTGTTAATGTTGCGTGAGCAAATCTTAGAACGCATGTTTAAAAGTGTTTTAACATGCCTGACGTGTGCTGAACAATTTTGGTTTTTGGGCTGCCCTATTCAAAGTTTCCGGCACTTGTGGTAGGGGAAATTGAGGTCAAGCATGGGTCAAAATATAAATTATCATAATTCTTAGCACTGTATTCTCAATCATCTGAGAAATGTTCAAATTGTGATTAATTAAATCATATGTCAACCAGAAAATCTCACAGATTGTGAAAGGGGGGGGCAAAGAATTTTTAACAGGTTGGGGGGGGCAATTTTCGGCCGATACGGGGGGGGGGTGTTGGCGTGCCGTTTGGAAATTTTACCACCCCCCACCCTTTTAGGACCACCTTAAAGAAGGAATTTCAAATATATATTAATATATATATTAGTTATTGCACAGCCCCGAATCCAGCAAAAACCTGTTATGGTGGAAACATAGGGCTAAAGCTCTTGTCACACGGTCAATCGTAACATCAAACCTTTCGATTTTCGGGTGACCTATTTGTGGCATGCGTCCCTACAGGAAGGGAGAATGAGGAAAAATGAAGAGAAAGAAATATGTGATGCGATCAAGCAAAGTCAATCGGAACTCGGAAATATTGATTTTGAGATATAGGCAAATAAAGGAAATATTTCCTTTTGTTTCTTATTGTTTTGGAAACTCTTTAATTGCTCATATCTTTGGAACTGGTTGTTCAATTTCAATGGGGTTTTCTGCAAAATCCAGCTTTGTAAATGCTTTTTACTATCCTGTAAGAAATTGAAAATTTATTATTGCCGAGTTCCGACTGATTTTTCTTGATCGCATCACATATTGAGAGGTTAACAAAATGATATAAAGATAAGGACATATTATTAATATGAGAGGGTAAGTGAGAGACGACAAAAAGAATGAAAGAAAGTAGAGTGAAAGAAAATAAATGAATGGTAAACAAATGTTATAATAATTCGTCGTTTTTGAAAATTGGCACATATGTTTTTAATGATGTTTTATAAGTCTCATTAGTCAAAATTAGCTAATTAATTAGTAATTAATGTGGCGTATAGTTACAAAGTGAAATTTTGTGTTTTCCATAGTGGCGTATCGACCATACGCCACTTTTTATACACATTTTATAATTATGAAATATCGGCAAAAATGAAAAACATTGTATGTCATAGTGGCGTACACCTATCTACATGTCATAGTGACGTATCGGACCTATACGCCACTATGGAATGCAAGTCGACGAAACGTAACGCCATAGGGATTACACGGCGACCGAGGTTGCGTAAGGTTAACGTTAGGTTAGGGTATTGCGTTTTGCGTTTTGCGTGTTTTCCATAGTGACGTATAGTATTGTGCTTTTTGTTTTCAGTTTGCCAGCAATATTATGCATTTATTTCTTTTGAAAAATATATAAAAAATAAAATCTATTTAGTTTACTACAGAAATTTCACATCATTTACAAAATATAATAAATGTCTGATTTACACAACTCGATTTGAAATTGATATTTCTTCAAACCCGATTTTCTCGAAAAGTTGTTTATTCGCGGCGCCCCACTATACGCCACTATGGAATACAGCCGACGAATTATTATAGAAATTGTACACATAACAGTACTAAGCAGTCATTCGATGACATCAATGCCGTTATGCGTTACGTAATTAAAACGCCAAGTCGGTGGTACATGTATTTCGCACCTTCTAAACACAAGTCACCCAATTTCGACAACTGGACGTTGAATATACACTCTCATGAATATTGATTGGCAACATTTTCCAATATGTCAGCGCTCAAATCGGAAACAATAGAACAATAGACCCTACACAGTGTTCCAGACAACGGCCAAGAAGATCTAACTCTATCAACACAAGCTGTATTGTCATGCTAGTAAAGATTCAAGACCTATCCTATTCAATTGCGATATTTTGCATGCGGCTAATTTGGACATCAACATTCATGTAAGACCCGCATTTATGTTGAACAATCAATTATACCAAAGGTGAAAAATGTAGTTTTAAATTAAAAACAAAAATAGGCGGCACGTTTTAGCAACCAAAAGTGGTAAAAATGCATACAAATAAATTAGTTTTTTTAAACTACCAGAATTGAAATACAAATTGATCTTATTACGTAACATATGAACCTATGCATCCAGATTGTCATCGTGTATATTAAGTAATTGAATAAATTTTTAAATAAAAGAAGTCTTTTTAAAGCATTAAAAGGCAAGTAAGATTAAATATCTCCTGATGAAGGAAAAAGTAAAGTTGTAAAATGTTTCGAAAATAAGCGTCTTATAACGAGCATGAGATACATTTGCAGTGTATTTTATCAGTAGTGACATTAGTATAGTGCTAAATGTTTTGGATGGTGGCCATCTTGGATTTCACAAATGGGATGGAAAATGATCAAAAACATTGGTCTTATCATGTTCCAAAGACATGTCATTTATAAATATTGATAATAGAAATAAAACTTTCTTATAACATGCGTATATATATTTACTATCTCAGGGCAGTATATCGCCGGCCATACAGGTCGCCATATTGAATATTATTCATATTACTAGAGTATAAATAATCTATATTTGAGTGTTTGATACAAAAAAATAGTTATATTGTTTAAAATGTTAGTTTTGGTCATATTTTTAGAGTGATATATGCTTTTTACATGTATCATGTAATTTTAAGGGCTTTTGGCGGCCGTCCTGGATTTGACCACCTATCCCTATCTTCAATTATTGATAACATAATTTCTGTCCATTATGCACCCACAAGTACCAAAATCAAGTAAAAGTTGCTTTTAACACAAAAATCGCACGAGAGCCCCTTCGTCAACGTAGTGCATTGCACTTACACGTGTGAGTGTATATGTGACGTGTCATGTCAAAAGGAGACACTTTTGGGCAGGTTATCAATTTTGAGGTTTTTACATATCTTAAATATATAGATATTTTGCTCCACAACGCCGCTTTCCCCAATGAAATCAGACATTCCTAAGCGAAGATATTCAGTTCGTAAGTTATAGTATTATAAAATTGGAAATTGAGATATCGGCCTTTAAAAATATTATTGACAATGTTGAGAGTAGGAATTGCCATGAAAAGTGTCTCAAACAATACAAGATGCCAGTTATATTCTGGTCTGAAACTATCAGACAATATTTTTAACATTAATAACATCACAAATTCGCAACAAACTCAAATTATGAAAAAAATCACCCAGGCAGATTTTTGGCTATATCTCCATTTACGATCCTGCCCAAAAGTGTCTCCTTTTGACATGACACGTCACATATGTTTCGGAATGGTACAGATCACCAGTTTTACTTTGACCTTGGTCCTGAACTTCAAACATAACAAAATCTTTTGTGCTCTGTTCATATCTGTGAGGTATTCTTTGGACCGGAAAATCCAATCAATTACATTTTGCTATATATTCCGTATGTGTATGATATTGGCAGCCATACGAGGAAAAAGTGGGGGAAAAAGGGAGTTGCCATTAGTCGTAAAGCAGGTAAGATTTTCATAAATTTATCTATCTTTGATCTCCAAAATGAGTGATATTTTAGCCATTGTATGAGGCCAATATGAATTGTTGAATTGTTTAGAAACAGTGATTCATTACACTATACCTATATACATCATGGCAATCAGCTGTATTGGTATCCACCATCGATACACCTTTAAATATTTTCTGATGCGCAAGAGGCGCAAGAAAATTTATGATATCCGTAGGCCAAAAATAGGGTTAATTCAGATCAAAAACAGACTAAATGATACATCGCAAATGTTTGTAAAGTTTATCTATACATTTCGAGGCAGGGAATGCCCACTGCCCCCAGTATGTATGCACAATAAGACCTATTACACTGGCGCTAATGTATGGTGTGATGGGAGGTGGTGGAGGGACAGCTTACACATAATTATTGCCAATCTTGAATATTCATTTCATGCACCCATCATTGCCATCCATAACATCCTTTAGCCCAGTATGTATCCAATAATTGGACACTATTACAAAATACTGGGGCCAAGGGTGTACTCCAATATGCCCAATTTATATCAATACCTAATAGGGTTCAATTGTACAGTTTTTACCCTGTCTCTCTCTCTCTTCCATTTTTGAAATTGCAATAGCCATTTTTTTTTTTTTTGGCAGGGGGGGGCTGGCGATCGGCTTGCGGTTCACAAATTATTTCTAAATGCATCAGACCCAATGAAAATTTAACGTTTTCAAGGAACAGGGCTATGAAGTATTGAAATTTTTACCTGAAAGGGACCATACAGAAGGCCATATTAAGCTGTCCCTATTGAATTTGTTGAATGTCATATAAATATTGCATGGAATTAAAATTTTCAATGCACGGATTTTAAATCTCACTACACGAACATGCCAGGAGGCACGTTAAAATAGCTCCTAGGTTAGCCGCTACTAACACCCCTGTCATCTTGCGCTCATAAGTTAAGTGACAATGGAACTTTATTATTTTTCAATGTAATGTATACTACCATACAGTAAGCCAAATAATTAAGGTACCAGTTATGTTTACACACTGTATATCATAAACAAAGCCAGATATATCATAATTAGAACCAGCAGACAATTGCTGCATCTTTTAGCGCTAATTTAAGACCTCGTTCGTTGAAATTGTTCAAGAAATAAAGACACGGCGATCCAAAAACCCAAGGAAGATGCCAACTTAAAAGTTGCAGTTTGATAAATTGCATGCCCTATTGATTTGTACATACAATTGTTGCGAACAAGAGAACTACCACCGTGCTAACATTGATTAGCACGTTAAAACTAGCGCTGTGCTTTCATTGATTAGAACCCAAAAGTGCAACTTTTGATTTCGTTTCTTCCTTAGGTTTTAGAGCACCGTTTCTTAAATTTTCAACCAATTTCAACAAATAAGGTCTTAAATCAGAGGTAAAAAGTACAGGTATTGGCTGCTTGTTTAAATTTTGACACATTTTTCTTGATTTTGCTTACTGTACTTACCGCTGTTTGAGGGCGGCAGACAGGTTACACGATACAGCAGTATCAGACGCTAATTTTGTCCCAGCCTCTCAGATAAGGACCGGTCGTACACTGTACATTCGAAAAACCCGTCAAATGTTATGTGCACAACATTGTAAAAGTGTTGTCTTATGTATCAAATTTAGAATATGTGTTGTACAGTAATTAAATGCAATAATTGTCATGATTACATGCATAATTAAAACTTATCATCCGTAGTATAAATAGGCCTATACATTCCTCGGTTCCGAAGCCAATGCAAACGTGAACACACCTGCAACAGACATCCAACAAAGACAGCGCAAATAACGTATACATTTACAACTCCATGTTGAGGGGGTTCAATACAAATCACAATTGCATTGTATTTTGTCGAGTGTTGGTGAGATAGGTCTACCGTGATTCAAGGTATCTTTATCAGTTTGTATCCCCATGTTGATATAGTAGGCATGTGCAAAACGGGGTCCTTGTGTGCAGATACTTTCAAACAGGGGTGTGTTTGCAATATACAAAAAATGCGTTTTAATCACACTTAACCTAAATACTACACTTCGGTGCTTGCTTGTTCATCCCAGTTCACTCATTCCTACTATTAATTCCAATACTTATGTCAAACATTTACAATACCCTATATCATGCGCACTTTTTTTGGTACGCCCATTTCCTTTTTAAAGGAATTTTTATTTATAGGAAATCTTATACAACAGTGTTTCAACTTGCTGTATTATAACCTAAGTTTTTAGCCTACATGTAATGTATTCATTATTCTTGATTGACATCTAAGTTTAAAATATCCGTCAAGTGGTTAAGCTTTAATGCCCTTCGCAAGAGAGCGGTACACAATTCAGTGATAGTCAGTAAAAGATGCATTCGATTTACACAGAAAATTTAGCAGGCCATGCCGTGCCCTTCCTTCCTAAAACACTAAGTGCGAATATTTTCAAACCCCTAAATTAGCTAAAAATTTAGGACATGTTACAAAAACTATATTTTCTAGAATTTCAGAGAGTACTTTAAATATTGGCCAGTTATTTTTCACACAGTTAAGTTAACTAGGCAATACTCTATACATATAATGTAGAGGTCACGCGTCAATGGTGAGAGTACTGTGTATTGTGTATAGGAAAATGAACAGTAACTGCAGTATGGAGCCTAATAAATTGCACGTATTACAGTAATTATTGCAGACAGTGAGTGTGGTGAAATGAAACAGATGTCTATATAACTTTTATACATACTCCTCTTTTTTATTTAAATTTATAAATAGAGCCAGAGAGAGGAAAACTGACAATGAGTGAGGACAAACCCTTCACATCTGCACGCCACTACTAGAGAGTGTACCTATGTCTAGGAGGACTGGATTTAAGGTGTTTTTAAAATGTGACAACCTTCAACCTACAGGCAAGTGCATTTGTTTGTTGTTCATTCTTTGACAAAAAACACCTACAAACGTATGGTCATCTTAAAATTTAACGTACTCATATCAAAGTTCTCGGGGTTTCGAGGGTGACCCCAACTGAGACCACAGATGGTAATCCAGTAAAATGATACCCCAGCAAACACAAAACGTTTTCGACATCAAGCAGAGTTTCTCCAATATTTAAAGAGGGTGACCACATGGACACTAGCAATTACAGGCCAATATCAGTCATCCCGGCCTGTATGAAGGTGTTTGAAAAGTTGGTCCATGGCCAGCTTCCCAGCAAACACAAAACGTTTTCGACATCATTCGCAAAAGGTTATAAAAGGTTGTCAGAAAACGTTTAAATGTCGGGTTATATAAAGGGTATATTAAGAGTATAAAACGTTTTCATAACCTTAAAAACATTTTTGATAATCTACTGCTCAGCAAACAGAAAGGTTTTACAGAAAACGTTTAAATGTCGGGTTATATAAAGGGTATAAAAACATTTTAATAACATTCCAAAAACATTCTTGAAAACTTGATACAAAACATTCTAAACAGAATGTTATTTTGGGATTGAAAAAATATTTTGCGAAAAATGTTTGCCCAAAATATTTTCAATAACGTTTTAAAAGCGTTTCCGTGATCTTTATATAATCCGACATTTAAATGTTATTAAAAGGTTTTGAAAAAAAAAAACATTTTAAGAACATTTCTGTGTTTGCGGGGTTCAAATATTTTAACATAATGTTATTTAAGTATTGACACAATATTTGGCAAAAATGTTTGCAAAAATAGTTGAAAACATTAAAAAAATTATTGTTGTAGTGTGTTTTCATACAAAACGTTTTAAAACGTTATCATGACCTTTATATAACCCGACATTTTAATGTTATTAAAACGTTTTACCTAAACCAAAAGCCAAAATATAACTTATTTAAAACGTTTTAAAACGTTTTTATGTTTGCTTGGACCCTATCTGATACCACTTCTGTTTTAAAACAAAGTGAGACGTTCAACAATAGCATGGATACTCTTATGGAGACCAGGAATTAAACTTTTCTTTATTCATTGGATAATTTTCCCGAATTCCATATCACTATTGAGAACAAATATTAATTGGCAATTATTATCTATCCGGGACTCGTTGGCTGAATCTGATACCATGCTATATACAACACTTCGGGAGACTTTGTGATTTTGATATCCTTTAAATTGCGGGTCCCGACCGTGACACAATATTTTTTCCGTAGTTAACATTTGAATAAGAGAAACTAGGAGGAATCAATTTTGAGGAAGTCAAAGAGATTATCAATCGGGCAATCCAGTTAGCTTAATCTGTCTACTTCAAAATTCATATTGTGGTTGCATAGGACTGGTGCACAGTACCAATGTTGCTACTGTACAGGAATCCGCCAGCTGTGGTACTGAACTGGTACTACACAGTCACTCCCCTGGTTCAGCACAGTACCAGCGAAGTACCTCGATGACGGTGTACCTGTGCTGGTGGTCCCAATCTTGCATTGAACCTAGGCGCTAGACTCTAGTGCGTGAGTGCTTGACGGCATGAATTCGAGCCCCGGCAGTATATCATTATTCTGTTCTCGTGGAAAGATTAAGCTACAATCAAAGACATTAATGTTGGCACACACATGGCATACTAAATATAAATCCCTACCGTCGCCACCCATTGGTCTCTCTAGTCTCTTCAGCACTGATTGAGGGGGAATGGGGTAGGGGAAGGTTTGTACTTCTCGTTAAACATAGTTATATCAATTTCACTGTATGAGAGCGGCAATGGAGAGTTCCAGCATAATTGGTGTGCCAACTAATTTTTCTTAATTGTAGGTTTACATTTCCCGATGAGGAACTTACTGCTAATATTGTCCCAAACTACCTGTAAAGAATGTGGTGCTGATTGTGGTTGGAATGGTTTATATATAACTTGATTAGGGTTCTGCGCCTCAATAAAGATGTGTCACTGACTGTTAGTAATCCGTTTATAAGGTATGTTTGTGGCAACAGTGCTAAGCGAATTCCTATAAAGTATGCAGAGACTTGTTGGTTTATACCTGTTCAGTGTTCATAGCGCACTGTAAATCTCTGTGACATTTTTTCCTTTTTCTGCATCTGTTTAGGATCCTTCAAGATCCGTGGCATTGGCAACATCTGTCAAAAAGTAATGAAGAAAGGTGGAAACCATGTCATCACTTCATCAGGTCAGCAAAAATAAGGGTTGCAAACATGTCATCTATAGTTCTATTTATTCCTTGAATGACATTTCATATTTGGGTATACAGAAACGCACTCATGTTAATAACTCACAATATCCCGCAGTAACCACCGTAAAACCTCGTCTACAAGCATCAAGTGTTTTTGATAAAAGCTAAATTAATACGAATCAGCCGTCAATATGCTAATACAATAGATGGGTCTTCAATAGTACTCGTTTGTCCGCAAAAAAGGTTACACGTAGATTTTTTTTAATGTTAACAAATATGTGACGTGTCATGTCAAAAGCAGACACTTTTGGGCATAAATCATCTTCTCTTCATATTATTTGTTTTGAAGTTGGTAATTCTGGTATATCTTTAGCCTACGCTGCCAAGCAACTGGGTATGACAGCAACTATTGTTATACCAGAAGTCACATCAGAATCGGTAGCAGACAATATGAGAGAACTCAATGCTAATGTCATCAGACATGGCAAGGTAAGCTTATTTGAGACATGATCGGTTTCAACCAAACCAAAGGATTCCTCTTCATATTTACCCTTGATACTCTTAACAACCGTTTTAAATATTCCCGGATTGTTTTTGTTGTTGGGTGTCAATGGGCCAAATGTATCTGTCGGTCTGATCACATCCAACCCCGGGCAACTCTTTACCCGCACCTCTAGTATTAATCGTAATCGGCGGGAATTGTTAGACTTTTATCACTACGCCGAAAAGTAGACACACATTAGGAATGATATAGTTGGCATGTCTGGTCTATACTGTTAGAAAAATAATCACAATTTCAAAACTGAACAATATTGGGGTAAATTTGTTTTTTAATAGATCTAATCCTGCACATTATGACACCACATGATTTAGCTACATTTCATTTGGCAAAAAAGAAAACCTGTGAGTAGAATATGTTTTAATGTTAAAATCTCTGTAGGTCTAAATGACTTCGATATTTAAAATTAATGAAATTAGTGATGAATGTGACTTGCTGTTCAAATGTGTTTGAAAAAAACAACCATGTGGTGTCTGCCGTGCTAAAATAGGGGAAGGCCATAACAGCCCAACATTGCTGTTGAGGGTCTGTTAAAGCCCCGTATCCATAGGCTGTTCCCTTGTGGCGTGTGCCCTTGTTTCGTGTTCACTTGCTCCCATGTGACCTGCCACACAGACAACGAACCTTTGTTTTGCTTAGTGGCCGTATCCATATGTTGTCTGTGTGGCAGGTCACATGGGAACAAGTGAACACGGAACAAGGGCACACGCCACAAGGGAACAGCCTATGGATACGGGGCCTGCGGAACCTCTGAAATGGGAGAAGTTACAATCTGTAAAATGTATATCATTCTCAACAGGTATGTGACAATGCCATTGCTTATGCAACACAATTTGCCAAGGAGAATGAAGGTATCATTTATTTTCATCCATTTGACAATCCTGGTATATGATGAGTGATATTTTTTACTGGAAGGGTGAAGCTTGTTTAGAAAGTGTTTGGAAAAATTCATACACTATATCATATAGTTTGATCAGCTCGTAATCGGCGGAAATTTTTAGGCTTTTATCACTACGCAAAAAAGTAGACCCACTTTAAGAGTGCTATAGTTGACATACCAGGTCTTTATTTTGTGTGTTAAAGGATGTAGATAAAGTATAGGACTTGGGGAAAGAAAAAGAGCAAGGTACACCAACTTGATGTGGAGAAATCAGTAAAATACAGATTGACAGTACGCAGGGGGGGGGGGACAAAACAGCAAATATAGGCATAAGAAGTAGGCAAAGTTTTTTGGTTTGTTTCACTGTTCTTGCGCTCGTTTAAATGTGCAATGTTAGCTTATCATTTTGCAGTGTCTTGGTATAGGTTTTAATCTTGTTCTTAATTGGTTTTATATGTGCATAGTTTTTAACCAGTGTATTTTATATATTTGCTTTCCATGTATAAATTAGAATCATGTGTTATTATCATGTTTATTGTAAAGCGCTTTGAGATATTATATTGTTCTGCGATAGATAAGAAATAAATTATTATTATTATTATTATTAAAGTTCGATAGCCAAAAATTACCAGTTCCAAGGCCAATAGAAACCTGCAAAAACAACAAGGATCAATGGAAAAACAAAAAGTGCTAGAACAAGTGATGAAAATTACTGTGCATATAAACAGATACTATAAACCATACAACCAATGTAGGCACAAAAACAGGCAAAGTTCGGTAGCCAAAAATTGTCCATTCCAGAGCCCACAGAAGTTTCAGTGATTAAAATCACTGTGCACATAACAGACAAAAAAAACACCCAAAAAACACCCAAAAAACCCAACAAAAACACGACGTTTCCAGCGGATTATCTGCTCTTCTTCAGGGACAGAGAACAAAAAATAAAAGTAAACAACGAAAACTACATGCTGTGGTTCAAAAACAAATTCAAGTCAAGAACTGCAGGCGAGTTCAAATAGAACTCAGTAGCAAACAAGACAACAAACTCAGAGCAAAATAAACTCTGTCTTAACTCTATGGAAGCAAGTTCACTACGGTTCACTATAGGACTAGATTTAATAATTCGCAATACTTCTGGATGTCACAAGACCATTCTCAAAATAAAATATATATTGATATTAATCCGCGATGTAAAGCCCGCTGATTACGAGCTGATCAAACTATACGTGAATAGCCCCGGACTATTATAATATAGTCAATTTGGCTTCCTCGAGAGAGTGACGTCAGTGCGTATACCAGTGCGGGTAGTATTAAAATCGCGCGTCTTGGCTCAAAATAACAGGTGTGGTTACACGCGATATCAAAGGCGGTACATCTGTACTCGCGTGAAGTAACTCCGAGGAAGGCATATGGATATATAGGGTGGGTATTTGCAGTAAAGATGGCTTTCTATGGGCATTCAAGATGTATTACTTAGGAGAGTGATGCCACGGATTTGAGGTCAAAGGTCATTAAGGGGTCATTTCCGGTATCAAACCTTCCAAAAATTATTAGCTAAGAATAACATAGGACAGTTACGGTATGTTTACACATGGACCTAGTGTCTTTACAATAATTTATTTAATTTTTTCTCTGTTTATAGGGAGGGCTATGCTACGGTAATAAAAGAGGTAAAAGACCAAGTACAGCAGAAACCCGATGTTGTTCTAACCTGTGTTGGAGGCGGGGGACTACTGTGTGGGGTCATTGAAGGTCTACAAAGTGTCGGCTGGACGGATGTACCAGTCATTGCTATGGAAACCAGAGGAGCCGATAGTTATAATCAAGCAGTGCATGCTGGGAAATTGGTCACGCTACCAGACATTACCAGGTCAGTTGCTCTTAAAACATTATTGTAAGATTTCTGACAAATTTTGTCACAGGGGCTTTAGCGACAAGACGCTTGAATACATACAATAGTTGTATCCCTAACCGCGCCAGAGCCGCTGAGAATAAGACTTCTTGGATAAACGGGGTTGCAGTATTTTAATGAGCTTAAATGGAGCTAGTGATTTCGTAGGGTCTCGTACGCTTCCTTGCAAAATTGGCCTGGAGGGTTTATAGTCAAGTCCCGATCACCGTAAACGTGTTTATTGGAGGTTAGAAAATGCGGCACATTCCCGGTTAAACCCTGCGGTTGTGGTTCTTTAACCCACGAAACCGCCTTGGTAGTTAGTGTTTTATTATTATTATAAACATCTCAAAAAAAGTAATCAACCCCCCTTAAAAATTCAATTCAATAAGGGACTATTGTATTACAAATCTGTAAAATGCGTTGGAAGTACAATTTATTTCTGCGTATTTTGACACCTCATTTGATACGATAGCAAAGGAAACAATATCAAACCGGTCAATTTAATGTAGCGAGGTCCAGATTCAAAAGTTGCACTTCCATACCATACAAAAACACTCAGATACCTTAACACAAATTTCCTTCCATTATACTGAAAATCAATACAATTTACTGCAACTTTCAAATCTTGGGTTACATTGATTTAAATGTGCGCCGTGACGTCAATATTTAGACAAATGAGGTCCCTTATTAGCTTGCCCCTTCGAGGACAAAGTCTTGTCCCTTTGAGGACAAAATCTTGATATAATACAGCATACCTTGTAGGGGCATACCTTGTATGTATGTATGTATGAGGTGTCAAATTGTGCGGAAATAAATTCTGCTTCCAATGCATTTTACAGATTTGTATAATACAATCGTCCGTTTTTGAATAATGGTCATTATTTAGGGGGGTAGTTACTTGTTTTTAGATGCTTATATTTCGCAGTTTTAGAATAAAAGAAGCAAATGTTTTGATACGTTGCAATATATCTTGTTATGTAACAGGCGAAAGCTCATTATTATTTTTTTAATGTTATGTTACAGTCTAGCCAAATGTTTAGGAGCCTTAACTGTATGCCAGAAAAGCCTTGACTGGGGCAAGCTGCACCCCATACATTCAGTAGTTGTTGAAGATAAACATGCTATACAGGCCTGTCTCAGCTTTCTTGGTAAGTTAACATCATTGTTTGTGAACCCTGACCCGTCATTGCCAGTATGAACTGTCTCCTTCCCGGCTCCATTTCACTAAAATTGTAACCCTTCGTAACTCAACTAACCATTTGTAAAGTTACGAATACCCATTATTAGACGTAACTTTATTAAAGGTCCCTGTAGTAAATCTCTATAACTTACGAATGGTACCGTTCGTAAGTACACCAGGCACAACAAGAAACTCGTCAGTTATATTCATCCTTGCCGTTCAAAAACTTGATAATTTTGGATTATTCTGAAATATACATTTCTCATTTGACACCCTGTTCGTGAAAAACGAACAAGAATTTACAAGATATGCGCCTCCAAAGCCTCAAACCCCAAAATCAAAAGTTGCATTTTCAACGATATTCAATGGGAACGCATCGTTGTATTGCACACAAGCACCACGGGTCAATCAATAAAACACACAGTGTAACAGGCACAATAGAATCGCTAAAATTGCAACTTTTCATTTTGGGGTTTGAGAGTTTGGAGGCGCATATCTTGGTCAATTCTTGCTCAATGTTCACGAACAGGGTGTCAAATGAGAAAGAAAAGTCCAATTAACAACATGTATATTTCAGAATTATCAAGTTATTGAACAGCAAGGATGAATATAACTGACGAGTTTCTTTTTGTGCCTGGTGTAAGTGAAATTTAATGAAATGGAACTCGTCGTAAGTTTTTTTGATACTTTACGAAGCTTTGTAAAGTTAATTGAAATGGACCCCTGATTGCATTTGTTGTTATTGTACAGATGATCACAGAATGCTGGTCGAGTTGTCATGTGGTGCAGCGCTAGCAGGCATCTATGAGGACATCATTCCTAAGCTGCAGAAGAACGGCAAGCTAAAAGACAACATCGAATCCGCTGTAGTAATTGTATGTGGCGGTGCAGCCATGACACTTCAGGCTCTGTTGGACTGTAAAACTAGTGTTGGCATCGAATAGAATTAATATTTATGGATTACGTGATTTTAACGTCCACATTTAGGGCATGGTTCAACAATATTGAATATAAATATTATTTATTGCATACATGTTAACAATGTACACAAAATGTATGCTACTTAAAAAACTTTGCCTCATTCGTTTTCGATTTCTGTTTATAAGCTCTATCATCTTTCTCTGAACTGTACTGCAGCCGCAGATAACATTAGATAGGCTGTGCTATCTGTAGAATTTAAACGAGAACCAAAAAGTGTTCGCCAAAGTTATGTAAATATGGACTATCGCAGAATATAGCGTACTTGTAAAAAGTTGCAATTTTGCCAATGTTTTTTATGTTCTTGCGATAAAGAATATATATCCTTGATCTTTGTTGTCTGTGGAATAAACTAATGTCAGGGATATTGATATGCTTTTTGCGTATAATAAGCGTATCATTGTTATTTACATTAGATAGATGAATGGGAAATGCCGGGGAAATGAATAAGACAGTTTCTTACCGGCGAGTTGTGTGATGGGACCGCTTTCTATATAACTGTGTATATTTCTTGTTGTTTTTCTATAGGTTTGATGGTTTAGTTCATCGCTATTCACAGCTCCACGATATAGTATAGTGTGTTTTATTTTTAATTTATCCCATTATGTTGGCGTAAAATGGACACAACACCCTTTTTTTACAGTTATTATACTGATGTTATTTCTTCATTTTCGGTAAATCAACATAATAAACTATAAAACCATTAAGGGGGTACTACACCCCTCGATAAATTTGTGTCTATTTTTGCATTTTTCTCAAAAACTAATAACACACTGGTAACAAAAGTTATGCATATTATAGGGGCAAGGAATCCAGTTACTACAATGGAATTTCAGTGACCCAAGACAAGCGGTTCGTTATTTATGATAGAATATGAGGTACCGCTAGGATGTACCTCATTTCCTATCATATATACTGAACTGCTTGTCTTGAGTCACTGGAATATTAGTGTAGTAATTGGATTCCTTGCCCCAATAATATACATAACTTTTGTTACCAGTGTGTTATTATTTTTTGAGAAAGTTTACCACAGGGGTGTAGTACCCCCTTAAAAGATGGAATTCATTTCTATAATCTATGCTGTCATGTTGATATAAGAGGTAGAGCATTTGAGATTGTTCATCAGGTGGTAAAAGTTGCTCCTAAGAGCATCTCAAGTCCCGTTGCCTTCAAATTTCAAGCCGTAACAGTGTCAGATTGTGTTGAATGATACTATAGGTAGCTGTTAAGTGCCTACCACACCCCACCCCTATAAACACAACCCAGACCCCTCACACCCTGGCACACCTAGACTAGGTCTGCTTTTACTTTGCAATGGAGCTTATAACGTCCCATTGAGGTCTCAAGAAATCTTTTTTTTTACGTGTCAAAACATGTAAAAAACATAAACTTGTCATTATCGTGTTATTCAATAGAATAACAAGACTACTACGGGGGAGCACTTCAATTATATAAGATCTACAGCTGTAGGCCTACTAATTCAAAAGTCTATTCGGCAGCATCATCAGTAATGAATATATATAATGAAAGTCAGGATAATGATAGATCGAATGAAAAAAAGTGTGGGGGTGTGTTGGGGGGGGGGGGGGAACAAATCATGTTTTCTAGGTGATAGCGATGCTGAAAGACTGGTCTTTTTTTAAACGGTTTGGCAAGAATCGAGAAAAGCAAATTTGAACCCCCATAAAAAATGCATGTAGCTAGTTTCTCTACTAAGTAGAGAAACTAAGTAGAGAAACTACACAGGCCAGTAAAAATCAGCCCCAAAATCTCCAAATAATTGCAACATGAATTCTATTTTCAGAATATGAGTGTCCATGTGGGAATTAGGTGACAAAATGGCAGCCAAAATCCATGTTGCATTTTTTTACCTTTTCAGCTGATTTTACTGGCCCAACAGATTCATGTAATAATTTTTAGCTTAACCACGTTTTGTACATCAACACTAACAAAAGTGCCCGGGAAAGGTGCTAATATCTGAATTTGGCTGATTTTTACCTTCTCTGGATGAAATCACTAAATAGGCTTTGAACAGCCCTACATACGTATCAGTCACCTCCACCAAATGCCCCCACTGAGCTACTATAATGAAAGACAAAGATAAAGACAATTTATCGCGTCTGACGTCATCTGTCAATCAAACTCGAGCACGGTTTGTTTACAAGTGTCGTGATGATGACTTGCTGAACGCGGATTTATAACCGGGCGTCTTATTGTTAATTTTGCACCTTTCGACATGCAAACCATCTCAAAAGTTAGGTCTTTATAGTAGGAAACTTTTTTTGGTGAAGGCACCATGTCCACAATGCCTAGAAATGCTGCTTTTTGCCTTGTAAAAGTACGTAATTTATCCCCATTTGCTGCTATTCCTTTTCTCCGATCAGCACCAGATAGATTGGTCTTCCTTTTACGCGCTGATTAACCTGTGTAAACCAATCAAGGATCGTAATTGACAGTGACATCAGACGCGATAAATTGTTTTTATCTCTGTCTTTAATTATATCAGGAGGGTGAGAGTTCATAAGGGCAATGTCGGGGACTGAAGGTCACATTCATACGTAAACATGATATACCATGCTTATACCCCAAAGTCACTTGCATTTATTATGGAGGGCAGAATTAACCATCCATTTGTTGCCGAAATGAGTAACATGTAATTGTGGACATAGCTAATTCTGGCTCTAAGCTCTCGATTTATTGTATTTTTAATTAAAAGAGCCACTTTTTAGGTAAGTTACACAGCTGAAGTTGGTGAGATACAACAATATCATACCCTTAACTACAACAAATCAAGCAACATTTCAAAGTATATGATTTGTAAGTTATACTTCTGCAAAACATCAATGTGTTATTCTTCAATAATACATGTATGTTGATTTAGATAATGAAAATCAATGTTTTTGGCTGCCTCGAGCAACAATACTTAGTCAACCCTTAAATACTTGTAACCGATTGTTGACAAAACATTTACAAAACATTTGCAAAAGATATGAGTTTCGATTTCTCAAGTTGTTTATAATTTATATCAGCGTCTATATATGAAGAGCTTATTTCCAAACCGTGTTAAGTCCACAACTACAAGTTTCTCATTTACTTGTGTGATACAAGCACAATTTATACTTTGACAAGTTTGACATTAGCAACAATGAGTTGTACCATCAACAAGTCATTATTTACCACAAAAATGCTGGTTAACAATATGCATTCTCATTTGGGAATCAAAGGCCTCACACATTATTGTTACTGTGCGTCCATCCACTGTTTGCTCCAACTGAAATTATAATACCGTGAATCCAATTTAACGCATCCCGAAAATATTAAATACCACTGGACTACCATCCAAATCCTTTGCAAGTTAAATATGGAGATCGCCACTGGTCATAGAGGAGTCTGGTAAATACCCAGCAAACACAAAACGTTTTCGACATCGTTCGCAAAAGGTTATAAAAGGTTGTCAGAAAACGTTTAAATGTCGGGTTATATAAATGGTATATTAAGAGTATAAAACGTTTTCATAACCTTAAAAACATTTTTGATAATCTACTGCTCAGCAAACAAAAATGTTTTACAGAAAACGTTTAAAAATGTCTGGTTATATAAAGGGTATACAAACGTTTTAATAACATTCCAAAAACATTCTTGAAAACTTCATACAAAACATTCTAAACAGAATGTTATTTTGGGGTTGAAAAAATAGTTTGCGAAAAATGTTTGCCCAAAATATTTTCAATAACGTTTTAAAAACTTTTTCATGACCATTTAAATGTTATTAAAAGGTTTAAAAAAAAACATTTTAAGAACGTTTCTGTGTTTGCTGGGTTCAAATATTTTAACATAATGTTATTTAAGTATTGACAAAATATTTGGCAAAAATGTTTGCAAAAATAGTTTACAATAACATTTTTTGAAAACATTTAAAAATATTGTTGTAGTGTGTTTTCATACAAAACGTTTTAAAACGTTATCATGACCTTTATATAACCCAACATTTTAATGTTATTAAAACGTTTTTACCTAAACCAAAAGCCAAAATATAACTTATTTAAAACGTTTTTAAAACGTTTTTGTGTTTGCTGGGTATCAATCCTGGTATACATTTGCGGGAAGACCTTTGACCCCTAAATCCTTAACAGCAAATATAGAACCAGCTAAAGGCTGGTCAAAGGTCAACTGGAAACTTGAAGTTGTGACATAGAGGATATCATAGTTGGGTCCTCCAAAGCAACACGATGTGACGTTCGTTGCCGGAAATGTTAACATTTGAAGTTTTTTTCCTGGATTAAGAACAATATGATTTCGGTCAAAAGCTATAAATTTTATTAATTGATTATAGTAAAACAAAGTTATTAATGTTTAGCCTACCTCCTTTTGATCAAACGTAGTATATGGGCCAGTACACGTTGTCAAAAGGATGACATAGGTTTTTTTAACATGATCAAAGATATGCACTGATATACTAAGTACGGTACATGCATTACTTCAGGCTAGTCCTTTGTTCATCATCTCGACTTAAAACAACAACATTTTGTTCTGCTCATGTCCTTTTTACAATCCCGGTCATATTGTTGGAACACTTTAACATGGGTACTCAAATATGCCGCCCACTCGAGGGCCATTCCCTCGATCAATAATGGTATTTTTTTGGTCATGCACCCCTAGGGAAGAGTTGGAAGAAATGTGGTTTCAAACAGTCCTACTTTGACACAAGTGTTCCAACTATTTATGACCCGGATTGTAGTTTCCCTACTATTTGAAGTGCTGATAATGAGCACTGTACAACATGTACAGTATGCCGTAAAGTGCTACTATTGAGCACTTAAATAGTGCAGAGTGGTAGTGCCCTCTGTTGTAGTTTATTTCGTAGTAGTGTTGTAGTTTATTTCGTAGTAGTATGGTTGTTTTTACACCATTGGATATTAAAACTAATAAGCTTAAACCGCGGTTCACGGTTGTTCTTTTTAGAAACGCAAACCTATGACGAATTCCGTTGGTTTATCTATCGATGGGTTATAAATAATTCACACTAAACTTGTATGTACCTGTCAATTGCGTTCCCGGCCAGTGGGTACCCAGGGATGGTCCGGGACTTGACATCATGTGACCCGGGATTTGGCTCACAATTTATCCCGGGGTGAGCTGGGTGTTGGCCGGGACTTGTATAAGAAAGGACTCTTGCAGGGATTTCATCAGGACCAGTAGCTTTATCTGGTTGGAGATTCCTTAGAAGCTTCTTGCCATATTTGTCCTGGAAGGCTATCTTTTTCATTGAGCACGTTGCTGAGTGCTGAACTTCAGGAGCATATTCTTCTGCGCTGGCAAGCTGACATTTAGCGGCAAAGGTTTGGCAGAATTTTTCAGCTTTGTCTTTTGATGTAGTGTAGACTTGACGGCCATCCTTAAGCACTGGTATATCAACTCTGGTGGACTTACCAGATAAGGTGTAAACATTGTTCCACCATTTCTTGCTGCTGAGGCTGCCATCTGAAAGTTCTTTCCTCAACTTGCTGTTATAGGCACTTCGTGATTGCTGCTTGTTTGCAGTGGTCATCAAACCATACCTTAATTGTCTCAAGTCTTCTTAATAACGAGCTTTGCTGGTATGGGGGAGCTAGTATAGACCCTCTAGATCACTGCTAAGGGACACTTGGTGTCTTATGCCTGCAAGAATGCAGTCGTTCTAATGGAATCTTTCCACATGACCAATGTGCATTGCCTACAGGCTTATACAGTACTGAGTCATTAAAAGATATATAGATTTTTTTGACCGACCCACCCACCCAAAAATCCCAAAACAGTGCCATTATTCTACAAGTATTATTATACAGGAATGAAATGTCAATAGTATAGTTCTATTCTGTACATACTTTTTTTTTTAAACAAAGACAAAAATTCATGTTGACAGGCCAAATTGTCTGGTGGTGTGGTTGGTGCAGATCGATCATTTTTATCAATCAAGAACACAAAATTAATACGAACAACCAGACCAATATGGGCCCATGATGAAGGTCATGTGAGGTGTCAAAGGGTTTGTGACCAAAATGCTTGTATTTCATATCTTATACATGTCACGAATTTACCTTGAAAAACAAATCACTGTTACCTGTTGGGATCATAGTTTTCGGTATCCCGTGACATTGCTAGAGGGTTTTTTTACTCTCTTCAATAGGTAAGATTCGATACACTATAACACATTTATTTGGCGACCTCAATACAATGGCCGAGTAAGAGTTATTATTCATAACCGATCGATAGCATGCCTTACTTTGTAGATTGCAAACCAAATGAATTCGTTATAATTCGTTGAAAAAAAAACACCGTTAATTTAGTGAAAACTCCCCTGCTTCTAGCTACCTCTATTTACCCCAGCCCTCCCCATATCCTCGTCAGGCCTGTCTCACCTGTTGCCGGGTTATACCTATTAATCCTTGATTTGCCATAGCTTGCGACCCATAACATGCCTTCCTCATCAATTGCCATCCCGTCTGGTAAACTCTCCTCCTCAAATGGCACCTTAATTACCCGTCGACGGCTACCTGTCAGCGATAAAATACTTAAGTTTTAAGGGTAGACTAGGTATTGTTGGTCGAAGCAAAAAAAAAAAAAAATCGATTTGCATTATCAAAATAAATATATTATTGAAAAATAACACTTTTCCTGTTTTGCCAAAGTTAATTATACAAAGCAATTTTGGGGGCCCTGGACCAGGGCCCATCTGGCCCATTGGTAAATCCGGCCATGCTCTCCATTATCAGCCCTTATTTTTGTGCTCGGGGCCCCTGAACCCTCGGGCCCATGGACTTCATAACATAACTCAAGAACCACAGGACCTACCAAAGTATATCTGTGATATTTGAATTATTCTACGCACTCCAATGCAATTTTTGCCAAAGCTCCCTACCATTCGCAAGATGCTGTGAACTACCAACTTGCAACAGTTTAAAATAGTTGCTAACCTTAATGGACATGAATTAATAATATGATATTGCTTGGTTTATTTTCACTGTAGTCAGCTTGCAGACAATTTTAATAATCATTATGAAAATAAAACGTGTAAATGGTGCATGGAAATTGTGACAGAAGTCATCGGATGTTGTGTTTTGATTATAGGTTAATAAATGCGTATCACTTGTTGGGACTAGTGAAATTGTACAGAATAATGCACGCGTACTGAGATGTTGTTGCGTTTAAGGCGCGTGAAAGTCGATTCCGAGTTTATCGTCCCCCGCCCGCGTCACTTTTTGGACACCAAAAATACCCGCGTCAAATTGTCAAAAATGCCAAAATAATTCATTATTTTCAAAGTATCATCAGTGTTTTCACCCGTTTTAGTAATTGAATACATGAATACAAAAGCCACCTAAGTCCATGGGAAGTGATTTTGAGAGAAAAACCTGTGTATCATTTTAATTCCTTCAGTTAGATTTACCTGGTCAATATGGTAAGTTTTACGTGCAAATGAGTGGATTAACCTGTTTTAAGTATGACGATTAGCATTTCAGGGACTTCGTGGGGTTCATTTTAAATTTTGGACTTAGGTGGTTGTTTGAATCATATACAAAGACAACAATGTTAGAATGAGATTACCACTAGTAAGATAATACAAAATAAAGCGCACAGGTATGTATAATGTTGATAAGCATTCTGCCATGTAATATAAACCACACACTTTCTTTTATTAAACCCATTTTTTTTCAAAAGTCACTCTCTAGCAATGAATGTGTTACAAGTGGACTTTTATACATACTGGGTTTTAATCAATGTGTTACAAGACTCAAATCATGGAATTGGGTGATTCTTTCATACATGCTATTTTTCACATGCTCAATAGACACAGAGGATGAATTTGAGTTGTTCTTTCATACATATGGCAGGCCTATGTAAAGCAACACTTTCCCATGCTTAACTCAATTTGGTTCAAGTATGGACTTAGGTGGTTTTTGTATTCATATATTCAATTGGAAACATATACTTTTGTTTGTAAAACATACAAATTCTTAACTTGGAAGCAAAACCAGGCTCTTTTCTAACTTTTCTAGTTCCTACCCATATAAAAAAACATGTTTATAAATCACATGTATGAGTCTTGAAACAGATTCATCAGGATCGTTCATAGTTCAATTAAAGTAGAAAAGGTTCTTTTTCAGATCCAATTATTCTGGTACTTACTCAGAAATATTTCAATTCCTATCAGGAATCTTGATCACTCTGTTGTGGTGTTTCTAGATGTTTGATGAAACGGCAACACTGTTTGGTCTTGATGACGTTTCCAAACTTCCTGGTTGCCGTTTATTGATGAGTTGATCGTAGATCTTGTCTAGACCAAGTTATCTGACATGTTGAATGACACCAGTGTATATGTTAAACTTGACAAAGATCCCACACCAAAATATAAAAAGCAGTTGGTGACTATACTCAGCAGACTTGAGAAAGAGGGTAAGATAAATAGTGCGGACAAAAAATATCTGTATCCCACTGCTGAAATTGTCCCTCGGATTTACGGCAGCCCTAAAATCCACAAGAAGGATACCCCACTTCGTCCCATAATCGACTATACATGCTCGATCGGGTACAATGTATCCCGATCTTTGGCGGACATCATAAGCCCTATAGTAGGCACTTCTTGTCACCATGTGCTTAACTCAAAGCAGTTAGCAGACGATTTAGGGGAAGTAACCATCAAGGAAGACGAATGCCTCATTTCTCATGACGTGGTGTCCCTTCTCACCAACACTCCGATTGAGATCACTTTAGACATTATTCGTCGGAAGTTGGAGCAAGATCCTGATCTCAAAAAAAAGGACACTTCTCAATGTTGATGATCTCATGGAACTAGTCAGCATATACCAACAGAAGAAAGGCATGGCTATGGGCAGTCCTCTGAGTCCGATCGCCGTAGATCTCTTTATGGAATGGTTGGAAGAGGAAGCCATTGCAACAGCACCGCTCAATTGTAAGCCGACGCTCTGGAAGAGGTACGTAGACGACGTACTAGAGATCATCAAGCGTGGGGAAGTGGATAATTTAACAGAACATCTCAACCAAGTGGATCCAACAGGAAGTATCAAGTTCACGTACGAGGAGGAATCGGATGGCAGCATACCATTCCTAGATACTCTCATCATCAAGAAACCCGACGGCACGACCAAGCTCTGCATATACAGGAAACCGACTCACACAGACCAATACTTACAGTTCCAATCCCACCACCCACTTCATCAGAAGTTAGGCGTAGTGCGAACCCTGCTCGACAGGAAGGATAGTATAGTCACCGAGTCAGAAGACCGGCAAAAAGAGGAGTCGCACATCAAACAAGCACTCGCAACGTGCGGATACCCAGCATGGACCATCAACAAGGTGAAAGAAGAAAAAGAGAATCCAAAACCAAAGAGAAAGCTTTCCAATGACAGTAAAGAAAAGAACAAAGGTTTTGTGGTCATTCCCTATGTTGAGGGATTGTCAGAACGTGTTTCCAGGGTTTTCAAGAAACACGGGTTTTCCACTTGTTTCAAACCCCACCGCACACTACGAAACCTACTTGTACACCCTAAGGACAAACGCGACCTATTGCAGACAGCAGAGGCTATTTACGAAATACCGTGCCAAAACTGTCCCAAAACATATATTGGTGAAACTGGTCGCTTGTTCGGTACAAGACTTTCAGAACATAAAACAGAAACTGAGAAAGTGAGTGCAAAAAGCTTTACTAGGGCTCAAAGAAAAGTCTCAACATCTGAAATTCATCAATCAGCAATAGCAGAACATGTAGCAGCAAAAAATCACGTAATTGGGTGGGAGGAGGCACAGATCATTGACCAAGAAGCAGACAAAACAACACGCTGGCTGAAGGAGGCAATCTGGATAAGAAGTAGGGGCATAACACCATGAACAAAGACGAGGGGGCTTACAAACTAGACAAGATCTACGATCAACTCATCAATAAACGGCAACCAGGAAGTTTGGAAACGTCATCAAGACCAAACAGTGTTGCCGTTTCACCAAACATCTAGAAACACCACAACAGAGTGATCAAGATTCCTGATAGGAATTGAAATATTTCTGAGTAAGTACCAGAATAATTGGATCTGAAAAAGAACCTTTTCTACTTTAATTGAACTATGAACGATGACTTTCACGGGCCTAATGCACGAGCTCCGAAGGGGGAGTGCATTCAAGCGTGCATTCAAGCGTGTTACTCGCATTTAACAGGCAACATTAGCAAAATTTATCAACCTTTACATGATCAAGCGGTCACGTTCGAGTATGAATTATTCATAAACGATCGATAACTGACCTCATTATTAAGATAGCAGACCAGCGGGATTTGTAATAGTTTTGCGTAGCTGAGAACAACCGTGAACCAACCATTGGCAGAATACTCACTCAGAGCACCTGTTGTGTTGTTATAATCAAACGCGTCGACACCACCAGCTATCGAGTCGATGTAATACATAGTCTTATGGTCAGAAGTCCACGCCAGTCCGTTAGATATGTCAACATTCTCGACATGTTTTGTGACAGTGTGGTCTGAATGAAGACAAAATAATGACCCTTGCTTTGGTTTCACTGGGACTGCCTTGTCTGGTGATTCTCCCGACTCTCCCAATGTACCTGTTATAGAAATAGGGAAGGTAAAATGACAGAGACGTGAATTTACATAAAAGGGGCAGTGATTTGTAGTGCGCTACAGAGGCAGTGCTATTTTAACCGGGCACGATTGGGTAACGAGATTCAAAATCCAATGAGTGATAACTAAAATCAGTGCTTAAAATGATCGATGTTGGAACCGCACTGCTGTAAGTTTCTCGTACCCATTTATATACATTCTGGATAGGTCCAGCGAATTTCACTTCGATGAAATCGTGACATGCATCACAAATCCGTAAGCTAACTAACTGCTAGTTAAAAGTTGCGCGTTATTCCTGCTACATTCACTCTTAATTGTATCACGTTAAAGCAATCTAGACCTAAATTGTTCGTCATGTAAAGTCAAATAAGCAATAGTTTATCTGTCTTGAATGCTTCGTTACTGCCAAAACCCGACGTTTTTGTGATGTCCCCCAGGTTGCGAAATATCCTAGATGGTGACAGATATTCCTTTATTTGACTTGTATTTAGACGACGAAGCATTTTGATACCACTTTAATACACTTGTAGTTTTTAACTCCTGTCTGGCCAAATAAAAACCTACCACCATCCAGTTTTAACCCTTTTGCTTATAACTCAAGAATGGTACGTCGCAGATGGATCAAATTTTTTTGAATCCTTGAGATGAGAATCCTTGCGATAAGAAGAATACTTTTTTGAGTAAGTTTGAGATGTGACCCATGTGTTGACTTTTGATTGATCCCTAGGCGCTTATTATTAGTGCCACTCTTTAAATTGGGAAACATCTGGAATGTGTTTTGGGAGGCCTGCAAGCTCTTAGTCTAGTACCAGTCTCCCTACATATTTCTTAATGGATTACAAACCGACCTCCCCGGGACCACCGCCATCACATACGCCAGAAACAAAAACTATACTCCCCCATTCCACTACCTATGATGCACATTACAATATTTGGTCAATTTTTGTCCCAGTATTTTGAGCCAGAGGCAACTTTGGCCAGTTACCAACCCCAACCTTCGGTACCCCTCTGCTCGCGCTATCGTTCCAATGCATTCCCGAAGTAAGATAGAGGGAGAAGCGGAGCATCTATCGGCGTCGCCAGAAAACTTCGACTATTCCAGAGGCTTTGTAAGGACTTTTTTGGTTGGATTAAAATAAAGTATCGTTTTAAGAGGAAAATTACTAGAATAATATCATTTCTACATTATAACTTTTCATTATACTTCTAATTCTCGCTGCACGGATTTTTTTATCTTACTGACGAGCCAGTAAGCACGGCGAAATTGCCCCCAAGTAGAGATCAAAAATGTATCACCAAATTGAATGATTTTTAAAAATCCCAGAAACTCTAGGGGGAGCAAACCCTCGTGCCCTTCCCCCATGGTGCCCATGCGCAACCTGCTTGGGCATTGAGCAAAATTGCTTGTCTGCGAGTGTTCTTACCGGCCCAAAATCTTCCCATAGGGTCACACTTTCCGTCATTAAATCGGTTGTCCGGTTTATCCGCATCAACTTCGGCAATCTTGATCAAAGAACCGGTTTTCCAATCGAGGAAAGCATAGTGATGGCGTCCTGCGATTATAGTTTTCCCGGAACTTGTTGGTACTACGGCACCCACAAATTCGCCTGTGTCGAAGATATTTCACATACAAATAATAATGTTATATATAATAATGTCAAAGTTGGATAATTTAACTTACTATAAACCCATTATGACATAAAATAAGCACACACTTTAAAAGTTGTTGTCGGACAACCGATTCATACATGGGAAATCACCGATATTTCAATGAGAACATAGTGCGGGGGCATTAGGGACCACCAGATATCGCTAAAATCATAAAATTGCCAAATTTTCTTTAAAAGTACATATAGGGTCTATTTTCCTATAACTATCTATTTTTACACTACGAATAAGCAGATCTAATGTAATGTGTTATACAATTGTGGTCTTAGTGCAATATTTAAATAAGCACATCATAATCTGTAATTTACTATATAAGAGGCCCAACGAATGTGGTGACATCAGTCGGAAGTCCACTTTCAACATGACATTTTTTTACTTCAAATCATTTAATGAGACAAATAAATCTTGATAATGCTTGCCAGTGTGTCCTCTTTCGGATGAAACTATCAAAAGTTGTTGATCTATACCTCATGTGGAAAAAAGTATGTTAAATGATGTACTCTATCTTGTCCGAGATACTTAAAAGTTCAGTGTGTACTTTGAAGATGTCTGCCAAGATGATGTTTGGGTCAAACTTTGATGAGCAACTAACATGAGTGTTACATAAGCACTGATCATTTTAATGAGTAGCTATTATAAACCACGCTTGCAAGGCATATTTAAAATAATGGTCAGGATTCCCTAATATGCAACATTTTATTGGGTGGTACTCTCCGGGATCTCCGTTTTCCTCCTGTATCGCAAAAATCGGTGATTAGTTGTTTGGTTATCAAAACTTCCTTCACCCAATGGAATTTGGGGAGCTGCACAGATAATTGGTGGATGTTACAATCTAAATGCGGATAAGTGTGCGCCGTCGGCAGCAACCTAGTTGATGCGATCTGATTGTGATGATTCACCATTGCAGCGAAATTACAGCGCTTTGAGTCCTCTAAGATCTGGAGAAAGGCGCTTTATAAATCCAATTTTTTTTTTTACTTAATGCCCCATGGTACTTAATGCCCCGCTTTACCCTACACGATAGCTTATGCTACACACTTCAGCACATTCAACAGGACTATAGGTTGTCGTCTATTTTAAGAATCTTAGACGCTGCATCCGTTTCGATTCGATTTTGGATTCGACCGTCGCTCAGTGGGTAAGTGCAATAGAGCTGCTACAGGCTGAGTCAAAAAGAAGTAAACTCATGTTTGAGGGGCTGTAACTCAAGATCTGCACAGAATCTGCTAAAAATAAAAATACCACTGGAAAGAGAAAATTCTACACGTCTAAATAAAAAAAAGAATTGTTGCAATTGCTCACAGCAAACTAAAGTTATACCCATTTGAATGCAACCACCATTTTTGTAGCTGCACACGGCTGATTGATTTTCATCCATTTTTGTAGCTGCACACGGCTGATTGATTTTCATCCATTTCAATTTCGACGAATCAGCAAAGTGATAACAGGATTTATTTTTGAAAAGTCAACTTTTGCCTTTAATTAATATTCAACAAAATCCATGACGGTACTATAGTTTGTAGGGATACCAATTCAAGTCTTTACGAACGATCCGGCAGAAGCTTGATTGGGAATGTTGGGTAAAGGATTGAGCTGATCTTTGATCTTGCTGTAACGCATGTCTAACTCTAGCGATGTTTACTTGTGATCTAGCCGTTCGTGGTCTGCGTGAAGCTTCCGGCTGTCTGTTCCTTAGTTTCCCATGCACATTGAGCTTGTTCACATTCTTATATACCGCTCCCTTACATGAAACCCGGTTAGCTGTAGGAAATTGGAGACGAAAAAGACGCTGAACTTCAGTGGGACTCTTAGTTTCATGATACTTCGTCGGCAGAAACGTGCGCCCCGAACAGTAAATTGTGGTGCCATGTTGTTATTTGGCCCGTTTTATTATAATGTAGTGTAATGAGGTAAAATTCATATTGAAAAAAGCCCTTTAACATGTAGGAATTATTGATCGAAACCACACCTGCCACAGAACTTTATTTGCATTTGAATATCGCGCCTTACCAATCAATATAATAGGTAGGCCCCATACTTGGGAAGTGAGACCGTGTGCAGCTACAAAAATGGGTGGTTGTATTCAAATGAGTATAACTTAAGTTTGCTGTGAGCAATTGCAACAATTCTTGTTTTCATTTGGACGTATAGAATTTGCTCTTTCCAGTGGTATTTTCATTTTTAGCAGATTTTTTACAGAGCTCGAGTTACAGCCCCTCAAACATGAGTTTACTTCTTTTTGACTCAGCCTGTATGTGTTGATGATTACGATATACTGTGTGTTAATTGTCAAATATTCACAGGGCAGCATTGCACTTAAACACTACTCAGCAGTCGATTGCTTTTGCCGTTTAGCCACCATTAGATTTAACTGTAACATTAAAAATTATACAATTGTAATATCGCTTCTCAGAAAACAGATCATGACAACAGTGTTTTATGTAATGGAACCAGTAACATCTTGGCTAACAGAGAAACTTTACTTGCATTCTTTACTAGTTCACGCCTGAAGAAGAGTTGGGCCACTCTTGACATTTCCGCGCACAGCATGCTTGCATTGCGTAAAATCGACTTTCATGACTAGCAATTATATATATTCTTGCTTTTGTTATATGCAGTAGAATCAGCAATATCTTGGTTAGCAGAAAATTTTTACTTGGTGACTTTCCTAGTTCAGGTCCAAACGCTATGCCCGATTTTACTTAATCGCTAATTTAGCCAATTCCGCTCATCAAGTATGCACCGCGTAAAATAAACTCTCCTGCGTATCGTCAAATATTTCAGAACAAAAGCAAATGTTTTTCAAGTTTTCTTTCACGTTTGTTTTATTCAGTAAAAAATAATAGCGGGCCTTATAACATCCCGGATTAATATCAATATGTTTCCTTTCGAGACTTGTGAGAACTCGTCAGAAGTATCACGAATTATTAATTAAAGTCCTATACTTTGCCTATTTTATTTAACACACAAAATTATACACCAGACAGGTCTACTATATCACTCTTATTTTTCGGCGTAGTGGTAAAAGCCTAACATTTCCCGCCGATTACGAGCTGATCAAAGTATAATGCAGATAGGGCCTTTTTACACTAGCCCCCAGATATTATGAACTTTTTAAAGTTAAGAGTTGCGAGAATTACGTACCTACATGAACAGTTTCAACAGAATATGTCGCAGGCGTATACCGATGGACCTTTTTCGGCGAAGTGGTAAAAGCTTAACATTTCCCGTCGATTACGAGCTGATCAAAGTATAATGCAGATAGGGCCTTTTTTACACTAACATCTAGATATTATAAACTTGATAATATTAGGAGTTGCAGAAATACGTACCTACATGAACAGTTTCAACAGAATCTGTCGCAGGCGTATACCGATTGACCTTTTTCGGCGAAGTGGTAAAAGCTAAAACATTTCCCGTCGATTACGAGCTGATCAAAGTATAATGCAGATAGGGCCTTTTTACACTCACCCCTAGATATTATAAACTTGATAATTATAGGAGTTGCGAAAATACGTACCTACATGAACAGTTTCAACAGAATCTGTCGCAGGTGTATACCAATGGACCTTTTTGGCGTAGTGATAAAAGCCTAACATTTTCCGTCGATTACGAGCTGATCAAAGTATAATGCAGATATGGCCTTTTTAGACTTACCCCTAGATATTATTAACTTTTTAATCTTAGGAGTTGCGAGAATACGTACCTACATCAACATTTTCAACAGAATCTGTCGCAGGAGTATACCGATGGACCTTCCCTGAATAAATATCCACGTATAACAACGTCTGTGTGACCGGGTCCCAATGTGGTCCTTCTAACAGGGCACCTGGGCCACGTGACGTACTCTTGATCACTTCAATAGACATTGTAGCACTAGAGCGCGTAGGTCTTGAGTTGCTGTTGGTACTGTTGTCAATGTAGTTTCTGACTGATTGTTTGTTGCTTATTAGGCCTATATAGTTTTCCTGTGTTTAGCAACTCTGTTGCTAAAGCGTTCACGTCACAACCATGTTGTCGTCATCTGCAGCTGATGTTCTGTCTAAATCTGCTGTAGTGATACTGATATGGGGCTGTAGTGGTCAGTAACAAGCTGTAAAGTGTGCTGAGGGTTGTGAATCAACGTCTAGGTGTTGTGCCTGGGCGTAGCGCACTATAAATCACGACGCTTTATTTTGTATTTTAATATTTCAGATTTTTCTTAAAACTGGCATGTTACCTTGTTTGCTGATCTCGAACTGTCGAGCATTTTCTTTTTATAATTTACTATTTGTTTCCACATATTGTCTGCATTTTAAAATAATTACATTGTGTTGAAATTTTAATCATGAAATTGGATTTTAACTCTAGGAAGGGTCGTTGAAATTGGTAGAACATAGAAAAAGTAGAAGTATCTTACTTTTATCCTGTTCGAGATACCTCTAACGAATTCCTTACTATAAAGGTCCCTGCACAAAATAGCTTATGTACTTATTATATATATAATCATTTAGTTCATAAACGGTGTGTTTAATCTTTTGTAATAAAATCTACATGTACCTCTGCCGAATTTTATATAATTTACCAATAACTTATATGCCCCTTTGCGTCACTAAGTTGCAGAATTTGTAGAAATGTTATCCCACTTTATGATTTTACGCTACTGTGCGACATTTTTATGCAACTTTTCCAGAGTTTGTATGCGTTGTTTACGTCGCCAAGCTGCAGCTGGGTAAAAAAAATACAATTCAATAAAGGAAAGGCTACTTTAATAAATTAATCCAATTAAATTTTCTTTTCTGATTTACATGACTATATTAAAATTTAAGAAAATTGTAGCCATTTTATTCAAGGTTGCTGTTATTATGCGTTTTGCATTCTGATTAATACTTTTTAAACGGCACCAGTGAACCAGGTGCGTATTTTAAAGGAGCTGTAGCTATGTTCAAAAAATGACAACAAAAAATCAAACCATAATGTACTATAAAAGTCTTTACATTTAAATAGAGTATGGTTAATATTATTGAATATTTTGCAATATTCTTAAGGGATCCAAAATGAGCGTTTATTGCGTTTCGACAGTATTTTTGTGGGACATGAGAGCACCTCAGACCTATCGATTGCATTCTGAATACGAAGCATGTCTTTCTGATATCAAATAATTTTCATTTTTTTAAATCGCAATTTAATACACATTTTATGGCAAATCATTAAAAATTGATATTTTTGATATTTTTGATATTTAACAGTACTTGAAGTAAAATTTATAAATCTGATGATTTCTACCTAAAGTGTATGTAGGTGGGATGAAAAGCCGACGATCAATTGAAAATTTTGACCTTTCGTATTGAAGATATGGATTTTTCCCCAAAACACCAAAAAAATTAGGTCTTTTGGGGAAATAAATCCATATCTTCAATATGAACGGTCAAAATTTTCAATTGATCGTCGGCTTTTCCTCCCAGCTACATACACTTTAAGACTATATCATTAGATTTATAAAATTTACTTCGAGGACTGTTATATCTCCAAATGTGAAAAATATCAAATTTTAATAATTTGTCATAAAATTTGTATTATATCGTGAATTTCATAAAATGAAAATATTTGATATCAGAAAGACATTCTTCGTATTCAGAATGCAATTCGGTAGGTCTGATGTGCTCTCATGTCCCACAAGAAATGCTGTCGAAACGCTCAAAACGCTCATTCCAGTTCCCTTAATATTATTGAATATTTTGCAATATTTGTAATCGTGTGATCGTATAAAAATATTCTTAGAAACAAGAACTTGTCCTTAAGATGACACGACGACAACATTTGGAGATCTGAGCGCAAGAAGACCGTAAGTCCACTTGGCCCCTTAACATGTATACACTAGAGTTACATATAGTTTCTTAGGGTTTTATAATGTTGTATTAAAATACATGTTCCAGGGTGAAAACATCATGAAAGGTTGTGAAAGATTTGTTTTGGCCCCTGAACATGTATAAAACATTACCAAATTATACGAAACTATACGCAACTTTAGTGTATACATGTTGAAGGGCCAAGTGGAGTAACGGTCTTCTTGCGCTCAGGTCTTCATTTGGAAGAGTTGTAAATTATAATAACTATGTTATCAAATTGTTTGAATCAACAATTTCAAAATGTAAGTTGTTGTATGCCTCAGTAGGTAAATGGGGATATGCATCCTGTACAAGAACAAAGAGTAGTATGTATATGAAGCCTATTGTTGAATCCGATATTGTAAAAATAATTGATAAATTCGACATAAACAAAGGTGGAGGCCATGACAATATTGGCAATCTATCATTAAAAAAGTGTGTAAAGAAATCGCTAAACCTCTTAATATGATATTTAATTTGTCTATATCTACTGGGATTGTTCCTGATAAATTAAAAATAGCAAAAGTCATACCATTATACAAAAAAGATGATGCTGAGGCATTCTCAAACTATCGTCCAGTTTCTCTCCTACCGTGTTTTTCAAAAATTCTTGAAAGGTTGGTTTTAACAGATGTACGGATTACATTGACAATAAGCGAATCCTTAACCCCAAACAATTTGGCTTTCGGTCAAAACATTCCACATTTATGGCTATAGAGCAAATGGTAGACAAAGTTACTGCAGCAGTTGAAAGAAACGAAACGACTATTGGAATATTTTTGGACTTATCAAAAGCCTTTGATACAATCGATCATAACATACTCTTACATAAATTAGAACACTATGGCTTTCGTGGTATTGTGTTAGAATGGTTCAGAAATTATCTAAGTAACAGAAAACAATACGTTTATTATAATTCTTATGAATCAGAATCACACGATATTATATGCGGTGTTCCGCAAGGATCCATACTTGGGCCACTTCTATTTATACTCTATGTCAATGATATAACTAATGCATCTAAATTACTCGAATTCGTCCTTTTTGCAGACGATACCACCATTTTATACTCCCATAAAAACGTAGAACGCCAGACAAACCTTGTTAATGAAGAGTTAAATGAAGTAAGCAATTGAATATATGAATACAAAAGCCACCTAAGTCCATACTTTGGCCAAATTGAGTTAAGCATGGGAAATTGTTGCTATACATAGGCCTGTCATATGCAGGAAAGAACAACTCAAATTCATTCTCTGTGTCTATTGGGCATGTGAAAAATAGCATGTATGAAAGAATCACCCAATTCCATGATTTGAGTCTTGTAACACATTGATTGAAATCCAGTATGTATAAAAGTCCACTTGTAACACATTCATTGCTAGAGAATGACTTTTGAACAAAAAATGGGTTTAATAAAGGAAAGTGTGTGGTTTATATTACATGGCAGAATGCTTATAAACATTATACATACCTGTGTGCTTTATTTTGTATTATCTTACTATAGTATGGTCGTTGGACATTTTGACCCGGAAAAAATTGGTAAAAAGCTGATTTTTGCACCAGACAAGCAGAATACATCATAAAACATCATATCCAAAATCCGAAGAAATCCTCCTTGGGGAATTTGTTTTATCCAAGATGGCCGCCAAAATAGCTACCACAACATATAATTAGCTGTATCTTAGATTCTAAAGCAGATATGATGATGATTTTAGTGTCTTTGAATAGGTTTAAGAGGTCAGAGAATTCAAATGTTTGCAAATCTAACACACTGATGTCTTCAATCACTCTGAAATCCAAGATGGCCGCCAAAATGGCCGCCACAACATATAATTAGCTGTATCTTCGTTTCTAAAGCAGATATGATGATGATTTTAGTGTCTTTGAATAGGTTTAAGAGGTCAGAGAATTCAAATTTGTACAAATCTAACACACTGATGTCTTCAATTACACTGAAATCCAAGATGGCCGCCAAAATGGCCACCACCACATATGATTAGATATATCTCCGCTTCTGAAGCAGATATGATGATGATTTTAGTGTCCTTGAATATATTTCAGAGGTCAAAGAATAAAAATATGTACGTATCTAAAATACTGAAGTCTTCATTCACACTGGAGAATCCAAGATGGCCTCCAAAATGGCCGCCACCACCACGTGTTATGTTTAGGTATATTTTGGCTTATGAAGCAGATATGATAATGATTTTAGTGTCTTTGAATATGTTTTAGGTGATGCAGAAGTCAATTTTGTATTTATCTAAAGTACTAAGTCAAGTCTTCTCTCACACTGTAATCCAAGATGATCCTCAATATGGCTAAAATCAAACATGCTTAACTGTATATCTCAGCTTCTGAAACCAATATAATGATGATTTTAATCTTTGAATAGGCTTTTAAGAAAATGTAGGTTTTAGGGGTTGCAGATTTCAATATTGCAATTACTCAGTGACTCAAGTGCTCAGTAACAATAGAATCCAAAACAGCTGCCACCACATGATTTTCTATATCTCAGTTTCTGAAGCAAAAGTAGCTATCTTCGACTTCAACTGCAAGTATAATCGCCTCAGCGTTTTGGCAATTTTCTCCTCTGTAATCTCCACAAGCTGTGACACATTTAAATCCCTTTTTGCGACAGGAACATCCGTTATTTCCACAAGGACTCATGGAGGATAGTTTACATTTGTATCATACAAACTTAAGCAAGCCTTGTGGTGCTGTATCTACATCCGTAAGGACCGGTGCTAGTACGGTGTCAGAGAGTTTCCAACCCCATTGGTTTGGATCCAAGTTAATGTTTGTGAGCTTTCTCCAAAGTATGACCTGCAAAAGAACACTCAGACTGTGAAAATACGCTGCTCTTTTTAACTAGGTGGAAGCTTTTGTGGATCAAGTGATGCTTTATTTGATGATACCATCGCCATGAATTAAGCGAACCGCAGACCGTTTAAAGAATCTTCTTCTCTGCCACCACATAAGACAACAAATAATCTGATGCCATTTGTACCAATCTGTTCTAATGTCGCCTCAGGATCGCTCATCTAGGATGATATCTGCTGCAATTCTTCTTATCTTCTGCAACAAACTTGTCTTTCCATGTCCAAATGTTGCAGAAGTGGAGTCGCAACCACTCCATGCATGGATAAACAGGACCTGAGATGGAATGTCAATACTTCACCAACGTTGTTAATAAGGTCTTGAACTTTCCAACCCACCAATATCAGCTATATTCTGGTCCCCAGTTGCACTTCTCTTCCTTGTCTTGAACATGGAAGGAGTCTTGAAGGGTACATTCCACTATCAATGTGTCAGCATCTCCGGTACCAGTGTTGTTAATTTACCGGTAAATTAAAAATGGCGGTAAATTACCGGTAAATTACGGTAAATTACCGGTAAAAAATGGTAAAATAAGTAAATTAAGTAAATTATAAAAAAGAGTTAAAATGGACGATAAAAATTCAATTCTTTTCATATTAAGAGCTACATAGATACATGAACACAGTCCTGTTTAGTTGAATATACCTTTCCAGATGAAAATTAGCTTCATGAATAAAGTTGTAAGAAGTGAAACAAAAGGATAGTATTAACATACATTTTTAGCAAGTGTTTCAATTTTTTCTCTCATAACAATACATGGATACAGAGCCTGTCTAGCCACTCGGCACTGGACTATACCATCTGAGAAAACTGCATTCAGTATTGTACAATCACATTGCATGTTTTCATCATTTTCGTGGTAGAATAGTTATACTAGGAATTTCAATTGAATGAACACGAAGCTTGTATTTGATCCAATGGCCATTATCGCATTTCGCGTATTTCAAACAGCAACGCGAACCCACAACCTTGGATACAATACTAAACCAATACCGAGTTAACTTACAGACACACAGTTGCATACGCTGGCATACATCATGTAGTGTACACTGTACGCAAACAAATTGTCACGCTTGTGTCAGGCTGTGTTCATTCAATTGAAATTTGCACTCATGACTGATGGTAATGATCCTAGTCCTTCATACACGTATTTGGATCTATATACCGGTAGTTAAAAGTAAACTTGTCAAATGTTTTACTTCCAGGATGCTAACTTCAACTTACGTAGAATGATTTGGGAACACTTTGGTAAAACAGAGACAGAGCATTTATATTCTGAATGATGTGAAATCAAAATCTTCAGTCAAAATCTCACTCATATTTGTGACAAAAAATATGCAACATTTTACCCTGAGTTGTACAGTTCCTTTTAAATGTTTTGAAAACATAGAAAGCTTGTGAGATTGTCAAGCCATGATCAACCCCTCACAATTTGGAAGCACCATTGAGGGGGCTTGGGAGGGGAGGGGGTGCTGCTTTCAGTGCTTTCATAATTTCATTAGCCAGGTTTAAATTATAAGATTTAATATGTGAAAGTTTTGAGGTGTTATTGTTTCAATTCTTTCTTATGATCATGAGTGCTAATGCAATAAATGTACAAGTATATGCAAGTCACAAGAACATGCTGATCAGCTGAATGCACAGTATATTGTAGCCTACACTATATAGTATAGTAAAAGTATGGGCAGTTATTATAGGTAGCAGGGGTCTACAAAATCATTATTTCAAGTAAGTTGTGCAAATATTGCAAACAAAAATGGCATCTACTATAAAACAAACAAACAAAAACAATATTATTAGAATTTTTAATAAAAAAATCCTTTTTTTTTTTCATAATTTACTTAATTTACTTATTTTACCATATTTTACCACGGTAAATTAAGATGGCGGTAAATTACCGGTAATTTACCATGTAAATTAACCGGTAATTTACCGACTCACAACACTGTCCGGTACTATTGTGCACCATCCATCGACTCAGCAGCGAGATAAACTGGCATTTGTTCTTATCATAATTATTCAGCTCACAGAATCTATGAAGGTTCTCATCATGACCAGCAGACCTTCCTCGCGAATGAGAAGAACAACAGTCAGTTTATCTCGCTGCTGAGTCGATACTTGGAAACCAATGGTCAGATCGTGCACAATAGTACTGGAGATCCTGACACTTTGATAGTGGAATGTACCCTTCAATTTGCAAGACAAGGAAGAGAAGTACCTGTAGTAGCAGATGACACAGATATACTTGTCCTTTTGATGTACCACTGAGACCAGACTATGGCTGATATCTTATCTACTTCCATTCAGAGAGGAAAGGGTTGGTGGTTTGGAAAGTTCAAGACCTCCTGTTTATCCATGCATGGAGTGGTTGCGACTCAACTTCTGCAACATTTGGACATGGAAAGACAAGTTTGTTGAAGAAGATAAAAGAATTGCAGCAGATATCATCCTAGATGAGCGATCCTGAGGCGACATTAGAACAGATTGGTGCAGCTGGCATCAGATTATTTCTTATATGGTGGCAGAGAAGCAGATTCTTTAAACGGTCTACGGTTCGCTTAATCCATGGCAATGGTATCATCAAATAAAGCATCATTTGATCCACAGCTATCTACAAAAGCTTTCACCTACTGAAAGAGCAGCGTATTTTCACAGTCTGCGGGTTCTTTTACAGGTCATACTTTGGAGAAAGCTAACAAACAATGACTTGAATCCAATTTAAGCAATGGGGCTGGAAACACACTGACATCGTTCTAGCACGGGTCCTTACGAATTTAGATGCAGCACCACATAGCTTGCTTAAGCTTGTACGATACAATTGTAAACTTTCCTCCAGGAATTCTTGTGTAAATAACGGATGATCCTGTCGCAAAAATGGACTTAAATGTGTCACAGCTTGTGAAGATTACACAGGAGAACATTGCCAAAACGCTGAGGCGATTATACCTGTAGATGAGAACGAAGACAGCTACTTTTGCTTCAGAAGCTGAGATATATATTCACATGTGGTGGCAGCTATTTGGGATTCTATTGCGACTTGCACTTCAGTGTTATAAGCCCTGGTTTTAAGTCCCTTAAAACCTACATTCTCTTAAAAACCTATTCAAAGATTAAAATCACCATTATATTGGCTTCAGAAGCTGAGATATTTAGCTAATCATGTTTGATTTTAGCAATATTGAGGGCCATGTTGGATTGCAGTGTCAGTAAAGACATACTTATGAAGATAAATACAAAATCGACTCCTAAAACCTATTCAAAGACAATAAAAGCTACCAAAATCATTATCATATCTGCTTCATAAGCCAAAATATACCTAAACTTAACACGTGGTGGTGGCGGCCATTTTGGCGGCCATCTTTGATTCCAGTGTGAATGAAGACTTTTGAAATTTGAATTCTTTGACCTATGAAATATATTCAAGGACACTCAAATCATCATCATATATGCTTCAGAAGCGGAGATATATCTAATCATATATGGTGGTGGCCATTTTGGCGGCCATCTTGGATTTCAGTGTAATTGAAGACATTAGTGTGTTAGATTTGTACAAATTTGAATTCTCTGACCTCTTAAACCTATTCAAAGACACTAAAATCATCATCATATCTGCTTTAGAAGCTAAGATACAGCTAATTATATGTTGTGGCGGCCATTTTGGCGGCCATCTTGGATTTCAGTGTGATTGAAGACATCAGTGTGTTAGATTTGTACAAATTTGAATTCTCTGACCTCTTAAACCTTTTCAAAGACACTAAAATCATCATCATATCTGCTTTAGAAGCTAAGATACAGCTAATTATATGTTGTGGCGGCCATTTTGGCGGCCATCTTGGATAAAACGAATTCCCCAAAGAGGATTTTTTCGGATTTTGGATATGATGTTCTATAATATATTCTGCTTGTCTGGTGCAAAAATCAGCTTTTTACCAATTTTTTCCTGGTAGCCACTGTTTTTCCTCTTCAACGACCATACTACTAGTGGTAATCTCATTCTAACATTGTTGTCTTTGTATATGATTCAAAAAACCACCTAAGTCCAAAATTTAAAATGAACCCCACGAAGTCCCTGAAATGCTAATCGTCATACCTAATACAGGTTAATCCACTCATTTGCACGTAAAACTTACCATATTGACCAGGTAAATCTAACTGAAGGAATTAAAATGATACACGGGTTTTTCTCTCAAAATAACTTCGCATGGACTTAGGTGGCTTTTGTATTCATGTATTCAATTGGTTTAAAGCTAATAAATTGTCAATTAATGCTACCAAAACAAATTACATGATACTTGGCACACCCAAAATGACATCGATGAATCAAGACCTGCAAATCACACTAGATCACACGACTTTAGAAAGAGTGCATCAAACTAAATTCCTTGGTGTACTAATAGATGAATGTCTCACTTGGAAATGTCACATAGATTGCGTATCTAGAACAATTTCAAGAAATGTTGGTGTAATGAATAAATTGAAACATTTTGTTCCAAGTCGTATTTTATTTACACTTTATTGTACGTTAATATTGCCTTATTTAAATTATGGAGTACTTTTATGGGGAAATACATGTAAAACTTACTTAAATAAAATTGTAAAAATTCAAAAATTGGCTATTAGAACGGTGGCAAACGTTCACTATAGAGACCACACAGCGCCATTGTTTGCTAATTATAACATATTAAAAGTTGAAGATATGTATACACTGGAATTAGGTACATTCATGTACAGGCACTCTATAAATGAGCTGCCCTGTTCATTTGATAATTATTTTACCAAACGTTCTGACATACATAACTACAAGACACGATATGTAAATGACCTAAATCTAACCAAAAATAAGAAAGTCTTTTCTGATCATGCCATACGTACAAGAGGTCCCATTCTTTGGAATTATTTAGATAAACATCTGAAAGATTCAAAATCTGTTAAACATTTCCGCAATCAATTCAAAACAAAACTGATCTCTATATATAATTAATCTTTTCCGTGAGCACCCCCCCCTTCCCTTGTCTTTTGGTTATGTTATGTGATGTTGATTTATTTTGTTAATTTCATTTGATTTCAGGAAAGGCTAACGTTCAGACCTTTTGGTCTTCCAGCCTTTTCCTCCATATGTACCGTGTTTATATATTATTTTTTATGTAATGTCTTTGATTTTTATGGAAATAAAATATGAATGAATGAATGAATGAATGAAACACAATTGGGAACGATTGCCCGCTACAAGAGGAAACTGAATATACTTTTAAATATAAAATAAAAAAGAATGAGCAGTTTACCAACCCAAAATGTTACCATTAAACATGCCAACAAATTTCCAGTGAATCACGATGGTGTGAGTTTTGAACAAGCCTGAGTTGTTTTGAACTTGACTCTCTGTGCAAAGTTCAATAGCCCTTTTCTACTAGAATGAGGGTACTGTTAAAATGCCCTACAGCCTAGATTAATTAGCACTATAAGTACTATTCATCTGCCAAATATGACAATTTTAACATGATTTGCACGATTGCAGTGCATGTAAGCTAAAATCAATTGCACTATTAAATATTTTACATGCATGAAAAGCCAAAGGATCAAAGTTTATTCATCTGAAACGAAATTTGGTGTACTATTTGAATTGTTAGAATTGGAGCTAAACCAAATGTGGACATATTCAACATTAAAATTGCTAAAAAAGGGGCGAAAACAAGAAAATGCAGATTTTTGGCTGTTATCATGGCAACAAGCATAAATTGAATTTGTCATTGTCACTCTGAGTGAGAGTGCTCAAGTACCTTTCATCAAAAAAAGTTAGACCAAAATCTATTCTTGTCCGATTTCCAAGATAACATCATGTGTTGTAAAATAGCAATTGGCTATTAATATAACGGGACCGTTTATAATGATTTAGATATTGTTAACTTAATTAATCAGTGTGTTTTGTTGTGCATTCTGTGAATTTGGGAAAAAGGTTTTTTGGCCTTGAGTCATATTAAACGACTCGTAACAGTAATAATTGCAATCGTTCATTTAAAATTTCTATCATCATACGTAATATTATATTTTATGATGTGATTAGGAAACGTTAAATAGTTTTTATTGTCACCCAACTGATTAAAATTTTATGATAAACAAATCAAGCAATTAGAATTTAATAATGCTTGCAACGTGCATTAATTAGCACAGCTGTTTTTAAGAAAAGCAATTCAACTTCGGCTAATATCATGCATTATTCTAAATTAAATTAAGGCCACACAACAGAAAGAAATTTGTTCTGTTATATTGGTGGAAACTTATAAGCACGCATACCCCCACGTTACCAAAAACTCTCTATTGCATGTTGGCTAACGCTAACTTGTATCACTACACGTTGTTAAATATTCACAAGATACTAGCATGAAAGTTCATCTGTGTTGGTTGACTTCATAATTGTAAATTTAAACTTATGATCTCAACACAAAATTAAGACGTACCTCAAATTTTCGGTCACAACTTTGACCTTCATCTGGAGACTGGCAACCCAAGTTTGATACGCTAGATACTTTGAAAGGGGTGTGAAGGAGTCAATTTACATCAGAGTCAACCAACCATCTCTCAACCGCGCGGGGCCGATACAAGTTACCCAGAGTGTACGACCGGGTTTTGGGGTCAAGTGTCCAAAAGGTCACTGATCCCAAACTTGGGTTGCCAGTCTCCAGATGAAGGTCAAAGTTGTGACCGAAAATTTGAGGTACGTCTTAATTTTGTGTTGAGATCATAAGTTTAAATTTACAATTATTCACAAGATATATGTTTTGGACATAATGATGTCATAACGCTTTTTTTTCACTTATTTTTAGCATGTGTTATGGAAAATGCATACATATGATAATGAAAGCACAGCCCCGTATGCAGTGGCTGCACCCCCCAATTTGCAAAAGTATACAGAAAGTCCCAAAATATAACAAATTGCGAGCATAGCGAGAGAAAAAACAATAATAATATCAGAATAATGTTGCACAATTTCAGAAATTTTACTTTGTTGCCACCAAGAGTCAAGAAGCTCTAAACCTGCTTTATTTTAATTTTAACAAAATAAACAAAATCAGAGGAAAATACAAAGTAATAAAGTAAAAAAATGAAAACAAAGTTTGGGCAATATGTTGATGTTTAGCCACTCTTAAAATCCCTGTCATCTTGCGCTTATAATTAAGTTAAGTGGCTTTTAAGAGAGTTTAAACTTTCAAGAAAGATCAATAAATAATATCAGAAAAACTGACATTGTTTTGTTGTATGATCACAAAATGGGGTTCATTTTCTACATGTAACGATTTTATGGGACACCTTGTACAACAGTGTTTCAACTTGCTGTATTATAAAATTGTACATAATTATAGGAATTATTGCAAACAGTAAGTGTGGTGGAGAGTCACAAATTTCTGTTAGTTGGTGGTGGTGTTGGCTTCGCTGCTGCGGCTGTTGTTGTTGTTGTTGTTGTTGTTGTTGTTGTTGTTCTTTTTTAATTTGTAAAGAGAGAGAGAGAGAAAACAGATAATGAGTGACGACAAGTGCCTTCATATCTGCACGCCACTACTAGAGAGTGTACCTATGTCGAAGAAGACTGGATTTAAGGTGTTTATAAAATGTGATAACCTTCAACCTACAGGCAAGTGCATTTGTTTGCTTTTCTATCTTTCAAAAAATCATCTTTGAATTAAAATAAAAAGGAAATGGAGCTCAGAAAAACTGGCATTATAATAAAGGAGAGAAAAAATCAGAACCGTTCGGATTCGAACCAGCGCGCACTGACGATTACATGTCGTTCAGCCCACCACCACACGCCATAACAGCTCATGGCGGATCTGCCGGTGAATTGAACATGGCACACTCTGGCATACTACTCTCTTAAGGCCAGAGTAATTTATCAATACTAATATGTATTCTTTCACTCTAATATTTACTTGTATTTTGCTTGATTTATTTCACTCTATTCAACTCTAAAAAGTCACATGGTTCAAGACAGCTTACTGTCTGTCCAATTAACTTAGAGACCCGGTTTTTATTACTTATTTAAATATATGTTTTCGAAAAAAGTCATGAAAGAAAAGTTGTTAGTGACTTTCAGACCTAAGAAGTTTTTCTTGTTCCAAATATATTTGTTAACATCATAACCACAAATCTATTGAAATTTGAGCAACCTCACGGCGAATTTGAAAATGATCCGTGAAACGTTGGGTGCCATTTACTAAATTATGTATTTGGACGGTTCGATTATTATACTTCGAAGGTAGAAGTCCTATAGATGTGACAGTCAAATAAGGAAACCCATTTTCGATCATTAGAGGCCCTTCATGCTTTTATTGATTGGCTGTCCTTCACCGTAATCATGGCGCAGTGCAGTCCATTCAATCAAATGTTGTCATCAACCTTTTCGATCGCAGTGCATTTGTTATGTGTGTGAGACGAACTGTCACGGTTGATTGCAATCATGCTTTTGTTGAATGCATTTGAGTACTCCGCCATATTTACGGTGTCATACGTCATATTCACAACCTCTATAGACGAATCCAATTTCACGCATTCCTGCTCCTCAATGGCAGCCATTAGCCGCGACGGGTACCCAACTATCCCACCTAAAATGTGGGATGATGCGGCCTTGAAGAGTATTATAAACTGCATTCTATCACCCGTGTTACACGTAGACACAAACGAATGCAATGATCACAGTTTACAACACAAAATAATCTAACATCGAATTTTAAGCGGGTTTAATCCACCCAATTGGGTACTCACAACACCTGTTTGGTGCATGCGGGTAACCAAATATGGCCGACCAAATCCTGACCATGACTTGGCTCATTGGATTCGTCTATACGGTACACAGGTAGATAATTTAGAGGTCGTTGTCTCTCTAAAAAAGGACAAGCAGAATAGCATTCCCCTGGAGGAACCTACTGCTAATATTGTCCCAATCTACCAGTAAAAACGCCTACTACTGGTTAGGGTTCTGTGTCTCAATAGAGGTGTGTCTCTGAATGATAGTAATCATGGTATGTCTTTAGCAACAGTGCAAATGCAGACACTTGTTGGTTTATATCTGTTTATAGCGCAGTATAAATCTCTGTGATTTTTTTCCTTTTTTCTGCATCTTTTTTTAGGATCTTTCAAAATCCGTGGCATTGGCAATGTGTGTCAAAAAGCAATGAAGAAAGGTGGACATCATGTCATCACTTCATCAGGTCAGTAAGTAAGGGTTGCAAACATGCTCATCTACAGTTCTATGTGGCGATTTGGTAGTTCGCAACATCTTGCAAGTTGTATTTATTTATTTATTTATTTATAACATTCAGCCGAAGCCAGGCTAAGTCCAATAATGCTCAGAGGTTACTAAGGGATGCCATCCGGATATAACGGGACAGGGATATGGGAAGAGGTCCGATTTTAGATGCAGGAGGAAAACCGGTGCACCCGGAGAAAAACCTGCGAGGACGAGCATGGATCGGCAACCAAACTCACATGTTACACAAAGTCTACCCTCACTTTTTACCAAGTCGCTACTTCGGCCAACAATACCTCGTCTACCCTTAAAAGAATAACATTTGACTAAGTTGGGTATACGTGACAGTGATATTGTCACAATTATGGAAATATTTTATTCCTAATTTTTGACAGTGCTTGGACTTGCACGTCAGCAAGATCCAATCAGTTATTTCTCTTATTATCTTCACAAACCGCACGGAAATCATTTCGCACCTGCTTTGTGTCAAATTCCAAAACTATGAAAGCGCCCTATGCATGTCGCAAACAATTAACATGTTTGGTATGGTTTTAGGGGGATGTCATTTTCTTCGGAGGGGGTGAGTCATGAATAAGTCGTTGACCGGAGCAAATTTTTCACGACCCCCCCCCCCCTATCGTGGGCTAAATTTGTTTACACTCCCCCCTATCTCAGGTCGAAAATTTGTATGACCTCCCCCCCCCCCTTCTGCCTACACAGACTGCCTACAAATTATTCATCGCCGGAACTAAGGCGCGAAGCGTGCAAAAACTTACATGCGAAGAAAGTGTGCGGAGCGCGTTAACATTTTGATTGTAAGTGTAAAAGAAGGTGCGCGGAGCGTGTAAAAATTTGAATCATATAACTAAAGATTGTGCATACATTTTGATCGCAAGATAAAAGGTTGCGCGGGTCACCAGCCCTTAAAATTCCTATAACCCCTCCCCTTAATTGTTGGTCTAAAATTCTATATATGACCCCCCCAGTATATTCATGACCCACCCCTTCCAAAGAACATGACAGTCCCTTAGGCGACGAAAAAAAGAAACCCTGTTCTACGGGCGGACGTAGGGTCGGTGGGTCGCCCTTTTTTCTCTTTCTTTTTTTTTTTTTTAGAAATGACCCCAACAATCACCAACATCTGTAAATAATTTGCAATTTGAGAAAATACAAAAAAATTTTGTTCCTGAAATTTCCGAAATTTGGGTCGGCATTCATTTGTACAAGAAAATATTTTTCCCAATTTCTTCGAAATCTGGGTCGGTCGGGCCCGTAGAACAGGGTTTTCTTTTTTCGTCGCCTTAAAGGGTATAAAATCAGGTTTTCAATTTGTTGTACATTTTATGCTCATTTTGTGAGAGATGGTCACATTGATTATCAACCCTCGAATCATAAAAAATAAATAACTAAATAATCTTCTCTTCTTATTATTTGTTTTGAAGTTGGTAATTCTGGTATATCTCTAGCCTACGCTGCCAAGCAACTGGGTATCACAGCCACCATCGTTATACCAGAGGTCACATCAGAATCGGTTGCAGACAATATGAGAGAACTTAAGGCTAATGTCATTAGGCATGGCAAGGTAGGCTTAGTTGAGACATGATCGGATTAAACCAATCCAAAGGATTCTTCTACAAGACAATGCTTCATATTTACCCTTGATATAACTGTTTTTAGCATCCGTTTTAATTACTTCCGGATTGTTTTTGTTGCTGGGTGTCTGTGAGTCAAATGTATATGTAGAGCTTGTTTCCAAACCATGTTAAGTCCACAATACATGTTTCTCATTTACTTGTGTGATACAATTACAAGTTTGACGTTAGCAACAAGCCATTATTTACCACAATAATGCTGCTTAACAATATTCAGATTATTGTTCTCATTTGGGAACCAAAGGCTTCACCCTGTATTGTTACCGCGCATCCATCCACTGTTTGCTTTGTAATGGCGCATCCAACTAAAATTACTATAATACCTGGTATCACAACCCATTGCAATATCGCACGTAAATCAGGAAGATGTGTTTGTTAAAACATGGTTTGGAACAAAAGTCAAACTTTAATATTTGGTCATTTTTTTTAAAGAAGGGCCAAAAACGTATGTTTTAGGGTGATTTGTGTATGCTGTGACAATCAAGCCCAAAGACATGTATCAACATTAATATGAAAAATAAAAATAAATTCTGAATGTTTTAGACCTGTACCGAATCTCTAATTTTTGTGACTGCAATTTTTAAAAAATCATGCAAATACATATTTCTCTCACGTTTTCCCTCAAATTGCAAAACTATTAAATTTTGACTTTTATTGCCTGTTAACATTTTTAAATGTTGAAGTTTCTGTAGTTCTAAGTGATATTTACAATTAATGAAATCAGTGATGAATGGGTTCAAATTGAAAAATAACGGGTGACAAAATCATGTGTTTGAAAAAAAAACCCAACATGTGAGGTCTGCCATGCTGAAATGGGGGGAAGCCTTAACAACTCAACATTGGCGTAACCTCTGAAATGGGAGAAGTTACAATCTGTAAAATGTCTACCATTCTGTACAGGTATGGGACCATGCCAATGTTTATGCAACACAAATTGCCAAGGAGAAGGAAGGTTCCATTTATGTTCATCCATTTGACAATCCCGGTATATGGTGAGTGATAATTTTTACTGGAAGGTGAAGCTTGTTTAGAGGGTGTTTGGGAAAAGTCATATGTACTATCAGCGGAAATTGATAGGCTTTTATCACTACGCTAAAAAGCAAACCCACGGAAAGAGTGCTATAGTTGACCTGCCTGGTCTATATTTTGTGTGTTAAAGAAAGTAGACAAGGTATAGGACTTGAATTAATAATTCGTAATGCTTCTGGCGAGATGTCACAAGACAATTATCAAAATAAAATATATTAATATTAATCCGCAATGTTATAAGGCCCACCGATTACGAGCTGATCAAACTATACATGAATAGCCCCCAGACTAGTCAATTTGGCTTCCTCGAGAGAAACGTCGGTGCGTATACCAGTGTACCATTAAAATCGTGCGCCTTGGCTCAAAGTACAGGCGTGGTTACACTCGATATCAAAGGCGGTACATCTGTACTCATGTGATGTAACACCGAGGAAGACAGGCCTATGGATTAGGGTGGAGTGAAAAAACAAAAAAAATTGATAATTTTTTTGGATAGTTATAAAAACTTGTTTACATATGAAATAAGTAACCTGGCAAAAAATTGGAAAATTTGAAGTATATCTTGAGGTTCCACAAAGCACCTGAAAAATGTGGGAAAATGACCAAAATTACCCAAATATACGCATCCTGGCATGAAAGCGCATGTTGAGATGTTAATACATGTATATTCATAAGTACACCCCCTAGAACTATGGAAGTGTGTATGGCTACCTATACTGCTCAATCCATTGCTGTAATCACAGGCAGTGTAGCATGTACCAAAGGATAATTTTTCAAAAATGGATAAAACCCCTGCCTGGACCATTATTCCATATATTTGGGTGGTTCGTGGCACGAAAGCGCATGTTGAGATGCTCTTGTATTCAGAAGTACATCCCCTAGAACTTTGAAATTTGGTATATATGGCCACCTTGCACTGCTAATTCTAAAGTAGTAATCACAAACAGTTTACCATGTACCACTTATAATGGAGTATTGTTCGAAAATGGATAAAAGCGAAGTAACACAGCCTGGACCATTGTTGGGAAGGGGGATATGGGTTGTACCGCAAATAGTAATATATACTTTTTGACATTAGAAAATAGTAATGCTAAATGTTTATAACATTAAGTAGTCTGTAGTAGTAACATGTATGACTAAAAGAAGCATGCCTTGAAAACTACAGACGGTGTTGGGATTTAGTGTCAAATTTCGGCATTTTTGATCTTGATTCCATCCAAGCGTGCTCTAATGAATCCGTCGCGAATTTCGGGACCGTATTGACAATGTATTACGTGTTCATATGTGTGTATCGGGTGAGAAATTATTAGCTAAGAAACACATAGGACAATAACGGTATGTTTACACATGATGCTGGGCCTAGTGTCTTTACAATGTGTCGATTGATTTCATTTTTGTTTTGTTTATAGGGAGGGTTATGCTACGGTAATTAAAGAAGTTAAAGACCAAGTACAGCAGAAACCTGATGTTGTTCTAACCTGTGTTGGAGGTGGGGGACTACTGTGTGGGGTCATTGAAGGTTTACAAAGTGTTGGCTGGACGGATGTACCAGTCATTGCAATGGAAACCAGAGGAGCCGATAGTTATAATCAAGCAGTGAATGCTGGGAAATTGGTCACGCTACCAGACATTACCAGGTCAGTTGCTCTTAAAACATTATTGTAAGATTTCTGACAAATTTTGTCACAGGGGCTTTAGCTGTACCATAAACGACAAGACGCTTCAATACCTATACTTTGATCAGCTCGTAATAGGCGGGAAATGCTAGGCCTTTACCACTACGCTGAAGGTAGACCCACGTACGTTAAGAGTGCTATTAGTTGACGTGTCTTATCTTTCTATTGTGTGTTAAAGAAAAACGACACAATACAGGACTTGAATTAATAATTCGTGATACTCCTAGCGATGTTTTATAAAAAAAAAACAATCTCAAAATAAAATATTTTGATATTAATCCGCGATGTTATAAGGCTCGCCGATTACGAGCTGATCAAAGTATAGCTCTATCCCTAACCCCCCCCCCAGACCCGCTGAGAATGAGTCTTCTTGGATTAACGGGGTTGCAGTATTTATGATTTTGTTCCCGTTCACTGTAAACGTGTTTATTGGATGTTAGAAAATACGACACTTCCCTGGTTAAACCTTTGGGGTTGTGGTTCTTTAACCCAAGAAACCGCCTTGGTAGTTAGTGTATTATTTAAGAAATAAAGGGGAATGCATTATCCTTTACACGCAAATAATGTGTCCGAGGCAGTAAAAACGTAAATAATGGGTGAGGCGCAGCCGAACCCATTATTTAAACGTTTTTACTGCCGAGGACACATTATTTGCGTGTAAAGGATAATGATGCACCCTTTATTTCTATTCTATTACCACAAAATAGTGCGATTTAAAGAGAAAATATCACATTTTTTGTCCAGATATTTCAAGTTGTTTGCCTCAATGTGGAGCGCCCACGCGTAGGCAAAGCGTAAGTGATAAAGTTCGTTGCCCTGGCCACTTTATTGCTAATTAATGGTCTTTCACGTGACACGTTTCAACAAATCACAGTGCGAGATTTTGAATAATGGGTCGTGGGGGTAATAGAATATTATATATTTCGCAGTTTTAGAATAACAGAAGCAAATGTTTTGATAAGTTGCAGTGTGTCTTGCTTTTTAATCAGTAGACTTCGGTTGTATATATAAATGCGCATTTATAAATGCGCACGTGACCAGATGGCCAGCGCCATATTTGCATTACATCACTGTCAATCACTGAAATGGCGACCATTGAAGGAGTGGCTACAGTTGTGACCTTGTTTCGTGGCTAGCACTGGCAAGGAACATTGGCTGGAGGTTCGATGCTATAAATTTGCAAGGATAAATCATGGATATCGAAGGATCATGATTATTGCACAGCACCCCCCAATGTACAAACATAACTAATGTTTATTTATTTTTATTTATTTATTTATTTATTTATTTATTTATTTATTTATTTATTTATTTATTTATTTATTTATTTATTTATTTATTTATTTATGTACTTAGGCGACGAAAAACGAACAATTTTGAACAAATTGGGAAACACATTTTTCCTGTACAAATGAATGCCGATCCCATATTTCGGAAATTTCAGGATAATTTTTTTTGGTATTTTCTCAAATTGAAATTTATTTACAGATTTTTGTGATTTTTTGGGTTATTTAAAAAAATGAAAAAAATACCAACCGACCGACCGACCCTACTTGAAAGGTCCGTCCGCCCGTAGAACAGGGTTTCTTTTTTTCTCGCCTTACTTATAATTTTATAAATATTATTTGCCCCCCCCCCCCTTTCCCCCAAAACCAACCCTCCCCCCTTTTACACTCATAAATTAATTGTTTTTTGCTAACTTTCCCCTTCCGTGTAAAGTAAAACTTTATAAGCCGGTTAAATCAAACTGAACACAATTGACGTATACAATTACAATATAATACCACGACAATAATGTGTATGACGAGATCTAACTTACTAGCTGAATAAACCTCAAACCATGCATCACATACGTGATTGTACGTCAAATTGTCATATAACGTATGAGCGTGTTGTATAGTATACGAGTCTTCCTCAACATCTTCCAGCCGGGATGATTAGATCATGTACAGTCATCTACGTGTTTATACTCTAAATTGTACGTCAAAAGTTGTATGGTCAAAGGGTGTACAGATCACCGATTTAGCATTGGGGACACAAAAAGGTGCTTAAAAACACATTTTGAATTAGTTTTTTGTCAATTTTTGATGTGAGCATCTGTGATGTGAGCGAGCGAATGAGTAAGTTAGGGTTAAGGAGGTCGGGCGGGGACATCTAGCCTATTAGTTCGAGAGGGTCATTATTCCGAAAAGGGCTAAAGTTATAGTTTCGTCAATTGACGTTAAAATTAGAGTTAAAATTAGGGTCAAGGTTATTGTTCAGTGGCGGCACTACGGGGGGGGGGGTATTTATCGTGACTCCCAAGTAAATAAATCCATGACCCATTCCTTCCGAAAAAATGACAGCCCCCTAAGTTCCCTATCATCACGTGCAAAAATGATCAAATATCATCATCGACAGCTACTCAGTTCTGACCTTAATGCCAGTAAGAATCACATTTCGTCATCAATATGGCCAATTGCCACGCCCATTTAGCACGGAAATAATGAAATATAAGTTTTTAAATCAGCTATATCTAGCTTTTCCGTTATTAATTTTTTTTCCGTGATGGAAAATCCAAATAAAGAGTTTATGTTTCGGGTCAAATTATTTTCCCTTTGCAATCAATGCCACTATTTTGCAAAAACAATTTTCCTTGTAACATGTCATTTTCGCCTATACTTTTGCGTGTGGAATTTGTGCACATCCGGGTAACTTACATCGTTGAACACGGTATGGCGACTTGTAGATGTCACGTGCGCATTTATATATGCGCATTTATATATATACCCGAAGTCCACTGTTAATAGGCTAAAGCTCATTATTATTATTTTTAATATTATGTTACAGTTTAGCCAAATGTTTGGGAGCCTTAACTTTATGCCAGAAAAGCCTTGACTGGGGCAAGCTGCACCCCATACATTCAGTAGTTGTTGCAGATAAACAGGCTATACAGGCCTGTCGCAGCTTTCTTGGTAAGTTAACATCATTGTTGGTTTGTGACCCCTGACCCGTCATTGCTCGTATATGAACTGTCTCCTTCTTGGGGTCCATTTCGCTAAATTTGAACCCTTCGTAACTTAAGTAACGATTCGTAAAGTTACGCATACCCAATACTATACGTAGCTTTACGAAAGGTCCCTGTAGTAAATCCCTATTACGTAAGTGAAATTTAGTGAAATGGAACTCGTCGTAAGTTATGAACGACTTTACGAAGCTTTGTAAAGTTAAGTGAAATGGACCCCTGATTGCATTTGTTGTTATTGTACAGATGATCACAGAATGCTGGTCGAGTTGGCATGTGGTGCAGCGCTAGCAGCCATCTATGAGGATGTCATTCCTAAACTGCAGAAGGACGGTAAACTAAAAGACAACATAGAATCCGCTGTGGTAATTGTATGTGGTGGTGCAGCTATGACACTTCAGGCTCTGTTGGACTATAAAAATATTGTTGGAATTAAATAATTAGTTGATTAATTAATTATTTTTAATTAATATTAAATTCAAGGTATTCATGGTTTAAACAGGGGATATCAAAAAGAAGTATTAAATGTGGATTTCGTGATTTTAACGTCCACATTTTATATTGCATACATGGTAACAATGTACACAACATGTATGCTACTTAAGGGATGGGTTTATATGTGTGTAAATGGAGGAGAAATGGGAGGATTTTGGCATGTTTGCTGTGATTGTTTGCCTAGCAATATTTATCACAAGTACACAATTGATGGTGCATATCAAGGACCAAACTCTATAGTTTTATATTTGAGCACGATCACTTCTGTAAGGTCATGGGAAATTATGTAAATCGGCTTTTATATTTGATGTTGCATATCGGCTCAAGCACTTTTTTTTTGTACCCAGTATTTCACGAAGTCCCTGTACTCTGATGACCCTATGACTTTTTGCTGGTATGTTGAGCACTTTAAACAATTAATTATAGTACTTATCTCCTACTTTAGGAACATGCTTATGCCTTAATGTATGTCGACCATGTCAACAACCCAGTGTAGTTTTACATGGTTGGAAAAGTCTATTTCCTTTCGCTATTTTGCCAATCATAATTCATAAATTGTCCAACTTTTTGACAAAAAGAGTTTTGCAACTATTCCGCCAGCAAGGAAACACAAATTTATGTGTATCCAGTGCGTCCTTTACGTTTAAATAGTTCAGTTTATTGTCAAGTTGTGCCTCTATACGCCATATTTACGGAATTGATGATACGAGCTGAGACGGAATTTTTGAACCCAAATTTCTTGAAATGTACATTACCTTCTCGCCACGAAATTGGATTCATAAGAAGGTCAAATACAAGCCTTCCATTATGGCTGGTATCATCATCTCGATTGGTGTCTTGTGTTAGTATTATTCCATATTTTGCTGGTAGAAGTTCAATGAAACCCTCCATAATTCACGACTTCTGTCACTTGTGTTATAAACTCGATGTGTTTACTATATTGTCGCTCGGGTCCGCGACTAATCGCAGGGACCGGTCTATCATTAGCTATTCTATACACTTTTCAATAGCCTTATTGTGATGTGGGAGTTTTAAAAGCCGAGCCATGAACAAAATATAATGCGAGCACCCGGGGCATCAACTTTAGAGGTGACGGTATGTGCCTGTCAATATATGCCCTCTTTTGAAGCCGACTATACCCGATGACCAGGCACCTTCAGTTTTCAAAATATTATACCCAATGACCCCTTTTTATTTCGATTGTACAGAATGCCCCTTGTTTTTTATAAAAAAAACCCCAACGTTTTGTACTGATATGCGCCTACTTCGCGACGCTTGTAGGCACATATACCCATCAATTCTAAAGTTGAGTGCCCCGGGGCGAGCGCATACTGCGGGCCAATGAACAATGAGATAGTGGCTTTTCTGATATTGCTTTGAGGAACTGTTGAAGTATAAATCAGCCAACGAGTAGGTGTGTCCAAATTGCACATCTTGAATTGAGACCAAGACATGCTGTTATTTCAATTGTTATACCGTTCCGGTTGGTTTATTACCTACCATTGCCTACGAGATGCAGTTCTAAGGTGACAGAGGGACAGGTCTGCAATTCGATTCCACAACCATTCATACCTTTCATCTGTTTTATTGTATTATCGTGCGAATTGCTCCGTGGTACCTTACGGGTACCTGAATTTTATTTGAATGAAGATGACTCTGTCATGCTCGACGTCATATTGCATAATTTCTATACAGTATATGCAATAAACCAACCAGAACAGTATAACAATTGAAATAATAGGCAGTTCTAAGATAGGTTAAGAAGAATATAACGTCACAATTCTGTATTATTATTCAAGGTTGTAACGTGTGTCTATGCTGTCATGTAGGCCTACCTGGCAACAGACACGCCCCGGTACAAACAGATGAAATTTGTAGAAAAGCGTGATTATGACAAAAACATTAAAAATGATACTTTGAGGTATTGTTTTTTAATTTTTGTATGGCAGATCATACATACACATGTGCTGAGGTCAAAAAGGTAAAAATTTTGTTTTTGACCCCTGACTCACCTGTCATTCCAAACAACCCCTTAACACACTTTGCCTCATTCGTTTTCGTTTTAAGGTTCTGTTTAAGGTTAGTACTTTTGTAGATCCTGTGGTTCTTGAGTTGTGTGGTATTATGTTGTAAAGAGGGCTGAAACCACGTACATAACTAATTAACTACAATAAACCAAACGAAATTTCAAAGTTTATGTTTTGTAAGTTATACTTCTGCAAAAAAAAATCAAGGTTATTTTTCAATAAAATATTGATTTAGACAATGAAAATCGATCTTTTTGGGTACCTCGTCTAAATATACTTAGTTAATCCTTAAAGCAGTATTCAGACTTTTTATTGTACGTAAAATATTGTATGCAACATATCTACGTTGTTTAACCTATTGCCATTCTATTTCCAGTAATGTTTAAGTTCTAACGAATGTTTGATGACGTAAAATCGATAATATATTTCTACTAGATATTATATGTAACATATTATCGATTTTTCGTCATCAAACATTCGTTAGAACTTAAACATTACTGGAAATAGAATGGCAATAGATTAAATAACGTAGATATGTTGCATACAGTATTGTACGTGTAATACTCGGAGTCTGTGGAGCGCTTAATACTCGTAACTGATTGTTGACAAAACATTTCCAAAACACCTGCAAAAGCTGTCACGATATGAATTCGATTTCTCAAGTTGTATATTATATAATTTATATCAGTGTCTATGATATAAAGCAATCCGCTGGAAGTCATGGAATGATATTCTTTTAAGAATACCCCATGTATAAGTATTTGTCTAGGAGTATTCTATAAAAGATAAAGAAATAAAATGACAAAAGACTCAAAATAATATAATAAAGGTCGTTTTATCGTTTCATTTTTTCCATTTTTAATTTCAAATTTCATTGTTATTTTGAAGTATTAGCTTTGTATGTGTGAACAATCTTTTTTTGTGTGTCTTGTTGCTCACTGCAAATTTGAAGGAGTTTTCAGTTTGCATTCAATTAAGATTTAATAAGTAAGCTGTTGTGCAATGCTCGTGCGTTTTATATGCATAATTTGGCTATGAATAAATATATCCTATACATTCTTTGCTCTGTTGTGTATTATTTTATTTATTATGTATCATCACACCCGCTGTGGTCTTCATGAACTGGCGGGCTACAAAAGCCTTGTTGTATGTATGTATCCTAACTCATAAAATATTGAGCAATTCATTCATGTTCAGCAATGTATAGCAATAAAGCGACAATAGAAAATAGTAGCTCAATAATAATTTAACAAGTAAGAATTGTGGTGATTTTCTAACAGCAAATAATGGTAATGTTAAAAGAAGCTCAAAGAAGCCGAGTATTTCTCCTTTTTTTTCAAAAAGTCCGTGACGGTGGGAAAGAATGAAAATCACAGTGCATATAAGCAGACATGACAAACAACAATGTAGGCAGAAAAACAGACAAAGTTCGATGGCCAAAAATTGGCAACACTAAGGACTCCTCTCGTTTGTCCCTCGTCTACATCCCCAAATCCGTCTTGTCTTCAACATGTTCAATCTGCTTCATCTTTTTTCTTCTGAAGCGCCTGAGGAGAGGAACAGATGAGGTTTCTAATTATATCTTTGAGTGTCAATTTTTTCCCATATAGTCCACTTATCTTCTTTTCAATTTATTCCTCTTAATTGCGACCCTCTTGACATTTACATCCTGTTACTTACGACAATTCCCTATTGTCCTCTGGTGTTGCTTATTTGCATTTTGTTTCTCAGCACTCTCTGTAGTGAACTTGCTTTCATAGAGTAATGAGATTATTTTACTCTGAGCTTGTTGTCTTTTTTTGCTACCGAGTTCTATTTAATCTTGCCTTCAGTTTTTGACTTATATATGTTATGATGAAACTACAGCATGTAGTGTTTGTAGTTTGAATTAATATTTTGTTGTCTGTCCCTGAAGAATAGCAGTTTATCTGCTCGAAACGTCGGTTGTTTTTTGTCTGTTTGGTTTTGTTTGTCTACTATGTGGACAGTGATATTCATCACTTCCAGTGTACTTTTGTACTGTTTTCCTGACACTTATGTGGGCTCTAGAATTGGCCATTTTTGGCCATCGAACTTTGCCTGTTTTTGTCCCTACATTGGTTTGGTTTGTCATGTCTGCTTATGTGCACAGTGATTTTCATCACTTGTTCTAGTACACGTTAACTTCCAATGCCTACATCTGCTGTTTTTGTCACCCCCTCCCCCCTCTCCACGTAACGTCTGGTACCGTCAAGTTTGTGTACCTTGCTTTTTTTTCTTTCCAGTTGTTCGCATATTATTGATCCTTTACGTGTTGGGGGTTTGTAAATCTAAATTATCATAGTTTTCCTCATAATACAAGGAAACACAAAAGAAATAGATTTACAAATCCTAATATAACAAAGTCGAACATAGGAATATCTTTTGTCTGGATGTTTGTTTTCAATTCTTACAATTTTCTTCATAAAACAATAAAACCAAGAAATATATTTACAAATCCTATAAGATACAAAGTCGAACATAAGAATATCTTTTGTCTGCATGTTTGTTTTCAATTCTAATATAATATTCCTCATAACACAATAAAACCAAGAAATAATTTACAAATCCTAGAAATACAAAGTCAAACATAAGACTAATTTTTGCCTTTTGTGTTCAATTCTCATAGTTTTCCTCATAATACAATATAAAAAGAAACGAAATAGATTTACAAATCCTAATAAAACAAAGTCGAACATAAGAATAACATTTTTCTAGATGCTTGTTATCAATTCTCATAATGTTCCTCATAATACAAGGAAAAACAATTAAAACGATCACAATTTATGACAGTTCTTTTTTAAAACGTATATATAAGAAAATACTCCCCTGGTCATTTGAATCCAAAAAGAAGAGTTTGTCGACCTTTGTAACGGAGCTAGTACCCTTCAAGCATGCCAAAAACACTTTCAAACCTTTGTCCTAAGATTTGGTCACGGAACATAACCATTGTTGGTATTCGACTATTCCCGAAGTTTTCGTAGAGTATAATTTTCATGTGATCAGAGGTGGCGCTGTGCTCTAATATCATGATATCAATTAAGACTCTTTTTACAAATGGCGTCGAACTGCATATCGCTTTCATCGATTGTCTGAAAAATGTGATATGTTTTTGTAAAGCGTTTCCCCTTGGAATTAAGTTACTTATCGTTGATATTAGTTTAATCCCCGATTTTAATTTATACACTCTTTTAGCCGACAATTTTCAATGCAATTTTACACACTAAATGTCGCTGGCGTAAATACCGACATTTTTAACATTATCGGTTTTTTAACCATATATCAGACTGTGAACATATTTTAAACTAGAACTTTTCTTGTTGTAATAGGAAGGAAAGGCTTCACTTATCCTAAACTTCCCATCTAGTCTTGATTCAATGTCCGTTGCAGGTAGGTATTATTCCATTTTAGCGATCTGAGTTTTTACTTATATTTGACCACGATGTTTGTACGCAGAATGATGGAAATATTCCTGAACTGAATACTGGCGCCCGTTCGTTCTATAGACTGGAAGCCTAGAGGGTTTATTGAGCTATTCAGACAAAGGTTTGATGGCCTGGTTATGTTAGTATAGGGCCAAGATGCAATATTATATATTGCTGCTGGGTCACAGCCTGTACATACATGTCAACCTATTGCTATTGTAGTTAATCCTGTTACATCATCAATTCTACGGCGAATAGTCTGATCATTACGAACCGTAAAAGGCGATTTTTAATTTATTTTCCAAAATTAAATAACCACTTTAACTGGAATTTCATAGCCTTCACAGCTGACGTTGTGAAAAGCTGGAAAGACTGCAATAATGGCATAAACAATAAAATATTTGTTTAGTCTTTATTTCTATCAGCTCAGTCAGCTATATACAATAATGGCATAAACAATAAAATGTTTGTTTAGTCTTTATTTCTATCAGCTCAGTCAGCTATATACAATAATGGCATAAACAATAAAATATTTGTTTAGTCTTTATTTCTATCAGCTCAGTCAGCTATATACAATAATGGCATAAACAATAAAATATTTGTTTAGTCTTCATTTCTATCAGCTGTACCCTTAATTCATTATATAGTGCGCGAGGGAAACTCCGAATAAAATAAAAGCAAAATTATACTTCCACTCCCTCTCCAACACTTTTACGTTCTCCCAGTCAATCTGCTGCCCTTTGCTCCTGCCAAGATGTTCCGTGATCGCTGACCGAGACCGGGGACCGAGAACTGACAGGAGCAGAGGACACCCTATTGGCTGGGAGAACGTAAAAGTGTTAGAGAGGGAGTTTAAGGATCTAAAATGAGCGTTTATTGCGTTTCGACAGTATTTTTTTGTGGGACATGAGAGCACCTCAGACCTATCGAATTGCATTCTGAATACGAAGCATGTCTTTCTGATATCAAATAATTTTCATTTTTGAAAATCACAATATAATACAAATTTTATGACAAATTATAAAAATTTGATATTTTTAAATTTTGATATATAACAGTACTCGAAGTAAATTATATAAATCTAATGACATATTCTTAAAGTGTATGTAGCAGGGAGGAAAAGCTGACGGTCAATTGAAAATTTTGACCTTTCATATTGAAGATATGGATTTTTTTCCCAAAAAGACCTAATTTTTTTTGGTCTTTTGGGTAAAAAATCCATATCTTCAATACGAAAGGTCAAAATTTTCAATTGATCGTCGGCTTTTCATCCCACCTACATACACTTTAAGTATAAATCATCAGATTTATAAAGTTTACTTCAAGTACTGTTATATCAAAAATATCAATTTTAATGATTTGCCATAAAATGTGTATTAAATTGCGAATTTCAAAAATCAAAATTATTTGATATCAGAATGACATTCTTCGTATTCAGAATGCAATTCGATATGTCTAATGTGCTCTAATGTCCCACAATAAATACTGTCCAAACGTTCATACCCCAGCCCTTAAGGACTTCCCTCGCATTGTCTTGGAAGCTATCCATATCAGAACTAAAAGACCCAGACTGAACCGTGACAAAGGGTTAGACATCGACCCTGTTTGGGACAACCTCATGACTCCCGGAACCAAGAGGCGCCACAACACATTCCAGTTTGACGTCATCTACATCGGTAACAACAAATTTTCAGACCAATAACATCCTCTGACCCGGTGAAAGCGATGCGGTGAGTGAAATTTGAGTAGCGTAGAAGTATAATTTTGCTTTCTTTTTACGTTGACCGCTACGTATAAATATACTAATGCATCATTTTATCCAAATATAATGTTGTCCAAAAATCTATGTAAGCCTATTAACCCAGGAATGAAATTAGTTTTAAATATCACCTTAGATATTTTTGACAACATTTTGATTAACACTTTAATTCTTCGACCCAAACCAAATTAAATCGGTGTCCAACATTCTAATCCCCTACATTATCCACAAGAATGAAGAAAGATTTAAATGTTATATTTGATATTTTTATAACGATTCAATTAACAATGAGGCGGAACCAAACGCTGATAGCACTCATTCGTCATTCCGGCTTCAAGCGACTGAAAAACGAATCACACAAAAGGTACATTAATAGGACACTATGGATAATATGTGAAAATATTATAATTAGAGAATAAAGGTATTGTATTTAGCCGCTGAGTGCATCTATCTTTTCATTTAACACGGGCGATATCATTATTCTATATTACCCCCCAATAATGATGTCGCGTGTTATGCAAGACAATAGATGCACGACAGCGACTACAAAGAATACTTGTATTCTCATTTTTAACTTTGAACATTTCAATTCAAATAATTATATCATAATCATAAGTAAATTTTAACCAAACTAAATCCTGCATTTTACAAAATATTACACAGGGCTTAAAAATCGATCAGTCCCATTGTTGCTATGATGCTCCGATTGGTTCAAGCACGCGCATCGATTCTCACGGGCTAAAGTGTGTTATATTGTGTCATATTACGGGTAAAGCTGAATTTATACTCGGTCGCCGAGCGATGCGATGTACCGCCTATGGAAAGCGATATGCGATCGCCGAATTTTGTGACCCATCGCTCCGTCGCTTTCGCATTTATACTTATCACGGCAATATCGATTGCAGGCAACAGATACATTTTTTGAATGCCACAAAATACATTTTTAGAACATCCTGTCAATAAATATTTGTTTGAATTATTAATTCATCACTGAAAGTTGATAATCGAGAATGGTCAATTTATTAGCAAAATAATATATCCAGTTGGCTGCAAATGATTGGTGCATTCACGTGTCAAGCGAAGTCGATTTCTTCAAATCGATTGATCGGCTTGACGCTGTGAAAACGGAAGTAAACACTGAGCATGCGTGAGAATCGCTTTCTGCAAAAGCGATCGAGTATAAATTCAGTTTAAGAACCAATAAGATTGCATCAACGTTCTCAAGTGTTCTAGAAAGATTTTTGTTTTCAAAAATATCATTTAAATCAACATACCACCAAGTTCAAACTGGTCTCATTTTAAAGGTAATGCCAAGTTAGGGGTGTTAAGGAAAAAAATATTCATATCGAGCAATTCTTTTGTATTTCATTTTTTTTTATTACCCCGTATATCGTTAACGGAACATGCCACGAAATTCCAACTGGTCTCATTTTAAAGGTATTACAATAAGGGACCGTTCATTATTTCTACCGGAGGGGGGGCCGGGAGCAGACAGAAAGTCACTGCCGAAAACTATCTGACCCCCCCTTCTCCGATAATAAAACCATATGACCCCCCCCTCCGAGCTACATGAAAATCATATGACCCCCCCCCCCACCAACCAAAATAGAAAGTATTGCTGTGGAGGAGTGGGGTCTTTGTAATTTTGGTTACATGCCACACAGACCTTTGAATGCCGACTTTCTCGCATCTGTACCATTTTTCACTACCATGTAGCAGTGATGTCAGTGTGCATTTCATTTATAGGCACAGCTTCAAGTAGCCAGTGGACACTTAAAGCGCTGACGTATGCACACGCGCAATGACGCGCAATAGATGCGCGCAGGGATCAGCTGCCTCAACGCATCACGTCACTGCCACATATCAGGCTGAAAAATTATGCCTTTACTGTTTTTGCCACCGGGCTATCAGTATACCAATTTTTCACAAAGAGCACCTAAATGTACCCTAATTGCAGTATTAAATTGGGCACTTTTCTCCAAATATTGGGGAATATCCACCCATCAATATACCAAAATCGCTGAAAAGGACCCCAAAATCGTGGAACATCCTCATATACCTTCAACTAGGTAGAACCCCACAGGGTATTTGAACTTGTTTTATCTATTTTTCTAAAATATTATTTATTTCACATGCATGTACACAGTTTTTGGTTCAAACTGCCACCCTGTGCTCCAGCTAGTACATGTACATGCACTTCAATACCACAGGTGATATTATCCATACGACTATAGTTTTTTTGCACCAAGAACAATCTTTCAAGTGGCAGGTTTGGAAACTTGGGGTCAAAATTATTATAATTCATTAGTTTTATGTAATTAGGCTAAAATGGCTGTAAAACTAATTTATTTAATTTTTTAAGTTGTAATTTAATTCAATCATACAGAATATAAAAAATCAAATAAGTTTAATGAACTATCAAGCTGAGTTATTAATTTTCAATCTCTTAAATTGTAAGTATGCATCAACTTCTCATACATGTTGATGCTGGGTGCAGTACATAGCCCCTTTGAATTGGTGTAAAATGAATGAGTTGCATAATCTTCATCAGTATATTAAAAGGAATAAAAAGTAGTTTGTGACATATCTTACCATAAATCAGTGATGTACAGTGGCGTAGATTTCTTTTTTGACATGGGGGGGGGGGGGGGAATGGGGTTGGAAATTTTTTTTTGAAGTATAGTGAATCCAGCATCTTTTGGCGACAAAATAAGTCTATGGTCCTTTTGCGCGTGAAGCGCGTGAAAACTTTTGATATTTTGAAGCTAAATTGATGAAATATGGTGCAAAAGTGGAATAAATGCGCGCAAAGCGCGCGGAAATTTGCACTTTTGGGGCTAAAATGTGCAAATATGTGGTCAGACACCTATATTCAAGCGTCAACATTGGGGGATGATTGTATGGAGCATCCCCCCCTGGCAAAATATTGGGGGGGGGGGGGATCTACGCCTATGGTGATGTATCGATCGGACTCAAGGCCCCTTTTTTTTGTCTGACTCGGACACAAACAGAATCGGTTCGGCTCAAACTTGGACACAGAGGTCCAATTAGATCCATGTAAAATGTGAAATGATTATCTAAAAATGTCAAAATAGATCTCAAATTTGATTCAAAATTTGTTGTCATAATAACCAACATATCCACAAAATTATTTAGATTTATCTGTCACTTCCCAGAATCATTACTGTTATCGTTAATGAAATAATTGATAATTATACATATTTTAATTAACATTTTGACCATATAAAAATATTTAAAATTTCTCTCTAATTCATTTAACTCTTGAAAGAGAGAAAACATGCACACAGACATGTACACCCCATCCATAGGGCTAGGGTGGCTGTGGTTTGTGTGTCTGCACATTTGTCCGGAACATTTGTCCATCACACAACCATAATATAATTTCTTAAAGGGTGAATTTCTAAATTAGTATTATTATAATTATGATGATGATGATGATGATGATGATGATGATGATGATGATGATGATGATGATGATGATGATGTTATTTTTCTATAATGTATTTGAATACATTGCCCAAGTTTACTGTGCATGGTGGTTGGCGAGTCTTTGTAGTTTAACTAGGGTATGGAAATGAGTCAAATGACACCTGGGTGGGGTGGGGTTTGATAGTGGATGTGTATTGGGGGTCGTGTAGTTGTCTCTTTTCATTGTAAAAGAACAAAGAAGAGTCTGACCACAGCATTACTGTCAGCTTGATTATTCTTAATTCTCTATTACGAAAATGGCAGTGTACATGTATATTTATGAAATATGGTTCAAAATTCTCCTATTTCAGCAAATTGGTATTGTACATTTGGCAAATTAGAAGCAAAATCTAGAATTTTTCTCCATTTTTTGGAATGTTTTACCCAATGACCCATTATGTTATAATAAATTACTTACTTTTGCAAATTTATGTCAATTCACACCGTGGCAGGGGAAAAACAGGTGAGGCCCAACTTAAGTCCGGACTAGGACCAAAGTGTCGGCCGCCATGCAAAGCGTACATCTAATGGTCAGTGGTCCAGGAGCAATGTTCCAGATGGGGGTCCAGGGGGCGAAGCCCCCGGAAGCTCCAGGGTTTTTGAGATGCAAAACCATCTGACCCCCCCTTTCAATAACTAAAAACCATCTGACCCCCCTTTTGCTTGACAAAACCATCTGACCCCCCATGTATTCTCCCGGCCCCCCCCCTCCGGTGGAAATAATGAACGCTCCCTAATGGTAATAAGGAAAAATTGACAAAATGTGAAAGTTTGCCCACATAGGATATTTAACTTTAAAAACCCAATAAATAACAAAAGAAAATGGTTTTGGCAGTCAATTTTTGAGGAGCCGCTAAGCAAAACCGTAAGTATTTAGAATTTTTCGTTTGAAATCTGTTGAGTTGACATAAATCCCCACCTAATATCCAAAAATGAGCAAAATCTGTGACTAGAGGGTGGGAAATTTCTATAAAACCAGGAGATTTGGCCCAAATGCAAATTATTATTATTTTCATTATTGATGGTAGGCGATACAGCGTGCAGAACTGTCTTCACCAATGACAAAAAGATGCGATTCATTTCCTACATTGTAACCTTTATTGGACACCTCGTGCTATGATAATTTTCGACTGCACGTGCTTGCATTACAATGAAATAAAACTCCCTAATAGCTTTCATGGCTACTTTGCTAATAAACTTTTAATTGCTGGATTTTTTTGTCATAAAGTTTTAATCAAATGGTTGAACATAAGGAAAATAACACCATAATTTTATAATGTATGAGAATATAAATTTAAATTTTACGATGAAATTATTACCACGATTACAATGAATAGAAAAATTACTTATATCTTTCTATAGTGCCCTTTTTCGCCTTGTATAGCGCTTGAAATGTTCTTGGATTAATGCCGAGCATTGACATTTTTATAAATGGGGCAAAATAGGCCTAACAGTTAGTGGATTTAGGTTATCCCAATGATGATTATAAAACATATGAGCAATTATACAAAACATTAGCCTATACCTCTTGTATGGCTGATATATTCCGCAAATTTAAGTTTAGTGTGTTTGGAAAATGACCCAAACAAATGTTATGTATATCGTATATTCGTAACTCGGGGAAATAATATGAATTCATACCAGCAAACACACAACGTCTTTGACATTGTTCGCAAAAGGTCAGAAAGGTCAGAAAAGGTTGTCTGAAAACGTTTAAATGTCGGGTTTAAATATGTAAGGGTATAAAAGGGTATAAACAGGGGTCGAAATAAGAAAAAAAAAATCGAAGGGTCCTCCGCACCCTTGCCTTTGAAATTTCAAGGGTCCTAATCAATTTTCAAGGGTCCGACCCCGGACCCTAACCTTTATAATTTCAAGGATCTGACCCTGTACCCTTGTTTTTGAAATTTCAAGGGTCCTCAAATAATTTTCAAAAATGAAGTATTATATGTTGGTGTATATAGACTAAACAAACTGCAAATATTCTAAAAGAATGTTATGTAAGTGTTAGCAAAATATTTGCAAAAATTTGTTTGCAAAAAATAATTTATAGTATTAAACATTTGAAAACATTTTAAATTTTTCGTTTGTGTATTTTCATACAAAACGCTTATAAACGATGTGTCATGAACAAATCGCTTGGTATTTGGAAAGACGTCACTCAGAATCAAGAAACAAGGGACATTAAAAAAATTAAAAATCAAACAAAGGTAAATACATAGGGCATACCTTAACATTGGTGGTCACATGTGGCTGCACAATTTTTTGAGACCCAATCCTCCATTGTATTATCAGTACAGATAGCTGGAATAGATGCCAGCATCCCCGCACAGTCATCGTAATTGTCCTTACATGCTGTTTAAAAAGAGTGTTGTTGTATAAATATACACGTACAATGGTCAGTACTAAAAATGTGCCATAAATCTGACCTCCGATCCATGGATAACGACTGGTAATGTAGGCTATACCATTATTAATAAACCAAAAACACGATTTTTGCGGTCAATAAAACGAGTGTAAGTCTGCGTACATAGTGCTCCAGACACGTTATTACTTTGTTGATGGAATGGATTAGGGTAGTGGGATATTGACTATAACTTAATTTTACCAGGTCCATATGATGCACTCGGGTATTCGGGTATTATTTGTGGAGTGCAGTGATGAAGAGCAATGTGGTTTTAGCTCGGAATTTTTGAGATAACTGCAAGGAGATGGCGGGGATCACATTACTTTAGGTTTTATTAGCCCATGTATTGCCCGTGGTTTCCTTTACAACACGTGACGAATTTTGGTGGTTTGCGAGTGGAGAAATGCCGGCTGATTACTCGCAAACCACCCATATTCGTGTACTTTTTGCGTAAAAAACACGTGAATAGATTGCCCTCTCAAGAATGTCTACTCTTTGTCAGTACGGAGTGCCTTGTTGCTAAGATCACCGCGTTAACGCTTGACTGAAGAGGTGCGTCACGCGCTGCGACTTCCGTGTAAGCGGGCGTAATGTGTAACGCGTGACATTCAGAACGGCAGTACCCACAAGATGGCGGATCCCGCGGAAAAGGCTGACGGCCTCTATTGTTTCATTACTCAGAGACGGAATCGAGAGAATTGCACACAAACAGGAAGAGGAATTTAACTTACCTTTTTGTGAATCAGTCGCTTCGCAGATTCGTTCAGATCCCGTACGTCTATAATTATGTAAAAGCAAAACGTACATGTTGCGAAATAATTATCAAAATACAACCATGACAAGAATTGACAACGGGGATCATCACCAAATGGTCATGTTTATAACTCTTTGCTTCGCCTTACAAAGTGACATACATTCGGGGGTGGTGGTGTGGTATTTTGTACGTACACAATATTAACGTGGAGACTCCGTTGAAAATGCACAAAAGAGAGTAAAGGATAATGAGCTTACGAAGGAAGTGACGAAGTGAGAAATGAGCAAAATCCAGCTTGGAACAGAGACTATAGTAATATTGACCCAGGGGGTCATTCCCATTGTGGCCTGTACACCATCCGCAGATAATCAACTTTTGAAAAGCACCCTAAACAAGGATTTAACTCGTGGTTAAAAAGATACCCTAAACATGTAACACGTCCGTGTCTCTTTTCACATCCTAAACAGGGATTTTATTCCTTGCATCATACCCTAAATTTCATTTCCGCGTATTAGCAATTGCAATTTTGCTACCCTATTTTCCAATTTGTCATGTTTTGACATCCTAAACACGATACGCGCGTATCGTGCCTACCCACGAAAAACTATCCTTTTTACGCGTTTTTATTATCGCGGATGGTGGACAAGCCACAATGGGAGTGACCCCCCCCCCCGTCCGTAATATTGAACGCCGTTTTGAACGCCGTTTTAACGCACGGTCCACGCAACACGTATGGAATATCGCAATCTCTCTAATGAACTTTAACACAACAGTCACAATCAAAAGAGCACAAATCAGTGCGACCTTCATTCTGTAATGGTTTGAAAAGGTATTTCTAGTACAATCCCTCATTTCAAATATATAGTTTTGGTTTCTCTATTGTTCAGAAACCAAAAATCAAGGGATTAAAATGTGGAGATGAACTGGTATGCAATCATAACACTATTGTGCTGGGAGGACACAAGAGGGTATATATAATCAAAAGTATAATGGCCTATAACCATACGTATATAACAGCCTATTGTGCTAACATTTTCATTATCGATATGTATCAACGCGGGCGACTTTTTTGATGGTCTCTGCCGTAGGTGGCACACCTCCATGACACCATACAATTACACCCGAGTTCCGAGATTCGTTTGATAAGTTATGCATAGAAGCTCATAGACATCGTTGAGACTTAAATGATGGATATATACGAGGCCTAGGGGTGGGGGGGGGGGTGTTTTGTTTATTTGTCTGAAATATAAACGATGCATGATGATGTAGATGATTTGATTATGAATTAGAAAGCACAACCCATACCTCTTACCTATGTTCCCTCCGCCACCTATATATAACCTCCTCCTCCCCCTCCCCACACTCGATATCGAATATTCCCTATTATTCCACTCCACTCTTGAGCCCTCCTCTCCCCCTCCTTCCCTTCCCACTTCCAATGCTCTCTCCCCTCTGTTTCTCTTTCTCCCTTACCCTTACCCCCTCCCCCCTCACACACACACATACACCCACCTACCCTCTTTCCCTGTCGATCTCTTCTATCTCTCTCTCTCTATTCTCCAATAAATAAATTGAATAAAAGTTAGTTAAACCAGCTTTCTATGATATTGATCTTCCGTCATGCGACATACACATAAATAGAGTTGTGCATAATAGTGTTTATATCAATGAAGTCATAATCTGTCAAGTGGCTATTGTAATGTCTGTGGAAATATTTCGATGGTCTATATATTTTCACAGTGAAATCAGCTTAGGCTAATTCGTAGTCTCAAGTCAATGCTTTCAAACTAAATCAATGCTTTCAAATGTAGACTGCTTTGTTCGACTTCTCTGCTCGTGAATATTGCACTGCGAAATTTAAACATTTCTTTTGTATACTTAGAGTAGGTAACTTCAAATCAAATAATTTTACGATCCACACCAGTTATAAGAAACTGAAACCAAAACCGAAACTGCCGGACACAAATGTTCGGTTTTAAACAAAAGTAGAAACAATGAGTTCGATAGCTTATGATTCAAGTGGTTAGGCAGGACAATAGGAAACCACGTGACCAAAACCAAAACCAAAACTAAAACTATATATTTGAAATGAGGCAGTGGCTCTCTATACGCAAATGAACAAACACAATGGAGGGTAGTCTCCTCCGCGGCCAGTTTGATTCAAACCGGATGGTGAGGCGAATAAATGGAGGGTCATTCTGCCATGCAAATTACCGAATGTCAGTGGCTTGCTATTCAAGCTATTGTTTCATTACTCAGAGACGCAATCAGGACAAATGCGTACAAACAGGAAGAGGAATTTAACTTACTTTTTTTCTTTATTTGTCGTTTCGCATATTCCTTCAGACCCAGTACGTCTATTATGTAAAAGCAAAAATAATTATTAAAAAATACAACCATGACAACGGGGATCAGCACCAACGGGTCATATTTATAACTCTTTGTTTCGCCTTACAAAGTGACATAGGCATAACTCCGAGGGTGGTGTGTCGTATGACACACCACCCTCGGACACACCATGCCAAGCAAAATGTACGTCACCTACCTACATATTCAGCTTTAATGTGACACACAACAGTCACAAGCACAAGAGCGCAAATCAGTGCGACCTTCATTCTGAAAGAAACAATATAGGATATAGTATAATAATAATAATAATAATAATAATAATAATAATAATTATAATAATAATAATAATAATAATAATAATAATAATAATAATAATAATATAATAATAATAATAATAATAATAATAATAACAATACTACTAATAATAATACTTTAATTTGTATTTAACCAAATACCAACGCAAACCCAACACCATAAATAAGCTTAATGATATGTAGCCAAATTCACACAAATCTTTAAAATACTTAAATCTTTAATTAATAAGTAATTTTAAAATACTGTAATATTTAAATCATTTATGATTGTAGGATATGAAAATAATATCTTGCTTTTACTATGTTAAAGTCTTAAGAATATATATATATGTTAGCTTACAACACACACTCATTTAAAAAAGACAACCCGAAAAAAATCTGTCGCGTCTTTTTATCTAATAAAAAAATATCGAAGTTTAAAAATCATTCCATGTCATACAAGTAGGTGATTTCACTGCTCATGTCAATAAAGACAGCTTAGTTACCATTGTATATTATAGAAATTTAACCAAATGAGCATAAAGTTGCGTGGTATACTTTATTGGTATGTTTTCAATTCCACGAGAGGAATTAAAAAATGTCATATAAGACACCGTGAATTGCACAACAAATAACGGCTCTATGTCTTGGTACGAACATGGATAGCTTTCTTGAAATAGCAATATTCTTTATTGAAAATGACCAATTGATAAAACTGAAACTTTCTGTTAAAGATGAAACAACACTGCATCACGAGAATAAGTTAAATTGGTGAAGCTGGGTACAGATCATTTTACATCACACTGTACAAATACTAGATAATACGTAAACACACCCCTACTTAACACAGAACAGTCTTTAGAATTGTTTACAAAATTTAAAACACAATCATTTGAAAAAGACAACCCGACAACTAAGTTGCACAAAGGATGAATGAAAAGAATCAAACTATCGCGTCTTTTCAAGTAAAATAGCTGATTTCACTGTTTATTTTATTAAAGATAGTTTATTTATCGTATATCACCCAAATTTAACCAACATTATCTTGAATATTGCATAAAACCTGTATGATATATGTTTTTATTTTGGTATGTTTTTCAGTTTTAGTTCACAATAGGAATGAAAAAAATGTCATAGGAGACACCGCGAATTGCACAAGGAATAATGGCTCTGTATCTTTTTTTGAAATTGAAATACCTTGTGATTGAAATAATCAATTGATAAAACTCAAAAGATCATGTTTCATATTTACTTACTTGTTTTTCTCTTCACGTCAGCTTTGAGCATAAACTTGACAGAACAGCGTTGTCGAATCAAATGATGCTAACCAGGCAGAACAAACAGTTATAGGAATATGGTGATGTACACATCACGACTTACAAAAAAACGCCCTATTCTTTTATGCTTAGTGGCGATTGACCAATGAGAAAATATTTAGATTTTTACCTAGAAATGCCTATATGTGACCTACTACAACGAAATGAGTATAAAGTCGCAAGTTGGTAGTTTCGAGACATCTTGGCAGATTGAGTTGATGTTCTGTTGCCGCACCTGTACAAGACACAGAAGTATGTCCTCCGAGAATGACCCATTGTGCCCCTATTCACAAAGGACATACAGACATACCATTGGCTTGAACAGGTGCGTGTGAAACAAACAACGCAGTAGCCAGAGCGTCTCGAAACTACCAACTTCCGACTTAACACTCATTTCGTGGTAGCAGGTCACCTATATTAAAACAGATGTATCTTAATCAATACGTTGCGTTTCTTTTAAAGAGACAACACAAATTTGTTATATGATTCATAAAATTGACGACTAAAGCCAATATGTTTTTTTCTTTATAGAGGCTTCAATGATATAATTTTATCACTTGTAATAAAAAAGAAATACAGCTACTTTCAAATGACAACTGAAATTGGAGAATTCCAACTTTCAGCAAAAATAGTGCTTCTACTCATATCACGTATCAAAATTGACAGCCGAATGAACGGGAATCAACAGAGTATATAGAACAAGGCCGTGATGGGGGGGGTAAAAGGAAAAACACAACCCGTTAAAAACACATAAGACAAAATTTGCCTGATTTTATCCATATGTGCAAAAGCCATTCAATGTGTAATACTTGATTGAGAGTCGCTTTCTGATAGAAACAACACAATGCGTTCTGTGCATTGACAGTGTTGTATTCCTCATATGGATTTGTCTTCACACTTACATACAATATCAAATATCGTCCCCTTTATGCATCTATGTGAGAAAACGAGAATATTTTCAGCGTAAATGTGAATAATTAGCATCAGCAAGCCAATCATTGCGTGAATTGCATATGGTCCGGCATCGGAAATATGTTTTTTTAATTTTGTATATCATTATGTACATTAAACATTTTTCATTTATTTTATGATTTTTGTAAATTACGTTTTCATTCTTGTAGTTTTAATTAATTAATTAATTAATTAATTAATTAATTAATTAATTAATTAATTAATTAATTAGTTTTGTAGAGGGGGGCATTTTTTCTTATATTTTTTTCATGTTCCTCGTATCATGCTTGAGAAGATAAGGTCTTGTTTTGTATTTATTTCGCCCCTTATGTATTTCTTTATTTTTGTTTTCAGCGTTTCATTATTACAGCGCCGTCTATAATATATTGGACGTAATTTATTTCCCGAGCCGGGCCGAGGTGTGTTTTTAGCTGTTATTGGCCCCGTTACAGAAAAAAAGTGCACAAAATATATTTCCCAATGTAATGTATACATTTCCAAATAAAAACAAATAATTTAGGAGTTAAAATGGATGTGAAAAAAAATTACTCCACCGGGAATCGAACCCGTGCCTCCCGCGTGGCAGGCGAGAATTCTACCACTGGACCACGAGAACAGTCGAACAAGTACGGGACTTTTCAAAATGATATATTCAAGTCAAATAATTGCAGTCTCTTCAGCAGCGTTTGGTTCCGCTCTTTCCAGCCACGATATATACAAAGTCACACGTAGCATTATACAAATTATAATGAGGCGATTTATAGGGGTGAAACCCCTTATTCCCAAAACGCCGTCTGATGGCAAAAATGCGACCCTTTTCCCACGTGTTTATTACAGGTATACGTAGCTCCTACCCTAGCAGCGCATCTGAGTGGGTCCCCCAGGGGCAAATAATAATATTTTAAACAATGGTGTGACGTCACGGCTTCTTAAAATGTTTTTAAAATTGGCCCTCAAACTCATAATAACAGTCCAATACAAGAATGAACTGCAGAAATTCATACTTTAATAATCTATCTTCATGTATAACCAGTTATTTTAGATAATTACCGTCCCGTTATCTTGCTATTTGATGACAAAATCAGCGGGACAAAAATATGTACCGAGGAAAAAATATGACTTTGAGATTTGCTGGCTAGCGCCTATTGGCCGTTGCCGGAGGGATGGAATAGCGTCGAGGTGGAAACTGTGCGTAGATGCATTTATAAGAGAATAGTTTTTGTAGTCAAACCTTTACATATGTTTCCCCTGGCTCATAATAATATTGCACAGCCCATAAGTTTTAAATGTAATATTTGATATTTTATAACGTTTCAATTAGTACGGTACTGAGGTGGAACCAAACACCGAGTTCACTCATTCGTCATTTCGGCTTCAAGCAACTGAAAAACAAAGCACAGAAAAAGTACATCAATATATGAAGAGCTTATTTCCAAACCGTCTTAAGTCCACAACCTCATGTGTCTCATTTACTTGTGAGATACAATCACAATTACTTTGACAAGTTTGTCATTAGCAACAATGAGTTGTACCATCAACAAGCTATTATTTACCATAACAATGCTGCATAACAATATGCAGACTCTTCTTCTCATTTGGGAAACAAAGGCCTCACACAGTATTGTTATTGTGCATCCATCCACTGTTTGCTTTGTTATGGTGCATCCAACTGAAATTATAATACCTAGCATCACAACATATTGCATTATTATTAGGCATGTCCACTAAAAATTGAAGTACTTTTAAATTGATTCAGACCTAACTTATTGGATGGGAATTGATGAAAGAAACATTTTGGCGTTTAAATAATCTTAATCGGACGTTTCATTCCAGAGATATGGCCTTTCGAGTGTCACGGTTTTATATAGGGCTGCTAGAACATGTTAAAAAGTTAAAGTCCAAAAAGGAATACTAACAGAAAGTGCAACTTTAAGGTACTTTTTCTTAATGTATTTATTAACTATCTTATCTGGAACATTATATTTGCTTATAACAACATGAAAATAAGATCATCCTGAAAATTTAATCGATTTTGTTGACATACAACAAAAACTATAAGACCTCAAAACCCATGGTTTGTTTGTCGAAACCTCAAGCATGATCATAGATGGCCGCCATGGAAAATATCTCCATAGAGGAGATGAACAATAAGTGCATTATTTCAAATGAAAAGCGGTAGTCTTAAACATTGTTCAATCTTTTAAGGTCAGCACATTTTATCTTCAACAATTATTATATTTCATCATGGCATAAGTTTGGTAACATTAATCACTACCAATTTTGAGAAATTTGCTCCAACTCAAAGGTTATCTTTACTACATTGAGCAATACACTGTGTGCATGGAAGCCATGATGGTCCCCGGTTTTTATACTCCCTATGAAATGGACATGGTAGTGAGAAGTGCACGGGGAAGTGCATGATTTGAGATGGGCCGCGGTAGGCTTAAACATTCTTAAATTTCTTAACATCCTACACATTTTGTCTTCATAAATAGTTAAATTTTATGAGTATGTAAGTTTGCTTGTCTGATTCACTCCAAATTCGGAGATAATTGCGTTTGAACACCTGATGCACGGAATGGTGTCACTTCAACCTGTTGTAGTTCTCATCTCATTAAATTTTTCATTAAAAAAGTTGATCTCTTCATGCAGGAAGGTCCTCTCTATTTACTGACCAAACAGGAAAAAGTTTGGTGAATGTTTTCTGGTGGAATCAGGAATTTCTTGAAACAGCCTGATATAGGCCTACATTTGGATCAAAACAAGTATGTACGCCATTTAACATGCCTGGGATTTCTTGTATCGATCAGTTTCTCCATAGACAATACGTGTGTGAGTGCACGCACACAGTAAATGAAAAATCGTTCTAGTGGAAACTGTATTGAGAGTGGGCATCCCTATTATTATGTTTTCAGGGTTATTAGGAGTTAAGAAAACCTAATAATGATAATATTGGATGGCTTATTTCGCATGATACCATAACATATCGGATTCGTCATACAAATGGCCCATTTTCCGTTAAAGCGTCCAAGTTTGGTCTCAGGAATGACAAAATGCCAACCACAAAGAATTCATAAAATTCGTTCAGAATCGTAAACTTTCATAGTTTAAGAACACAAAACAGTGCATGGGTGATTTTATAACAATACTTCATTTTTAAGCAATATTACTTGTACGTATTGGGGGTAACGTATCAGTGGTAACGTATCTGTGAAACCCTTTCCCATCTTTGTCTTAATCGTGCAAGTGTAAAACTGACCGACTTAATACCCATACTTGATCAGTCATCACCCAATGTACTAAAGTCTGGTATGGTATTTGGCTTCATTTATCACAGCGTTTTTTCCGAGGGGAGTATAATTTAGGTAACGTATCTGTGAAGGCATGAACGTAACGTCAGGACTTTTGCCATTAATAGACCTGATTTTTTTTACTTTGAAACTATTATGTTTTGTTCCATATATATAATATAACTATGGAGCCTGCTTGATCCATCACATATGAGAACATTCATCTAGCCAATTAGTTTCACAGATTGTTATCCATTAGAAATATGGTAACGTATCTGTGAACAATATTGGCGACATAGTCTGAAAGACCTGTTGGAAAAATTTAATAATCTGTGTTGTGATTTATACTTTATAATTAGGGCATGATACCAGCTAATGAAAAGTACCTATAATCCATTATATGCGCGCATGTTTAGAGAGCAGGGACACATTATACTGAACACACCTTGGCTGGCGACATGCAGGAAAACAGTGGACATGTATAATCAGCTCTATTGTTTTATTCTTTCTAGGTATGTTACAACCTCTAGCCTCACACATTTTAAAAAGCAACTAAGTAAGTAAGTATAAGTTATATTAATAAAAGTTATTTCTTTCTGACGAAACAAGTCTGAATACGACTTGCAACTATGGGCGACACATATTTGGCATTTTGGACACTTTATCGGAGAATGTGCCAAATATCGAACTCGCCGTTGGCTCGTCCGATATTTTTATGACTCATCCGATATGTTATATGGTATCATGCTCAGCCATCCAGTATTATATCAATATCGCACGGGGAAATCAAAGACATGGGATAGTGGACTTAACACGGTTTGGAAATAAGCTCTTCATATATGGATAGGATGCAAAGATTAATATGATCATTTGTGTTTAAAAGAAATCAAAACCAAAACCTATAGCCGATTTTATTCGTCTGTTGATGTGAGTTACCGATTTCATCATGGTTTACCAATAATTGGTTACCGTTACAAATTTCGTTATCAGTTCCGAAATACTATTATGATAATTATTTTTGATTGCACGTGCAAACATCACAATGAAAAAAAAATCTCAGGCTTTTATATTTTTACGGTTAGTTTGATATTAAACTTTTATTTGTGTCATTTATTTTTTATCATGAAATATTGAATCAATTGGTTAAATATAAGGGAGAATTTGACGTTTCGTTATCACATCATAATAATAAATAAAAAAAATAGTTATATTATATTTCCATGGTTATATTGACCGCTAATTTTTTTTCGTTTTGTATAACGCTTGAAATTGCATGCCAGAATGCCAAGCATTAACATTTCTATCACTTTGGAAGTATACAGTTATTTCGATTTATGTTATTTAATTAATAATAATAGAAAATAAAACAAATAAAGCAATTACACAAGGCATAAAGCGATTATATACATCTGGTGTCACTGATATAAATCTCTGTTTTTTGTCTTTGCAAAATCAGACCAAACCAAATTTTATGTATATCGTATATTCGTAACTCAGAAAATATCCGACAATAGTGTGGATTCATTCATATTTTGAAGGAAAAAAAGATCATTTTAGACATGTGATTAGGGATGTTTGTCGGCAATAAGCCAAATCGGCATTGGTGTTTGCAATGCATTGTGGGACACTTTGAGACACTTTGCCCTCTGACCTATTAGGAAAATTCAGAAAAATTGGTGTTTGTGCGTACAAAATATAATCTAAAATGTTTTACAATAATGAAAACAAACCCAAAAAACATTAATATTGAATAAATTAATTATTTAAATAATTATATTTAATGATATCACAGTGATAACAATAAATTAATTAATAATAATTACAGCAATTTCCCCGATATGTCAGAGGTCAAAGTATCTCAAGACTGCTCTCAAAAACCGGAAGTTACAATGGCGATGGGCTTATTATAAGAGCGTAACCAAGGGATGACAAACGACAGAGTACCGCAGTACTCACAACAGCAGCCGTCATAAATGCGCATGATACTGCCCTCCCATGGCAAAAGGGCCTAATTAACTAATTTTGAGAAATACAGTTTTTATCACAGGAAGGTAAATGGATACTATCTATCCAATAAAAACATGAAACACTTCTATTCTAACCCATAAACACTAATAAATATCGTCAATCAAAGGGTTCTTATTTCTGATCCAATAAATTGCACTTACTGTGTACGTTCGATAACCAACTCTGTTATCTTTTAATTATCAACACATCCATCAAAACATCCAACAGGAAAATAAATCAACTGGCAAGACAAAGTCAATCACCAAAAAAATCAGAAAATGGATCAGAAATAAAAACCCTTTGATTGACTTTATTCTACCGATCCTGATGAATTTGTTCAACCAACTAATAAATACCACAAATAGGATGGGCTACCAAGTCAATGTAGGCTGAGCACGGTTTTAATCAATTATCCCCCCCAAAAAAAATCAATTTTGCCATGGTAGGACAGTATAGCTTCAGAGCTAATCATCGTATTCACAATAATTTAATATATATAGAAATAACGATGGTTTATTTGCGCGCTTTTTGATAGCCCATACATCCAGTGCCGTTTAATATTTGCAACACCGTGGAGTTCTTTTTAAAAAAATGCCCGAATTAAAAAGTTGCAGTAAATTTAATTGGTTTGAATTCAGCGCGAATATTATTATATTGATCGCTGTAAAATACAACTTATAAGTTTGGACATTTTTCTTTAAAACACTACTGTGGCCATACAATTAAGTTATTGTGAATACAATGAATATTTTACAATGGCTTTGTTACTTTGAAGGCTTTACATAGGGCCTACCTTAACATTGGTTACACACGTCTGTTTGAAGATACTATTCATGGCAATGGGTTTTGAACTCAACACCCAACGAGGGTGGAGGCGTCACACTTTTTACTGTAATCATTTTGATTTTTGAGTGTATCTTTGAAAAAAAAAAAAACCGAAAGAAAAAAGATACGACAGTAAATTTTATATCAAATGAAAGCTATATTTAATATTTATTGTTAATTATTGTCGAGAGTTTTATTAAGATATCTTGAACATTGGCAGAATGGCACCAATTCCAATCGACCAAGTCAGGGATTGTGCATTGTGGCAGCAGTGCACTTATGTACAATCTGTATGGGTAGGCCTACTGTGCATTTTAAGTACACATAATTGTAAAATTGTTTATTAGGTACTTCAAATTTGCTCCTATTGCATAAAATTTGGTATCTAAAGATAGCTTAGTTGTCCAGCTTAGATTAACTTTCATTTAAGAAAATGAGAGAACTGGTAGTCACAGGTAATTCACATGACATACAAAATTAATGTCTTCCTACAGCGCAATATACTGCTTGCGATTACCATCGCTGTATTTTGAAAAATATACACCTATAGGATAACAAAAGTTTTTTTGGAAAGCTCTTGGTGCGCAGAATCCATAAATACACTTAAAATTAGTATAGGGTGAAACCCTAAGAAAATATTTTTCAAAATGTGTTACACTGTTGGGTTGAATTGGTATAAAAATCCACCAGCCTTTCTTTTTAAATACACATTTTTTTTTATCATAAAGCTCAATATCATTAGAAAGCTAATAGTCTGAACTTTTCAAAACTGCATTAAGAATTGATGGAAGGGTACACATGAATAAAAAAATCAGTAACCCAGTAAGCTTCATTTAAAATGAAAAAAGGCATTATTTCTTTCCACATACATCCTAGACTAGTTCTGAATCCATGTTTAGATTCCTTTGACCAATAGCTTTCCAAAAATGTAGATATCAATTTGTAAGCGCTCTTTAGCAAAGTCATAGTTCATTGAATTTACAACCGTTTGACAAAACAGGCGAAAATAGTAACTTTTTGCACAAGATTTGCAAGTTAAAGAGAATTGCCATTGCTCATTCTAATATTCTAGTATGAGGACAATATCAGTATGCTCTTTCATTTCTTGACATAAACTTTGAAAAATATTGTGAGGAAAACTTGAGGTTTTGACTTTTAAAACCTACATTTTGGTCAAAAATTATGCTGGGATAATCTGGGAAGTCTTTTTCAACAGATTTACCACATTCGCCTTGCTATAAACATTGAATTGCGTTATCTGTCGACCTAATGAGAAGAAGTGTTTTGGGGGAAGTATTAGCTTTCGTTCGATATAGAAATAATTCTGGTTAGATGAAGGGTTGAGGTTTTGACATAAACCAAACACAGATTTCTATTTTCCACTAGATCTCACACAACTCTTATGATGCTATGCACTCAACAGTGTTTGTATTATGCCGCCATATTGGTACTTTGGTACAAAGGCAAATTTCATTCGTTTTATGACTTCATCAAATGAACACACTTTAAAAGAACTTGCTTCATACTGCCATTATGCACTGCTTACCAGATATAGTATTGAAAAAAATGACTGACTTTGTTTGTATGTGTTTCTAAAATTGGTAAATATTGTAATCATTGATTTTATAGATGTGAAAAGGGCCGGTGGCCTATATTTACAATGTAATAAAACTCTCCTTTTGGGGAGGCTGAACTGAACTATGCACTCAACCGTGTAGTAAAACAGTTTGCGTAGAGTCTAGACTCGCTGTGCTTGGATATTTCTGTGTGCTCAGGTGTATCGAGCTGTGCGTAGATGCATTTATAAGAGAATCGTTTTCGTAGTCAAACCTTTTCATATGCACTTTTACTATCTTTGTGTGTATAGATTTCCAGATATGGCCATTTTTACCAAAATTGGGGCATCATGACAGAAAAGTCCATGTATGACGCAAAGTCGGCGAGTTCAGGACGCATACGGCCTCATATAAAATCTTCGACCTTTGTGACCCAGGCTTGGAACGTACAAACTGCTTCCGTGCGTATACATATTAGTTGGTAAATGTATCAAGTTTAGCACAGGTTGAATTTATAGCCAAAACAATCAAAAATCACACAGTTATTTCAACCTGCCCATTGCCGGAAATACCCGCCGGCCGCCCAGTAAATTATTGTGCCCTCAAAAAATTACCACCATATAATTAACATACTCGTAAAACTAGTACCATGATGATTGCCCGTGAAATTAACAGTTGCTATATAAATTAAAAGTAACATTTGCCAATTTATTAGTACATACTTTGGAGCAGGAAATAGGAATATAATAATATTGTCATTAAGTTAGGCGCATTTCTTCTTTCTTTCTTCTCACAATTTGCTACTACTTCCACATCCTTGATCGGATTACGACCAAACTCAGTCACAAGCAGTATTGGGTAGCTGGCTATAAAAGTTATGGATTTGTTTAACGTCAGAGGTCATTCAGGGGTCACTGGGGTCAAAAAAGGTCATTTTAACCGAAAATGCTCCGATTGAGCTGAAATTTAAATGCAATGATCCTTATGACATTCTAAACATGTTTAAAACATTTTAAAATTTATTTAAGGTCATTAAGTGGTCATAAAGGGGTCAAAGGTCAAGTTTTCAAAATGCTCCAATTGCGCTGAAATTTATATGCAATGATCCTTATGACAATCTTAACATTTTAAAAACATTTTAAGATCCATTTAAGGTTGTTAATGGGTCATAAAGGGGTCAAAGGTCAAGTTTTCCAAAATGCTGCGACTGAGCTGAAATTTAAATGAAATGATCCTTAAGACATTCGAAACATGTTGGAAATATTTTAAAATTCATTTAAGGTCATTAAGGGGCAATAAATGGGTCAAATGTCAAGTTTTCAAAATGCTTCAATTGAGCTGAAATTTAAATGCAATGATCCTTATGACACTCTTTTAAAACATGTTAAAACATGTTTTAAATATTTTAAAATTCATTTCAGGTTATTAATCATACAGAGGTCAAAGGTCAAGTTTTCAAAATGCCAGCTTTCCACGATCAAGGTCTATTAAAACGGCAAATGAAACAGTCTTGTTAAAATTAATACTATCCAGCACAGTATTGCTGCTTGATCAGATCGTCACAGTCATCCGCCTAACTTACCTCGTGCCCTTGCAAAGGGCACAGTTGCTCTAGTTCTTCATTTACTTTTTAAACCTTATAGACTGTGATTTTATCAGGGTTTCTATTACTTTGTGCAGCATTGGGGCAATGTACTTGAATATAAGAATTCGCAAACATTTTTGAAAATTCCACTCGTCCAAATCCAAATTACATATCTTTATTCTGTAATCTTGTCTAAAGTTACACAGTAAAAGTTCAATAATACAATGTCATTCCAAATTATTAAAATAATTAAAATTTTAACGTAATTAAAGGGAGTCTCCGGCAATCATAACATTATGCCTTATAATGTTAGAAAAAATAATTATCAAGCATGAATCACATGGTTTTATTTAAAACAAACTCATATTGATCATAAAAACAAATAAAAACAGTCGCCTCTCAACACGCGATATTCAAAATTCCCGCGCCGAAATTGTCTAAGTGCAATGACGTAATGGTTATTTGTGCTCAATTGTCGTCAGCCTTCATTGTATTACTGGGACGTCATTGCACTCGACAATTTCGAAGACCGGGAATTTTGAATATCGCGTGTTGAGAGACGGATGTTTTTATTCGTTTTTATGGTCACTATGAGTTTGTTTTAAATAAAACCACGTGATTCATGCTTGATAATTTTTTTTCTTACATATAATACATAATTTTGTGATTGCCGGAGACTCCTTTAAGCAATATATAGTTTTGTTGATGGTTTGGATTAGGGTAAGGTGTTGCTAGATTTATATGATGCACTGGTGTTTGTGTATTATTTGTGGAGTGCAGTAATGAAGAGCAAGGTGGTTTTAGCTGTGATTTATAGAGCGGAGTGGCTGGGGATCACATTACATGTTTTGTTGTAGACCTTTGTATTGCTTTATAACTCAGAGACGGAATCGAGAACGATACGAACAGACAGACAAACGTGAAGAAATATATCTTACTTCGTTTCTTAAACGTCTTCAAAAATTTCTCCGCAAATTCCAGTTCATCTTCTTCTACTAAAAGCAAAACGTACACGTTGTGAAATAATTATTTTACTTTAATATATCAAAGTACACCCATGACAATGGGGAATAAAGGGTCGTATTTGAACTTCTGCTTCGCTTTACAGAATGGTAAATCCCTGAAATATTTTGATAAAGGTTATGTTACATACAATCATCACCCATGTTAACGTTTTTTTCTTGGTTTTTGACGGAATCAACCTCTTATATTTGGTCATTTTAGTCTAAAAAGTGAAAAAAAAAATGTCTAAATAATCCCAAGATTGAATGTTCGGAATTTCGATGGCTGTCTATCTGTGTACATGTCTATGGCGATTTATATTCTGCTACAGGGTGAGTCAAAAACTGCTATAGGGCAAATAATACATTTAAATTTCAGAACCACTTTTTAGGTTTTTTTTAAACGTTATATAAATGATATATCTATAAGTGAACTTTTTGTGAAAAAATGAAGGTATAAGCATTCACCGTTCTGTTTTTATAACACATATTTCAGCGATACCTTAACCCTAACCCTACCCGAGGTTTTTGGCTATCGGAAGGGAAAGAAGGAACGAAAAAGGAGAGAAGATGAAGAAGAAAGTCACTTGGCACCCCTAAGGATTCGAACCTCGGACCCCTCGCATGCCACGCAGAAGATCCCCAGCATGTAGCTACACAGGTGACGTTGGCCCGGCCAACGATTCCCTGGGTATATATGACTTGGTCTGATTGCGTCATCAAGTCCCGTGGAATCCGTGCACGCAGGGCGGTTTTAATAGTGAGCTTTAGTGAGTCCTAGTTCTGTTAGGGTTAAGAAGGCATATAGGGAAAATATGCACGGTCATTAACCCTAGCCCTACCCGAGGTTTTTTGGCTATCGGAAGGGAAAGAAGGAACGAAAAAAGGAGAGAAGATGAAGAAGAAAGTCACTTGGCACCCCTGGATTCGAACCTCGGACCCCTCGCATGCCACGCAGAAGATCCCCAGCATGTAGCTACACAGGTGACGTTGGCCCGGCCAACGATTCCCTGGGTATATATGACTTGGTCTGATTGCGTCATCAAGTCCCGTGGAATCCGTGCACGCAGGGCGGTTTTAATAGTGAGCTTTAGTGAGTCCTAGTTCTGTTAGGGTTAATATGTGTCCACGAAACATCTAAAATTTGAATGTCGGCACACTCTATGTAAGGTAGATTGGAACAACTGCAATTTTGGCAGTGAAGTAGAATGAAGCACCCAAAGTGGATTATTATTGGCCTTGGTCTTGTTTAAGTAGAATAAACATTGTTATTGTCATTTACCTTTACTTTGAAGATGTTCATTCTCTATAAAAGAAACATGCAAATACCGGGTTTCCCATAAAAAGGTTACATGTAGATTTTTGAAAATAATCTAAGTTAAGGGTCTAAAATGAGCGTTTATTGCGTTTCGACAGTATTTTTTGTGGGACATGAGAGCACCTCAGACCTATCGAATTGCATTCTGAATACGAAGCATGTCTTTCTGATATCAAATAATTTTCATTTTTTTAAATCACAATATAATACAAATTTTATGACAAATTATAAAAATTGATATTTTTCAAATTTTTGATATATAACAGTCCTCGAAGTAAATTATATAAATCTAATGACATATTCTTAAAGTGTATGTAGCAGGGAGGAAAAGCCGACGGTCAATTGAAAATTTTGACCTTTCATATTGAAGATATAGATTTTTTCCCCAAAAGACCTAATTTTTTTTGGTGTTTTGGGAAAAAATCCATATCTTCAATACGAAAGTCAAAATTTTCAATTGCTTTTCATCCCACCTACATACACTTTAAGTATAAATCATCAGATTTATAAAGTTTACTTCAAGTACTGTTAAATATCAAAAATATCAATTTTTAATGATTTGTCATAAAATGTGTATTAAATTGCGAATTTCAAAAAATCAAAATTATTTGATATCAGAATGACATTTTTCGTATTCAGAATGCAATTCGATATGTCTGATGTGCTCTAATGTCCCACAATAAATACTGTCCAAACGTTCATACCCCAGCCCTTAATGTTAAGAAATAAAAATATGACATAATTAATGTATCCTCTACTAGTACCCCTGTGAATGTCAAGTTCACAATCTATGTCCTCAGACCGCATTCCAGGCATTCCTGACCAAGCGTTTCAATGACATAATGCGATACAAGGTTCATTATATCACCGTCACAGCCACCGTGCATTTGGCTGGGCACTTGAGTAGGCCCAGTCATAAGCATGGCAGATGCAGTATTTTATTCTGATAAACAAAGAATGAAAAATAAGAGAAACATAAAAAGTAATAAAGAAAAAAATCTCAAAAAAGAGGTGCTTGTGTTCAACATTCGTTTGATGGTTAGCCACTATTGACACCCCTGTCATCTTGCGCTCATAAGTTAAGTTGCTTTTAAGATACGGAATTGAAACAAAGCAAAACAGTTACAAAAATGATGAATAAATAATATCTGAAAAATGACATTGTTTTGCTGTACCATCACAAAGTGCGCTTCATTTTCTACATGTAACCTTTTTATGGGACACCTTGTATGTGGGCGGGTTTTTCAAATGTCGAAAGGAAACGCGTGCAAAGTGAAGTCGAGTAAATTACAAAGTATCCAGTAAGTTGGACATGCTTAGAACAGAAAAACTGTATTTGGAGTACGGTGAGGTATTAAGAAGTTATTTGGTAATATTTGAAAGTTGAACCGTAAAAAGAATTGAAAGAACGCAAAAATCAACCTTGATTTAAACCAAGTTTCACTTCTGGTGTCTTTATTGCACATCGTGCCCAAATTCAGAACACATGGTGCCTCATGGACAAAAAAATAAATAAATTGGGTATCGCAGTAAAAATTGAATATTGTCAAAGCAACTGTCAAGTAAAAAATTGAATACTGTCAGCATGCTACGATAATCACCTAAGTTTAATTTTATATCAAAATCCAGCCCTGGCTCAGATCTGCCACGCCATGCATGGGTGAAACTCAATCGGCTGCGAACAGGAGTAGGTAGCTTCAGGGCCAGCATGCATAGATGGGGCCTCACCCCAAAGCCTACTTTGTGAGTGCGGAAAGGAAAGAGCAGACGGCAAACCACAAGCCGTTTTCGGCAATTTTCACAAGGATTTTATAAATTTTAAAATTGATTGGGGGCACTTCGTCAAGCTACGCCCTGGAAAATGTGTTGATTTTGAATTTATAGCCTTGATATCTTTGATGAAATCAATGCTGCTATTCCCTGTTAAAACATGTTAAAATCTTATATTATTCAATTACAATGTATTAATAATTATATCAGGGTCTCATGGGAGACCAGTTTTTGTAAACTGAATGAATTACCCTGAATAAAGATTGTTATCTATCTATCTATCTATCCCCTGATTTATACAATGTAAGGGTAGGCAACAACAACAATATCAAAAAGCAATTATTTGTAAATCGAATTTGGGATGAAAATCAACAAGACAGACTTAGCAGGCCTACAAATTTCTGAATTATATAAAGTGAAAAACAATCAATCACGATTCACTGCACTCAGCGAATCAATCAAATAAAACTAAAAAGAAAGGAGCAAGAAAGAATAAAGAAATAGTGAAAAAGAAAGAAAGAGAGAGAAAAAAAAAGAACGAAAAAGAAAGAAAGAAAGAAAGAAATGAAAAAAAAGAAATGAAAAAAGAAAGGGAGAAAGAAAAGAGGAAAGAAAGGAAGTAAAAATGAGAAAGAGAAAAAAAAAAGAAAATTCAGCCACACGGAGACTCGAACCCACAAAAATAGTTCATATTAGATTCCCAGTCCAACGCTCTATCCACTCGGCCATAGATCAGCTTACGCAATTGACTGTTCTCAAAGCGGATGATATAACTATAATTGGATGCAATTACATGATTACAATCGCGTCCGCATTATGGCTCTTAGAATAAACACGCATGTCGGTGCTGAAATTTTGAACGAACTGATGGAGGAAAACCTCGTTTTTTTGCAAAACTAGCTTCAATTTGGAGTGAAAATCAAATGGAATAGCAATTGGCAGAATGTTGAGAAATAATGTAGGTATTCAGATGTCTAAATTAACGTCTCGTAATCAAGATATCGATAATTTCACAAACCAGCTTTTTCTCAAGCAAATTCTCTAAAAATTTTCCCCAAAACGGGCTTTTAAAATTTAATCGGTACTGTATTTGGTTCTTCCCCATGGCAACATTATTTCTTTGATCGATTTGTAATACAATACGAAAAAGAAGAAAACAATCGCTCGGTGTGGATTTATACGGAGCGCACATTTGAAAAAACCTCATGGAACGTGTTTTTGATCTTGTGAACATGGTTTGTAAAAATGCTTTAAACGAAGGATTTTCAAATTTATTCTAATAATTTGTATATAACACACACAAAAATGTTAAGCTACATCCAATGCACCAACATTTCACTCGCTGCGATATTTGATTACTGAGAAAACTCTGTTTTAGAGAACAACTTTATACGTCTTTTATACGTTTTTTATACGTCTCTTTGTGTAACCTTAACAGCATACGAAAGAAGATGGTCCAAGCATGCATCAGTTACGTAATCATCCTACTCATTTCTGATTATTCCTTTCAATTTATCTCATTATCATTTGTTATAAATATATTTAAATGCATGCTTGAACCATTTTTAGTCTTTGTTCTCAAAATTACAAAAAAATACTTTGGTAATTATCGTGACAGGGTGACGATATAACTACTGAGTGCATCATGTCTTAGACTTGAAGCAACGTGAAATTCACCTACCGACATATCCCCCCAAAGCGTTAATGTGACACACAACAGTCACAAGCAGCACAAGAGTACAAATCAGTGCGACCTTCATTCTGTAAGAAACAATATGTTTTTAGTATTGCATTCTTAGATAATGATGATGATAACAACAACAACAACAACAACAACAACAACAACAATAATAATAATAACACTATTAATAATAATAATAACACTATTAATAATAATAATAATAATAATAACACTAATAATAATAATAATAATAATAATAATAATAATAATAATAATAATAATAGTAATAATAATAATAATAATAATAATAATAATAATAATAATAATAATAATAATAATAATAATAATAATAACACTAATAATAATAATAATAACACTATTAATAATAATAATAATAATAATAAGTGAGTTACCAATATGAAAACATGAAGTTATGCGAGTCCACCTAGTCCCACAGTCAAATACCATGAAATTAAGAATTCCAAATTTTTTTTTTGGTATGGGAATGGCGTATAACTCCAAAAACATGTCTGGCGACTTGTTCCGGGTTTAGTTGGAGCTGGTCACATATTCTACATAATACGCAACACAAAGATAAGGTTTCATATTCACTTACTTGGTGTATCTCTTCACGTTTGAGCATACACTTGAAAGAACAGCTTATCGAAGCAAATAATCCGGCAAAACAAACAATTATGAATATATTATAATGGCAATAGGGTACTGTACGCAGCACGACCAACAAAAGCAGTTATATTATTTTATGTACATGTATATCGATGGGGATTTGCCAATTGGTCTAATACCATTTGGTATAATATCCATCTCGTCTACACCCATCACGTCTAAACCCATTTGGTCTATATCCACTACGTTCAATAATCATTGGTCCTTTAACCATTTTGGTCCGATAACCATTTAGTCTAATAACCAATCAGTCTAAAACCATTTAGTCTAATAACCATTTAGTCTTATACCCATTTGGTCTATAACCAATAGGTCTAATAGCCATTTGGTCTAATAGCCATTTGGTCTACAAACCATTTAGTCTGACAAGCATTTAGTTTATTAATAAATAGACAAAATGGTATTAGACTTACTGGTTATTAGACCATACGAGTATTAGACCTAATGGTTATTAGACCAAATGGTTATTAAAGAAATATTAGACCAAATGGTTATTAGACTATATGGTTAGTAGACATAAAGGCTATTAGACCAAACAATTTTAGACTAAATGGATATTAAACTATATGATTAGACTAAGTGGCAATTAGACTTTCTGGTAATAGACTAATTGAATATAGACTAAACGGGAATTAGACCAAATGGTATTAGACCAAATGGCAATAGACCATATCGATGATTGACAAATAAGACAATTTTTACCTAGAAATGCCTATATTATGAGACCTGTTACAACCATATGGTCCTGAACCATGTTATCGGCACAAAATCGCACAAAGCGATATAAATACTCATGTAACCGTTCGTATATGTTCGTATATTTGATATTACCACTTAACAGACATATGGATCGAAAGAAAACTGTTCCGTTGATGACAAGCATTTTAGCCACCTGGTTTCGAACATTTGTTTTCATAGAATCCACAATCCAATCCCACCTCATTTAGTCAGTATCCTTGTGTATTATCCTTCTCCCCCACCTTTTTATTTTTGCTTGTTTTGTCTGTTTGGCGGCATATCTTTATTCCTTTCCGTGTTTTCATTTATTGTTTGGTTTCTCCTGGTGTTTCGCCGAGTGTTACAAATAACTTTAATATATCCACGGCGTCTATTTAACTTTTATATTATACATCCATTAAAATAAATGTTAGCAATAAAATAATATTCCAAAAATAATATAGAGATCATTCCTATCAAAAAAGTTCACAAAATTAATTACGCCCGTCTGTCTGTCTCTGCAACGCATGCATCAATTTAATATTGACTACAGTTAAATATTTTAATATAATAACTTTCCATGTCTACTGTATAATTGAAGACCTGCGCTCAAGATGACCGGAAGTCCACTTGGCCACTCAACATGTATACACTAAAGTTTCGTATCGTTTCGTATAGTTTGGAAATGTTTTATACATGTTCAGGGGCCAAAACATATATTTCACAACCATGACAACCTTTCATGATGTTTTCACCCTGGAACATGTAATAAACATTATAAAACCCAAAGAAACTATACGTAACTTTAGTGTGTACATGTTGAGGGCCAAGTGGATTTACGGTTTTCTTGCGCTCAGGTCTTCAATTATGTCAAAACAATAAGGAAAGTACTAGATGCTACTAATACACGGAATGCTACTTAAATACAGATATCATAACTATTTCTTTTAATTAAGTATTCTACCCTTTCTCCCACCCTTTCGGCATAAACTTTCAACTGCAATCGGCTGGTTTTTCAAAAACTACGACAATCGAATTCGAAAAACCAGGTTTCTCGGTCGATAAACCTGGTTTTTCAAAAACTATGACAATCGAATTCGAAAAACCAGGTTTATCAAAAAACTACATTGTATGACAATCGAATGCTCCTCGAAAAACCGGAATTTCCAAACCATTAGTAATGGCGACACACTTCATGGCGCGCGGGCATGGTGTGATCAACGAGGTAGAAAGGATAGAGCGCCCTGCTCGCCGAATCTGTGAAGCCGGTTTGGGTGCTGTATAGATACACAAACAGGCGCGTAGCCAGTATTGTCAGTCCGAGGGGGCAAACGTCTTTATCGTCTCTAAAACGTCGTTATCGTCCCCATTCTTTTTTTATCGCAATATCGCGTGTGCGTAGCACGCGAGTCTATTTGTTTTGGTAAATAACGAGCGCGCGTAGCGCGTGAGCCGAAATTTGTTGGGTTAAATCTCCCTTCTCCCCCTTTTTCTTCTCCCTCCCTCTTTCTTTCTTTCCCTTTCCCTCCTCTTCCTCTCCTTTCCCTTCTCTTTCCCTTTTCTTCCCTCTCCTTCTCCCTTCCTTCTCTTTCTCCCTCTCCTTCCCTTCTTTTTCTTTTCTCTTCTTTTTCCGTCCCCATTTTATAAAGGCAAGCACGCCTGAATCTGGTATTTCATCAGTGTTGCCACGCTAAACAACTCTACCACTTTTCGAAATTTCGCCTTCAGTCGCCGTTCCAGTAGCGCCGCATGGCAACGGGCGAATGAACTAGATTTAGGAGCGTGCTTGCCTTTATTATTCAGCAATTTTTTGATTAAAAAAATGGTACACAGTCAAGTTGAATATGCTAAAACAAGTAATTTATTTAATTTTATTAATCCATACATGCTAGAGTAAATGCAGTTCCCATTTTAGTTGTATTTAATCAAAAACTATGACAATCGAATTCGAAAAACCTGGTTTTTCGATTGAAAAACCAGGTTTATCAAAAAAAACTATGACAATCGAATTGAAAAACCAAGTTTATCGGCGAAAAACCAGGTTTCTCGGTCGGTAAACCTGGTTTTTCAAAAACTATGACATTCGAATTTGAAAAACCTGGTTTTCGATTGAAAAACCAGGTTTATCAAAAAAACTATAACAATCGAATTAAAAAACCAAGTTTATCGGCGAAAAACCAGGTTTCTCGGTCGATAAACCTGGTTTTTCAAAAACTATGACAATCGAATTCGAAAAACCTGGTTTTTTGATTGAAAAACCAGGTTTATCAATAAAAACTATGACAATCGAATTGAAAAACCAAGTTTATCAGTAAAAAACCAGGTTTCTCGGCCGATAAACCTGGTTTCTCAAAAACTATGACAATCAAATTCGAAAAACCTGCTTTTTCGATTGAAAAACCAGGTTTATCAAATCGAAAAACCAAGTTTATCGATTGGATTGTCATAGTTTTTGATAAACCTGGTTTATCAACCGAAAAACCAAGTTTATCAAAAAACTTTGACAATCGAATTGATAAACCTGGTTTTCGATTTGAAAAACCTGGTTTTCGATCAAAAACCAGGTTTTTCGATTGAAAAACCAGGTTTATCGACGAAAAACCAGGTTTTTCTGTTCTATTGTGCAATATACTTGCCATAGAAGTCTGACATTCGAAGTTAGCGCGGATATGAGAATACTACAGGCGGAATAATGCATGATATAATATAGACGAATTCAATTTCACGCATTCCTATACCTCAATGGCTGCCAAAGTTGGGTCCCCGTCGGCTCAATCTCACCTAAAATGTGAAATAATGCGGCCTTGGAAGGTATTTTAAACTGCCTTCTATCACCCGTGTTACACGTAGACAAAAGAATGATGACAGTTTAATACAACACAAAATAATCTAACATCGATTTTTAAGCGGCTTTTTGGTGTTGCGGGGACCCAAAGATGGCCCACCAAATCCTGACCATGACTTGGTTCGTTGGATTCGTCAAGGTTTTCACCTGCCACAAAGATTCATTACATACATGACCTATGACCTATAAGCAGCGTAATTTACGCATAGTGACGAACATCCCAGCAAACACAAAACGTTTTTGACATCTTTCGCAAAAGGTTATAAAAGGTTGTCAGAAAACGTTTAAATGTCGGGTTATATAAAGGGTATATTAAGAGTATAAAACGTTTTCATAACCTTAAAAACATTTTTGATAATCTACTGCTCAGCAAACAAAAATGTTTCACAGAAAACGTTTAAATGTCTGGTTATATAAAGGGTATAAAAACGTTTTAATAACATTCCAAAAACATTCTTGAAAACTTGATACAAAACATTCTAAACAGAATGTTATTTTGGGAGTTGAAAAAATATTTTGCGAAAAACGTTTGCCCAAAATATTTTCAATAACGTTTTAAAAACGTTTTCATGACCATTATATAACCCGACATTTCTGTGTTTGCTGGGTTCAAACATTTTAACATAATGTTATTTAAGTATTGACACAATATTTGGCAAAAATGTTTGTAAAAATAGTTTACAATAACATTTTTTGAAAACATTTAAAAATATTGTTGTAGTGTGTTTTCATACAAAACGTTTTAAAACAAACGTTATCATGACCTTTATATAACCCGACATTTTAATGTTATTAAAACGTTTTTACCTAAACCAAAAGCCAAAATATAACTTATTTAAAAACGTTTTAAAACGTTTTTGTGTTTGCTGGGACCAGAGTACACTAAACTTTCTTTCTATAAGCCATGGCAAAATACTGGACCCAGTTATTATATCATTTTAACTATTTTAAACAACATCGAGTGTTTTAATTACTATACTAATATACAAACATATAGAAAGTTACATTTACATCAGTGTAAATCGTCTTTCATAGAAACGTTATTAAATAAACGGTAGACCACTAAAGCCTTCATATAGTCGCTCATTATTAGCACTGAAAATATTAGATAACCGACTAGAGGTAAATCAAATCTCCTGCCTGAATCTCCAACCTAGTCTTCCAACTAAACTGCTGTATATTGTCTGTTAACCATTGATCTTAAAATGATCATATACGGCAGTTTATAAGAAAGAGTGTTAATGCCCTCTGTTGTTACTAACTGAGGCCGAGTATCAACAAAAGTCATGAAGGCTGCAGAAGACGACTAAACACTCAAAGTGGGACCCCAATATAAGGACACCGGAGTTCAAGAAAGCAAGAATAACCTTAAGCGTGACGGGCTGTCGCTACTGGGTGAAAATATAATTTCATATTTCATATCTTTTTATTACTTTTACTCCATACGCATATTGCTCGAACAACATCATATCATTGGCAAGTTAATATTATGAGGACAATGAAAATGACTCCTATTTTAAGAAAATAATACGTTTAAAATTGATATTCCGCAAAAACCAACTATAAGCGATGAGTTCCTTCAAACGAGACAGATTTGACCTAGAAAAAAGTTCGATGTCATGAAATGAAATGTGCCTGCTTTCAGAGAATGGACTGTAAACACTCTCAATGTACAGAACGCATCTGTTGTTGTTATCAGAACAAACTCTGAATCAAATATTACAAATGTAATGGTTTTTAAACATATGGATAAAATCAGCCGCTTCTTTATGATATATTAGTAGATTGTGATATTACAATTCATATGTATATCAACATCATGATAAATATTTGGACTACAAAATAAAAAATAAATATTTTGAGCTTAGAATTAGCGAGTGATCAATATTGTATTTATTTTGCAAATAAACAATTTCACTGGGCCGGTAGCGAACCTTTGGTTGACCATTGAAGGTCGCGATTTATACATGAATGAACATGAAAAGAGCTCTTGGCTCATGTGTTATCGTGAACATAGGGGAACGGCGGGTAGTGATCCCACTTTTGATATTGGTATGATTTATTCTATCTTACGTTGTTTTAATATATAGCGTAGGCTTAAATGAACAGGTGTTCGGGATTACCCTACTCTCCCCTATAGTGTCCTCTTCATTTACTTACGCCATTCAGCCCGCTGCCTTGAAAATTAATTTCGCTTCGAAAAGGGGAAGAACCCGTACGAGGCCGAATTTTACCAACACAATTTCTCTTTTTTTTTCAGGAGAAATACGCATAAAAATTGCAGCGAATGTCAACTTGTAATACAATAATTATTCTCTTCGAATAGAGTTAAACTTGTGTTGGCAATAGATATTCCCTTTAAGCTAGTTGGGAAACCATATTTCGCGTTTAGTATTTTCATTGTAGCCCTGCAGGATAAACTAGTTGGATATCCACACCATGCAGTTAGTGGTTCTTTTTTTTAACGCCCCATGGCCACTCCAGCCCCAGCCATCCTCATAACTCATCCCGCTATTTAATTATATTAGTTTCGATATTCTCGTGTGTGAAATATTATTTAAGATATCTTAAACTGCATTATATGATCAGTTTAAACTGTTTAAGATCATTTGAAGACTGACTATATATACAGCACTTTAGGAAGGAGACCAGGTTACCAAAATGTGCACTCCATTATTTCCCCGAGTCGTCTGGACGCCTGCTATTTATACTGCAAAGTTGGCAGCCTGCTAAGTTCATTAGATGAAATTATTGTTTCACTGCCTGATAGAAATAGTAAAAGACGATAAATACAATTTTCACAGTGTTTACTAACAGAAATATTGACTGTAATATACACATTTCATGACAATGATTTAGAATTTCTAACCACACCACAAAACTCTTAATACATATGGTATTGACGACAATTTAGCTCATTTGAAAATTACTTAGAAGTTATTTGAAACTGTTGACATGTGAAAACATCAAATTACATTCTAGAAACATTACTTATAGCCACCAGAAATATAGCAGCATAATACGGAAGGAGAACTACAGCATACTCATGAATGACAATTACAGTGACAGCAGGTTTTACAATAAACTCTAAAAATAATGGTTACTTCTCACATGGAACAATGAATGAGAATAAAGAAAAGGGTAAGCTTAAAATAAGTTGTTTGTGTCCGGAAAAGTATGTTTCGAAACGTTTCCATAAAATGTGAGTACTTTGTACATAAGTATATTTGATAGAACTTTGGCTAAATTGAACATTGAACCATCCACATGAACCTCTTCCAGAAAGATTCCCTCAATACTAATATTTGTATACCATTTTGGTTACTGCTTGTTTGTTACTGTTTTTAGATATTTACGTATAGACCTGGCGGCACGTAACTTATAATTCAACGTAACGGACCCTAGGTTTATACTGTCCTCCACGACAAAAGCAACCAAATGACATTTTGACCAAATTGAGTCTTCACCTTAGGTTCTATAAAAATGTACACTTTTCAAAATCCTGATCTGCGTGCAAAACTACTGTGCAACTTTTTTTTTTCGTTTTTTTTTAAATAGTTTTTTAGGTTTTTTTAAAGTTTTTTTTTTGGCGGCAGTGGTAAGTGTGATCATATCTGCATAATTATATTTTGCCTTATTTGATTTGTTTTAATATGTGTTTATTAACATGGAATCCATTTTCACAGTGGCCAGCAATAACATGTTTAAAGGGAAAAATAAATGATGTAAAACGAAATAGCTTTTAAGAAAACATTACTTTTCGGTATACTATTGACTAGCTGCTATATAATCTATACATGGTAACAATATACAATACACGGTATTATAAATATAACACCTTATTTTCGATAAACACTTTATGACAAAGATTTAGAATTTCTAACTACGCCATAAAATGTACACATGTATGACAAAACTCTTAATAAATATGATATTGACAACAGTTTAGCTCCTTTGAAAATTACAAAAAAAATATTTAAAACGGTTGACACGTGAAAACATCTAATTACATTCTAGAAACATTACTTATAGCCACCAGAAATATAGCAACATAATACGGAATGAGAACTACAGCTTACTCATGAGTGACAATTACAGTGACAGCAGGTTTTACAATAAACTCTAAAAATAATGGTTACTTCTCACATGGAACAATGAATGAGAATAAGAAAAGGGTAAGCTTAAAATAAGTTGTTTGTGTCCGGAAAAGTATGTTTCGAAACGTTTCCATAAAATGTGAGTACTTTGTACGTAAGTATATTTGATAGAACTTTGGCTAAATTGAACATTGAACCATCCACATGAACCTCTTCCAGAAAGATTCCCTCAATACTAATATTTGTATACCATTTTGGTTACTGCTTGTTTGTTACTGTTTTTTGATATCTACGTGTAGACCTGGCGGCACGCAACTTATAATTCAACGTAACGGACCCTAGGTTTATACTGTCCTCCACGACAAAAGGAACCAAATGACATTTTGACGAAATTGAGTCTTCACCTTAGGTTCTATAAAAATGTACACTTTTCAAAATCCTGATCTGCGTGCAAATCTACTGTGCAACTTTTTTTTTTTATTTTAGTTTTTAGTTTTTTAGGTTTTTTTTTTAGGTTTTTTTTGGCGGCAGTGGTAAGTGTGATCATATATGCGTAATTATATTTTGCCTTATTTGATTTGTTTTAATATGTGTTTATTAACATGGTATCCATTTTCACAGTGGCCAGCAATAACATGTTTAAAGGGAAAAATAAATGATGTAAAACGAAATAGCTTTTAAGAAAACATTACTTTTCGGTATACTATTGACTAGATGCTATATAATCTATACATGGTAACAATATACAATACACGGTACTATAAATATAACACCTTATTTTCGATAAACACTTCATGACAAAGATTTAGAATTTCTAACTACACCATAAAATGTACACATGCATGACAAAACTCTTAATACATATGATATTAACGACAATTTAGCTCCTTTAAAAATTAGTTACAAGTTATTTGAAACTGTTGACATGTGAAAACATCAAATTACATTCTAGAAACATTACTTATAGCCACCAGAAATATAGCAGCATAATACGGAATGAGAACTACAGCTTACTCATGAGTGACAATTACAGTGACAGCAGGTTTTACAATAAACTCTAAAAATAATGGTTACTTCTCACATGGAACAATGAATAAGAATAAGAAAAGGGTAAGCTTAAAATAAGTTGTTTGTGTCCGGAAAAGTATGTTTCGAAACGTTTCCATAAAATGTGAGTACTTTGTACGTAAGTATATTTGATAGTACTTTGGCTAAATTGAACATTGAACCATCCACATGAACCTCTTCCAGAAAGATTCCTTCAATACTAATATTTGTATACCATTTTGGTTACTGCTTGTTTGTTACTGTTTTTAGATATTTACGTATAGACCTGGCGGCACGCAACTTATAATTCAACGTAACGGACCCTAGGTTTATACTGTCCTCCACGACAAAAGGAACCAAATGACATTTTGACCAAATTGAGTCTTCACCTTAGGTTCTATAAAAATGTACACTTTTCAAAATCCTGATCTGCGTGCAAAACTACTGTGCAAGGTTTTTTTTCGTGTTTTTTTTTTTTAATAGTTTTTTAGGGTTTTTTTTGGCGGCAGTGGTAAGTGTGATCATATCTGCATAATTATAGTTTGCCTTATTTGATTTGTTTTAATATGTGTTTATTAACATGGAATCCATTTTCACAGTGGCCAGCAATAATATGTTTAAAGGGAAAAATAAATGATGTAAAACGAAATAGCTTTTAAGAAAACATTACTTTTCGGTATACTATTGACTAGCTGCTATATAATCTATACATGGTAACAATATACACTATACACGGTATTATAAATATAACACCTTATTTTCGATAAACACTTCATGACAAAGATTTAGAATTTCTAACTACACCATAAAATGTACACATGTATGACAAAACTCTTAATACATATGATATTAACGACAATTTAGCTCCTTTAAAAATTACTTAGAAGTTATTTGAAACTGTTGACATGTGAAAACATCAAATTATATTCTAGAAACATTACTTAGCTACCAGAAATATATATAAAAGCAAGTTGTTTGTTTCGTGCGAAATATGTTAGTAACCCTTAAAATATTCTTGATGTATAGTAAAAGAAATGAATTTCTTAATTGAGCTTTGAAGTCTTCAAAAAGCGCCTGGAAAAGACGTAGACCGTTGTAAACTCCTCAACAAAAGTTTGGAATGTTTTTTTAAGTATCTGTATCTCAACTTATTTGTGACATATTCATTGGCTGATAGAAATAATAGTAGGAGACAAATATAATTTTCACAGTGTTTACTAATAGAAATATTGACTGCAAAGACTTTCGATAAAGATTTCATAACACAGATTTAGAATTTCTAACAACGCTATTAATGTACACATGCATGACAAAACTCTTAGTAAAATATGATATTGACGACAATTTAGCTTCTTTGAAAATTATTTAGAAATAATTTAAAACTGTTGACATGTGAAAACATCAAATTACATTCTAGAAACATTAGTTATAGCCACCAGAAATATAGCAGAATAATAAGGAAGGATAACTCACCATGAAATAAAATCACTGAAAAAAGCACTGACATCTGAAATGAACACTGAATATGCTGAAAAAGGGTCTCTGTAATAACCACTAAAATAATCACTGAAACACTCACTTTAGTGATTATTTTAGTTGTTATTACAGAGTCCCTTTTTTCAGCATGTTCGGTGTTCATTTCAGATGTCAGTGCTTATTTCAGTGATTTTATTTCATAGTGACTACAGTTTTTATGGGTGACAATTACAGTAACACCCGATTACAATACACTTTAAAAAATAGTGGTTTACTTCTTTCATGAAACAATGAACGAGAATACGAAAAGGGTAAGCTTAAAATAATGTTGTTTGTTTCATGTATATATGTTAATAATCCTCAGGTATTCTATATGTACAATGCTCATACATTGTTTCTATTAGGGTCTCATTGGATACGGAGTGAAAAAAACTCAGTGATTTATGGTGAGCTATACACAGTCATTAGCCTACAAGCACTCATTTACAGGAATTCGTTGACCACTCTGGCCAAACACTCTTTAATAAAACCATTTAGCATAATTCGGAGCCCAGAATCAGTCTACTTATAACCATCACAGCCAAGATTAGCTCACCGAGTCTCGTTTGGGTAGACCGGCAGTAAGTTCCTTGTCCATGGGAATTTCAAACTACAGTTTGTCCACTCTCAAGTACAAAGTGACAACGCGCGCGTATAAAGCGCGTTAACAGTGCTGCGTTAACAGTTAATAGTGCTGCGGCTCTGCATCAGGTATGCGTGCCTTCAAAGTCGGCACAATGTGTGCGTCCGCGTCGGTACTTTGTAGAGTAGACTGACTGTAGCTCAATATTTCCTCGAGAACATAATTATGACACTGGTGCTGCACTCACGCAGCAAAGTTTAGCACCTTGCCGATGGAGCTACATGAAATAACTGAACAAGTACCGTCATGCACTCACGCAGCAAAGTTTAGCACCTTGCCGATGGAGCTACATGGAATAACTGAACAAGTACCGTCATGCACTCACGCAGCAAAGTTTAGCACCTTGCCAATGGAGATACATGGAATAACTGAACAAGTACCGTCATGCACTCGCTCGCCAAAGTTTAGCACCTTGCCGATGCGCGATGGAGCTACATGGAATAACTGAACAAATACCGTCATGCACTCACGCACCAAAGTTTAGCACCTTGCCAATTGAGCTATACATGGAATAACTGAACAAGTACCGTCATGCACTCACGCACCAAAGTTTAGCACCTTGCCAATTGAGCTATACATGGAATAACTGAACAAGTACCGTCATGCACTCACGCACCAAAGTTTAGCACCTTGCCGATGGAGATACATGGAATAACTGAACAAGTACCGTCATGCACTCACGCACCAAAGTTTAGCACCTTGCCGATGGAGATACATGGAATAACTGAACAAGTACCGTCATGCACTCACGCACCAAAGTTTAGCACCTTGCCGATGGAGATACATGGAATAACTGAACAAGTACCGTCATGCACTCACCCACTAAAGTTTAGCACCTTGCCAATGGAGCTACATGGAATAACTGAACAAGTACCGTCATGCACTCACGCACCAAAGTTTAGCACCTTGCCGATGGAGATACATGGAATAACTGAACAAGTACCGTCATGCACTCGCTCGCCAAAGTTTAGCACCTTGTCGATGGAGCTAACTAGACCAATGGAGCTAATCATCCAACACAGACCAGTATTTTCCACTACTTCCCTCAATGCTCAATTAGTAGCTAACATTCTATAATACAAGGGGCGAATAAGGGGGTAACCAAGGTGGTATAGCATTCAACTTCATGCACATTTGATCCAGAACAATTCTCGAAACACTACATCTTCTAGAAACACGACCAGTGCTGCATGATCAAGTCATCACCCATGACTCAGAAAGCAGACAAGTACGTTTCAAAACGTCGAGTTTCCATAAAATGTGAGTACTTTGTACATGGATGTGTTTGATAGAACTTTGGCTAAATTGAACATTGAGCCATCCACATGATTGAATCTCTTCCAGAAGGATTACCTCAATACCAATATTATTTTCTATACCATTTTTTGGTTACTGCTTGTTTGTTACTGCTTTTAGGTATTTACGTGTAGACCCACCCCGGTGGTGGCACGCAACGTATCATTCAACGTAACGGACCCTAGGTTTATGCTGTCCTCTACGACAAAAGGAAACAGGTGACATTTTGACGAAATTGAGTCTGCACCTTAGCTTGTATAATGTACAATAATGTACACTTTTCAAAATCCCGGTGTGCGTGCAAAACTACTGTACTATCCATTTTCAAAGGGGCCAGTAATAACATGTTTAAAGGGAAAAATAAATGATAGAAAACGAAATAGCTTTTAAGGAAAAGTAACTTTTCGGTATACTATTGACTAGCTCCTAAATAATCCATACAAGGTAACAATATACAATACATAATATTATATAACACCTAAGTAGATCCTTGCCATTTGATTGGTCGATTGTCATTCAATATTAAAATAAACTATTGTACGGTCTACGTCACACCCTGTATTTTGGTAATTATGTGCCGTGCATTTTTGCAGAGATGGTAACAAGTCATGTTGTGTAAGTCAAGTCCAAGTCCAAGTCACAAGTCCTTTTGTCCAAGTCTTAAGTAAGTCAAGTCATTTTGAAAAGTTGCAAGTCAAGTCAAGTCATCAAATCGCAAGCCAAGTCACAAGTCAATAGTCACAAGTCAATAGTCACAAGTCAAGTCACAAATCAAGTCACAAGTCACTTATTTATTTAACAATTGGTATGGTGTGATTTGTTGATTAAAGATGGCGGGTATTCAAGATGGCGAAAATTAAATCATTGAGGTTCGGAGTACAGTGCTTATGAAGTCCGATACACTATCTTTTAACAACCATACACACAAACGGGTGCGAGTTGCTTACAACGATTTACCTTGAGACAGAAGTGCAGAAACTTTCCGATATAAAAGTGATGGTAAAATAATTATAAATGGAGATTTGATCCATGCATTGAGTAGATTGAGAATGATTAAATGATGCATTATTGAAGTGGTTCCAAGTTCGGAGATAATAGGTCGTACAGTGCATATTCAAAAGGAGTCTTGTAGAAAAGTCAGGGCTTGTGTGGCTGGCTAACAGTTAAAGATGGGATATATTCAGATCTATAGTAAATAATTAAATGAATTATCACGAGAAAGCGTTGCAGATAAATCGTAAATTAACAGAGCGATGTTAAGAGATTGGCAGCGCACACGGCTGTCTGATATAGACTTGGCTTCATTATTAACTAAATGCAAACTATAGATGCCGCTATTTATCCTAAATCATATTATATTAATTTGCAAGTTTAGGTGATCAATACTGCCTTTAAAACAGATGGAATAGGTGAAACAAGCAGCAAAGAAATTTTATAAACATATTTCATTAAAAAATAAAAGAAATTATTTGTATTAAAAGCTTGAAAGAGTAATTTTCAGTAACTAAATAGCGCCACCAAATTTGTCATAAATAGATACTTCTTATATCCGAAAAGCTTTAAACAATGCTGTAAAAGTGAATAATTTTGTAAAAGAGGGGAAATTTAAAGTGAAAAATGACTCAAAAGCATCTGTATACATTAACATGATATCGCTTTTAGCTGTTTAAGACTAAAATTGGGTTGCACATGATGTGTTGTTTGAAAAACCAGTAAATGATCACATCAAACACCCGTGCGCAGGCACTGGAAAGCATACGATTTGTGTATACTATGTAAACATGTAAAAAGAAGATTGACAGATTTTAAGATCACCGTTGAGTGTCATCATCAAACAAGCTTGGTTCGGATGTTGCCATCTTGGATTTTTATAAATATAAAATCGACATGGCGAAGTTTTTGAAGGCTTCAACAAAACGCGTTGAGAGAGGTATAGAATTGATCAAATATTTAGAGCAAAATGAGCCGTGAGCGGGAAATGTGCGACCTTTTATACGGATTACTAAGGATCCTGTGAAATTCGCAAATCCAGATTCAGGTTATGCAAGACACGGGGCCCGCCAGCGGATAATTCATGATATAATTGTGCTATATAGGCCTACAACCATAAATTTCATTATTCAGGATAGTAACCTTAGACTTGTATTGGTAACAAGTCATTTTCGTCATGTCCAAGTCCAAGTGATTTTGTCCAAGTCACGAGTAAGTCAAGTCATTTTGCAAAAGTTGCAAGTCATGTCACAAGTCGCAAAAATAGAGACTCGAGTCGGACTCGAGTCCAAGTCACATGACTAGAGTCTACAATTCGCATTTTCGTTATACCAGTGCATTTTTGTTATATTCCGTACGTTCCATTGCATGGCTAGATTGCTTGTTTCTCAGTCTTGATTCCTAATAGAGTCCGATCAGTCAACTATAAATAGTCGGATATCTACCAGGTTTTAATGTTCATCCCCCAGGACTCTACCAAACCAACTTTTTTAGCTTACTTTTATGTTCCTATAACACATTCAAGATGTTAACAAAAAATATTTCCCGGCACTCCGGCCATATTCAAGGTTAAAGGTCAACACAGTTATTAAAATTATTCCTCTCATTGCAAGGATTCAGAAAAAGTATAGTTTGACCTACCTGCGACTTACCGTTCTTGAGTTATAAGCAAAAAGGTCAAATTTTGAGCGGTGGTCAGTTTTTTTTTTGGCCACATAGGGCCAAAAATTAAAAATGCTTCACAAAAACTATTCATTGAAAACACGCCCACTCGGCTATTTCAAAAAGCTGTTGTAGTTGTATACTGTATATATTATAGGATTTATTGATCGCAGGCAGAACATTTACAAAACACCTTGTAAAAGCTGTCACGATATTCTCAATTTTTTGCGATGTATATTATAGGATTTATTTATCACGGGCAGAACATTTACAAAACACCTTGTAAAAGCTGTTACGATATTCTCGATTTGTTACGTTGTATATTATAGGATTAATACCAGCGTTGATACATAAAGTGATCAGTGCTACAACAGCAATGAGTGTGTGAGTCTGCTGCGGAATACTGTCCAAAATACCCTCTTGAATCATGTATGTAATTGTCTGTCCACATTTATTCTGTAAAAGGGAAGAAAAAAATGTTTAAAAAAGAGCAAATTAAAGTTATTAGTATGTACACTTTATCTAATTCTCTAAATAATTATTTCTATCTCTGACTACTTCTCCTACTTATCCGTTCAGGTGTTCCTTGTAATCGTTAGAATCCCCAAGCATGCTGTTGACAGGGTCTTCTCCATCGCTACCATGCCTTCTTTCAAGAGTCTCTTAACTCCTAAAAACCCACCTCTTTCCTAATTCTAGTCTATATGGATTCCTTCTTAGCGTATTGCATCCTTTTGCAATCATGGCGCTTTATAAATGCTTTGTTCATTTATTATTATTATTATTATTATTATTATTATTATTATTATTATTATTATTATTATTATTATTATTATTATTATTATTATTATTGTTATTATTATTATTATTATTATTATTATTATTATTATTATTATTATTATTATTATTATTATTATTATTATTTATATTAGTTGCGTTGTAACAATTTCGTCTATTTTTAATGGGTTGTGGGGGAGCGTTTGATGGAGTAAAGGGTCAGCTGGTAAAAACATTCCACTGAAAGCAAAACAACATATTTTACCATCACTTACTGGCAGATGGAGCAGAAAGAAAGCGGTTCCGTTGATGACAAGCATTTTAGCGACCTGGTTTCGAACACGCCTTTGCGTAGAATCCGCCGGATCCGCAGACAGCCCACGGCGTCTACTTAACTTGTATATTATGCGCCCATAAAAGTATACGTTAGCTTTGGAAGAAATGGAGAATAATATTACTAACAGAGTATAGAGAGAAAACTAGAGGGCCTTATATTTGTACATAAATACGGCTATACCCGCATGTATTCGGTGTACAAGTCCAAGTCACAAGATTTAATTTAATGTAGGTTGCACTCACGTATTAAACTAACAAGCTGGGCAATTTGATAGATTGAAATTCACAATTTGCAATTTGATTAGGGGAATGATATTCCAGCGGGAGTATGTAAATTAAATGGAACAGTCATTTCAAAGGGAGTATGTAAATTAAATGGAACAGCTATTTTTGGGCCATGTCAGAGGGAATATGTAAATTAAATGGAAATAGTATTAACGCTTCACACTGGTATTTCCTATTATTATCATCTATATTACAATACGCTATTCTCTGTAGATCTGTCTGTTTAGTCCTACGTGAATGGGATGGGGGTGTTGCTGGGTGGGTGTTAGTAATAATATAATTCTCAATTGCAATCAGTGTACAAACTCTGAACACTGAAGCTGCTTTATTTAATAAGAAATGGCCGGCCCTTTGTTTTAACATTTGGGGCCCTGGGGCCCATAATGTTTGACTTATGAGGCCCATGTACACATGTTGAAATATACTTCTCAAGTGCTCTCAGTAGACTCAAGCTGGGCACTGTAGCTGCTTTATTTACTGAGTAACAGCCGGCCTTATGTTTTAGCGTTTGGGGCCCTTGAGCCCCATATTATGTGACATATGGGGCTCATGTGTAAATATAACAATATAATTCTCAGGTGCAATCTGTGTTCAAACTCTGAGCCCTGAAGCTGCTTTATTTGATGAGAAACAGTCGGCCCTTTGTTTTAACATTTGGGGGCCTGGGGCCCATAATATTGGACTTTTGGGGCTCATGCACCTATGTTGAATTATAATTATCAAGTGCTATCAGTAGACTCAACCGAGCTACAATAGCTACTTTATTTGATGAAAAATGGTCGGCCCTTATTTTTAGCGTTTGGGCCCTGGGCCCATTATAATGTGTCACATGAGGTTCATATACATACATACAACAATATAATGTTAAAGACCTATCAGTGTACCAAATCTGAACCCTGTAGCTACTTTATTTGCTCAGAAACAGCCGGCCCTTTGTTTTAACATTTGGGCCTCTGGGCCCCTAACCTTGAACTGGTTGATCTGGGGCCAAAATGGGCAAAAGGCACATCTACAACTTAGGGCTCATACACGTGTCACATATGAGCCCTAGTGCCCGTATAATTTTAGAGCTAGCCTTATCAATCTGTTGGCCCTTATTTTAACATTTGGGGCCCTGGGGCCCATAATATATGACATATGGGGCTCATGTATACTTGTAAATATTGAGTACCCCAGGGGCTATCAGTCCACCAACTTAGGGCCCTGAAGCAGCTTTATTTGTGTTTTTACATTTTGGCCCCTTAATGACCTTTGATCCCAATTATGTGAAGAACTTTTAGACACTGGCTATAGGTGATGCATGTGTGCAAGTGATATCACGGTGCAATGTAATATGTGGAAAATCAAAAATGTTGGTTTCTGAAAAGGAAGTGGATGACCATTGACCGGAAGTTGATCATGTGACATGTGTAGCAAGTGCCAGTGATGAGTGTGTCTAAGTTTGGTTGAAATCGATGAAAGTATGTCGGAGCTAGAGCAATTTTTAAATTTGGAGGGGGAGTCTGCAAAATGTTGACAGAAGAAAGAACGCGGTAAGAACTAGTGGCAAATGGTGGTCATTGGTTTTACTAACTAGAGGCCCTGGCTGGACCACAATATGGTTGATTTAGTTAACTGACCCCTCTGTCGTGAATGGCAGCTTGACAAACTGAGAAAAGGGCACAGGACACAATAGCCCTATTCCTACCACCAACCTTCTTCCCTTAATGGCTTGCCTCAATTTTGCTATCAAAATTGTATGATATATACCTTTCATTTGGCAAATGAACTGTTATCAAGACTCTCCCTGAATCTCAGAAAACAGCGATGAAGACGTTCCACTATGGTGACCGTGTGATGATCTTCTTATGGGCAGGATATCCAGGCGCTTCCACTGAATGGACTCATAATTCCAGTGAATATTGTATATCTTATCACCTTTAGCCAACTATAGCCTACATTAAACTTGTCTCCGTCCTCCCTCTAAGTGTATAGAAGGTGTGGATCTGATTATGTCAACTAGTATCAATTTTGTGCATGAAGATTCTGGGAACCCCACGAAGAAGACGCCCTGGAATACCCAAATGTTACTGGATTTATGTTGAAAACACTTTCATCAGAAATGTCATATTTTGTGGCTATCTGATCTTTCTTATTTGGTTCTTTAATTATTATCAATGCCACTGTACTAGCCCGTATATCATTATTGGTTACGTTAGTAAGTCTTTTGGACCTTAGATGATCTCCAAGGACGCTCATTCAATCCTTGGACCATTTCGTTGCTTTTTAATATCAAGGACCTCATCACCCTTAATGACCTTTGACCCCAAATGACATTTTTTTTGGTTTTTGAGCGGAAGTGACCCCTTAATGACCTTTGATCCCAATTCTGTGTATAACTTTTAGACACTGGCCATAGATGATGCATGTGTGCAAGTGACGTCACGGTGCTATGTAATATGTGGAAGGAGAAGTATTTTTAGTGAAAATCACGTTTTGGCCATTGACCGGAAGTGGGTGACCTTTGACCGGAAATGATCATGTGACATTTGTGGTACCACCCAATGGTCCTAGTGACCATGTATGATCAACATGGCTGAAAGCTATGAATGGCCAAGTGGACCAAAAAACGTGTTAGATTATAAATGTACCTTACACGTGTAAGATGGTATCTTACACGTTTTATACGTCTTATAATCTAGCGGGATGCTTAAATTGACGAATCTTGTATAAAGCACCCATATCTTACGCGTATTCATCTTCGACCAATAAAATCTCGCCATAGCATTTCTTATACGCGTAAGAATTGCCTATTAGGGAGGGATGGTATTCCGATTTGACTGGTACGACGAGTGTCAAATAATCTCAACCTCGATATCGATCTGCACCGCGGTAGTTTTCGCAAACGTGATTCACCTCTTGAAATTTAAATGATATGAGTATTAATTGACTCCAGATAATTGAAAAAAGTAGCCAAAAAGTGAGATAAATCGGGATGGGGACATGACTAACCAACAGTCGGAACAATTACTTACATATAGGCCTATAGATTCGTCATAAAATACAGGACATTGTAGCACTCATGCAAATTAACATTAAGAAAATGCCTCGTTTACGATTTTGGTGACGAGCTCTCATTATGCTCGGCGCGCCGCCAACAATATCACGTATCATTCACCACTAAAATCCAAATCGTACACGTATAAAAAATCACAAAACGTCTTTACATATTATTGGTTGAAGTTTGTTACGCATGAGATGATTGGTTGTTTGTCATTTTATACTCTGTGATTCTTCAATTTAAAAATCCCGCTTCATTCTTACACGTACAAGATGCAATCTTACGCGTATAAGATGCAACCTTACACGTGTAAGATGCAATCTTACACGTGTAACCTACACGTGTAACCTTACACGTTTATCTTACGTGTTTTTTGGACCACTTGGCCATTCATACAAGGTGTCCAAGGATGATTTATACCGTGTTTGAAAAAATTATTTAAAATATTTAGTCAACAGTGTATACAAATAGCTTGATTCGTTTTGGCGTGACATTGATAATTATTACTGAAAATAGATGAAAACGGTGTGTGTAATTTACAGCGCAAAGGCATTATAACACATGGATCCTTTATCACCATCGCCCTGCCGTACTGTGCAATATATTGGAGAAATCCTACATTCTTTTATAGGAAATACATCGAATTTGGCAAAGATGTAGAGCTTACAACGCTGAATAATTCTTGATATGGGATTACCCGTGAAACATTTCAATATGACTTCAGATATTTAGATTGAAAACATAGTTTTTTGCGATTTTGACCACAATTTTTACCCAAATATGTCATAATTACACAGGATATAACTTCCTCAAGGATCCTCCGCAGCAAATTTTAATCTTCTCCGTTACGTAGCTGTGGGTTTGCTAATATACTGTTGACATAAATACATGCTGTGACACGAATGACGAACCTACTTTTATGACAAATCTATCTCTGCCGGCATTTCAAATGTTGAAACTCACACACCGCAATAATTGTCTTCAAAACCGCTACCAAATAAAAAATAGTACAAGGTCACTCAAGCGTAACAAATCCTTTATTCCATACAAGCATTGCTTCGTAACATCATAAATAATCGATAGATATCGACTATTTAGTAGAAGTAAGAACAGGACACAACAAATATACCTGCAGAACATTTTCCAAATAGTTTTCAAAATAGGTTGTTTTGTCAAAACTTGGAATTCACCGTTTTTACGCAATATCCTGTAACTTCTATTAGAAATGTTCAATTTCTAAAATCTAAAATTTCTAAGAAAGCTAAATATAATAGATCTTATAAATTAAAACAATATTACCAATAGTAATGTTATTCATACCTAAAAAATTCAACTTTCCCGGTATAAATCATTCTGGGACACCCTGTAGTAAGCATGTGGCTACGATGGCTGATTATGATGTTGACAGAAGAAACTGGCTAAGGCAAGAAAGAACAGAAGAAAGAAGTAAGAACGCGATAAAAAGAAAGCCTTAGCCGTGAAACTGGCTAAGGCAACAAGCTCACTAAACTCACTGTACAACCGCTGTTTGGTATAGTCTGATTACCTTTCTCGAGTCAGTAATTGATGAAGGCGAGGGCGAGTTAGCGCAGCGGTAATTCCCTCGCTTTGCACCACTGAGGTCCCGGGTTCAAGCCCCGGCGCGGCCCAAGGACTCATGTGCACTTGGTTTATCCCAATTACATGCTCGCTCTCGCAGGTTTTCTCCGGGATCTCCGGTTTCCTCCTGTATCGCAAAAATCGGTGATTAGTTGTTCGGCATTGTGATGATTGTTATGATTCACCATTGCAGCGAAATTACAGCGCTTTGAGTCCTCTAAGATCTGGAGAAAGGCGCTTTATAAATCCAAATTTTTTTTTTTTAATTTAATTTAGTTGGGTTAATGAGGGTAATTATAATAGTTATCAAGTTTATTCATGTTACCTAATATTTTTGCATTATTTATAATGATGCTAAATTTGCTGTCACCTTCGGAGCCATATTTTACCCTTTTAATGATGAGTACTCCATTATAGTTTCCTCTTGTGAAAGTGGTTTGGGAATGGTTCCTTGATCTGTGTTTCTTCTCTTTGCTTACTTACAAGCAAACAAAATCAGTTCATACTTAAAGGCCCATTCAGTGATTTGCTCATCCGGACGATCGTAAAATTCATCAAAATTCAGATTTTGGTATCTTTGTCATTGTCATAGATGTTCTAACATAGCCTGCTAGTGATTCAGTCGAAAGCCATGTAGTTAAGACAAAATAAGACATTTTACATGAATCTGTAATTTAGATACTGACAGTATCTAAATTAGCTACGTGTATTTGAATGATACAAAAATACCAAATGACAATTTGAATTACTTGTCCTTCACTTTTAAGCAATTTAAGCCAACTTACTTATTTAGCTATTTAATTATTTTAGATATTTGCATTAAAACATTAGTTTTAATATTGGTGTTTACGTGTTTCGTGACTTTTCGAGCCATTTGTTCGCGTACTTCATCTCATTTATAATTGTTTTCTTTAGTAACTGGGCAGTATACAAGTATATAAGTCTTTACCACATGTAAATATGCAAATTGGGCTTAAATAAACAGTGCCCTCATATCTAATTTAGTTAATAAGGAGCCAAATATCTGTAGGACCAAATAGCGCTGTGGAGTGATAAATATTGTTCTCGATGGACTGCAAACAAAAATGACTTGATCATTTGTTATGAAACCTGTTTAGTATAGGTGGATGCGAAATGGATGGAAATGTGGTGTTAACTTGCAAATGTATTAGGGTTAATATTTTGATAAGATAAAAAGGATATATTTGTACTTTAAATGTGTGGAATAAAACTCGTCACGCTGTTACTTTGAATTAAAAAAATCAGTCATAAGCGTAGATCCCGGGGGGATGGGGGATAAATCCCCCCCCCAATATTTTGCCAGGGTGAATGTCCATAGAATCATCCCCCAATGTTGACGCCTGTATGTGGGTTTCTGGCCAAATTATTCTCATATGTCACCATTTTAGCCCCAAAAGGGCAACATTTTCCGGGCGAATTTATTCCGTCATCAATTTAGCCTCAATATGGCAAAAATTTTTGCGCGATTCGCGCGCATTTGTACCATTTACTTATTATGTGGCTAAAAGGTGCTTGATTCACAATACTTCAAGAAATGTTTTCCACCACCACCCCCCCCCATGTCAAAAAGAAATCTACGACACTGAAAAATCGACATTAAATTTAAAATGAAATAACATACCTACAAAGCAAAAAGAAAAAGGAATCACATCAATCCAGAAATCTGTACGTCTAGTGATTTTTTGCAATGATGATTGAATGAAGCAAACTCCAACAAAGCGGGGAAGATTAAGGTGTTTCCATTTCCCTGAATGCGTTAAACAGCGCATTTCGAAATTTGACTCCCTTAGCGCATATTGCACTGATAGAAGAAGAGAGATAGTGTAGCAAGCAATAACGAGTTTTAGTGTTCTTGATCTGCTGTTTATACGCCGGTGTCTTAGAGGGTGGCAAACAGCAAGGAATCGGTCTAGCGCCACTGTCGTTACCAGCAAAAACGAAGCAAAATACGTAAATTGTTCAGCAACTGCTTTAAAAATACATCCAGGTCTTCCAAATATGTACAAATCATTAGTGATGGGAGAGCTGATTGCTGCAATCATGGAGCATGATGAAGTCAGTACTACGTATCCGATGTCTACAATAGACAGACCAAGAAGATATATGTTTGTTAAAGAACGCATTGTTGGGACCTTCACGAAAACTATGATGAACATAACATTTAATAGGGCGGCGAAGGCGCCACAAATGGGCTGAATGAATTTGGACAAGAAGAGGTCCTCATGGCTTCGTAAAAGATGTGTGATGAGATAGTCTGTAAAAAAGATTGTGTTGTTCTCGTTGCATTTCATTGCGTAAGGCAATTGCTTAACACCACTTCCAGAACCAAGGTAACGACACACAAATAAAACACCTGTGAGAGAAAGAAAGAGTAAAAACGATCAGACTACACAAATAAACTTGTAAAGAAAGCGACAACGAGAAATCGGGCGCGTAACCAGTCTCTGCGTGCCGAGGGGGCAAAACCCGCTAGATGTAACATATATTATCATATTTTTCGTCAAAATTCTACCTTGTGTTTACCGTGTCCCTTTTAAGCTTCGGTTCATAGCCTGTATCACTTTGAGATCATCAGAAGTGCGCAAATCCTTAGAATAACATGATGCAGTCATGTCTACAGTAGAATTCAATTCGACCTTTGCAGGACTCAAACCCCATTAAAAGCTATTAAACCAAGATAACACTCATTGAAAACAGCTCAACTGATTAAATCATATCTTCTCTGGTTAAATACACACATCATCATATGTTTCTGCTTTTACACGTACAATGGAGCAATGCGCTGGGATTATCCTTTCAGTTGGGTGAACGATTATAAAGCGAGCGCTAGAGAACAATTGTGTGTGGGCTTTGTTTACGAAATGAGACAAATACGTGCTTATTGCTAACCAGCGTTCTTGAAAATGAGGAACATGGTGGTTTGCAGACTTAACACGGTTTGGAAGTAATTTCTTCATATTTTTGGTGTTATCTGTCGTTTATTAAGGGTATAAGCTACATTTTAACTATTCTAAATAGGTTCTAGAAAATATATACGGTGTGCAAAAAGTTCGTTCCGCCCTTATGTCCGGTTTGCTCCAAGCATATTATCACTATAGTTAGAGCACCATCGGCTTATTGCCCTCAGGATTACTTGCTATGAATGTTCTTAAGGCATACACACTGTAAAAATTGTCCAGCCATTTTAATTTTCTTCTAGTGCGGACAGACGTGTGTCTTGAGGAATTTAAAGAACCCCAAACCTCGGAGAATTTAAAGATGGCGTCAAAAAAAACCACGACAATGGCTTGTTCAAGGAGAGAGAAATTGCAAGAAAATGGAAGAAAAAGGTCTTAACCCAATAGAGAAATGTTGTGGTCTAGTCTAAAAGAAAGGTTTTTTGAAACTCCTTATTGCAAAATCATAACACCACTTACAGGTAGAGTCCTGAGTGTATGGCAAATCCTAGATAAGAATAAGGAACTTCTTGTGCCATTAGTTGACATTATTTCTGTGGCAAGCGTGGTTTGGAGGTATCATGGTGATTGACCACCAAGGATCCTATGACTTCAAATAAATTTGTTTAACATCTCTACTCATGTAACAACATAACAAATAACAAGTAGCCTTGAAATGCATTGTGTGAGTGTCATTTTAAACATGTTATAAATGCTTTTGGGTAGGGGCGGAACGAACTTATTGCACACGGTATAGTTTTGTAACATGTCCCTAATTTTTAGCTAATTTAGATGTTTGGAGAGGGTCGCACTTTTGTGTTTTAGGAGGATATGTAAACGACAGATAACACCAAAAATATGAAGAAATTATTTCCAAACCGTGTTAAGTCAACAATCATTATGCTGCTCATTTTGAAGAATGCTGGTTAACAAAAAGCAGGTCTTTGTCTCATTTCGTGAACAAAAGTACACATACCATTGTTTCCTTTCGTTTCCTTTACAATCGGTTACCCAACTGAAGCTATAATACCAGCTTTATTGTGATGTCGCACATTGAAAACAGACACTTGTGCACAACCAGAGAAGATCTGATTTAATCAGTTGAGCTGCTTCAATGAGTGTTATCTTGGTTTAATAGCTTTTAATGGGGTTCCTTAATGGGGTTAAGTCCTGCAAAGGTCGAAATGAATTCTACTGTAGACATGACTGCATCATGTCCTTCCTAAAACACCAAAGTACGAATATTTCCAAAAATCTAAATTAGCTAAAAATTTAGGACATGTTACAAAACTATATTGTCTAGAATTTTAGAAGAGTACTTTTAATATTGGCCGGTTATTTTTCACACAGCGACGTTAACTAGGCAATGTACTATTACCTATAACATTAACTAAAACACCAAAGTACGAATATTTCCAAACATCTAAATTAACTAAAAATTTAGGACATGTTAAAAACTATATTTTCTAGAACTTTAGAAGAGTACTTTTAATATTGGCCGGTTATTTTTCATTTTCACACAGCGACGTTAACTATATAATCATATCCCCATACTTTTAACGTAGGGCTATTTGTAGAGGTCACGCGTCAATGGGAAAGAGCACTGTGTATTGTGTATAGGAAAACGGACAGTAACTGCAGTATGAGTGACGATAGCCAATGGGGAAAGATTTTAGATTTAAAATGCATGATTATTGGACTGGGTTCGGGGGTTATGTTTATGATTATGGTTAAGGTATAGCGACTACTATAGGCCTACTAAAAGTGGTCTGAGGCATGAACAAAAATAAAGGTTATATAGGCCTATATATACGAAAGAAAAGTTGTATTTTCTACTTCAACAATAGTCCATAACTTTTAATATATTGAAATGTAAGGTGCTGCTGGCATTTGCTAAAGTTGCTAAAAATGTAATTTTTATATAATATGAACCCATTTGAATCAAAAACGCATGCACGCCCAAACTTACTACAGCTAATGGGTGAAGCTAATTTCAAAGTGGCCGCCATTTTTGGCCTATTTTTGGGAGTTTGTAGCTAAAATCCATTGAATAACAGCCCAGAATTGCACTACATTGACAAGGAACTGACAAGGAACACATTTCTCTCAGCTTGGAATAATTATTTGCCTATTTGAAATTCAAGATGGCTACCAATATAGTGTCCAAAATGGCCGCCAGAAGTATAACATTTCAATTAAAACGTCATATCATCATATATCAATATGTAAATATTAAATCATGCACCTGAAATGTCTCGATTTATGTACTTGATCACCAGGAACACATTTTCGTTACTTTTGAAATAATTGCATGTTTTATAATAATATTTAAGATGTCCGACAATATTGTGTCCGGAATGGCCGCCAGAATGAGCATCTTCATTAAATGCATATACGGTAATAGCCTGAAACGATGACTAGCTATATGAATTCGGTTTCGAACATTTCTGGTATTTTTGAAATACGTGCTTTAGGTCAAATATGGCCACCCACAGTGTGTCCAAAATGGCCACCATGAAGAGCGTTATAATTGAAATGTATTATATATCAACATAATTATAAAGTGTACCTTAAAAGGCATTAACATGATATGGTTTGATGTAATTTTTGGTCACAAGGAATACATTTAAAGTTCTCGTAGTTTAATCCCATATTTTAAATTCCTGCAGAAAAAGCTTTAATATAAAAATTTAATAAAAAGCAAAATATCATATCAACCAAGCTATTTACTCTAAGCTTAAACATATACTATCGCGTGCAAATGCTTTATAGCATGAATGAATCACATTTGAATATATGAATACAAAACCCACCCAAGTCCATACTTTGGCCAAATTGAGTTATGCATGGGAAATTGTTGCTATACATAGGCCTGTCATATGTATGAAAGAACAACTCAAATTTATTCTCTGTGTCTATTGAGCATGTGGAAAATAGCATGTATGAAAGAATCACCCAATTCCATGATTTGAGTCTTGTAACACATTGATTGAAATCCAGTATGTATAAAAGTTCACTTGTAACACATTCATTGCTAAAGGGTGACTTTTGCAAAAAAAATGGGTTTAATAAAAGAAAGTGTGTGGTTTATATTACATGGCAGAATGCTTATCAACATTATACATACCTGTGTGCTTTATTTTGTATTATCTTACTAGTGGTAATCTCATTCTAACATTGTTGTCTTTGTATATGATTCAAAAAACCACCCTAGTCCAAAATTTAAAATGAATCCCACGAAGTCCCTGAAATGCTAATCGTCATACCTAATACAGGTTAATCCACTCATTTGCACGTAAAACTTACCATATTGACCAGGTAAATATAACTGAAGGAATTAAAATGATACACAGGTTTTTCTCTCAAAATCACTTCCCATGGACTTGGGTGGGTTTTGTATTCATGTATTCATTTGCTCCTTTGGCTATGGGATAGAAGGCATGTCACCTTCTTGTGATATTCCCTTTTATCCTTTTCAACCATATTCCAGATGATTGTAATTTACAAATTAGCTTTAATAATTGAAGGGGTGGGTGTAACATAGTCCTAAACCCTCACCCCTTTTTTCGGTGCACTTGTTACTGGTTTCGAATCAATTGCAGTTAAAACATAATAGATTCGACAACTACTAAATCCATTTTCATAAAAAGTAATTATTATATTGTACTTATTAAAATAATGTGTAATTTTTGCACCAATATGAACTTATTGCATGATTGCAGCTGTTTTGTGTTCTCTGTTTTTCTTCAAAAAAAGAAATGTGGGTTAGCACTATATTGCCACCGACTTTAAACCTGGGGTCCTAGATTATCTATGAACAGCAATTTTGATCTGAAATCATTGAGAACGTGTTTCTTACATCAACACCGACTAGATTCGATATTTTAGAAATATCCATCTTATAAGTAGTTCTAGAAACTAGTGTGGAATTCTTGGGGCAAAAAGTCCTAACCCACAAATTTACAAGTGACCGGTTTGTGTGTAAAAATTTTACGAATGATTTCAACAAAACAGTTAGTCTGTTGAAGAACTCCTATACTTTATGATTGTATACTTTACTTATGGAAATTCTTGTGTACTAGTCAAAAAACAACTTATCGCGAAACCCCACTACATTCACAAGGCGTGTACTCAGTCGTGAAAAATGCTATTGTTTCAAATGAAGTGTCATTGTAAAGGGGAGTATTGTAGCTATCCATTGATATGCAACACGATATGAATATGTCACAAATAGTTTGAGATACAGATGCTTGAACTTTCCAAACTTTGGTTGAGGAGTTTAGTTTTATTACTGTTGGAGGCTGATGGCTATTGGGGTGTCACAATCATGACGATGCCACGGTTCATAACAAGTGTCTATCTACTAAACGATCAATGAGTTGAAAACAAAACGGCATACACTAACAAAGTAATTGGGCTATTCCAGTTGAAATCCACACTACCCCTGTGGAAGATTTTGGAAATATCTTCCACAGGGGGAGTATGTTTTTCAAATGTAATTGGTCAGAGTTAATCTTTCTGAAATCCATACTCCCCCTGTATTATGGCTTTACCTATATCTTCATAAACTGGAGTAAGTATTTCAGATGGAAGTTATCCAATTGCCTATTCTATTAAAATGGAAGACTTCAGCTAAATCTTCCACAGGGGTAGTGTGGATTTTAAATGGAATAACCCATTGTTGTCCTGCTGTGACATACAGTGAAACGACGCAGAAGTGAGTTCAATATCATTTCGCCCTTACTGCAAAAATACTCCAACCCAACATTCTTCAGCAGCGAGGATCACGAATGGTCAAACAATCTAAAGGACTCCGAACATAATGGCTAGAAATGTTTAGAAAATTCTGATCAATATGTGTAAAACATTCCTGACCACAATATGCCAACCCTTTTTCAGCCCCCCCCCCCATGGGGCCATTTCAAAATTTGCCCCACCGTACCCATTTGATGCAATGAAAGAAATATGGCGCAAATACTTTTTTAATTCAGATTGGTTCGTATCACATAATGATCACTTTTAGCAACTTTAGAAAATGCCAGCAGAAATACACCACGGTGATACTAGACAATAGTAATAGAGAACCAAAGCAATAAAATTTGACGGAATTAAAATATTTTCTAATCATATTTTCTTAGAAATTTTTATAATAAGAACAACGAATCCTTTTCAAAAATATCTAATCACATGTTTTTCGTGATACTAAATTTTATTAGACAATAGTAATATGAAATTAGAAATCAACCAAATGTAATGAAAAAATGGCGAAAGAAAGATTTTCTCATCATATCGTGGAAAATACACAAAGAGTATTTGAAAGTGGCAATTCATTTAATCTTTTATGGTGGTACTTTTGTTTGGAAACGTTTAGTGATTATTTTGCAGGGACAGGCGAAAAAAAGAGAACGAAAAGAAGGAAAAGGGAAGGGGCAGACGGGAAAAGAGGGGAAAGGAGAGGAGAGAAAATGAAGAGAGAAAGAGGAAAGAAAAGACTAAGAAAGATTCAAGAGGGAAGGAAAGGCAGGAGAAAGGAAACAAAAAATAAAGAAGAGGAAAAAAGAGGGTGAACTGAATAAAAATAAAAGGGAAAGCTAGAGAGAGGATGGAAGGTATAGAGGATGTAGATATTCATATTTATTGTGGGGAAGCAATTTCGCAAGCAATGGCGGTTGAAGGAGTTTAAGAAATGGGAAGAAATTGAAGAAGAATCAAATGAGGAAGCAATTTTATTGGGGAGTAATATGGCAGGTGGGTGGAATGAGAGAACGGGGAAGAAATTGAAGAATATGGAGAAGAATGATAGAGTAGAAAGGGAAATTTAAAGCAGGGGAGAGGGAGAAGGAAATTACGGCGTGTATGTAATGAAATAAATAGTTTGTAATAAAATTCTGTCAAGTTAACGACATTAGGAAAGTAAAAGAGCAAGGCACACCAACTTGACGTGGGGAAACAAGTAAAATACAGACTAGACAGTACGCAGAAGGGGTACAAAAACCAACAAATGTAGGCATAGAAATAGGGTAAGTTCGATAGCCAAACATTACCAATTCCAAGGCTCACATAAGTGTAACCTGCAAAAACAACAACTATGCCTACACTTGTTGTTTTTGTCCCCCTATGCGTATACGGTCTAGTCTTGCTAAATCAGGAATATCAGTATTGTCTTTATTGTATTGTTTTTACATTGTCAATGCATTTTTGTTTCACTTTCAAATATTTCTAAAATCAAAATTAATCAGGCCTTTTGTTTTTTTACATGGTAAAACGTACACTTAAACATTACAAATGTTTGCAAGGAGACTCCTCCTCATGGTATAAAAATGCCTTAAACCCATGTTTCTGGGGGCTTCATCCCCTGGAATCCAACCGGGGCCCAAAGGCGGGCGGGCGTTCATTCAATGTAAGTTTCCCATTGACTTAATTCAATTAGTCATTCTGTCCTAATACTAGTCAACATAACAATGTTTCTTAGTCATATGCTTTGACTAAACAAAGTTTCTTTTTGACGAATTTTGTGTTCCAATTGTCCAATTTAGTTAGTAATTTAGTTCAATAAATTAGTCACAATGACCAAATCGTTGGCAGACTGCTACAGAATCGTAAGTGACATTTTTGGCCAAAATGAGATTTTGACGAATTATGGAAGGCCATATAAAAACACACATTTTAAACCAGGTTTTAAGTTTCAAAATTGCCTAATTATTTTTTAATTAATAAAATAAAATAGTGTAAGTGCAATGCAATTATAATTAATCGTATGTGCCACTATCGTATGTGCCACTTACTAATTTTGTTTTTCATTTGCTGCAAGACCATCGTATGTGCCACATACGCTACTTCATTGGATCTAAACAACAAAATGGCGGAAGGCTACACCATCGTAAGTGCAAAACAGTCTCTAACACATCACTGGCTGTGACGCTGACGGCTGTATGCGTTGTCATCATGTTGGCTAAGTTCATAGCCCCCATGACTGGTAATAGAGACGATAAATCCGGTGTTTTTATTTTTAGATTCAGTAATAAATCTTGAGAGATAACATTACGGCAAAAGGTGTCTTGCTATTATGTGCCAAAACAAATTAACACTTGTTAAGAAACATAAAATAACAAAATATTGGACATTTGAGCCGATATTACGCATACCCTAATTTAGCAATGAGTGCTACACTATCGTATGTGGCACATACGATATTGTTGCACTCTACACTCATTTCTATTCGAGTGCAACACTATCGTATGTGGCACTTACGACATCTAAATCAGTAAATAATTCATCGATTTATTAACTTTAACACCATTTATAATAGTTTATATTATCAAAATTAAATTGCTTTAGATTCGCATGTCATTTTATGGCTACTTTGAAACAAACGGCTACGCAAAACACAAATATGCTCCTCCTTTAAAACCGTCCAAACTGCACTTACGATAGTGTAGAGTTGTTGACTAATTATATACTAGTCAGTGCCTATATTCGAAAGCGAGTCTAAACATTCTAAATTTCCACCATTTTGTTTTGTCTGTTTAATCAACAACTCTACCGATGTTCAAATCACGCTAGAAACCCCATCCTTTCCGCCATTGTGTTATTTAATGTTTTTTTATTTTCTACAAATGCCAGGGTGATGTGCTAGTAACCTCTCCCCTGGTATATTATATTATTTTGTTGGATTGCATTTCCGCGAATTATTTTCCGTGCAAGATTGTTATCATCTCATTACATTTTACAACTCTTCATCACATACTCCGTGCATTATGGTCATCATCATTGTCTTCACACGCGCATTTTTCGAACATCATCTGAAATCGACTCTGACAATTATATTAATTTTTACTCAGTGTGTATATTTGATTTTTGTCGTTTTTACTCTAATCATTTTGTATTATAATTATATTCTCCTGCTTGTTTGATTTGTAATTTTTACAATGTTATTTGATTTTTGTAATTTTACAGGCCTATTATTGCTTTGATGCATAATACTTTCATTTTGTTTGATTTATGCTCTCGTGAATCTTGCTGTTGTGCATCCTAGCAAAGTATATCATTGTTTTTTGCATTTTGCACAGTTCGTTACTTGATCTTCGCTCTCGTGTTTTCCATTTCTTGTGCACACTGCATTTTTCGGTGTTAATTAGTATCATTTTCTTTTTGCTTCGCATTACATTATTTCCCCATAATTGCTTTGTCGCTTTTGATGTATGCCCACTTGTTTCTTTTGGTTTTGCTCACGTGATTGTTTTGTAGTGGGCCTACATTATTAGCTGTTTTAGTTTTTTTGCTTTTCTTGCTTTTCTTGTGCTTATTATTATGTTTGACCGATGGTATTTGCTTATTATAATATTAGACCGATGGTAATTGCATTGTTGTTATTGTTTTGCTCTTGCTCGTTCACCTCTTCCTTTGCAATTCTCATCACGGTTTTTGTCTATAAATTTTTTTCCTTTTTGCTTTCTGCACAGTTAATTTTGTGGCCTTTGCTCTCGTGTTTCCGTTTCCTGTGCAGATTGCATTTTAGGTGTTAGTTTAAGTTTCTTTTTTGCGCAGTTATATATTTTTTATTCATTCATATTGTTTGTTGCTCTTGGTGTACGCCCGCTCAGTTTTGATTGTTTTTTACTCTCGTGAATTTGTTGTGGCGGCCCTACATCATTTGCTTTTGCTGTTAGCCAGTTGGTTAGTGCAATGTGTTTCTGCATCCGCTGCTCATTAATCATTCCTTCATTGCATTACCCATCTTGGTGTTATTGTATTTTTCTTTTATCTTATATTATCTCGTGATTATCTTGTTTTTCATATTAATTTGTTTTTATGATAATGTTATCTGTACTTTTTATTGATGTTTTTATATTTTATCTGTACTATTATATTTTGTTTTAATATTGTTCAGCGCTTTGTGATCTTGTTTGATGTAAATGCGCTTTATATAAAAATAAAGTATTATATTATTATTACTATGTATAACCAATATTCATTTAGTCAGAACACACTTGTGACTAATTTTAATGGCTCCTAATAGACATTGTTTTTACTAATTTTTTTTTGGCAAAATGACCAACTTATTTTTACAGTGTAGTCTGAATTTTGTTTCCCAACATCAATTTGGTATACCTTGCTCTCTTTCTTTTCAGCATACCGAAAATGCATGTTTTGGCTCTTTTTAAAAAAAATTAGTAAAGTAATGAAGGTTTTCTTTTATCTCCAGTTATCCTGGATCCTAATGCCAAGAATTTTAGCAAATTTAACAAACTGAAGAGGCACATCATCAACAGTGGGTACTGGTGATCATTCATGAAGCAAACCTGAAGCCCTTCACACTTGGATGGATTTGGTGTCATAGTATTATTTTTGACCAATCAAAAAGTGTCATGTTTTGTATGTCGATACTTTGAATATCTTTGAACCTTTTATGGTGTATATTTTGTTGTTGAATTATTATCGATGTGTTGTAGCGCCTACCTTAATATGGGATTATAAAAGGTTCACAAAAAATACCCCCCCCCCTAAAATTACAAAACATTTCTTTGCATAACTTGACATACGTTTCATTGATTTGAAAAATTTAAAAACCTGTGAGTAAAGGAATTGTTATTCTATCCTCCCAAAGTTTGAATATTTTTAATCCAAAAACATTAGTGCTATATTTTTCTGGAATAGGAGGTAGTGTCCTGATCATATAAAAAATGTACATACTGAAAGATTGCAACAATACCTTGTGACATGTTGGTAAACTTGTTTTACAATATTTCATCGCAGACATAGCCAATAACAATTTATACTGACTTGGTTTTGGCGTATGGTATTTTTCTTTTTTTTTTCATTTCATTTCATTTCATATTTATAAATAACATCGTGGCAAATAGCCAAATTGCGTTACCTTTTACAATCTTAAAACAAAATTATTTACTGTTATTACATATAGAAGTTATTAAAATACATTATAGCAAAAAATAAGCATAAGAAAAACATAAACTATTATATTGCAAACCCCTGTCTAATCTTATCTCCACACTTCCCCCCCACCTCCACTCACTCCTAAGCGCACCTCTTACTCCCAAACACAGTGACCCATATAATACGTGCCACACACCAAATCAATAAGCACCAAATAAGCATAAGAAAGAAAAAAAATATAAAAAATTATATTGCACATAGTTGCCCTTTTTAGTACTTTTTCAAGAGAATTAACCTGTTCAAATGTCAAAGATGAATTCCACACAACATCACTAAAGTCTAACAATGGCCTTACATAGCCTTTGTAAATAACTGCAAGTTCATCAGGAGTATAAAAACAAATCTTTTTAGAGTACGGAGCATATACATACGGCTATTATTATTTTCAGCATTTCATTAATTTGTTTGTCCCACTTCAAATCATCCTGGATCCTAATGCCAAGAATTTTAGCAAATTTAACAAACTGAAGAGGCACATCATCAACAGTGGGTACTGGTGATCATTCATGAAGCAAACCTGAAGCCCTTCACACTTGGATGGATTTAGTGTCATAGTATTATTTTTGACCAATCAAAAAGTGTCATGTTTTGTATGTCGATACTTTGAATATCTTTGAACCTTTTATGGTGTATATTTTGTTGTTGAATTATTATCGATGTGTTGTAGCGCCTACCATATGGGATTATAAAATGTTCACAAAAAATACCCCCCCCCCCTAAAATTACAAAACATTTCTTTGCATAACTTGACATACATTTCATTGATTTGAAAAATTTAAAAACCTGTGAGTAAAGGAATTGTTATTCTATCCTCCCAAAGTTTGAATATTAAAAACACCTTTGCCCATCAATGTTCTGATCAGATAAAAAAATTACAAATTGGAAGCAACAACCATATCTTCCGACATGCTCGTTTACAATCTAAACACTATTATTTCATCTCACAATTAATAATAACCAATTAACACTATGCACTTACCTGGTTTGAATGTGTATCAACAGGTTTCTGAGTGGATGGTCTCCAAAATATCCAAGTCTTTTGTCTTCCAAAAGCGCCTAGAAGATGTGTTGAAGAGTTGTAGACCTTTGTATCAGGTGTTTTAGATGGTATATTACAATCTGATAAGATATAACTTTCTCACACTGTATAATTATATACGTACAAACTAACAATGAGTATCTTTTCTAGAGGAATTACAAAGCGTAAGAGACACTAATTTTGCCCTGACTGGTCTGCTCTTTATACTGAAAAGTTGGCAGCGTACCAAGTTCTCAAGAAGGCTATTATTGGTTTGGAGATTTGTTCCATTGTCACGTGATTGGCTAACAAAAATAGTAGCAGATGACAACTACAATTTTAACAGTATTTACTAAGAGTATGAGATTAACTTTGCTCACTTTCGATGATAATTACGGGCGTGATTCCTGCTGTGACGTAACAAAATATTAAAATTAAGCCGGCAAATAATGGTCCACGAGTTCCGTACAGGTAAGTTCCTTGTCGATGTGAATTTCAAGCTAGCTCATTATTTCCACGAGAACAGAGTTATGGCACTGCGGGGGCTCGAACAAGTACCGTCATGCACTCAAGTATACCAGAGTTTAGCACATTGCAAATTGAGCTAACTGAACTTTATACTGAACAAGTGGTATACAAATACTACATGGTTTGAAGGGAACTAGGGGAAACTATTATCCCTCGGTACTGGCTACAGGCCTACCACCCCGGACCCGAAGGGTGAGGGGTTGCAGGCCTGCAGCCAGTACCGAGGGAAAAATAGTGACCCTAGTTCCCTGAAAATACCATGTAGTATTTGGTTTATCACACCTCGTACATACTTATGAGAGAATGACACAAATACTTAACATTTTAAGAAGAAAATAGGCGTTGCCCTCTCCCCTCCCCCTCCCACCAATTTGCGACCTTCATCTAGCCTACCTTGAAGTAAAGCTTTGGATTCGAAAGCTCCTAGGCTCTGCACACGTGATTCCCTTATCCTCGTAATACGTCTTGAACACTTCACGGCTTTATGCATCATACAGTAGGTGCTTAGTCATGATGCAGTCATGTCTACAGTAGAATTCATCTCGACCTTTGCAGGACTTAACCCCATTAAAAGCTATTAAACCAAGATAACACTCATTGAAACAGCTCAACTGATTAAATCGGATCTTCTCTGGTTGTGCACAAGTGACTGTTTTCATGTGCGATATCGCAATAAGCTGGTATTCATAGCTTCAGTTGGGTAACCGATTATAAAGGAAACGAAAGGAAACAATGTTATGTGTAGCTTTGTTCACGAAATCAGACAATGTCGTGCTTTTTGTAAACCAGCATTCTTGAAAATGAGCAACATAATGATTTTTGACTTAACACGGTTTAGAAATAATTTCTTCATATTTTTGGTGTTATCTGTCGTTTACATGTCCTTCCTAAAACACAAAAGTACGACCCTCTCCAAACACCTAAATTAGCTAAAAATTTAGGACATGTTACAAAACTTTATTTTCTAGAACCTATTTAGAATAATTTAAATGTAGCTTTTACCGGTTTTTGTGGCATCCTTCAGAAGTGAGCGGTCCGATACCAATATTTTCGGTCAAATCTCCATTCAAATAACACGGGGAGTTGGCTAGCTATGCCTTGCCCTCACTCATATTTTACAAAAGTACGACCATTTCTGAACATCTAACCTAGCTGTAATTTTAGGTCATGTTAGAGAAATATATTTGCTAGAAGTTTTGGAGAATAATAAAATATTGGCTGGTTATTTTTCACACAGTGATGTTAACTAGGCAAGTGTCCATTCTCCCAACATACATCATTTGTAGGGGTCACGCGTCAATGGTGAGAGCACTGTGTATTGTGTATAGGAAAACGGACAGTAACTGCAGTATGTGCATCCTTTTGCAGAAATAGTTCGGCAATATCTGTTTCGGACAGCAAGGTCTTCTTTCCTTGGACGCTTTTTTTTGTTGTTGCTACAATAAATTGGTCAATTCCGTCTGATCACAGGGAGAACCATGATGTAATATAAAATGCCAAGTCCTAACTTAGCGGATCGAAAAACATGCTTACGAAAGGGAGTGTGAACTTTTGTCTCTAAGGATAATGATATCGTGAATATCGGGAAAAATTATCGTCCGGTATGTTCGGTCGAACTGGGGATAGGTCTACTTGGGTTGTGTCAAGTTGCTATTGACCAATGAATTGGTGTCATTCTCTTATGAAGTCTAATAAGACTAATTATCCAATGCAAATCGGGAGCATTTTTTTTTTCAATTTTAATATCATTTTTAAAATTCAAATTTAAGACAAGATAAAGTGTACTTTTTTACTTCAAGTCTGAAATTATCAAGTCTGTAGCTTACTTTTAAAACAAAAAAGATTTTTTTTTTTTTGGAAAAGTTGATATCACATTTTGTGTGACGCTAAGTTCACGATTTTACAAGCTCATTAAAGGCCAATTCCAGGCGGCGGATGACATGATCGAGCCGGCAACTCGTGAAACCGCCCTGCCGTATGGCATTTTCCATATACTCGGTTAGTTGTGTGGGCTTCATTATCGAACCCCAACGGTTTTAGCTTGTATTTATATTATTTATCAACATAGGCCTATTTGTTTGTGATATTTCAAGCGTTTTAAAATTTCAAAATAATCCCATTCAATTACACGGTTGACGATGAAAATTTACTGAATTTAGGGACTGCACGTCATACACCACCTGGCCAATTCAGTGATTTGCTCAACCAGTTAATCGTAGAAATCATCAAAATCCAGATTTTGGTATCTTTGTCATTGTCATAGATGTGCTAACATAGCCTGCTAGTGGTTCAGCCGAAAGCCGTGTATTTAAGACAAAATAATGCATTTACATGCCATCTGTAATTTATATACTGTAAATGTGACACGATCTGGTCAATGGGGGCCAAAGGCGGGAAATTTGAAATTGAGATAAAGGCAAAAGTATGTGGTCAAAAAACAATAAGATACATAAGAAAATAGGCATCACAAAGCTTCGTAACTTTAGAACCAAGTGTGCTAGACCTTTGATGTTTTCAGTATATGATAGCTTAATTTTTGTATGAGGTAATAATTATAGTGACTCAATTTTCATAAATGCCCCCCTTTGGCCCCCCATGGACCAGATCATGTCACAAATTAGCTACATGTATTTGAATGCGGCTTCAGCTTCGTCAATACTACTATTTTCTTCGTCTTTTTTGCCAAATTTTCATTTCAAACAGATCAAATGACAACGTGAATGACTTATCCTTCGCTTTTAAGCAATTTATAAACAATTTTAATTTTTTACACTTGCGATGGGATCACTGAATGGGTCTTTAATTTAGAGATTTTAACGCTTTATTGAATGGCGGGTCACTGGCCGTGCTCTGCGTGTTAGAGTGCACTAGACAATAGTATTAGAAAATCAACTAAAGCAATAAAAATCAACTAAAGCAATAAAAAATGGCGGCAAGAGAGATTTTTTTAATCATATTTTCTAATAATATTTTACCTGGAAATTTTTGAAAAAGAACAAATATTCGTTTTCAAAAATATAATCGTGTATTATTTTGTAATACTGAAGTGTCCTAGACAATAGTAATAGAAAATTAGAAATCAACCAAAGCAATGAAAACAATGGCGGATTGAGTGCTAGAGCTTTTTCTAATCATATTGCAAAAAATATAAAAGCGCATTTGAAAGTGACAATTCATTTAACCTTTTGTGGGGGTACTCTTTCTTTGAAAAGTTTACGATAATTATATTCTAGCACCTCCCTATTTGATTTGTTTAATATCTTTTGCTCGGAAAGGAAAGAAAAGAAGAAAAGGAGAGAGGACGATCAAAGAAGTTTATTTAAGCACCCCTGTGATGCGACCCTTAGACCTTCGGGTAAACTTTCCGGTCAACGACCGCGTGGGCATATCACGTGGGATGCATATGGAAAGGTTTGTACACAAAACGATTCTCTTATAAACCAGATATCTATGCACAGTTTCCACCTCGATACACCTGAGCACACATTTTCCAAGAGGTTCCAAGCAAGCTGTGAATTATCTCTGCACAGTCTTTGATTACACTACACGGTGGGGTGCATAGCATAGTAAGAGCTGTGTGAGCTTCTAGCTAATTTAATCTATAAATTAGATATTTCTCAGTTGAAGCCATTTAGGGTATGGTTTTTGCATGTGCTACGCCATTTAGGGTAGGATTTTGCATGTGTATCGCCATTAAGGGGTGCAATTTGGTTAAGTGAAATTTCGCCATTAAGGGTGCATTTCAGAGGTGGTCGGACGTGGGTGGGTAGCACTTTTGTGTGAGAGTGTCACCCCCGTGTAGCGCCTACCTATATATGGTTTTGTATGATACAAGATTGAATATTTATAAAACCCTTTACCCATCAGTGTTCAAACTGAACGATCACAACATATCTTGTAACATATTTACAATCTAAGGAATACTGTATATAGGTCGTAACACATAGTGGCTTAGTGTGATTTTTGTTTCACACAGTGACGTATAAGTTTACAGCTACCTAATACTAGATATTCTTTTTAAAGGCCCTGGGCTCGGAACCCCTCTAGGGATTTTGGGAGACAACTCTTTTTGGAAACCTTACTCATATGGGAATTGAAATCAAGTTGTCTGTAAAAATGTCAACCTTGGATAAATCGGGTTTGTTTATGTAATTTGAATAACAATCTGAAGTCATTGTGAGATTTAGTTGCAAAAATGGTTGATATATGGGATTCCGGTGGCCATTTTGAAAAAAAACACACACTTAAACAAGGGTTGACATTCTTTATCATTTATCTGTCTATACTATTTGAAGTTGGGGAATCCCCTTTTTCCTGTAACCACAGTGAATAAAGTCAGGACTAGTTATGGTTTGGATATTCCCCTAGAATGTGAAATGGATATGACGTCATTAGAATTCCCCCATGAAGTGTTATTCGCTACTTGCACGGTTCCGCCATTATGCACTATGTGCGGGGAGAGCCTCGAACTGGCAGCATACATGAATGGGAATTGAACTAGTCATAACGTTCTGTGTAAGGTTACATAATTCTTCCTTTCATGTATGCTGCCAGTTCGAGGCTCTCCCCGCACATAGTGCATAATGGCGGAACCGTGCAAGTAGCGAATAATATGAAAAGTTAATGTTTATAATTAGGCTTAAGAATTTCAAGATTACATCCGATGTTGTGAAGACGTGAATGAAGTAATGAGTAATGAGGTATTAATGTAATGGCACTTTTTTTGTACTTATTGTAAAAGAAAATGTACATGATTTTGTCACAGATTATTTCAGTGAGTTAATGTGATAACATTCCTCACGCTGTCAAAGATTGGTAATTGTGAACCAGACATATCGTATGTGCTTAATGTACTACTATCCAGTAATAACGGAGACGATCTAGAATACGTCAAAGTGCGTACTCTTCCAAGAAAGCAATATATTTTTCTGTCGACTTGTTGAAGTCGGGTTTATGAAAAAACACATTTATTGTAAGTGGAAACAGGGGGACTGTATGTGAGGAGCCAGGCTTGTTTTCAATTAGAACATCAGGACATATATCAGAACTTTGTAGTCAACTACAAGAAGACGGCTGCTGGTTTACATGTTCAGTAAGTGTATTTGATTGAATGTGACATATATTTATATTCACTCACAAAATTATTGTTAAATCAAACTTTACTTTTGACTTAAGGGTACAGGCTATAGGAATAAAGACCAATCGAACATATTCTTGTTTATGCCATAAACAATGATTGCTTTTATATTTGCCTTGTTATAACAATCCACAAAAGGAATAATGTACTCGTACGCTATGTAGGACATTAGCAACACAACGAAATAAGTCAGTACCCATTCAGTCCTATTGATTATGATCTAAGTTGCCTGTTTCTTTGGTAACAAAATATCATACCTAATGCGAACTATTCTTATCTTTGGATTGGTATATCAAGAAAAACACTAAATGACACTATATTCAACAACAAAACTGGAGGACATTTCCCCTTTGACTATGCGGCGTTCGAATGTTGACCTTTAACCTTTTCACCAATAATTCCAGCCTGTATGTCGTATATATGTCCAGCTATATTTTCTGAATCCTTATGACCGCAGAGGAATACTTTGGAATTGATTATAACAAAGTTTAAGCAAATTTGTATAATTTTGACCCATGTATAAACTTTGACCCTGGATATCTCGGAGTACCCATGAGTGCCTTTTGGCACCAGTAGAGTTTTCCTCTGCAACACTGAAACTGTTATTTAAAGCAAAAGTGTGATAGTCAAGTATTTTAGGTAGATTATCACGGGGCGATTCACTTCAGGTGCAAGTGTACCAACATAAGACTACAGTAGATTGTTCGCCCTCCGGAACTCCCTATAACATGTTGGTATACTAATGACCATAATAATTATAATACTGATATCAATTATTCCGAAGGTTAGGTGCAAGAAAGCTTCATCTGCATTAGCTCCCATGTGTTATATTATAGAATGAAGAGATTGTCAAATGTCTCTAAGGCAGCTATTGCTCCTTGACTTTGAGGTTTAATTCAAAATACATCAATGAGCGTGTTTATAGTGGGAGCAGATGTGCGGTACATTGCGGTATAATTTCTATCCGGTCAGAAATTATCCGGTTACTTGCCCACTATAAATACTAGCAGTATGTATGTACGGTACATCGATATCCTTCTCAACCGAAGGATATTGTCGCGAGATATTTACACTATAAACACACCAGTATAAATTGTGTGGGGTATTACCGGAAGTAGGAGCTTCTTCATGATGTGTAGGATGCGCGCAGGACATTCGGAACGATTCTCACCCCAAGAGTTATCAAAACAGAAGCTACATGTTCACCGCCATAATCATATTGTTGAATGGGATGTTTATAGTTCGCGCCACAATATTTACACATTTCCCGTGTGAACTCGGGGTCATTGCAAATGTACGATAATAATAGTTGGTGTGTAATTTGTGCGGTAACTCTGTCTCACTATAAACAACAAGGGTATCGGTATATATACAAGGATTATCGTATACGGTATACTCAAAATGCGGTATATTCACTATGCACTATAAACACGCTGTAAGATACATCTTTGATCGATTTCCTGGCGGACATCAACTACATTTCGAATTTAGCTGGTGACGTACGTTCTCTGTTGCTATATTTATCACACGTTTATCTGCATTGGTGCTATACTCAGTCAAGCAAAGTAATTGTTTGGTTGTCGATGTTTAATGTTTATTTAACTGTCAGTCAGTGTTTGTATCTGCCTGTTAGTCGGAAAATAATCTGGATGAAAGACTTTCGTCTATTTACATGCTCAAATCACTATCAGATTAGACTTTCGAATATTTACATGGTTACATTACTATCAAATTAGACTTTTGTCTATTTACATAGTCACATAACTATCAATATGGGCTATTTTAGTTTAATTCAATACACCCCTATGGAAGACATGACCTTTATCTTCCACACAGTGAATTTGAAATTCACACGCCCTGCGTAGATGGTTAAGGACATATATTACATTGAATGCATAGGGGGTGTATGGATTTCAAACTGAATAACCCCATCAGGTTTTACTGCCTGAAGAGAATTGATCATAATGTCTCACCTCTTTTTTCAACCAAATCGACGGTAATAGTTCCTGTAGTGAGGGATCAACATTTAACCACAAAATGCCTCAGGCAAAGCTCACTACCTGGGAACTCAATACCACACAAGGTCATAGTTATGTAATTCAATGACCCATTTGTGCCATATACTGCCCCTAGCTATAATGACAGCCTGGTGATCTGGTCAACTCATTGACAGATACTAACCTCAGGAGGGAATTAAATTTTTCATCCATTCACTTCTGGTAGTGAAACCTAATGCCATTGGGTCATTTGCGCCCGTTACATACAAACCACAACACACTAGAAAATAATACTTTGAACACAATAGATATTTTAACACCCAATAATTATTTGAACCTTGGGCCTCGCTTGCGGGGCGAGCGCTCTAACCCCTGAGCTACACAGAATGTCCGTGATAAACAGGTACCTGATACTTATGGATATGAGCAGTCACAGTAAACAATACAACTGATAACTAGCACACCAGTTCGTGAGATCCATTATTGATCGACTTGATTGGGGTTTAAATCACCGCAGAGGCAGGTAAGTCAGAAGATTTTACTCTGGTTTATCTGCCTATGCAAGTCATGTAATTGTAATCATGTAATTTCATGTTTAAATATGTTGTTTAATTGTTCTGGTGTGCGATGCGTAATTCTTCAATTGTGTTGGTGTGCGATGCGTAATTCTTCTTTCCCCTGTATATTGATATATTTAGAATAACGATTAAGAATCATTCATAACCTCATTAATATACGCAGCAAGTGCGATCCAATCACAGATAATAACTTTTAAATACGCGGACGCAAATGCAGGTCATTGAAAAAGTATAATGACCGCGTCTCGTGACGTAGCTAAAAGTACGCTCTACAATGACCGCGTTACGTGACGTGTTACGCGTTCGAACAATTTACGCGGACGCTGGTCGCCGTATTTTGAACATCGCATGATTGCGTGATAGTATGATTGGTCGCTATGGGCTATTCGACTTTTACAGGGAAAACGACAGATAAAGTTAAAATTGTGTTCTGTTTTCAAATTAAAAGAAGAAAATGTGACGTAAATTGAATTAAAAAAAAGTGTAAATGGACCTCGGAATATCCCTCGGGGCTGCGCTCCTCGGGATATTTCTCGGTTACAAAGCACAATGTTTAGATATTTCACAATGCCCTCAAAACAACTGATGCGCAGTCATTAACCTCTAAATAATTTGATCTCGTGCAATAGTTTCATATTTGAATGTTTTTATGTACCAGTGTTTGATGCGTAAGCCTCTTCCTTGTTTATATGATTACATTAGGCTGGCGGGTAAGCATCATTTATTGATCTCAACACATGTGTTGTTTGTACAGTTTACCCTGCCTGCTCAGTACCAGACTTGAGTCCTGTTCATCGTCTGTGTAGCTTGGTGGTTAGAGCACTCGCTCCGCAAGGGAGAGGACTGGGATTCAAGTCCCCGCACAGGCAGATATGTTCTGGGTTGTTACTCTGGTTTATCTGCTTCTGCATGTTATGTTTCCATTGTTCTTTCATGTTTACTTATGCTGGTGTGCTATGCGTATTTCTTCTTTCCCCTGTATAACTTTAGTGAGTAAATCAAACGATTTAAAAGATATTTTTGACACCATAAAATATAAAAACAAGATCTTGTTCACTTTCATTAATTTTTAGAATTATTAAACCTCTTAAACTCCCTGTAAAAGCCTTTATACAGCTTTAGGTTTAACAGTAAATAATAATGTTTCTCTGGTATCCTCGAAGGAACGATTCTTGACTGCACAGCACTGATGAACATATCGCAGTAAGTATGATTTGAAGAATGAAGATCCTTGCAAAAGTCAGCCTTTTACCGTTTCATCTCACAGATTTGATTATTAGCAGCATACCATTCCGTGTTGGGTCTTCAGTCCTTAATGATGGCACTTCATCAGCATAGACACATGGATGGTTGAAAAAAATGTTAGGATATTATAGTCAGGAATGTTTTATACATAATAATCGGAAATATCTAAACATTTAGAGCTAGAAATATCAGTCAAGTTCTTTTAGATTGTTTGACAATTCATGATCCTCTCTAACTAAAGTAGCAAGGCCACCGACTTCTGTATTGTCTTACAGAAGGATCACTATTGCTTTGTTGGTGTATCCCGTTTTGTTTAGCAGGTAGACTCTTGTTATCAACCGTGGTATCGTCATGTTTGTGAAACCCTTGCCAATATTGGGCATCAGTCTCCAATAGTAATAAAAACTAGGTGAAAAACTATTACAATTACCAAAGCTCAATAGTTAAGTTGCTTTTCAGATACAGACGGCGCTAAAATCCTCGACAAGGAATGTAATTCGGGGGCTCGCCGCATCAAAGAATCCACGTGGATAAGAAAGAGAGGCCCAAACACCATGAACAGAGAAGATGTGGCCCATTTTCTCAGTCACGTATACAATCCTCTTCTGGGCGCTAGTGCGCCCTCTGTTGGTGACCAATCAACCAGAAATTGACAGATCAGTAAAATATAATTGTTTTGACAAGAAGAACATTATGTTAATTGTATCACAAAAGCCTGATGAATTTCTTCAAGAATATAAACAGGGGAGTAAATAATATAATGTAACCTTTCTATTGAGACACCTTCTATAACACATTTCGATTAACACACTACTTAAGGTGGCCATTTTGGACACCATATGGGTAACTATCTTTAATCGAATATTTTTATTTTGTTCTCCCGGTCCACGACAACTATAAATTCAGTGGCGTGTGACTATCAACAAAGACTCAGTTAACTATTTACTATAACTTAACTTTGCCTGGTCCATCTGAGGCACTGGTGTTTGTGTATCATGTGTGGAATGCAGAGATGAAGAGCAAGGTGGTTTTAGCTCTGATTTTGGAGAGAACTGAGTGGGCAGGGGATCACATTACTTAATGCTCTGCGTGCTAGCCATGCGCTTCAACGGAAAAGGTTGAAGTTCTGAGATATTTTCTCAAAATATCAAGAGCTATCTTAAGAACTACTGAACCAATACTGGGCTTGTTTGTACTAATTTTAATGCATTTTTCATGCTGATTCCAAATATGGTCATGGAAATTTAAATTTCTTAAATTTGTGAATTTTGATTTTTTTTTCAAACATGTCGTCTGCAGTCGACACCCGCGTGAAGAGAGTTAAGGTTTTGTACAAGGACAATAGCTTCATTAATCAGAGGCGGAATCGAAAGCAATACAGACAGGCAGGAAGAGTAACATATCTTACTTCGTTTCTTCATCAGTAGCTTCTCAAAGTCATTCAGTTTCCGTTCATAAAATTTGCTTACAGCGCAATGATACCCATCTGGAAGACTGCGACTGACAATTACTGTAAAGAACGTGTTGAAACATGTGATTGTCATTTGGTTTTCATTTTAGCTGACTTTTGCGCAACTGCATTTTTACTGGGCTCACAAAAATAGCCGCTGAGTCCTTATTCATGGTCACATGCCAGTGATTTTACAGTTGTGGGAGGGTAAGATGTTAACTAATTCAGATATCAACTAGATCATTTTATCTAAATATCTCGTGCTTTTTCCTTATGTTTTTTTTTAATCTAGTGACTTTTTTAAACTGTTTACTTTATTTTGATATACCATGTATAACTTTGTTGATGATTTGGATAGGGGATAGCGTAATCTTGACGATATCTTAATGTTGCTAGGTCTATATGATGCACTGGTATTTGTGTATTATTTGTGGGAGTACAGTGATGAAGGGCATGGTGGTTTTAGTTCTGAGGACTGAGCGATCAGGGGATCACATTACTTACGGTTATGTTATGTATTGCTTCCTTACTGAGAGAAGGAATCGAGAGCAATTAATGCACACAAACAGAAAGAGGAATTTTTCTTACTTTTTGGTGAATCAGTCGATCCTCAGATTCTTTCAATTCCAGTCCCTCTACATGTAAAAGCAAAACGTACACGTTACGAAATAATTATCAAAATAAAGCCATGACAACGTGGATCAGCACTAAAGGTTCATATAATTATAACTCTTTACTTTGCCTTAAAGACAAAGCTAGTGGTGCGGTATAAATTCCCCCAATATATTGATCAAGGTGGTGGTACATACAACCCCATACACCCCCCCCCCACATCCAATGATGACATATGTATGTGAGTTTCTGACCTAAGTAACCTCATATTTGGCCATTTTAGTCTTTAAAAAATGGAAAATTGGTAAAACAATGGATGTATGCTACACTAGAATGTTACGATCAGCGAAGTGTGAGCTGAAAACCACATTATGGCCAATAAAGAATTGTATGGGGACATTCCATCTTGATGCCCGACAGCAAGAGTCGATGGAGTAAATAAGAAAATCCATTTTTTGCGCTCTTTGAGCGAATTTGTTCCACTTTTGCACCATATGTCACAATTAGAACTTCAATGGTAAGAATTGTTGTCCGCTTTGCGCGCATTTATACCAATAGCTTATTCTGTCGCCAAAAGGTGCTGGATTCACTAAACTTCAAGACTTTTTTCCCAACAACACCCCCCATGTCAAGCAAAGTGCACGTCACCTACCGAAATATTGAGCTTTAGTGTGACACACAACAGTCACAAGCACAAGAGCACAAATCAGTGCGACCTTCATTCTGTAAGAAACAATATACGATTATGGTATAATGGTATAATATTTTTAAATAATAATAATAATAATAATATTGTTAATAATAATACTAATAATAATCGGAGACCATTTTTATGAAACAGAATTATTCAATTTTTGTCCCATGTGGAATCTAAATTTTGACATTTGACCTTAACTCAAGAAATGAACATCAGAGATATGTCAAACTATACTTTTTCTGAATCCTTTCCGGGGAATCCTTATGAAGAGAGGAATACATTGGAATGGTATTTTATTATGATTTGACCAATGTCCACAACTTGAATGTAAAAGTGTCATAAACGATACCACGAATTGCACAATAAATCTGTGTCTTGGTATGAGAATGTGCAGCATTCTTGAAATTAAAATATCTTGTATTTGAAATAACTAATTGATAAAACTCAACATGTTAAAGACCGTACACCACTGCGTCATGAGAATATGTTAAATTTGATTTAGTTTGTTCTAAAATGCAGAAAAAAATAGCGAAGTTGGGTATAGATCATTCTAAATTACCCTGTACAAAATACATAATACGCAAATAAACTCATGCAGTACACAGATCATGTTTCATATTCACTTACTTATCGAATCGAATCAAATGATGCCAATCCTGCAAAACAAGCAATTATGAATATAATTATGTTATGTTTTAGCAATAGAGTGATGTACTCAGCACAACTAACAAAGACGTTCTATTCTTTTATGCTTAGCGGCAATTGACAAATGAAACCATTTTTACCCAGAACTGCCTATGTGTCACCTGCTACAACGAAATCTGTATAAAGTCGCAACTTGGTAGTTTCGAGACATCCTAGCTGACTGGGTTGATACTCTTTATTGCCACGCACCTGTACAGTAGTATGCCCTACAAGAGTGGGCCATTATACCCCCATTCATAAAGGACATACATACTTTTGGCTTGCACAGGTGCGTGTGAAACAAAGAACACCAACGTAGTAGTCAGGGCGTTTTGAAACTACCAACCAGTCACTTTACGCTCATTTCGTGGTAGAAGGTTATACATATTAAAACATATGTAACTTTATCGATGTGTTGCCTTTATTTCCAAGAGATGATGCACATTTGTTAAACGATTCATAAAAAATGACGACTAAAGCCAACATGTTTTTCTTTATAGAGGCGTCAGTGAAATAATATAATCACTAGCAATAAATTCGAATGCAAACTGAAAAATGGAGACACATAATGTAATATTCAGTCGAAATAGTTCCTCTGCTCACATCAACTATCATAAATGCCAGTCGGGTAGACTGGAAGAAACAGAGTATGCAAAATAAAGCCGTAACCGGTTGGGGGGGGGGGGGCTGCAGCGGGTTTGACCCACATCATACTAATCCGAAAAGAAATCACTTTTTAGTAGTGTGTACCTATAGTCTCTATAATGTATAATTCCAGAATCAGGGTGTGAGCTCGAAACTACTATGCTTTATTATTTATTTTTTTAACGTATGTGCAGCCTACAATATAGAAGGTAGAAATTATCTAAAGGAATTTGTTGCAAATATGTTTACTTGCACTAGCACTTGGAGGTTTAATTCAATTGACATCTAAAACACACCTTTGATCTATTTCCTGACAGACACCTTTCGGCATTTCGAATTTTACTGGTGACGTACATTCTCTGTTCAGTTGTTATATTTATCACACGTTTATCTGCATTGGTGCTATACTAAATATTGTTTGGTTTTCGATATTTAATGTTTATTTAACTGTCTGTCATTATCTGCCTGTTAGTCTGAAAGTAATTTTTATTCGACAAGCATTTTTTTGGTGTTTTTTTAAATTTTTTATATAAAGACCTATAAATCCGTTTTAGCGTAAAGGTACAAAATAAACTACCCAGCAAACACAAAAACGTTTTAAAAACGTTTTAAATAAGTTATATTTTGGCTTTTGGTTTAGGTAAAAACGTTTTAATAACATTAAAATGTCGGGTTATATAAAGGTCGTGATAACGTTTTAAAACGTTTTGTATGAAAACACACTACAACAATATTTTGAAATGTTTTCAAAAAATGTTATTGTAAACTATTTTTTGCAAACATTTTTGCCAAATATTGTGTCAATACTTAAATAACATGTTGAAACATTTGAACCCAGCAAACACAGAAATGTTCTTAAAATGTTTTTTTCAAAACCTTTTAATAACATTTAAATGTCGGGTTATATAAAGGTCATGAAAGCGTTTTTAAAACGTTATTGAAAATATTTTGGGCAAACAATTTTCGCAAAATATTTTTTCAACCCCAAAATAACATTCTGTTTAGAAAGTTTTGTATCAAGTTTTCAAGAATGTTTTTGGAATGTTATTAAAACGTTTTTATACCATTTATATAACCCGACATTTAAACGTTTTCTGTAAAACATTTTTGTTTGGTGAGCAGTAGATTATCAAAAAATGTTTTTTAAGGTTATGAAAACGTTTTATACTCTTAAAATACCCTTTCTATAACCCGACATTTAAACGTTTTCTGACAACCTTTTATAACCTTTTGCGAATGATGTCGAAAACGTTTTGTGTTTGCTGGGTAGGTTTCCACTACAAACAGACCAATAACGTTTATTGCCGCACATAATGTACGGAATTGAAATTCTTCGAAATCGGTGGATATTGCAATATAAAAAAAATATAAAAAGGAAGGTTTTTATTTCAAACTCTAATGGTGACCCGCAGGTCAAATTGCTAGAATTGTACATTAAACACAAATAAACAGACACAATGCAATTTGCAGGCAGCAGCTTAATCAGCGCCAATATTGCAACATTGAAACAAACAACTATACAAACATCCAATCCAACCCAACCCCATCCCCAGTAGGCAATGAGGATAAAGTGCCTTGCCCAAGGACACAACACGTTGGCACGAGCGGGGCTCGAACTCGCAACCTATGGATTATGAGTCGGGCGCCTTATCCACTCGGCCAGACATAAATATATCTTTCCGTATACGTGTACAGCCATTATAAACAGAAAAGGCACCGTGATAACGTTATAACACCTCGAACTTGAATTTCTCACTAAAACACAGTCACGTACGTACAATGTTGATACGGCAATGTAGAAAAAATAGCTATAAGTTTTTTAAATATTGGACTGACGTAGTCCTATATCTTAAAACTCATAGTCATAGCATCCAATAAAAATTACCTGTTGGCCTACAGCTTTACACTATGACGCATTGGTGATATAATTTTGTCTTATTGATTATGGGGTGGAGACTATTAAATAGTATTTGCCCGGCATTAATGTTTCAAACTCATTATAATTGTCTTCAAAACATAATTTTGGAAATATTTGCTCTTTTTCGTTTGTTAAAGCGCCAAAATATACTTTCTTTTCCTTACAAATCGAATAGTAGTACTTACAAACATATTTACTATAAAAAAGTCCACAAATGTTTAAAAACATCCAGTACTCTAAACTTTTATGTACATAAACCGCTCGCCGATTCATATATCCAGCAATTAGCTGGTGAAATACATAAAATGAACATTGACGAACAACAACAGATTTACAAAGTACCACTCGTTTCATATACTTAGGACCGATCCGGCGACAGCAGCATAACGCCCTACTAACCATCACGGGCCCGTAAGGAAGTTTGATTGACAGGATCGACAGACGCGAACTTACTATAGTTTGATCAGCTCGTAATCGGCGGAAATTGTTAGGTTTTTATCACTGCACTACGCTAAAAAGTAGACCCACGGAAAGAGTGCTATAGTTGACCTGTCTGGTCTATATTTTGTGTGTTAAAGATAGTAGACAAGGTATATGACTTGAATTAATAATTTGTAATGCTTCTGGCGAGATGTCACCAGACAATTTTCAAAATAAAACATATTATTGATATTAATCCGCGACGTTATAAGGCCCGCCGATTACGAGCTGATCAAACTACAGGTTCTTTTTCTCTGACTTTTATCTAAACTCCTCAATAAAAGTTTGGGAAGTTTTTTCAAATAACTATACCTCGCGTTGCATATCGATGGACAGCTGTTTGTTCCCCTCTTTTCACTGCGGCACTAACATCAGTAGTGGGTGGAAAAACAATATGCAGCCACAACAGCCTGGCACCTCCTTCTCATGCTGCTCACCAGCCTTGTCACAGGTTGCTGTGGGATGACATTCCAGGATTCGTCGCAGGTCATTCAATGTGGTTGCATAAAGGATACTTAGACACGCACAGCACGACCAAGCTGATCTCTTAAAGTATTCAATCGGGTTGACGTATGGGCTGATGGCAGGCCATTCAATTCGCTCTACTCCCATATTATGCAGGTAGTCATGGATTAACCTGGCTGTGGGGGCGAGCGTTGTCATCTTAGAGGATTGCAATTTTGCATTAGGTCCCAGATTGCCAAGATATGGGATTGCAGCTTGCTGCACAGAATAATGGCGAATTTAGCACATTCTGTTTAAGACACCACTACATTCACAAGACGTTTACTCCGCCGTAAAAAATGTGATTGTTCAAAATGTGTGGTCATTATAAAGGGGAATAAATTAGCTATTCATTGATATGCAACGCGATAAGAACCATGTCACAAAATAATAATCTGAGATATAGGCCAGATGCTTGAAAAACCTGCCCACACTTTTCTTGCGAAGTTTGGTATATTAATACAATGAGCGTTAGGTGTCTGCGTATTCTATCACAGCTACAGGTGCCCCAGTTTTCTTTTGTAACTAACCTGATTCAGAGGCATGCTCCCTTGGCATACCTATTCGGCAGCATTCTCATGTGAAGTCCTCTCTGCATATTTATCCACTAACCATATCGTATCATGTGTCTTGATTCACACTCGTGAAACTTGCACATTCGTCCTCTACATCTGTAGAACACAGTGTCGTCACCATAGGAGGTATGGGATGCGACATCCCCTCCCCTGACGATCCTTAAAAATGGAAACAGCGAGAGAAAAAGGACGAAAAAGAGGGGGACAGAAGGGGAGAGAAAGCAAGTGGAAGACTAGGGGAGAGAGACGGGAGAGTAGGAGCGGTGGCAGAGGGGTGTGAGTATGACATGTGTCTCTCGCATCATGTGTGTGAGAGAGAGGATATATACAATATACCAAAAATTGGTTACTTGGTCAAGTTCCGCTCCCCTGCTCAGTCGACAGAAATAATGGGACAGAATTTGCGATTTGCATCTTCGTTTTGTTCTATTTTATTTTAGCCCCAAATTCAACCCCCATGTCGGCTCATTTATCATAAAAATAATATATGTCATGTTTACGCGCACTTCCCGATAAAGTTATTCTGAGAGCAGATGAGCGAGACGGCGACTTATAAATTCATATTTTTTTTTCATTCCGAACATGGACAAGTTATTTTAATCATAATAATATGAGTGCTTATGGCAGACCTCCTGATGACCCATCCTGAAAAAAATCGTAAGCTTCCGGGGGCTCTGGCCCTATGATCACCGGCAGGGGCTTTGCTCCTGGACCCCGCCAGAGGTGCACCGACCATGGGCAGGAGGGGGGAAAATTTGTTCATCTGGCGCGTAATACCGGGGAAAGGTTGACCAAACGTTGTAACGTGATTCCTTTGGCACGATTTTAGTATTAAAATCGCAAATTTTCTGCGCCCTTTGCGTGCATTTGTCCCGGTAAAGTTCTTTTAGTAGCAAATCAGTCGGGCTATTTGGATATTATACCCCACTCGACCGGTTACTCCGGTACGGTCAGTTTTGTAATTGTTAATTGCGAGGCATTTGTTGTTTCTCTCCAGTATATCAGTAAAATATATATTCCTTGAGAGTTAGTGTCATGATAACCTAAGTACGAAAGGCGTGATAAAATAATGTTTAAAGTTCAAGATTTGTTATACTCCCGGTAACACTCACCTGAAATTCTCCAATACAGACGCCATCCGTTCAAACGAATACTTTTGTCTGTTCTGAAATACATCCAAACAGTGTCTGACGGGATGCAAAAGTTTTGTGGGGTTTTGCCTCCATTCGTTACATTTCTATTTTCAAAGAAATATATTTCTGGTGCGGTGAACAAATCAGAATAATCGATCTGTAATCCGGGTCCCACGAATAAATCGTCACGATCCTTTTCAATACCGAAAGCAGTCTGGTCAAAATCAAAACATATCACTGTAACGCCTGGTATGTATAACAGATACAAAGTTCGTAATCTGTCTTCATAGAGGCCGGGATAACCTGGTGACTCAAAATAGTTGAATGGATTTCCAAATCTATCTACTCGATCTACACATGTAGCGCCATAGCACGAATTTAGGTATCTGTTATCTACGGGAAGATACATGTATAAAGAAAATATTTTAGACCACGGTACGTGTTTATGAACCGTTTTGACGTACATCAAGCATTGATATAAAATAATTAATAATTATGTTGAGGAGGGATCTTTTTTTTTTTTCATTGTTTACAATTACGTCAGTTATCCATTACACTACTTTTTTTTTTTTTAAATCCAAAACATCTTTGATTTGTTTAATACTTAAACTTATTATGATAAAGTGAATCCTCTTGGCCCTCTACATTGTCCGCAAAAATATTAAGTACCCTTAAGCGGTCAAGATAGTAGGTGGGTTTTATTCCCGTTGACTTCATTACATCGGCTTCAAAGGACTAAAAAACCTTCCAGACAATTTTTACTAACATAAATATGGCAAAGAATAACACAACAATATTTGACCAAATCGTATATTATGCTTTGAGAACTTAAGAGAAGTAAATTTGGAATTTGGAATAACTCAATGGAACATACCACTGTCTACATTACAGTCAAAACCCATCTGGAAAGGATCTGTGCAAACACAGACATAGTCCGGTTCTCCGGTAACGTTTCTATTCAAACATGTCTTTGATCCACACGCCTGGGAGCCCATAGATCCCGGACGGCAAAGTTCACCTGGGGAATCTGTTTGGGAAGAAACAAGTGAAATATCAAAACATCGATTAAAGTTGTCAAATTCAGAACAAACTAATGATCTGGGAACATTTTACCCCATTAAACAAAAAAGAGCATATCATTCATTACATGCCTCTTTCTAGCATTTGATATTAAAATGTAATAATTTAAGAAACGGTTAAAAAAAACTTTTCAAAAAAATGCTTTGACTTTACACAAAACACCATGACTTTACAGAAAATAATATTACTTTACACACACACACACACACCCCTACACGAAACAAACCGAATTTCTATGGCTTGTAATTACCTAGCTGGGGGGATATAACCACCTACCCAGCGAACACAAAAACGTTTTTAAAACGTTTTAAATAAGTTATATTTCGGCTTTTGGTTTAGGTAAAAACGTTTTAATCACATTAAAATGTCGGGTTATATAACGTTTTAAAACGTTTTGTATGAAAACACACTACAACAATATTTTTAAATGTAATCAAAAAATGTTATTGTAAACTATTTTTGCAAACATTTTTGCCAAATATTGTGTCAATACTTAAATAACATTATGTTAAAATATTTAAACCCAGCAAACACAGAAATGTTCTCAAAATGGTTTTTTTTTCAAAACCTTTTAATAACATTTAAATGTCGGGTTATATAAAGGTCATGAAAACGTTTTTAAAACGTTATTGAAAATATTTTGGGCAAACATTTTTCACAAAATATTTTTTCAACCCCAAAATAACATTTTGTTTAGAATGTTTTGTATCAAGTTTTCAAGAATGTTTTTGGAATGTTATTAAAACGTTTTTATACCCTTTATATAACCCGACATTTAAACGTTTTCTGTAAAACATTTTTGTTTGCTGAGCAGTAGATTATCAAAAAATGTTTTTAAGGTTATGAAAACGTTTTATACTCTTAATATACCCTTTATATAACCCGACATTTAAACGTTTTCTGACAACCTTTTATAACCTTTTGCGAATGATGTCGAAAACTTTTGTGTTTGCTGGGTAGGTACATGGTGTATCAAAATGAATGGTACCGGGCTATGTGACAGTTTTCAAGAATATATAAAAAATATAAAATGGCTAATTGTATAGATTTTGTACTATAAATAGAAAGGGGCATATGTTAACTTATTGATCCAATAATCTGAAGCTATTGTCGTGTAAACGAAGATCGACGTAATCATGGTTTTACTTATACAACACAAGATGGATAGGTTCACTGCCCGGGGTTCACTGCTTGAACTATTTATTGCATACATGCTCTTCAATATCTCACCTCAGTCTACATAACATAAAATTGCTTTACACATGCTTTTAGAAAGATAGTTCCTGGTTCCTGACGTCCCTGACTAACGACTCTGACAGTGTGAGGTGAAGCCCTATCTTGAATGAACTTAACACCTGGGATGGATCTATGTTGTAACTGCACATATCAAATTATTGAAACACTGCAATTGTATATCATGTTTGCATGGGATACTCCTTGCTCTTGGAAACTGTCTTCTAAATCTTCTCTGCTTCGTGTCAACCAGTAATTCTTTACTATGAATGTTCGCCAAAGTGTGGAATACTGTGGAGCCATTCCAATAACGTTTACCAGGTCTAACCTACACTGTCTACAGTCTATAGCCATTCTGTAGGTATGCTAGGTGAATTCAAATTTGCCATCAAACTGCATCATTTTACATATCAAATTAAAGCCCTTGAGTAAAGAAAGCCAAAACTGAAAACATTTTTGTCATAGCACTTTCCGTAACAAAGTTACATCTTGTCAAAGATTGACTTTCATCAAAAAGATTCTGCTAGCAAAATTCCCCAAAACGGCATTTAGGGGTGTTTCTAGATCTTAGTCTCATGGCGATACCAGCTTTTTTTTTTTTTTTCTTTCTTTCTTTCTTTCTTTCTTTCTTTCTTTCTTTCTTTCTTTCTTTCTTTCTTTCTTTCTTTCTTTCTTTCTTTCTTTCTTTCTTTCTTTCTTTCTTTCTTTCTTTCTTTCTTTCTTTCTTTCTTTCTTTCTTTCTTTCTTTCTTTCTTTCTTTCTTTCTTTTCTTTCTTTCTTTCTTTTCTTTCTTTCTTTCTTTCTTTCTTTCTTTTCAAATTTTAGTAATGCATTTCCTGGACATCTGTAAGGGCTACGGGGCTCAAATTTAGTGACAACAAACTTAATGATCAGGGGAACATTTTGAAACACTTTGCAGGGGCCAGGTCAAAGGTAATCTGGGGTCAAATCTTATAATTTCATTTTCTGGATATCTGTAAGGGGTATGGGGCTCAAACTCAGCGACAACAAATATCATGACCAGAAGAACATTTTGCAGGTGTCTGTCTCATCCAGAGGTCAAATCTTAGAAATGAATTTTCTGGACATCTGTAATGGGTACGAGGCTACTACTCGGTGACAACAAACTTGATGAACAGGGGAATATTTTTAAAGACATTTTACAGGGGTCAGGTCAAAGGTCATATGGGGTCATTCAAATCTTAAAATTGCATTTTCTGGACATCTGTATGGAGTACGGGATTCAAACTCGGTGACAACAAACCTCATGACCAGGGGAACATTTTTGGAACATTTTGCAGGGGTCAGATACCTCCACAACACCAACGCGCCCCAGCTAGGTTTGTGGTCTATGACCATCATTTGCCACTAGTTCTTCTTTCTTTCTGTCAATAAATTTAAAATGCTTCTTCTGCCACAAGCAACATCCTACAATTATGTATCGGCTATATATCCAGTGGCCATGGGGTCTAAACAGAATTGGGGTCAAATGTCATTAAGGGGGCATTTCCGGTATTTAACCAAATACCTTCAAAATGCTTCTTTAGCCGCATATTATATAGCACAATGACGTCATTTACACATATGCATCGGCTATACCACACGCCTATAACTTGCACACATAATTGGGTCCAAGGTCATTAAGGGGTATGATTACAATTGCATTATCTGGACATCTGTAAGGGGTATGGGGCTCAAACTTGGTGACAACAAATTTCATGATCAGGGGAACATTTGCAGGGGTCAGGTCAAAGGTCATGCAGAGGTTAAATTTTAGAAATGCATTTCCTGGACAACTGTAAGGGGTAGGGCTCAAACGTGGTGACAACAAACTTAATGAACAAGGGATCATTTTGGAACATTTTGCAGGGGTCAGGTCAAAGGTTAACTGGGGTCAAATCTTATAATTTCATTTTCTGGATATCTGTAAGGGGTATGGGGCTCATACTCAGTGATAACAAATCTCATGACCAGGGGAGCATTTTGTAGGGGTCAGGTCAAAGGTCATGCAGAGGTCAAATTTCGATATGCATTTTCTGGACATCTGTAAGGGGTACAGGGTTCAAACTCTGACAACAAACGTACTGACCAGGGAACACTTTGGAACACTGCAGGGGTCAGGTCAAAAGTCATCTGGTGTGAAATCTTATCGGGGTTCAAACTCGGTGACAACAAACCTCATGACCAGGGGAACATTTTTGGAACATTTTGCAAAACACCAAAATGACCCAGGTATGTTTGTGGTCTATGACCACCATTTGCCACTAATTTTGAGTTGTGGTGAAAAGTACAAAGCTGGCTGTTCCATGGCTGACCGTAATAATAATAATAATAATAATAATAATAATAATAATAATAATAATAATAATAATAATAATAATAATAATAATGTGGTGTTAATTTCAAATGATTTCATCCATCCTGGTAACCCCATTTGAAATTCACACTTACTCCATGTGTGTGACATGACTCCCATAGGGGGATGTGTGAATTCCAACTGCGATAGCCTTTTTAATCAGTTTTGAGCTTTACAAATCATGGTACAATTTGTATTTGACAAAAAGGATCATTTTGAAAGACTTGAAACATCTCAGGGAAAACTAAAACTAAATCAATATCGCCACCGTTACTGATATTTGCATGTTGCGGTTGGATTGTTTTTACTCATCAGTGGGGGCAATTTCTTATTTCGTCTTACTAGTGGGCGAATTTCTTTTTCATATAATTCCCATGCCTCCTGGAAATCAAATGGTGCGCCCTTAAAGAACATGAAAAAACTATCTTCATATTGGATCTATACATGTCTCCTAAAACCTTTTTTGCTATCGGAAGGAAAAGAATAAACGAATAAAGGAAAAAAGCTGGGGAAAGAAGTCACGTGGTACCCCGGGATTCGAACCCGAGACCCTCGCATACCACGCACACGATCACCGACCACAAAACTATCCATATGCTTGCACCAAATTCTTCGGTCTACCCTTAACTGCTCTTAGTTTTCATTTAACACGGAATGTCTGGTAGAAGCAGACAGACCGGGGAAAACGAGGGTAGGCAGATTTCTTTCATGCTTTGATGGTTGAGCAAGTGTCCCAAGTTATGCACACTGGTGACATTGAAAAAATCTCACGACCCCTCTGGTACGAGATACAAGACCCCCCTAAAATGACCCCCTGCCTCCCCCTTTCCAACAACAAAAAAGCTAGAAAATGGGTATTTTCAAGATGATCAAATATATAGAAAACCATTCACAATCAAAAATATACTCTGCAGGTATTAAGTTGACATAACATCTAAAAAGCTAGAAAATGAGTATTTTCACGATGATCAAAGACACAGAAAACCATTCACAATAATAAGAATACGAATATAAGAGAAAAGGTAAAAAAATCCGAATGGTTTGTTCCATTTTGGGGAGGGTGTTTTCCTACTTTTCACCTTTTGAGAAACCGTGAATAATGTGATTTGTAACCAATATTTTGATGCAAAAATAAAAACCTCCATATATTTTAATTTTTTAATTTTCACAGGTGAACTAGTTTAAGGGCTCGGATAGCGATGTTTTCACAGATTTCTTTGTCGGAATTGAGAGCACATGAACCTTCTGATATCAAATAGTTTTCTTTTTTGAAATGTGTGATAGGCCTATAATGGGTTTTTTTTTTTCAAATATACCAAAAACATTTTGATCTTTTTGGGAAAATATGTATATCTTTAATACCTATATATGAAAGGTCAAAATTTTTAATTGATCGTCGGCGTCGGCTTTTCATCCCAGCTACATATAGGCCTATACTTGAAGTATATATCGTTTGCCATCAAATTTGTATTATATCGTGAATTTCCAAAATCAAAATTAGTTGATATCGGAAGCACATTCCTCGTATTCAGAATGTAATTCGATATGCCTGATATGCTCTCAGGTCACATACAAAACATATGAAACGCCGCTATCCGCACCCATCACTAATAAATAAATAAATACAAGTCATGGAGGATATTTTAGTTTACGAGGTACACATGCCAGAAGTGGACTACTTTTTTGAAATGCTAGAATGCAGATGTTTTTAAGATATGGGATTTTAATCTTTAATGTGTATTTGTAATTAAAATATGATTTGTTTTCAGTGTGGCGCCATGGGGGGGGGTGCTATCCTCAACAAATGCCCCCAATCAGAACTCTTTCCCCATTGGTGGACATGTAAGTAAGATGCAATGGTTGTCTCAATGATATGACTGCATATTTGTGCAAACAGCAATAGTGGAATAATGTTTACAAAAAAAAAATATTTTCCTATAAAAACACACAAATTAAAATAAGGAAATAAGGCATTTTGAACATTTTGAACATGGAGACCTGGATATTTAAAAAAAAAACCATTTTGTAAGTCTTTTGTTGCTTATTATTATATATAAATAACCATATTAAGTTTGACCAAGTTAATGCAACTCTCCTAATTAGCATCATATTGTAGCGATATGAGCATTTAGCATACCGCACATCTATTATCTGCTTAATATCAGCCATTTTAAAGAATGGAATATAGCAAAAACCATGATAATCTCAGTTTTCTGCAAACACCCCTTTGAAAAAATGGACTAACCCTGGCTAATATCACATGTTTGTGTCACCGTAGTCATGTGGTATGGAGTGATAAACAAAATATTGCAGTTTTGAATTGAAGTCATTTCCATATGCAGTTCCTTAGGAACTAAGGCATTTTGAACATGGAGATTGGATATTTAAAAAAACACATTTTTAAGTCTTTTGTTGCTTATTGTTATATCAATATTTGTCAAGTTTGACCAAGTTAATGCAACTCTCCTAATTAGCATCATATTGTAGAGATATGAGCATCCCGGGGGGATCACTCACATAAATGGTCTGTACGCATGCGTGACCAAAAAACAAGTAAAAGGGGGTGTTTTTTTTAGGCAAGGCAAGTTACACGAATGACGCGTTTAGGGTCTAAAAAACAGTGATTTTCAAGAATAAGGGTAGTTTTCTGAAACTGGACAACTTGTTTAGGGTACCTTTTCAAATTTTTGGTAAATTATGAGTCCAAAAAGGGTACATTTGTTGCATTTTCACCAGCCAAAAACTCATTAGGGGGTAAATTCTACACTAAATTACCTTATTAAGGGTTTAATAATTTGGTCACGCATGCGTACACTGTCATATTTGAGTGGCCCCCCGGGATGAGCATTTAGCATACTGTACAGCTATTATCTGCTCAATATCAGCCATTTTACACAGTGGAATATAGCAAAAACCATGACACCCCAGTTTTCTATAAACACCCCTTTGAAATAATGGACTAACCCTGGCTAATATCACATGTTTGTGTCAGCGTAGTCATGTGGTATATAGAGATAAACAAAATGTTGCAGTTTTGAATTGAAGTCATCACTATATGCAGTGATATGGAAGTAGAAGTGTAAGTAACAAAAAATGCCTCATTTGACTAATTGTTAAAAGTGCCCTGAATTGGTGGATACGTAAGTAAAATACTAAAGAAGTCTCCATGATTTAGAATGCATTTATGTAAACATCAAGAGTGGGGTAATTTATGACAAAAAAATAAAAAATAAAAAAAGGTATGAAGGTTTTTATTTTTTCCCTCAAAGATTGGGGAAAATTAGGCATTTTCAACATTTTAAAAATACAAGAATATAGTCTCACCCCTCATGCTGAAAATGGAACATTCCAAACATTTTTAAAGCTTGCTGTGCATTTTTATATTGTAAAAATATGTAATATTACATGACAGAAAAAGTAAAGTGATAAACCATTGTGTTATATTCAAACATGTCATCTGGAATGTGTGCAAAATTCAATATTTTCAAATTTGTCAGGGGTTAGCAGAAGCCAATTTTAGGGCGGTTTTAGGGGGTCTGGTATCTTGCTCAGGGGGGATATGAGAATTTTTCATCACCATTTTCGTGAATACTTTAGGGAACCTAATGAAACTTCAAAATATGAGTAAAAAATGCTGACCCCTCTTTTCCTAGATTTTGCTATATTGTACTGTTTTCTGAGATATGTAGTGTTAAGTGCTTTCTGGCTCGCTGATTTCTATCATCGGCAATTGGAAAAATGTAACTATACGCAGTCGAGCTGTTTATCTTAAGATGAATTTAAATATTTTGAATAATTCGTAGAAATTACTATCTACAAAAACTGTTCAGCCTCAAATCACAATGTTTACGATACTTTCAAAATATTTCATAAAAGCCCGCCTGAAACGCTCAATTTCACATTTCAGCTGCGTAATAATAATTATTATTCGGTATGATAACACAATCCTGACGTATAACGAACATGTTTAATACACATATTTTGATAGCCGATCCCGCCAGTCGGTGCGAAGTACAATCCCGGGTGCAATCCAATGTTTGCGCTACAAAATGGCGATATAATACAAAGTACACTAACCTGTGCACGTTAATACATACGGTCCTCTACGGAAGTAATCTGCAATGATGCCAGTATTACCATAATTACATGTACATGTGAAGGAACCCGCAGGGGTATTGGTGCAGGCAGCATTTACGTCACAGTTATCAGTCATTGAAGTGCACTCATCATCATCTGTATAAAAATATATGAAGTTAAGACTTTTTTCATAAACTTTTTGATTATAAAAAATGATGCATTACCAGATATAAAACAAATGATACTGATAGTAATGGAAGTTATGTGTGTTTGTATTACCGTTGAACCTATCAGGTTAAGGGGGTACTACACCCCTCGATAAATTTGTGTCTATTTTTGCATTTTTCTCAAAAACTAATAACACAGCGGTAACAAAAGTTATGTATCATAGGGGCAAAGAATCAAATTACTACACTGGAATTTCAGTGACCCAAGACAAGCGGTTTGTTATTTATGATAAGAAAAGTGGTACCGCTAGAATGTACCTCATTTCCTGTCATATATACTAAACTGCTTGTCTTGAGTCACTGAAATTTCAGTGGCCGCACATCCTCGTCACCCATTTTTAGTGAGTGCCCTCCCCAAGATAAAAACAAATGAATTGCGCAATATAGAACGAATGATACTGACAGAGGTAAGGAAAATAAATATGATATCGATATGGTACAAATTAGAATGACCTGTGCATGTTACTCCATCTCCAATGTAACCGGCATTACATGTACATATGAAGGAACCAACTGTATTGGTACAATCGGCATTAGCGTCACAATTTTCAGTAGCCAAAGTACATTCATCATCATCTGTACAAAACAAATTATGAAATAGGATTAATGTTTCTCAAAATGCCCTATTTTAAATATGTGTTTATCCATTTCAAAAACTTTATGGTCCATAAAGAGGATGTATTTCTAGATATAGAACAAATGTAAAATATTATTACAACTGATTATCAGGTATGATTAAGAAACATATATACTGTTTCTTGTATCAAGGTATTGTCTTACGTTATGGAATAGAGTAAGACAGTATATTTACCGTTATGTGTGTGTGTGGGGGGGTATATAAATATTCTCAATTTCATTCTTCTTTTTTTCGTCTTTTTTGTGCCACTTTTAAACGTGGATAAATCATTTGAAACTAGGGGTCTTTCGGTGAGAGCCGAGACACCGAAACGGGGGTCTGTCGATGAGAGGCTCTCAAAAAGGTTTTTTTTTCGTGAAACTGGGGAAAATCTTACCAACAAAAGGGATCTTTCCGTTAGACTGGGTAAAATTTCGGGGTAAAATATAAAAGTTGATACAAAATTATCAAAAATTCATCAAATTTTGAAATTTTATGAAAAATAATGAAAAATCAGGGGCCATTCGATATTATCAAGAATTCAATCTAAAATATCTTGAAAATGGGTTTTTGGTGAAAGAAAAGGAGGTCATTATGTGAGAGTGAGTTCAGTCAAACAAAAAGGAGGGAGTTAAAAAATGGGGGTCAATGTGGCCCGTAACCCATTTTTAGTGAGTGCCCTCTCCGGGATAAAAAAAAGCGCAATATAGAACGAATGATACTGACAGAGATAAGGATTTGGAAGTAGAGATTTTCGTGTAGTATCTGTAATGGTTATTTAAAGTAAATATATATATAATATAGATATGGCACAAATTAAACTGACCTGTGCATGTTACTCCATCTCCAATGTAACCGGCATTACATGTACATGTGAAGGAGCCAGCGGTATTGGTGCAAGCAGCATTAGTGTCACAATTATGAATACCAAAAGTACATTCATCATCATCTGTACAAAACAAATTATGAAATAAGATTAATGTTTCTCAAAATCCACTATTTTAAGTATTTTTTTAACCATTTCAAAAACTTTATGGTCCATAAAAAGGATGCATTTCTAGATATATATAGAACAATGTGATATTTTTAAAACAGATTCTCAGGTATGATTAAGAAACATATTATGGTCGAATCCAACGAAAAGTGTTCACGGCATGTTCAGGGTCATAACTTAAAAGTATTACGCAATTGGCTTTCGTTTTTGTATTTTGTTCATTCGCCTTGATCATACGCTTTGTTTGTGAAAAACTTAGACACAGAGACCCAAAAACATGCTATTTTGACCCATTTTTTAAAAATATTTCTTAAGGTGTTTTTAAAAACATCTACGTCAGTTAAGAAAAGCAGTCATTGGATTGAATCTAAATTGATTTCCTGAAAGGTGTGTATTCAAAGATTGCCTGTTCAATTTTTCACATATTTGTACATAATTATGAATTTTTTGTGATAACTTTTTGAGTGGTATTTTTTTACATTACCTACGAATACAATTTTTCATAGCACTAGATATATCTTTAATAAGTGGAAATCACTAATAAATCTGTGATTGATACAACCTTTGATATTTCCAATACTGAAATGCATTGCATTCAGACATCTTTATTATTGTGTTTAGCTGCCAGAAATTCTAAATGGCACGAAGGTAGGTTTGGTAAAAAATATGCATTACCTCCGAATACATGTTAACAGCTCTGTCATTTCCACAAACTGAGAGAATAGTAAATTATATTTAAGCAATAGAGTTGAACTTATGACGTTTTTGATGAATGTACTTTGGGTATACACGATTGTGACATTAATGCCGCTTGTTCCAATACCGCTGGCTCCTTCATATGTACATGTAATGTCGGTTACAGTGGAGATGGAGCAACAACATGCACAGTTCAATTTATTTTGTACCATATCGATATTATATTTTTTTTAATTTATTTCATATAACCGTTACATATACTTGAAAACCACATGACGTAACTGACTCCGAGATGGACTTCAGAAGTCTGTAATAACGGTTTTAAGCGAAGTGTGTGCAATTAAGTAAATTAAAGTCACTTTAGTTCATTTGTTTCTTACTTCAATCCTCATTCAACCGCTGTGAACCGACATTATCAATACATGATAGGATAAAGAAAATAATACATTCAAAGTGCTTTATAAAATGAAGATTTGATTGCGATATCCACCAAAAGTCTAATTCTTACCTACAAATACTGAAATGTTACTTACGAATACAGCATAATACATCACATGTGTAATGAAGTGTCCATACCAATGGAAATTAATTGTCAAAAACTTTAAGCGGTACCCCGGACAATATTATTACCCATATACGGATTCATTCAACAATTATTTATTATGTAAATTTGCTGTTTAACTACTTGTATATCAAAATGAAGTGTCAAAAATCTTGCTAAAAGCATAAAAAATGTTTGATCTAAGGTAATAACATTTATTTATTTGGACGTACCATCTGAAACAGATCTAAAAACTGCCATTGTATTCATACATTAACATAATAGCAAAATCTGAACCTCTAAACTCAATATAGATATTGTTAAATCGACCATGTTACCTACGAATATCCGGGTTTCTTCACCTGTCATTTTATAAAGCGTTAGGTGTATGCGTATAGTTCCTAATTGAATATTCCTGAAAACAGATATCCCATTCTTTCTTATACAATTGATTCATACTCATTTGATAAATAAAATACAGAAACTGACCTAAACTTCATTTTCGAAAATAAACTAGCAAAAATTGAATAAGATCATATTGATCGCGTTATAAAAATGAAAACAAATATTATTTTCTGGTTGAGCTAGCAATTTCCTGACACCCTGTGGTCTACTTTACATTAAAAAAGCATTAATGGGAATATTCCATTTGTTTTAGGTTGATTCGTATTGCGATAGTGAAAGCATCACAGTGGTATTCGTAGGTAACATTGGGTTATGATGTCACATTTTTGATCACACGTCCTGGATTTATTTTTCAAGATTAGTAATGGCACTTTTGGTTCCTATAAGGCCAACATGCCTGCAATCAATGGGCAAAAGGAAAAAATTGTGGAGACATTTTTGGACTTTTATTTTTGGCCCGTGGACACTTTTGGTTAAATTCGACCATATACTGTTTCTTGTACTTTGAATCATGGTATTGTCTTACGTTATGGAATAGAGTAAGACAATATATTTACCGTCATATGTGTGGGGTGTGGGTGTAGGGGGGGGGGGTTATATTCAATTCTTTCATTCTTCTTTTTTTCGTCTTTTTCTTGGCCACTTTTAAACGTGGATAAATCATTGTCATTGTGTGACGTTTTCGTTAAAATTTGTTACGTATCAAAAATATATAGGATATTGCTTTACTTTTGATGTCATAATCGTTTCTGTTAATTATTGTTTTTATCTTTTTTTATAATTTTAAACACACCTTAAATACACAGGCAGGGATACAAATTCAGTCGAACATGTGACTCGTATTTAAAATATTGAGCTCACATTTAACTAGGCAAATACGATTATTAATCTGGTAAGGATTTGGAAATAGAGATTTTCAAATATATGTAACGGTTATATGAAAAAAAAAAAAAAAAAAATAATATCGATATGGTACAAAATAAATTGAACTGTGCATGTTGTTGCTCCATCTCCACTGTAACCGACATTACATGTACATATGAAGGAGCCAGCGGTATTGGAACAAGCGGCATTAATGTCACAATCGTGTATACCCAAAGTACATTCATCAAAATCTGTACAAAACAAAATTTGTAATAAGATTAATGTTTCTCAAAATGCCCTATTTAGTAATTTCAAACAGTTTATGGTGCACAAAAATTATGCATTGCTAGATATAGAACAGATGTATAAAAACTCCTTTAAAAAGGGATGGGGCTCCCAATGTGAGCTTGATGTGATGTGAGGAAATGCAAGGGGTTTGATTTGTTCAAAGAATTTCATCAGCAACGAAGGGAAGAATATTAAATTTCAAGGATATAAATATAGACATAAACATTGAGATAACATATACTAATTTTACGGCAATACATCTTATACATCTTATAAGAAGTGTTAAGTATACGTTGACTTGGTAATGTTAACCTTTGCGTATCGTTTATAAACATGAACGACTAGTGAAAGGCTTATACATGTATTAACTTGAGATATGGCTGTGCAAAAATATATAAGTTGTAAATCTGTATACATATATACATGGTATAAAGATGTAGACAAATTGAAGTTGCTATAATCATTCAGACGGGTTGAATAATAGCTAATTTTAAGAGATATACTCGCTGAAAAGAATATTTGGAGTAGGCCTACATAAATTGGTTAGAAATGACTGAAACTAATATGAAATATATATACAAAGTAGTTATTGAATTATCCTTGTTGAAAAATATGTATCAAACATAGAATGTGTGAACGTTGTACATAGTTTATACGTTATTTATGCCTAATTGAAAACGTTATATATGTGAATTCAGGTTTATATAATTGAAAATGGGATATATATATGTGCACATTTTGATTTATTAAGGGCTGGGGTATGAACGTTTGGACAGTATTTATTTTGGGCCATTAGAGCACATCAGACATATCGAATTGCATTCTGAATACGAAGAATGTCATTCTGATATCAAATAATTTTGAATTTTGAAATTCGCAATTTAATACACATTTTATGGCAAATCATTAAAATTGATATTTTTGATATTTAACAGTACTTGAAGTAAACTTTATAAATCTGATGACTTATACTTAAAGTGTATGTAGGTGGGTTGAAAAGCCGACGATCAATTGAAAATTTTGACCTTTCGTATTGAAGATATGGATTTTTTTTTCCAAAACACACAAAAAATTAGGTCTTTTGGGAAAAAATCCATATCTTCAATATGAAAGGTCAACATTTTCAATTGACCGTCGGCTTTTCCTCCCTGCTACATACACTTTAAGAATATATCATTAGATTTATATAATTTACTTCGAGGACTGTTATATATCAAAAATTCGAAAATATCAAATTTTTATCATTTGTCATAAAATTTGTATTATATTGTGATTTTCAAAAAATGAAAATTATTTGATATCAGAAAGACATGCTTCGTATTCAGAATACAATTCGATAGGTCTGAGGTGCTCTCATGTGCCACAAAAAATACTGTCGAAACGCAATAAACGCTCATTTTAGATCCCTTTATATTTTTAACAGCAAATTTCATGATGCATGTATTGTTTTAGAAATAGTGAATTAAGGGTTGAATGGTTTATATTATTAGTAATAGCAACAGTATTTCGATGTATTGTTATCTTAATGGATATGTTGGTCTCTAACTCTAAGGCATGGATTCGTTGTTCTGTAATTCAAAAGTGATGCATGAGTAACATGATTTATGGAAAGAGCCACATTTTGATGGTTGTATGTGGACATTTTTAGGATGTACATTTATATACTGAACGTTGAAATATAGTTTGTAAAATTTTTAATGAATACAAGACACTTACAGTACATGTTGAACCATTTACATTTAAAATGATTGTAACGTTTTCATATTAATAGGTTGTTAACATTTTGCAATGTCGCATACAAACACAGAAGATATATATATATATATATATATAAATGTGAGTTGAACTTATGACGTTTCAATTATGCTAGGTTTCACTGTTTATACACAAATGTAGGCCTATTATAATATACATGATATAATGTCTTGCCTGTGATAATATGTCAGTGGCGTATCAATCACTGTGAATAGGTGAAATTTAGTGCGAAATTAAACATGACAAGGATTACATAATTACAGTTTCATCAACATTCAAACTACATACTACATATACTTTCTAAGCCTATTTGCAATCCAAGTATACATTTTTGTCAAGTGTAAAGAATTTAAATTGGATGCAAATTATAAAACACGACAATGGAGAACATGTATCCTATACGGTATGTCGTGTTGTTTGCATACAGTTTGTCGCCCAATTGTGCCACCATATTGCATAACCACTATATGGATTTTATCATGGTAATTAAAAGGGCATTTCGTGATCCACAGCCTCATCCCCCCACTTTTCTCAAAAAAAGTTGAGATTTTTATATCACTGGAATACTCTGGCTACATAATGTTTATGTACAAACTATTTCTTGCAGATTAATTCGTTTAGCAAAGATATCGCGAAATTTGAATTTCGTTCTGGTGCACCAGAACGAAATTACAACGTTTTGTCTATGGAGCAGTGTAATACACATAATCATACATAACTCGCAAACGCAAAATCGGAATCAACTGAAATTTTGGGAATATGCTTTTTTTTTTTTTTTTTACTGAAAAATGTCATAAAAAAGGATGCTAGGATCACGAAATACTCCTTTAGCAAACGAAGGTCGCCATATATTTGTTTAAGAGGCAGTTTACTGCCTCGTTATTGATGTTATGGTAGTTAAGTAAACAATGTCACCGTATATCGGGTTCTAAGAGGCGGTAAACTGGTTTAAGCAATACAAAGGTCTCGGTTTATTTGGTGTTTTATGAGTTAATTTTTTGATTTGATTTGATTTGTTCGGGTTTTGACAACCCTGGATAACCCAAGAAAGCCTCTATTGAAGCTTATTTCCATTGGGGTCCATTTGAACACCGGGACGGGTTGGGAACAGTCAGGGGTTAACACCCTACTCTTTTCGAAACTGGCTGCGAGATACATGTACAGGTATGGCTCTCTGTACACGGGACCGACGGCTTAACGTCCCCTCCGAAGGACGGAGTACTTTCATGATTCATTTACCCAATTCTAAATGAACCATGGGGAGAGCGGAAGTCTAAATTTAATCTACAGAAGTTGCCAATTAATTTCAGACTTTTTTTCCAAGTCAATATCCCAGCAAATCGCCACCGCCGGGAATCGAACCCGGGACCTCATGCACTAAAGGCAAGTACCCTAACCATTGCGCCACGCTCCTCACCAATTTTGTATTTTAAACAAAGAATAACGGGCCTTTATGCACAAGATTTCATCCCGTGCATATTAGTGAACAATATTAAAATCAATACCAAGCAAGTTTTGTTTTTATTTCTAAGCTTTTTTTAAGCAAAACCGTTACGAGGTAAATCTAGCAAGACCGAAATTAGAAGCTTTTTACAAAGTCATGCAAAATAAGGGACCCGCCGTAGCGGGCGCCCTAAAAACAGATTCTCAGGTATGAGTAAAAGAACATAATTATAAACTGTTTATTGTGCTCTGAATCATGGTATAATTGTCTTTCACAGTATATTCACCGTTATGTGTGGGGGTGTGTGTGGGGGGGGGTGTAAGGGGTGTTATATAAAGATTCTTTTATTCTTTTTCGTTAAAGTTTGTTACGTATACTTAAAATTTTGTTTTGCTTTTGATGCTTTAATCGTTTTTGTTAATTATTGTTTTTATCTTTTTTTTTAATTTAAAAAACACCTTAAATACACAGGCAGCGAGACAAATTCAGTCAAACATGTGACTCAATATTGAGCTGCGATTCAACTAGGCAAATAAGATAACCCAAATAACAAAGCAGAGCAAAACAAACTAAAGGAGTTCCATTATCCAGTGCCGCCGAGAGCCAATCCGGGCCCGGGGTACACGGCCTCTTTTTACGAGCCCCTTGAGGTCTCTTTTCTTTGCTTTTATAGGCTCATTAAGATATGTCTTCTTTATTTTACGGGCCCCCGAGGACCCCGGGCCCGGGTGTAACGCACCCCTTAACCCCCCTTGTCGGCGGCACTGACATTATCCACTGTGTTAATCATACTTGTAAAGCTAAACAATATAAAATATTTTTTATGTTTATAAATAGATGCACTATCTCATCTTGAACATTATGACACTGTATTGAATCTAATGACCTCTGGAAGCAAAGTTACAAGCATTTAAATGGACGAATGTCCATTTTTGAAAGCGACTCTCTGGCCTAAAAAGGAGAAAAGTGCAACAAAGAGACAACACAATCTTGTCAATCAAGCTTTAATTGAAGCATTCAGTTTGTCTTTCACTTTCTTTCTTATCTGCACTTTTCACAACTTTTATTTTAATTTGAAAGTTGTTTTGTTGCAGTTTTCTTTAACTCCTTTTGTTTCAGTTCTTTTGCTTCAATATTTTATGTGACCACCGTTATTGTCTACAACGGCTGTCCAAAGTCGTCGCATGCTCACATTTAGAATCTTTTTTCCTTGTAGTATATGGGGAAAATTTATTTTTTGCTTTCATTTTTTCCATACACAATCTTGCCACCAAGGTTTTTCTTAAGCAGAATTTTATGTAGAATCAAAATATCATGGGTGTCATTTTTAAAAACTGTTCTTGGGTGTTTTTTGGGCGGTTTTGGCAACTATCATATTTTTCAATAATTCATATGTTTTCAGCCCAATTTCCATTTTATTTGCTGTATAATATGAACTAATGTGTGCTGAATACTTTTTAAATAAAAATTAATGGTCAAATGTTATCCCAGAAGAAATTTGGACAGACACTTTTATCAAATTGGGTGATTGTAGGTATTTTTGGGTGTTTTTTGGGTGCTTTTGGGTGCAATTTATAATGTATATATATTGAGTGTTTTCAAATGTGAAAAGATAACAAGTTTGTCACTTTTCGCCGTAGAAGTGACGTCATAATTGGATTAACTACCATAGCAATAGATATATACAATTTTTGACTCTATCGCCCTGCATTACAAGCAGGTTGCACTCATCACCGGTGTATGTCTGCATTCATAGATTGAATATAATACCGCTCTTTTCTAAAAATACTAATCTTACAGGTGCGAGTGATCAGCATGATATGAATATTCTATAGAGTTACGGTCCAGGTCTTTCCCTGTTCTTTGACATCTATGGTTCAATGCATAGGTACCATGTAAACTTTGTACAGTGCAGAGCGATATAGTCAACAATTGTATTCATCTGTTGCTATGGTAGCCTTACGTCACTCATAGCTAATGCATGTACTTTTTGATACAAAAACTCGAGCGTAGGCCCTACTACCCAGTTTATAAGTCCTGTGGCCTTTTGATAATGACAATGTGCCACATATCCTAGCATGTTGTTTGGGTCACAAGTAACATATTTATACATGTTTACAAAAATCCAGATGCAGCAGAAGGCGGCCATCTTGTTTTTCAAACTGGCGCCCATTTTGCAAAATATTTCCAATATTTTTCAAACTGCTCCTTCCCAATGTGGTTTATTGGCACAGTAGCAATGGTTTTATTGGCACAGTTGTATTTGTTTTAGGCTTGTTGTATTAGTTTTATCATGTTGGCATGCAGTAGCACCAATATTGATGATTTTCGAATTCAAAATGGCCGCCAAGAATTCAAAATGGCCACCGAAATCAATTTATTTCCTTCAATCATACAATGAGCCTATATCAAGCTGGTAAAATAGGAGATTGGACATGTGCCATGAATATTAAAATAATAACACACACAAATCCGATACTAAATGCACCCCCACCCCTTGTGCAAGTTGACCTATATCTGTTTCACATTTAAATGATGACTTCATTTTGCATATTATAACATTTTAAAATGCCATAGAAAATGTTTCTTGGCCCATATGTGTATCCTTTAAACAAGAACGAGAACAGTTGGTGGTGCTAGTTTGGGCTGCAGGCTGTATTAATACATCCATAAGCCCATGGCAGCAGGGGAGGGGGTTCTTCAAATATTTTGAACGGAGATGTGCCACACAGATTTTCGGATGCTGACTTTTCTATACCTTCTTTTTGCTGTTTCTGCAACCCATCAGGATACCAAATTTTCACAAAATGCACCCAAATTTGCCCTAAATGGATGCATTTAAGGGCACTTTTTGTCCTGATGTGCCCATTTGGTTGCATTGGTCTCCACTGAAAACCCACCCATCGATATATCAATATTGCTAAAAAAATATACCCCCAAACCATGGCAACTTCCTGTACACCTTCAAACAGGAAAAAAAATAGGGGTATTGAGAACTGCAGGGTAAAAGGTACCGAGTGATCACACAAATTGGTTATGGGTCCTGGGGGATGGACTTATATCTGTATATAGGGTTTCTAGGGATGGAGTTAGGGATACCAGGGATGGGATAAAGAGTACCGGAGACAACATTAGGTATATCAAGGATGAGGTTAGAAATACCAAGGACATGTTTAGGGTTGACCATGAAAGAAGGTTAGGTGTACCAATGACAGGGTTCCCCGAAGGTCCCAGGGACAACAGTTTATGGGTCCAGGTGAAGGGATTAGGGGTTCCAGGGATGTGATTAGGGGTATCGACAATGGGGCTTGGGGTATCAAGGAACAGGGTTAGGGATTCCGGAGACGAGGGTTAGGGGTTCCAGGAATGGGGAGAGCCCCATGGTCAGTGTTAGGGGATCTAGGGATATGGTAAGGGAACTGGGGATAGAGTTAAGTGCCTCAGGGTTTGGATAATGGGTACCAGGGACAGAGGATGGGACTAGTGGTACTGAGGACTGTGCAGGGTAAATGGTACAACGGGTAATGGGTCCCGGCGAAGGGGTTAGGGTTTCAGGGATGACCAGTCATGGGTTCCAGGAATGGGGTTAGAGGACACGTGGTCATGTTTGAGGTCCCAGGGATAGGATGAGGTACTGGGGATAGAGTTAGGGTTCCCCGTGAGGGTTGGGGTACTGGGTACCATGCAGGAACGGGGTAAGGGGTACCGGGTACCGGGCACTGGGTAAGGGGGACCGTATGTGGGGTTACAGGTGCCGAAGATGGGATTAGGGGTCTGTCTAGTCTCGGGGACAGACTTTTTAGGTTTTAGAAATGGAGTTAAAGGTCCCGTAGTAGGTTTAAGGTTAGGATAGGATTAGGGGTACTGGGGATGGATTGGGTTTGGGGTTCCAGGTTTGGTGTTAGGAGTCCCAGGGATGACATTAGGAGTAATGACGACTGTGCAAGGGTACTGAAGTAAGAGACGTAGGGTACTAAGGATGTGGTTAGCAGTGGCGTAGGGACATAGCAGCAGGGGGTGCCAAGGATGGGGTTATGGGCTAGCTGGCCCGAGTACATATCAGGTTATGGGCCACTGGGTCCATGGATGGGTCTAGGAGTCCCAGGGATGGGTAGGGGTACTGGCCAGGGATGGGGATAGATGTACCAAAAATACACGGTTATGAGAACCGAAGAGGATATGGGTAGGAGCATTCGGGTACTAGTACGAGGATACATGTTATGGGGTAGGCCTACATGAACAGGTATCAGAGTATCAGAGTACGATGTACATTTAGCAGGGTAAATGGTTATGAGGTACCGAGTTAAGGGTATTGGGTACAGATTAGGATTACGGGTTAGGGTATGGGTATGCGCTGGCCCAGAGTACATCAAACTTGGTGGGAACGTAATTATCATTATCATATCCTGGGGAGACGGATGAAGACATTTAAGGTGGAATAAGGTTACAGATCTTAAATTCGGGAACTATTTTATAACAAAATGTCATCGTAGAAAGTGAATTCATAATTATAGGTGAGCATTTGAATGTGGGTGTGGGGTGGTGTGGTGTGTATTTGCAGTGTATTATGGAGTTTGTGTATGTGTTGGTATATTAATTAACATGTTACCTGCTTAAACTTATATTTTACAATGCTCATTATAATGTTTGGAGGAAATAAGTTGAATTTGGCGGCCATTTTGAATTTTTGGAGGCCATTTTGAATATCAAAGTCGTCGATGTTAGTGCATACGTCATAAATAATATCCTAAGCTTAAAACAAATGCTACTGTACCAATAAATTCACAATAGGAAGGGTCAGTTTGAACAATATTGGGAATGTATTGCCAAAATGGGCGCTGTTTTGAAAAATAAGATGGCCACCAACTGCTGCATCTGGAATTTTGTAGACATGTAGGCCCCTATAAATATGTTACTTCGGACCTAAACAACATATTAGGATAGGTGGCACATTGTCATCAAAAAAGGCTACGGGATTTAGTTTGCCAAGGCAACTTTCCGCCCAAAAAACACCCAAAAATTTAAACATTTGAACACATTTCTTCAATATTTGAGGTAGTTTATATTAAGGTGTGTTTAAAGTTAGGAATGATAATATAAAAGCCTTTAAATCCAATATATGACTTAAATAAGTTGATTTTTATGCCATAATATATGCCAAATACTGAAAATCAGAATTCGCCCAAAATCCGCCCAAAAACACCCAAGAACAGCTTTAAAAAAATGACACCCATGATTTTTGGAATCCTCACAAAATTTTGATTCAGAAAAACCTACTTTGCAAGATTGTGTATGAAAGTTTTGAAAAAACACAATTCCCCATATACTATTGGCTAAAGTGTCACTTTTAAAATTGTCATATCATGGTCGTCGGCTTTTCCTCCCAGCTACATAGCATTAGATTCATAAAATTTACTTCGGGGACTGTTCATTGTCAAAAATGTTAATTTTAATAATTTGCCATAAAATTTGTAAAAAAAATCGCAATTATTTGATATCAGAAGGACATTCATTGTATGCCGAATGCAATCTGGTGTGTCTGATGTGCTCTCAGATCCCACAAAAATAATGTGCAAAAGTGGGTAACCAAGCGCTTAACATTAATTAGGGTAGTATTCATGATTATGATGTTAATACCCCACGCGTCATGCATACGCGTGGCATGATACCTCGTCACAAACACCTGCCCACCGCGAATGCAGACGTAGAATCTGTAAGTATTAAAAGTGACCACGCCATTACACCAATTTTGTGACTTTTTATATTGGAATATCGAATTAGTCTCTTGGTTTTTGAAACGTTTTCAAAATCCAACTAAAGGTTCGAAATTATTCATGATTGTTTAGGGAAAGATCTACCAAAAAAACGTTGACAACGTAAAGAAATCAGCAAGTTGAAAAAACCCACCTCGGCTCACTTTTTGAAACTTGGTCCCATTTGTAAAAGTACTGAAGTTTAAAAACTTTATCATATTTATATAAATCTTAAACATTTGCAGAAGTGTTATGTATCTTTAATGTGCAGATGCGATATTAATTTGTAAGCTTTCTGGAACGACCTGAAAGGTTATTATCTTGTTCTTGATGGTAAGCCAATATCCTATTGTGTTTTGTTTTATAATAATCATGATTAAGGGGGTACTACACCCTGGCCAATTTTTTGCCAATTTTTGCATTTTTCTCAAAAATTATAGCACATTAGTAACAAGTAAGATATGTATATTATAGGGGCAAAGACTACAACTACTGTACTGAAAATTCAGCAACTCAAAGTAAGTAGTTATTGATATATTGATCAAATATTGGGTTTCCCTCATTTTTGACTGTAACTCCACACGAAGTTACGAAGTGCTCCATAAAACGAATAAAACGAAAAATAGATGTTTGAAGTTGCTATTCTTGATTCATGACAATAAATAATTAAACAAAACTTTATCAGTCGTTTATTTTTAAAACTTGCTCGTCACGTGTGACTGTAATGTTAAGAGGCGTACACAATGATTAATATAATTTTAATATACTTTAATTATTCAAGGCAACGTAAATATGTAAAGAAAATGTAAATATGAAAAACACACACCCTATGTTGACAATGCCAGAGAGACACATAGAGTAAGTCCGATTTAGGCCTACTTCAAGTCGGAACTGGTAAATGCGCATAAGCGTCTAAATGCCACATACTAGGCAAGATAATCGTGTTTTAATGTTTGTGGTTCTTTGTAGCCTTGCGGGGCAACCTAGTTGGATATTCCTATTAAGCGGCGGTTGTCGGCGATCTTTCGTGGTTTGTGGTTTTCATCAACCCTTGCCATCTATCGGGAGCTAATTTATTGTTTAAGCTTTTTGGATATCCATATTTCGTGGTTTGTGGTTCTTTGTAGCGTTGTGGGGCAATCTAGTTGCAGATCCAATTTTCGCGATTTGTGGTTCTTTATAGCCCTGCGGGGCAATCTAGTTGGATATCAATATTGAGCGACAGTTGTTGTTGATCTTTCGCGGTTTGTGGTCTTAATTTGTTCGATATCCATATTTCGCGGTTTGTGGTTCTTTATAATCGATAGGCCTGCAAGCAATCTAGTTGGATATCAATATTGAGCGGTTTGTGGTTCTTTGTAGCCCTGCGGGGCAATCTAGTTGGATATCCCTATTAAGCGGTGGTTATCGGCGATCTTTCGTGGTTTGTGGTTTTAATTTCCCTCATCAAGCCCCGCCCTCTATCGGGAGCTGATTTATAGTTTAAGCTTGTTAGATATCCATATTTCTTGGTTTGTGGTTCTTTGAAGCCCTGTGGGGCAATTGTTGCATATCCAAATTTCGCGGTTTGTGGTTCTTTATAGCCCTGTGGATATCTAGTTGGATATTAATATTGAGCGGTCGTTGTTGGCGATATTTCGTGGTATGAAGTCTTAATTTGTTAGATATCCATATTTCGCGGTTTGTGGTTCTTTATAATCGATAGGCCTGCGGGCAATCTGGTTGGATATCCAAATTTCGCGGTTTGTAGTTCTTTGTAGTCCTGCGGGGTAATCTAGTTGGATACCCCCTCTATCGGGAGCTTAATTTCTAAGCTTGTTGTATATCTACACTCCCTAGTTGTGTGGTTCTTTGTAGCCTTACGGGGCAATCTAGTTGGATATCCAAATTTCGCGGTTTGTGGTTCTCAATATTAATATTCAGCGGCAGTTGTTGGCGATCTTTCGCGGTTTGTGATTTTAATTTGTGACAATTTATAATATTTATTCCAGATATAATTTCAGTCTGATGTGTTTTAAATGACGAATATGTCATGATAGTCAGGCATGGTGAATGCATCTGGATGGTGAAAGTAGGCCTATAGACCTAGGCCTAAATGTTAATAAAAATCAAACATATCTGTTTGATGAAAAACATAATATCACAATAGCAATGGATGTTCGAAATGGTGTTATTCTTGATTTATGACAATAAATTGGTAAATAAAACATTTTAAAAAAAAGCGGTGGGAAGTTTCGAACTTGAGCAAAAATCCATAAATGGATTAGAAGTCCATGGCCTTAACCACTTCGCCACAGGGACGTCCCGATATAACGAGGTGTGAAAGTGGAGTATTTATTAATATGAATGTATGCTGTGGTCCGGAAAGAATAAAAGAATTGTGAAAACTTGATTTGTTGGCGAATGGGATCCAGAATTTGTATGTAGGGTATCTAGGAAAATGCTAGGGTATATTTGAAAGTGAATCTGAAAAAGTAGTGCGACAGTGACAACCATGTATGGCTGTAGCAGTGTCGAAAGATTGTGGGTATCAGTATGATTAGCTATGATTTGCCACTAATTTTGGCTATGAAATACCGCGTGAAATAAAGCAAGAATGTTTGTTTATTATCAAACAATCGGATTCACTGTAAGATTGGTGTAACTTTTTGAAATAATGAGTTATTAAAATATGACACTTTGGATAAGATTTAGCATGGTTTTAGATATATTTTGTACCCGGCGAAAAATATCATAGAACAATAGCGTTTTGTTCCGTGTAAATATAGTCTCGCGGTGCATCTGTTTATTCTTCTTTATCAGTCGTTTTTTTAAAACTTGCTGGTCATGCTACCGCGTGACTCTAATATATTGCGATGTGTGATCAAATGAGAAGTTGAAATATATCTTAAACTCTGAAACATGATGCAAATAAAAATTCCATAGCGCACACCGACATCGCCTAGCTAATAATAACTTTGTCAGCAAAGATACGAAAATCAATACCCGTGATCGATACACGTGAATGTACTATGCACGAGTTTGATATGAGACGAAAATCTTTGGATACCGGGGTAGAAAATGATGAATATCTCCCGTAAATGATTTCGTATAAAGAAACCAGATATGGTTCCTTGCACTTGAATATATATTTTGAACAGATATGATAGTCGTAAGGCTTGCGTCTTGAGAGAGAAGCTTGCGTCTTGAGTCAAAAACTGACAACAATTCTGATTTATATGTGCCGAATTATATAGCGCAGTGTATAGGCCAATTGTGGAGGTAGTCTAAAAGCATATGACCTATGGCGTACCATGCTCGGCTCACACACAGCGAGGTCAGTCACCGGCCTAATCGGGGCTATTGTCAGTAGCCTTAGTCAGATGTCCTTCGGCCCATTATGCGACTCAAAACTATTAAACAGGTCGATACAAAATGGCCATGCGTGGCGGTGGATTCAACCTACCATGGCGATTTCTGCCATGAAGATATCGGGGCCGGGCGATGACACTGTGTAGCGCTTGAATAATTGACAATTCACAAATATTGTTATAAAAACAAATTTGTTTTGAAAAGGTAGGAAATTTTGATAGGAATGCACCAATTCCTAAACGTTAGTTTAAGTTACGTGGTGATATGGTAAAACATGGACTGACCTCTGCATGTTACTCCATCTCCATTGTAACCGATATTACATATACATGTGACACGGGCAGCGGTTTCGGCACAAACGGCATTAGCGTCACAAAAATTAAAAGTACATTCGAAGCCATCTGTACAAAAAGTATTGAAAAAAAACCCCATATATTTTAGGTCAACATGGACTATTTAAAATCATTTTTTTAAAGAATATACACTTCTTGGTGTAACAAAATCCCGGGGGTGCACTCGACTTTGGAAGTGACGGGGATGTGCGGACAGCAGTTCGAAAGTAAGGGTCTTTCGGTGAAAGCCGAAACATCAAAAAGGGGGGTCTGTCGATGAGAAGGCTCTCCGTCACAGCATTGCCATCTCCATCACAATTGTTGTTGACCTTTATTTGACCTTTGACCCAGACAACATGGAATTTACTATTTGGAAATGTAATTTATATTGTATGTGTTTACTATGTCAATAGAAATTTATTTAGTTATTTCAAGCAAAATTATGAATATACTTAAGTTTGTATAAAAATACTAACAGACATGACATTTTCCGTACAGCCTGCCTCTCATTGTCCCAACTAAATTAGTACAAAATCATATTTTTTTAAATAAAAAAAGCAAACATGAATCAAGCAACTTACAAGTTATCCATAAAACTCATAATTAAGAGTTTTAACAAATTTTTTGTCCTTTTTTCTTTTTGGCCTAAATGTGACGGAGATGATGCTCACCTGGCACAACCTGCAGATTACGCCCTCTATAATATAGAGGGCGCCCTAAAGATTGCGCCAAATAATGTTTTCATGCACTAGAGACTTACATCCTTACAGATATGTAAAGGAAACATTTTTATAGTCATTTTCAAATTCATATTTGCCTATCTTCCAATAGTACACCTTTTCAGAGAAATACCCACGTATCAAAAATATATAGGATATTGCTTTACTTTTGATGTTATAATTCGTCGTCCGTATTCCATAGTGGCGTATAGTGGGGCGCCGCGAATAAACAACTTTTCGAGAAAATCGGGTTTGAAGAAATGCCAATTTAAAATCGAGTTGTGTAAATCAGACATTCATTATATTTTGTAAATGATGTGAAATTTCTGTAGTAAACTAAATAGATTTTATTGTTATATATTTTTCAAAAGAAATAAATACATACTATTGCTGGCAAACTGACAATAAAACTATACGCCACTATGGAAAACGAACAAAACGCAATACCCTAACCTTACGTTAACCGTACGCCACCTCGGTCGCCGTGTAATCCCTATGGCGTTACTTTTCGTTTCGTATTCCATAGTGGCGTATAGGTCCGATACGCGTACGCCACTATGACATACGATGTTTTTCATTTTTGCCGATATTTCATAATTATAAAATGTGTATAAAAAGTGGCGTATGGTCGATACGCCACTATGGAATACAAAAATGTCACTTTGTAACTATACGCCACATTTAATTAATTAATTACTAATTAAATAGCTAAGTATGACTGATGAGACTTAGAACAAATGAAAGAGAACATCATTAAAAACATATGTGCCAATTTTCAAAAAAATGACCAAAAATCACTATACGCCACTATGGAATACAGCCGACGAATTGTTTTAGTTAAAAGATATTACAGTAGAAAATTTGGATAGGAATGCTCCAATTCCTAAACGTTAGTTTAAGTCACGCACGTGGTAATAAGGTAAAACATAGACTGACTTAGGCATTTTCCTCCATCTCCAAGGTAACCGGCATTACATGCACATGTGAAGGAACCAGCGGTATTGGTACAAGCAGCATTTGCGTCACAATTATCAGTACCCAAAGTACATTCATCGTCATCTGCACAAAAATGTATGAAATAACAATTTCTAGAAGAATGGTACTCTTTGGTGCATACATATATTATGCATGATAGTCGGTATAGAAGAATTGATACCGATAATGATAAGGTTTTGAAAACACCGTCAGTAATAAGGGTAGTATTCGTTATAATATTGTTAATAATACCCATATTCAATGTGGTTGCATTGGCTACTTTGGCACGCACACCACGACCAAGCTTGTCCCACAAGTGTTCAGACTGGTTGAGGTCTGGGCTGATGGCAGGCCATTCGAGTCTCTCTACTCCCATATTCTGACTACCCAGACTCTATGGGGGTGAGCGTTGTCACCTTGTTGGATTGCATTAGGTCCCAGATTGTGAAGATATGGGATTGCAGCTTGCTGCACAGAATAATGGTCAATTGCATATTCGGTTTGAGACCCTACTATATTCACAAGACGTATACTCCGCCGCAAATGTGATTGCTTCAAATGTGGTGTCATTGTAAAGGAGGAGACTAATGTAGCTATCCATTGATATGCAATACAATATGAACATGTCACAAATAATCTGAGATATAGATGCTTGAAAAACTTTCCAAACTTTTGTTGAGGAGTTTAGAACGTTTCATCAAAATCCAACTAACGATTCGCAATCATTTATAAATGTTTAGGCAACGACATATTTCAAGGTATAATCAAACGAAATGTTAACCCCTGTACACAACTGGTCATCTAACAGCACTTCTGATTGGTTGATAACTTGAAATTCTTATTTCAATAGCCAATTATGACTAGGCTTTAAACTATTTATGGCCATACTTGTTTTTACAGATGATCTTATTAATACCTTCCTTGATCGGTTCAAAATTGGACACAATGTTCATTTTAGCCAATCGGGAAGGTATTTCTCATGGGTTAAAATGCTTCTTGTACTCTCAAACATGGTACAATTAATACTCAATATAACGCTTGAATAAATTGGGTTTTCTTGACATAAGGGTATATTTTTTCATTGATCCCTCACAATATTGGTCAAAATACACATTTATTTTGACAACTTAGGGGACAGAGTATTTCGCGTAACCCGCGTATCTAGATGATCAGTATTTGACATAAAAGGAAGACAAAATGGTACAACATAGACTGACCTGTGCATATTGCTCCATCTCCAAAGTACCCGGCATTGCATGTACATAATAAAGGAGCCCACGGTATTGGTACAAGCGGCATTAACGTCACAATTATCAGTAGCCAAAGTACATTCATCACTATCTGTACACAATTATTTAAATAAGAAATTTCTTCAAATTGGACAAGGTAAGGTTTTGGAAGTAGAGATTTCCAAGTACCGGGTGTCCCAAAAAAAGGTTACATGTAGATTTTTGAAAATAATACAAGTTAATCTTAACAATTATAAATATCCTTTTCATGACATAATCTATGTAATCTCTACTAGTACCCCTGTGAATGTCAAGTTCACAACCTACGTACTTAGTCCGCATTCCAGACATTCCTGACCAAGCTCTTTAGTCTTTACGTGACATACCGGTATGCATCACGAGGTTCATACCACGGTCACAGCCACCGTGCATTTGGCGGGGCACTTGAGTAGGCCCAGCCATAGCATGGCATATTCAATATTTTATTCTGCTAAACAAAGAATAAAACTTGTTCAGTTTTACTTCAGGAGTTCAGTCAGAAATTTAAAGACAATCAGCAGCAATTTCGAGTCAACAAAATCCAAACAAGGCCTAAATGCAAAGGATATTGTTATTCATTTCACTATGTTGATGACATAAGATACGGCGTACAGTACTGCTTTCACTAAAACGTATTCTTCTCTACTAACCATCTTCCTTTATTTGTTACCACCAAGAGTCGAGAAGCTCTAAAACTGATTTATTTCCAGTGTACAATATCTAATTTTTCAATATGTTTCTTTTGTGCAATAAGTTCAACAATTAAAAATAAGAGAAACATATAAAGTAATAAAGATAAAATCTAAAAACAAGGGTGTGCTTGTGTTCAACTTTCAATGTGCGATATTTTGATGGTAGCCACTATTGACACCCCTGTCATCTTGCTCGCATAATTTAAGTTGCTTTTAAGATACGGAATTGAAACTTACCACACAGTTACAAGTCGAATGAATAAACAACATCTGAAAAAATGACATTATTTTGTTGTACCATCACAAAATGCAGTTCATTTTCTACATGTAACCTTTTTATGGGACACCTTGTATATGTGACGGTTTATATGAAATAAATATAATGGTGATATGGTATAAATTAGACTGACCTGTGCATGTTACTCCATCTCCAGAGTAACCGGCATTACATGTACATATGAAGGAGCCAACGGTATTGGTACAAGCGGCATTAGCGGCACAATTATGAGTACCCACAGTACATTCATCACTATCTGTACGAAAATTATTTAATAAGACATATCTTCAAATTGGACATGGTAAGGTTTTGGAAGTAGAGATTTCCAAGTATATGTGACGGTTATATGAAATAAATTTAATATAAAGGTGATATTCCATTTAAAATCCACTCTACCCCTGTGGAAGATTTTGGAAATATCTTGCCCAATGGGAGTATGGATTTCAAACGGAATCAACACATAAGGTAGCTCGATTTGAATTTCATACACCCTCTGAGAAAGATTTGATCTGAGTCATCCATAGAGGGAGGGTGAATTTCAAATAGAGCTGCCCAATTTGTTAATTCCATATTGAAATGCATACTACCCCTGTGAAAGATATTTCCAGAATCTTCCACGGGAGTTGTGAGGATTTTAAATGGGATAGCCGAATAACGAAACTATAACAGCTAAATCAATTTTGATAGCAACAACAATTCAACTTACTCTGGCCAGCAGTAAAAGAGGTGCCCATGAAAAGCAGAACCACACAGAACACAATCATCCTGGTTACCTTGGTATAGGTTGTCGGCTGTCAGCTGTGTCAGTTTACTGTTCTATTCGAGTTAATACAAACAATTTAACAAAAGAATGAAAATTTATCAGGAGCCACTTTCCCGTTTTAGCTATTTAAAGGCCTTTTCGGTGATTTGCTCATTCAGAAAATCATAAAAATCAACAAATCGGTAACCCCCTCTTGCGTACACTTTGTACGTAACGTAAACTGGTGAATATTATTGACGGCCCTTTACTGAATTGGTATCACGCGAGTGTTGTCACCACAATTCACACTTATTTTAGGTAACACAAAAACACTTTACTGTTTATTCTGCTTTGGAATGTAATCAACCATTAACAGGAAATTTGAACAAGAAACACGTCTGCCTTTCAACCTTATCAGTAATATTTTGATTATGGGGAGTAAATTAAGCAAGTATTTCGGCTAATTCTTTTCTTTGTTAAAAGTTTGATACATCCAAAGATAAATAAACTGAATATTAACATAGCCTTGAATACTCCAAACAATTTGGTAACTCAAATTTGGATGAAATGCTGAAGTTTACTAAGCACAGAAATTGAATGAACAAAGAAATAATATTATCAGCAGAAAACCACAAGGATAATCTAACATACCTGTACATGATGAGAAGATGAGAATAGTGGAAAGGAACCTGTTACTGGCAGTGATGGGTGAGTTGTGAGAGTGGGTCAGGGTTAATTAGGAGGTCATCCTTGGGTTTGGGCTGATCCATTTATGCCTAAAGGGGAGTCCAAGGTACAAAAATGCAACCTGCTACAACAGTTATTTCAATCATCTTATAACTTTAAAAATATGTCCTTTTAAAGAAATGTACCCATTTTTCACTCTGTCTACGGATAGCAAACCGAGTGGTTGGATGGGTCATGCTTTGGCGTGCCCTGCAAGATCACCAGACTTCACACCACTTGATTTCTTCCTTTGGGCCCCACAGTAATCACACAGTAAGTGGTGTTTTTTTTTACCCTCTGCACTCATTTTTTTCTTGTTCTGTGCCCATTCAGCTTCATTTCTGCGCATTTTACCACTTATTTCGTCATCACTGTTACTATCATCTCAATTTAGCACGTCAGCCATCTCACCCTGTTTGCAAGGGCACTAATATGTGTGAAAAAACACCCAAATCATGGACATGTGTGGTTTTTAGATTGCACGTGCTCATTAGATGCACGTATTGCATTTGTGTTGTTATTTTATACACATGATAGTGTATTTAAGCATCACTTTCCCATGCTTAACTCAATTTGGCCCAAGTATGGACTTTATTTCGGTTTATTAAAGCATTATTCAAGATTTCTTTCATACCACAAGGTATTTTATAAATTTTTCTGAAATGGAATAAAAAGAAGGCACAATGATGGGACACCCTATATCATCACATTCAAAACACAAAATAGCACCGTGATAGTCACGGTTTATTCTTGATAGAAATTTTTAAAGATTTATTTGGTCTTCAACGGATCTCTGAAAGTCCCTTCCTTTAAAGCCATAATGTACGATCTTATAATATGAAAGTGGTTAATTTTTTCCAAACCTGATTTTTGGCATATTTGTAATGAATGTCTAAGCATGTCCCACCTTGCACCGAAATGGAATCAGCCAAATTTGTTGTATTTGTTGGCCAACAGATGAAAGTCACTATTCATGAATTAAAACTTTATGTCCTGGTATAAAACATGGTAAACGGCCATAGTGTTTCTTTCACTTTGTTACACCTTGTTATTTCTGCTCAAAATGTACAGAAACCCTTCTCGACAATTATTATGTTATTTCAGCATTTTGAGTATAGAATAACAAATTTTAAAATTTGAAGGAAATGCAAATGGTACATTATGGCTTTAAATACAAATCAAGAGTTTCTTGTTTCTTCCCCAAAGAACATACCTGCGATTCGTCAAATTTCTACAGTTCTACTGCATGTCCCTCAAAATCAAAGCGAGTGTCTTACAAGGCACACTATATAGAGAAGACAGCTCCTGTATCGATTCTGTATATTTCCTCCGAAGATTCAATTGGCTATAACGTGAGATCTGATATGAACTGGAATATCAAAGGCGCACCGATTTATATATAAACAGAATAGGTGCTGGATCTAAATAGCATTAATAAATACCATGACATTGACATCATGTCATATTTCAATTTAGCTGACGTGGTTTTTTGTCACTGCTGACTGGGTTTCAACAATACATTACACCCGGGTTCATAAACCTGGGTTTAAAATCACATGATAATTACTATGGCTGTAACACAATTTCAGTGGTGCCCATGAGTGGTGCATGCATAACAGGGGGGGTGTTTTATGTTTTATAGAAAATGCGAGGATAGCCAAGGGGCTGTGCAATATTTATGCTTATACCTCGGGGTGGTGAATTCTTAAAATGGTCTGCCAAAAACCCCCCTTGGCCGTGCCAAGATTCTTTAATCCCCCCCCCCCGACGCGCCAATAACCTCCCCCACCATTGTGACGTGCCAAAAAGTCTTTATACGTGTAATGTTTAACAATTGTCTTATCATAGTGAGCGCAGCGAGCAGGATATTTTGCATAACGAATTTTTAACGTTTTCGTTCACCTTTTAACGGTGCCTAAAACATCTGTGCCAAAACTCGCTTTCCCCTTTCGCCACCACCCCTCCCCCTTCTACCTGCAAATATGCCCCCACCACACTTTTTTTTGGTATGTACACCCCTCCCTAATGCTCTGTCTTGCTTCTGTTTATGTATGTTCCAATAACGATTTATTAAATACAATATGATGCCATATATGAGTGTTATGATTATTGTCAGATTTCATGTTTTAAATTGGTTAAGAATTGTTAACAAAGGCATTTTCACAACGCCCATTTAGTAGGTTTTTGTATGTTCAATATGTTGGAAGTGTTCCGGGCACATGACTGCTAATGATGCGTACGCTTGTCATATCCCCCCCCCCCAATACACACATAAACATCAAGACTTGGCTCCCTGGAAGAAAATACCGAAGTGATCAGCTTTACCTACATCCCCCCTTACTTGAACCCTGGAACCGCTTTTCTGGAAGGGCCCCTAGCCCTGGCTACTTTGCTGTCGGGACCCGTTTCCTTAAATCGTCGGCCGCATCACATACTGACGTATTTGCAAAATACGCATTTCGAGAAAATCGAACTTGAAAATTTAGAGATTTTCATTTGCTTCATAATCTTGATTAAAACATTATTGTCGATTAAAACCAGGTTAGCAGTAACGCGAATATACTATATTTTCAATATAATTCACTTATTACTATCAGAGCATAACTTATTCTGCAAAAAACAATATTAAATAAAATACGTCACTATGTGAAAAGGACTAATGACAATTTCGCTGTTCAAATGACAAATACGTCGCGCAAATACGTCAGTATGTGAAACAGTTGCGCAAATACGTCAGTATGTGAAAAGGACAAAATAGCGATTTTATCGTGTAATGACAAAGTCGCGCAAATACGTCGCGCAAATACGTCAGTATGTGAAACGGCAAATTCTTCAAATTGCAGATACGACATACTGGGCTTGCGCAGTATAGGTGATCGGCAAATACGTCGTTATGTGATACAGACATTTCAAGGTTTTGTAAATACGGCAAAATTAAATTAATTAATATCTTACTAATTAAGCCACTTTGAGGCATGGTTTTTGGTGAATATATAGAGTAGAACATAACAAACTAATAAACCAATTTTCTCAAAAATCTTAAAAATGTCGAATACGTCAGTATGTGATACGGCCGACGAAATATGTCCCTGATTTATGGATGGGCACCCAGGCATAATATGAGACAATTAAAGACCATTAATGAATTAAACACACAAGTCAAATATTATACAGCAATATATTTTTTATAAAGCCTTTTCTTTATTCAGCGCTACAGCGCGGTGAAAATCACACCGCTTAAAAACAAAACAAACCACAACAAAAAACCAGCGATAGATGAATCATAAATTGCTTCATCCATCATGCTTGTAATAAGACTTTAATATACATTACAGTATAAAAATGACTAGAACCTTACCCATAGTGACCAGCATCTATGGAACATATATTCTTATTTATTCAGGCACGCATAGTTTAAATACACCATTTCATGTATCTAATATACTAAGTAAAACCAAAAGCTTTAAATGGCCAATGTATAGGATTGCAAAAAGGTTATACCAGGTCCCGGGCTCCAGGTATCCGGTATTTACATAGAAAGCTTAAATGGGCACTATTGCCTTCTTCATAAAGGTTGTAAGGCTATAAGTTACCTGCAACCTATGAGACCCTTACGTTTAGAAAAATATTAAATTTTGCTCATATCCAGAATTACAAATTTTTGATAAGTGTTGATACCCTCATTAAGGATACGATACATGATTTACCGACAAAAGACTCATTTCGGAATGCGATCATGAATTTTGAAGACAAAAAAGATTCCACAGGCTTCGTTGGGACTCGAACCAGCGATTCTAAACTTCCTTCGATTACGCGTCTAGCGCTTTACCGCTCGGCCACCGTGGCAGTTGAGCGGAGTAGTGTAATGATAAAAGATAACTCTCATAATGCCATCTTTAGCCTTTTGTTTACTAAAAAAGACGCGTTTTGTAAAGATAGATTAGCCGTTTTATGCATAAATAGCACGAACGTTTGGGAAAGGTTTCAAACAAATAATAAAGACACCGATGTGGTGATGAAATTGCGTAAGTCGGGAATTATCTGCGTCGCAATGTTTTGTTTTGGTTTTAGAAATTTGACCTTAAAATTTACGACTTCATGACAATGCCTCATTTCAAATATATAGTTTTAGTTTTGGTTTTGGTTTTGGTCACGTGGTTTCCTATTGTCCTGCCTAACCACTTGAATCATAAGATATCGAACTCATTGTTTCTACCTTTTGTTTAAAACCGAACATTTGTGTCAGTCAGTTTCGGTTTTGGTTTCAGTTTCTTATAAGTGGTGTGGATCGTAAAATTATTTGATTTGAAGTTACCTACTCTAAGTATACAAAAGAAATGTTTAAATTTCGCAGTGCAATATTCACGAGCAGAGAAGTCGAACAAAGCAGTCTACATTTGAAAGCATTGATTTAGTTTGAAAGCATTGACTTGAGACTACGAATTAGCCTAAGCTGATTTCACTGTGAAAATATATAGACCATCGAAATATTTCCACAGACATTACAATAGCCACTTGACAGATTATGACTTCATTAATATCAACACTATTATACACAACTCTATTTATGTGCATGTCGCATGACGGAAGATCAATATCATAGAAAGCTGGTTTAAAGTAACTTTTATTCAATTTATTTATTGGAGAATAGAGAGAGAGAGAGAGAGATAGAAGAGATCGCCAGGGAAAGAGGATATGTGTGTGTGTGAGGGGGAGGGGGTAAGGGTAAGGGAGAAAGAGAAACAGAGGGGAGAGAGCATTGGAAGTGGGAAGGGAAGGAGGGGGAGAGGGGGCTCAAGAGTGGAGTGGAATAATAGGGAAGAGTCGATATCGAGTGTGGGGAGGGGGAGGGAGGAGGTTATATATAGGTGGCGGAGGGAACATAGGTAAGAGGTATGGGTTGTACTTTCCGGGGAATAATCTAATTCATAATCAAATCATCTACATCATCATGCATCGTATATATTTCAGACAAATAAACAAAACACCCCCCCACCCCTCAATATATGCACATGATTTCTACATGTAGGGTGTAATTTTATGGTGTCATGGAAGTGTGCCATCTACGGCAAAAGTCGCCCGCGTTGATAGATATCGATAATGAAAATGTGAGCACAATAGGCTATTATATACGTATGGTTATAGGCCATTATACTTTTGATTATATATACCCTCTTGTGTCCTCCCAGCACAATAGTGTTATGATTGTATACCAGTTCATCTCCACATTTTAATCCCTTGATTTTTGGTTTCTGAACAATAGAGAAACCAAACCTATATATTTGAAATGAGGGAATTATCATTCGAAATCAACAATAGATATTTCAACACTATATGTCCTCATTCTTTCTCTAGAATGTTTTGTACATGTATGTGAAATGGCTTCAACAATGGTTCGCTGCATAATGGTAAAAATAGCCTTGACCTAAAAAAGGGCGAGAGGTACCATATTTACGGATTCAGGCTAAATTTAAAATTGATATAAAACGTTTGTTTTTTGATCGATTACAAAAATAAATTTTTGTCGTATAAAGAAATTGTATCTGGCGTGAATTACACTACAGTTTTTATTCCTGGGGGGGGGGGGGGCTCTTTGACTTCTTCAAATATTTTTTTAATGATAGAGTGAATCCCCTGGCCCTTTATAATTACGCACGAAAGATCGAGTCCCCTTAACCAAAGTTCTTGATCATTTATAAAATTTCATGTAAACAAATCCAATTGATTATTTGGTAAAATGATGTTAAACATACCTAACAATGACGTTTCGCGCTACATCGTAGCACTTTCTCAAATCGACTGACCAATTCTCCCAGTCCTCCTCGTCTGCTTCCTGTTGGAGCGTGACGTTGGTGGCGCTGTTTTAGGTGGTTTTAGGAGTTTTGAGATTTGAGAAAGTGCTACGTGTAGCACGAAACGTCATTGTTAGGTATGTTTAACATCATTTTACCAAATAATCTTATTGGATTTGTTTACATGAAATTTTATAAATGATATCTACTGACAAACCTGATGAACTTGTTTACGGATCAAAGTTCTTGATATCTGATCCAGAAATTGCACTTACTTTGTGTACGTTTCAGCAACACTGTTGCCTTTGTCAACACTTGATGATGAGTGATTCCTGCTGGCAACCGACGCTAGATGTATCTCCAGCGTAGGTCTTGGTGTTGCCAGTTGATTTTCCATCTGGGGATTTTCTTGAACCCAGTTCTAACCGCAATGAAGCCACACAACACGCTCCGCAGAGAACTGGTTCACCCAAAAGACAAGCGTGACCCTAACAACTTGACCCAGGCTGTTTACAAGATCCCCTGTTTAAACTGTGATCTGTCTTACATAGGGGAGACTGGGAGAAAATTTGGAACGCGGCTCGAAGAACACAGAAAGGAAGTGGAGAAGGTCAACAGCACAGTAGTCACCAGAGCAGGTAGAAAAGAATCCCTTACAACAGTCAACAAGTCAGCAATAACAGATCACGTAGTGGACAAAAATCATGTCATTGGACATGTTGGATGGGGGGACGCTGAGATCATTGGCACGGAACAAGAACGATTCACACGCTGGATAAAGGAGGCTATAGACATTAGAAAGAGGAGGGGCACCATCATGAACAGAGACGACGGGCAGTATCAACTCTCACACATTTTTGATGAATTTCTAGAACTGGGTTCAAGAAAATCCCCATATGGAAAGTCAACTGGCAACACCAAGACCTACGCTGGAGATACATCTAGCGTCGGTTGCCAGTAGGAACCACTCATCGTCAAGTGTTGACAAAGGCAACAGTGTTGTTGAAACGTACACAAAGTAAGTGCAATTTATGGATCAGATATCAAGAACTTTGGTTAATGAGTTTACTCTACCGATCCTGATGAATTGGTTCAACCATGTTGATACCCTAATTGCCAGGTATTTAAATTCGGTCCTTGTGCCCATGCTCGATCCGTAAATGGGAGATCGGCCCTAGGGATTCTCACGTGAGGTATCAAGTTTATTGTAGCCTTTTTTAGTCCCGCTAGGCACTACCTAGGGATTTACCTCTTCTAGTCTCCCATGGAACATTTATTTTTACAACTATAGAACAAAATGTGACTTTTTGACTTTCAAAAGTGATTACTAGTACAATAATTGTCGGGCACTAGGTCTTTTTTTTTTTGGTGGGGGGATAGGGGTTTTTGAGGGTAGGGGGACTTTCACCGAAACTCCCAGCAAAAACTAGTCCCGTTAGTTTTTTTATAGAAATCTGGTTCCGGAGAAGTGTTACCGGATCTAGTATTGGTTCCCAGAAATTCCTTAAGACCCCCCGGGTCTAATTGCTGCATTAACAGTGACTGTTTGATGTACATTGGTTGCTATATAATGATACTTAATCCTTAAAACTACACTTGAACCTTAAAACTACACTTAAACCTTAAAACTACATTTTAAACTACATTTAAACCTTAAAACTACACTTTAACTTAAAAGTACACTTAAATGCTACATATATATGATATATAAGAGTACAAAATGATTCACAGGAAGTGAATTGCATTGTGGGATTGATACCATCTGTAAAGGCTGTAACCACAGGAAATATTGACTAAACAGTCACACTGGACATTGTTTACTTGTTAATTCGTACGTGTATGGTTGGATAGTGTGTATAGCGGCCTGTACACGTTCAATTTTATTTGGAAATATAAAAGACTCTAGATACAAAATCTACACACGATCAATAATAGTGCACAATCAATGGTAGATTTTGCCCGATAAAGTTGAACGTGTGTTTAAGGGCCACTTAAGACTGAGAACAAAATTGGGCTATTCCAGTACAGTTGAAATGCAAACAACCCCTATAGAAGACATGACCCCGGACATGACCTTAATTTCCAACACAGCAAGTGTAAATTTCAAATGAAGTCAACCATTTAGGTGTTTAACTCAATATGGAATACATAAAGATATAAGATTATGTCTTCCATGGGGTTGTATGATTTTTCAACTGCAATAGTCCATTGTATATCCAATAACGTGAATAGTCAGGGAACGGTGGTAATTTCAAGATATCAATCACTGCGGGACTTTGAAATAATGTTTTTCACTTTTAGAAAATTAAAGTTTAAAATTAAAAGCTTAAAATTAGTTTATTTCAGCGTTCAAATCACATACCGGTTTATAATTCAAACCTATCGAAGGAACTAAACTCTTCGACAAAGTTGGGAAAGTTTTTCTCAGAATATTTGTGGCATTTTCATATCATGTTGCATATCAATGTACAAATAATTTTATTCCTCTTTACAATTACCCCACATTTGAAACAATCACCTTTTTACGGCTGAGTACAACTTGAATGTAGTGGGATCTCAAACAGAATGTGCAAAATTTACCATCATTCTGTGCTTAAACACTAGTCACTAACAGGACTACTAACCTCAATAGTGGGTGGAAAAACAACAGCATCCTGCTACCTCCTCCGCATCAATGCTGCTCACCAGCCTGGTCACACAGTGCTATGGGATGTCATTTCATTATTCTACCAGGATTCGTCGCAGATCCCAGCAAACACAAAACGTTTTCGACATCATTCGCAAAAAGTTATAAAAGGTTGTCAGAAAACGTTTAAATGTCGGGTTATATAAAGGGTATATTAAGAGTATAAAACATTTTCATGACTTTAAAAAACATTTTTTGATAATCTACTGCTCAGCCAACAAAAATGTTTTACAGAAAACGTTTAAATGTCGGGTTATATAAAGGGTATAAAAACGTTTTAATAACATTCCAAAATCATTCTTGAAAACTTGATACAAAACATTCTAAACAGAATGTTATTTTGGGGTTGAAAAATATTTTGCGAAAAATGTTTGCCCAAAATATTTTCAATAACGTTCTAAAAACGTTTTCATAACCTTTATATAACCCGACATTTAAATGTTATAAGAAGGTTTTGAAAAAAAAACATTTTAAGAACATTTCTGTGTTTCCTGGTTTCAAATATTTTAACATAATGTTATTTAAGTATTGACACAATATTTGGCAAAAATGTTTGCAAAAATAGTTTACAATAACATTTTTGAAAACATTCAAAAATATTGTGGTTGTGTGTTTACATACAAAACGTTTTAAAACGTTATCATGACCTTTATATAACCCGACATTTTAATGTTATTAAAACGTTTTTACCTAAACCAAAAACCAAAATATAACTTATTTAAAACGTTTTAAAAACGTTTTTGTGTTTGCTGGGATCATTCAATGTGGTTGCATTGGCTACTCTGGCACACACACCACGACCAAGCTGGTCCCACAAGTATTCAATCAGGTTGAGATCTGGGCTGATGGCAGGTATTCCATTCCATCTACTCCCATATTCTGGAGCGTTGTCATCTTGGAGGATTGCATTAGGTCTCAGATTGCAAAGATATGGGATTGCAGCTTGCTGCACAGAATAATGGTCAATTTGGCATTATCTGTTTGTGACCCACAACATTCACAAGACGTGTACTCAGTTGTGAAAAGGGTAATTGTTTCAAAAGTGGTGTCATTGTAAAGGGGAATAAATTAGCTGTCCATTGTATGCAAAACGATATGAACATGTCACAACTAATCTGAGCTATATATGCTTGAAAAAACTTTCCAAACTTTTGTTGACGAGTTTATGTTATGATGCCGATGGACTCATTTTATTGTATATTTCTATGACTGAAATTGTATTCCATATGCAATACAATTCCCAGAAATTATTCACATAACGGTTTCTGCGTATAGCGTTTGATATATATTTGATTCATTTGTTTCCTTATTTTCTTTCAACATTTTTATTAAGATTAATTGCTTTGCTTACAACACATCAAAACGTTATGACTTACAAAAGTCATTATGGGTTAAATAAGAAATTATTTGCATCATTTGTTAACATAATACAAAAAATGGGCCTCTAAACATATTGTATTCTTCGTACAATTAAAGCCTGCCTTATCTTTGCAATTAAGAAAAGACTGCCTTATCCATGGATTTAAACATGTAAAACTTTTATTTTAATGATTTCTTTGTAATAATAAAAGGCTGCTTTATTCATGGACTTGTTTTAGTCGTGCAAAGCAAATATTAGTAGCCAAAGCCGCAGTTAAGACCGTTGCGATGGATAATCCTTCTATGAGAGCTATGGTTGCATTTTGTTCGACTTCAAAGTCATCAAAATTGTCTTCACATCATGTGGCAGAGCAACTGAAACAAACAAACATTTACAATAAAAAAAGTTACCCACAAACAAAAACGGTTTTCGACATTATTCGAATAAGGTTAGAAAAGGTTGCCAGAAAACGTTTAGATGTCTGTCAGAATTCAAAAAAATAAAATAACGGTTCTCAGATATTTTTATCTAGTTTGTAAAAATTGATAAAAAAATTTTGGCCAAAGAATTTTTTGTTGTTGTTACGTTGACCGAAAACATTAAAAAAAAAAAACCTTTTTGGGGGGATTTGTTTACAAAATTTGACCTCATTTGATTTGGCCATTCTAAATATGAGTACTTTTATATACTTTAGACCAATAAAATGAGGCCCAAAGGTTTCCATAATTCAGGGTTAAGACCTTTAATTTTGACATTTCCAGAAAAATACAACACTAATTTTTAAGGATTAGAAATAATATCAAGTTCTGCCAAATGAAACAAAGCTCAATCCTAATCATTGATTTAGTCCTAACTGGAGATAAAAGAAAAAGTTCACTATTTTACTAATTTCTTTTTTAAAAAAAAGAGCCAAAAACATGCAACTTCAGCATGTTTTCTGGCAATCGAGTCACAAAAATCAAAGACTTGGAACAAGTCTTAGCATTCAAAATCTTGAGTATATGCCAAAATTTTGCTCTCATATTCACTTTTATTGCGCGTTTCTTTAATTAAATAGTTGGATATAAGAATGAAACATGTCTTTTCCAAAAATTAGAATGCATAACCTGAAATTAGTCTTAGTACAAGTCTTTGGGCTTGATTGTCATAGCATTCGAAAAACACCCAAAAAACTCGCATGTTTCGGCCCTTATTTCCAAAAATTGGTCAAATATTAAAATTTGACTTTTATTGCTAGTTAGGACTAACTAAAGGATTGGGATTTAGCTATGTTTCATTTGGCAAAACAGGATAATATTTTTAAATCCCCAAAAATTAGTTCTGTATTTTTCTGGAATAGGAGTAGCTGTAGCACCTTAATTCTTTTATACATACCTTCCGAGTCTCGCTTCTTGCGACCAGATGAGCCTAAAAATGTAAAAAATATATAAATATTACGTATTCAAAAACTAAGGAGGGTCATGGCTGTATAACATTCAAACAAACATTTATTACTCTTAATTTGGTACAGTACAACAAACAGTATTTTACATTAGATATGCAGCCTTTATTCCAGATGTGATTTCCATACAAGTCAAACAGTCAAAATAGTACCCAAAACTACATAAAGACACCCGCCTAATTTTCTGTTCCAAATTCTCTATACTCCTTTAAGAATAGAATATTAAAATAGTCAAAATTCGCCCAAAATTATGACTTGCTTTTCAAAATTCCCAACGTACAAGCCACGCACTGCCTCCCACCCTAATTTCACATACAGTTAATTTATTCTTGATTGCTTTTCCAGAAAAGCGAATCACGCGCATGCTCGGTGTGCCAAACGACTTCAATTTTTCACATTGAGCAATAGGCTATTCCATTACGAAATCTGCCATACCCCTGTGGAAGATTTAAGAAAAGTCTTCCACAGAGGGAGTATGTTTTTCAAATAGAACTGGTAGGGTTAATTATGTTGAAACCCATACTCCCTTTGCATATGACATTACCTATATCTTCCACAACTAGAGTGAGCATTTCAAATAGAAGCTACCCACTTTTCTATTCTATTTGAAATCCATACTCACTCAGTGGAAGACTTTAGCTACATTTTTAAACAAGGGGAGATTTCCATTGTAATATCCCATTTGAGCTTTACTCACAATTGCACAAAATTACGTATGCCTAGAAGTCTGAATAATATAACATAAAACTGATAGAGTTGACATAATAGAGTAAACTTACGTCTGTCACACCTGACTCCAGAGAACCCTGGTGGGCATGTGCAGAAAGCGCCCTCTGATGTATCCTCACATGTACCGCCATTTCTGCAAGGGCCACTAGCGCATGTAATCATGCCTGATCCTATTTCAAAATGGGGTAGAATCAAATGTCCTTTATTAGGAAAACTCGTAAACGTGCTTGCCTTGCTTTGACAAATGTCACAAAAAAAAGCCTACCTGTTTAAACGAAATTAAGGCAATATTTTCGGTACTTTCAGTAATAACATACATTTTTACAAGCCGACGTCAAACGTCGGCTTGTGCTGTCTCTTCTCAATTCTTTCTTCTTTACAAGCCGACGTCAAACGTCGGCTTGTGCTGTCTCTTCTCAATTCTTTCTTTCTTTCTTTACAAGCCGACGACGAATGTCGGCTTGTTCTGTCTCTTCTCAATTCTTCTTTCTTTACACCCTACAGTTATGTAACTTGCACATATGTATCGGATATATCCAGTGCCCATAGGGTCTAAAAAGAATTGGGGTGAAATGTCATTAAAGGGGCATTTCCGGTATTTAACCGAATACCTTTGAAATGCTTCTTCTGCCACATATTATATAGTACAATGATGTCATTTGCATATATGCATCGGCTATACCACACGCCTAAAACTTGCATACAGAATTGGGGTCAAAGGTCATTAAAGGGGGAAATCTTACAATTGCATTATCTGGACATCTGTAAGTGGTATTGGGCTCAAACTTGGTGACAACAAAGTTAATGATCAGGGGAATATGTTGGAACACTTTGCAGGGGTCAGGTCAAAGGTCATGCATAGGTCAAATCTTATAATTTTATTTTCTGGATATCTGTAAGGTGTATGGGCTCAAACTCAGTGACAATAAATCTCATAACCAGGGGAACATTTGCAGGGGTCAGGTCAAAGGTCATGCAGAGGTCAAATATTTGAAATGTATTTTCTGGACATGTGTAAGGGGTACGGGGCTCAAACTCGGTAACAACAAATTTGATGACCAGGGGAACATTTTGGAACATATTGCAGGGGTCAGGTCAAAGGTCATCTGGGGTCAAATCTTAAAATTGCATTTTCTGGACATCTGTAAGGAGTACGGGAATCACAACTCGGTGACAACAAACCTCATGACCAGGGGAACATTTTTGGGACATTTTGCAGAGGTCAGATACCTTCACAACACCAACACGCCCAGCTAGGTTTGTGGTCTATGACCACCATTTGCCACTAGTTCTTCTTCTTTCTTCTGGCAACTCGTGACATTTTGCGTGACTTCCCACGTTTCGCCCTAGCTCTCTTATGCTTCGACAGATTTCAACCATACTTGAGCCAAATGACCACTGGACTAGGCCAAACCTTACATTTGACTTTGACCTGACTGTGACCTTTGACCTTGACCTTATGGTCAAAAATGTTGATTTCACAAAAAATGCTACTCATTCCACAAATTACATGCAATGATCATGTGACTCATGCATATGAATTAACGTTAACCAGTGCTCAAAACTTGTAAACATATTTGAGGTCAAAGGTCATTAAGGGGTCATTTCTGGTAAAAGTCTGAAAAATTTGTAAAAAATATTCAAAAAATCACTGTCTTTGCAAATTATATAGCAGAGAGTTGCCATTAAAGGTCCGTAACCCGATCGACAGCATCATCCCCCCGATTTTTTTCATTGTTGATGAGGTATTGGTATCACATAATAGATACTATTTTTCTCATTACTATCCTGAAATTTGACGCTCCAAGTCGATGTATTTCCGGAGAAATCATGAATCACAGCGGTTTTTACAGGTATACCAGTTTGTAAACAATGGTAAATACTTTGGAATTCTGGGAGGAATTATGAACGAAATATCAGTCACCGCAAGACGGTGCGCCGTATATAGTTATGAAAACGGCAACGGTAAGCGTGGTGTGCTAAATAGCTCAATTGACTAGCGCGTTTGCTTTTTTTACCCGAGAGGTACCGGTTCAAAACCCGGTCTCGGAAGGGTTTTTTTCCTCTCCATTTTACCCAAACTTTTTTATATTCATTTGAAATGTACATATTGCAAGGGAAATATATTTTGTTTCCTTTTTTCTGAAACGGTACGAAAAAAAAACATTTTCCGTTCAATACGGGCCGGGCATTGTACAGCATGTCAGCATTCGTCATTGCCTGCCCAGAATGCAATTCACGTATACCAAGGTATTGGATTGCAAATTTGGCTATTTATTCACATTTACGCTGAAAATGCTCTCGTTTTTTCACAAAGCAGCATAAAGGAGGCGATATTTGATATTATTATGTAATTTTAAAGACAATCCATATCCAAAACCAATAGGGTTACCCCCCTTTAACACACATGCATCGCTACTAGCCAGGGTCTTTAGGATGCCTACAGTTTTGGGGTCAAAGGTCATTAAGGGGTTACTTCCGGTCAAAAACTAAAATTATCAAAAATGTTCAAAACTTTTTATCTCTTAATGTAAACAGACCAGAATAATATAACCATCATACATGAATCAGTGTTCCCTGATGTATGCATGGTATTTTTTTTATTTTGGGGTCAAAGGTCATTAAGGGGTCACTTCCTGTTTTAGCTGAATAACTTTAAGAATTTTTATCTCAAGAACTAAACATGTTAGAATTTTTTAATTAAAATTGGAACAATGCATTTTGTCGGTGTACGTAAGGGTTTTTTTCATTGAGGTCAAAGGTCATTAAGGGGGTCAAAAGGTCAATCAAAAATTTTCAAAAATCAAAATCCATGTATAAGTTCCGATTAAGCTGAAATTCACCAGGAATATTTCTTATGACATCCTAAGCACAATGCAAGAGCAGTTGACCCCATCCGTAACCCAGGGGTCAAGTTATAGGGTCAAATTGCGGCTTGTATTCAGCGTCTGTTGACTCTAGTTAAGTTAGGCGTGCAGCCTAACTTATTTTTTTCTTGCCATTTCTTTCTTCTTCTTTCTTCTCACAATTTGCTACTACTTCCACATCCTTCATCGGATTTCGACCAAACTCAGTCACAAGCAGTATCGGGTGGCTGGCTACAAAAGTTATGGGTTGTTTAATGTCAGAGGTCATCCAAGGGGTCACAGGGAAAAAAAAAAAAGGTCATTTTAACCGAAAATGCTCCGATTGAGCTGAAATTTAAATGCAATGATCCTTAAGACATTCTAAACATCTTTAAAATATTTTAAAATTTATTTAAGGTCATTAAGGGGTCATAAAGGGGTCAAAGGTCAAGTTTTGTCAAAATGCTCCAATTGAGCTGAAATTTGAATGCAATGATCCTTATGACATTTTAAACATTTTAAAAATATTTTAAAATCCATTTAAGGTCATTAAGGGGTCATAAAGGGGTCAAAGGTCAAGTTTTTTAAAATGCTCCAATTGAGCTGAAATTTAAATGCAATGGTCCTTATGACATTCTAAACATTTTAAAAACATTTTAAATTTCATTTAAGGTCATTAAGGGGCAATAAAGGGGTCAAAGGTCAAGTTTTCAAAATGCTTCCCATTGAGCTGAAATTTAAATGCAACGATCCTTATGACATTCTTAACATGTTTTAAAAATTTTTAAATTTATTTAAGGTCATTAAGGAGGTCATACAAAGGTCAAAGGACAAGTTTTCAAAATACAAGTTTCCACGATCAAGGTAGGCCTATAACGGCAATTAATGAAACAGTCTTATTAAAATTAATACTGTCCAGTACAGTATTGCTGCTTGATCAGATCGTCGCAATCATCCGCCTAACTTACCTCGTGCCCTTGCAAAGGGCACAGTTGCTCTAGTTCTTTCTTTCTTCTTTCTTCTTACAAGCCGACGACGAATGTCGGCTTGTTCTGTCTCTTCTCAATTCTTCTTCTTTCTTTCTTCTTTCCTCTGGCAACCTCGTGACATTTTGCGTGACTTGCCACGTTTTGCCCTAGCTCTCTTATGCTTCGACAGATTTCAACCATACTTGAGCCAAATGACCACTGGACTAGGCCAAACCTTCCATTTGACTTTGACCTTGCTGTGACCTTTGACCTAGCTATAATGGTCAAAATGTGATTTCACAAAAATGCTACTCCTTCCACACATTTCATGCGATGAGAACATGGTTATATCATGTGACTTGACTTTAGTCGGTGTCTATAGGGTGTGCTCAAATAAGGGGTCAAAGGTCATTAAGGGATCATTTCCGGTCAAAGTCTAAAAATATTCAAAAATCACTGTCTTTACAAATTACATAGCAGAGAGTCGCCATTAGCACACATGCATCTCTACTAGCCAGGGTCTTTAGGATGCCTACAGTTTTGGGGTCAAATGTCATTAAGGGGTTACTTCCGGTCAAAAACCAAAATGTTCAAAAGATTTTTATCTCAAAATGTAAACAGACCAGAGTAATATAACCATCATACATGAATCAGTGTTACTTGATGTATGCATGGTATTTTTATTTTGGGGGTCAAAGGTCATTAAGGGGTCACTTCCTGTTTTTAGCTAAATAACTTCAAGAATTTTTATCTCGACAACTAAACATATTAGAATTTTTTAATTAAAATTGGAACCATGCATTTTGTCGGTGTACATAAGGATTTTTTTTCATTGAGGTCAAAGGTCATTAAGGGGGTCAAAAGGTCAATCAAAAATTTTCAAAAAATCAAAATCCATGTATAAGTTCAGATTAAGCTGAAATTCACCAGGAATATTTCTTATGACATCCTAAGCACAATGCAAGAGCAGTTGACCCCAGGGGTAAAGTTATAGGGGTCAAATTGCGGCTTGTATTCAGCGTCTGTTGACTCTAGTTTCTTTCTTTCTTCTGGCAACCGCAATCAACTGCATGTAGCTCCGCAAGGGATTGACAGATTTCAACCAAAGTTGACCCAAATGACCATTGGGCTAGGCCAAACCTTCCATTTGACTTTGACCTCGCTGTGACCTTTGACCTAGCTATAATGGTCAAAAATGTGATTTCACAAAAAATGCTACTCCTTCCACAAATTTCATGCGATGAGGACATGGTTATATCATGAGACTCGACTTTAGTCGGTGTCTATAGGGTGTGCTCAGATAAGGGGTCAAAGGTCATTAAGGGGTCATTTCTGGTCAAAGTCTAAAAAATATTCAAAAATTCACTGTATTTACAAATTACATAGCAGAGAGTCGCCATTAGCACACATGCATTGCTACTAGCCAGGGTCTTTAGGATGCCTACAGTTTTGGGGTCAAAGGTCATTAAGGGGTTACTTCCGGTCAAAAACCAAAATTATCAAAAATGTTCAAAACATTTTTATCTCAAAATGTAAACAGACCAGAATAATATAACCAACATACATGAATTAGTGTTCCCTGATGTATGCATGGTATTTTAATTTTGGGGGTCAAAGGTCATTAAGGGGTCACTTCCTGTTTTTAGCTGAATAACTTCAAGAATTTTTATCTCAAGAACTGAACAGGTTAGAATTTTTTAATTAAAATTGGAACAACGCATTTTGTCGGTGTACATAAGGTTTTTTTTTCATTGATGTCAAAGGTCATTAAGAGGGTCAAAAGGTCAATCAAAAATTTAAAAAAATCAAAATCCATGTATAAGTTCCGATTAAGCTGAAATTGACCAGGAATATTTCTTATGACATCCTAAGCACAATGCAAGAGCAGTTGACCCCATCCGTGACCCAGGGGTCAAGTTATAGGGGTCAAATTGCGGCTTGTATTCAGCGTCTGTTGACTCTAGTTCTTCTTTGCACAGCCGCCATCGGCGCTGTGCATTCTTTTTACCGCGTTCTTCTTCGGATTCTTCTGTCAACATTATTCTCAGCCATCGTAGCCACATGCTTTCAGGCATGTTGACCATACTTGGTCAGTAGAACCGTTTGGTGGTGCCACAGATGTCACATGATCAACTTCCGGTCAAATGTCATCCACTTCCGGTCAATGGCCAAAACTTGGATTTTCACTAAAATGCTTCTCCTCCCACATATTACATAGCATCGTGACGTCACTTACACACATGCATCATCTATATCCAGTGTCTAAAAGTTGTTCACAGAATTGGGATCAAAGGTCATTAAGGGGTCACTTCCGGTAAAAGTCTGACAAATTTGTAAAAATATTCAAAAATCACTGTCTTTACAAATTACATAGCAGAGAGTCGCCATTAGCACACATGCATCGCTACTAGCTAGGGTCTTTAGGATGCCTACAGTTTTGGGGTCAAAGGTCATTAAGGGGTTACTTCCGGTCAAAAAACAAAATTATCAAAAAATCAAAATCCATGTATAAGTTCCGATTAAGTTGAAATTCACCAGGAATATTCCTTATGACATCTTAAGCACTATGTAATATTTTTGCGGGGTCAAAGGTAATTAAGGGATCACTTCCGGTTCTCACAGATTCATTGCAAAGCGATATGGATAAAACCCAGCATTATTATATTACAATTGATACAATAGAGTCCCTGATCATCACTGATTTCTGCCTTTGGTGAATAATAGCCTATTATTAGAATGTTTGAATCTCGCGCGTATAGGCATAGGTCTATACAACAGGAAATGAGAAAAAAATTGAAATTTAGCAAAACAAATGTTCTAGCCCCCCAACCACCCCCCACCCCCCCGCCACACACACACAACACGTTCCGAAAATTCTATAAACATACTCAGGTCAAGGAGTTTATGTAGATCGATGTTTAGAGCACGCAACTGTTATAAAATATTCAAAAAGTTAAAAAATCGAAAAATAAAAATAAAACTGATTATTACTGAAAACAAAATACTCTTTAATTTCATATTCAAAATTTTCAAAAGTACTCAAATTGCTTTTTCAAAATCTGGAAAAAATGTAGGCCTAATAATTTATGTTGTAAGTGAAAAGTGTGAGCGGTATATGATAGGCCTATATATTTCGAGAGTGCTTTTTCTCAGCAAAGCATATCCGGGAGCAAATCAGAATAACGTTTGAAACTTGAATTTTGCACTTTAACAGCATATAGGCTTAAAAGTTTACTTTTCGACATAATTGCATAATCGCCCCCCCCCCCCATCCGAATAGGAAAAAAGTTGACAGTATTCTCCAATTAAATATACAAACCCAAAAAAAAGAACGTTTTTTTTATGAAAAACACAAGCTGGGAAAATGTAAAAAAGAAGAAACAAAAAAAAAATCATTTGAGAAGGCTTCGGTGGGGTTCGAACCCGGGATATACGCGTGATATGAAAAAAACACGTTACTGCGCGCTAACCGATTGTGCCACGAAGCCAAATATAAATAATTGAGGTAAAACAACAAACTTAATGAAAAAGAAGTCGGACGTTAATAAAACTAATTGATATCTCTCATCTGTGTTCAAAATGTAGAAAGACCAGAGTAATATAACCATCATATATGAATCAGTGTTACCTGATGTATGCATGGTATTTTTATTTTGGGGGTCAAAGGTCATTAAGGGGTCACTTCCTGTTTTTAGCTAAATAACTTAAAGAATTTTTATCTCGACAACTAAACATAGTAGAATGTTTTAATTAAAATTGGAACAATGCATTTTGTCGGTGTACATAAGGTTTTTTTTTCCATTGAGGTCAAAGGTCATTAAGGGGTCAAAAGGTCAATCAAAATTTAAAAAAATCAAAATCCATGTATAAGTTCCGATTAAGCTGAAATTCACCAGGAATATTTCTTATGACATCCTATGCACAATGCAAGAGCAGTTGACCCCATCCGTAACCCAGGGGTCAAGTTATAGGGGTCAAATTGCGGCTTGTATTCAGCGTCTGTTGACTCTAGTCTATATTGTTTCTCATCACTGCTCATACGCGCCTCAGATTATGTTTTCTGTTCGCGGATACAGTTAATTTCGTTGATGCTTTTTCAGTTTTGGGCCCCTGTGCCGCCTACAATTTACAATTTGAGGTTAACTTTTTCAAACGTAAAACAGAACCTTGAACGGCGACATTAGTTCAAATTAAGTTATGATCTCTATATTATTTTTCGCCCTGGTATGGCAGTGACGTCAGTGTCTATTTCATTAGGGGCAGCTTCAAGTAGCTAGCAGACGCTAAAGCGCTTAAAGACGCCGCATAGATGCGCGCGCGAAACAGCTTCCTCAACGCGTTGACCTCACAGCCATATCCGAGTGAAAAATATTATAGATGCTGAAATCCATTATCAATTCGGCTGATTCCATTAAGTGTAGGTTGTAAACGTTTCAAAAATAGCTAAAAATCAGGTTTGAAAAAGTACACAATTTCATATTCATAAGAGCGTACATTATGACTTTTTAAAAGGCGTAACAAAGCACTATATCAATAAACATTAAAGCTACTCACCTGCAACTACATGTTGTACAGTAAATTCACAACTGGCCTGAGTGTGAGATGATGTTCCAAATGCAAGGACACCCATCTTTGTTACCGTCATGGGTATATCTTTAAAAGAGTGAATAGTCTGGGACATCTGCTTGGTGCCAAATTGGCGCGTTGTGTTATCCGAATCCCAATAGAAAGCTATGATGTTGGTGTCTTGTACTGGAAAATTCATAACTGGCGTTGGAATACTAAATGCTCCATTGGTAACCAACACAGTTGTGTTTGGGCAGGCGATTGGATCTGAGTGAGCCAGATGGAAAACATGACAAAATGATTAACTATAAAAACAATACACAAATGTCATAAACGGGAGAGGTTTTTGGAAGGAGCTGAAACTCTCTATACGTTATCCTTATCTCAGAGAGGGACACGCTATGACTATATAAATCCATCAGTCGTCTACACTGCGCATGTACTTGTTTTGACGAATGAGGGCAGCAGTCTAGCTATCGACTGCCCTCTATTATAGAGATATTCCATGCTCCCAAACTTTCATCCACCATAGGCTAGGAAGCTTTGACAGTCTGGGTCATTATACAACACTGGTCAAGCTTAACCGTACATTATCCGGTGTGACCAACAATATATTGAGTAATATTTCATATATCATGTTCATCAAAAACCAGTTGCAGCTGTTTTCTTGATGTGTTTGGCTGTACTGATTATTGCAGGATCCAAAAGATGACTTAAAATGACTACAAAAACTTAAAGATGACACTTTTGGAAGCTGGATTTAATTTCGTCGTTTCAAAGTTGGGTCCAATTTATTAGCATATTGCTTTTTAAAGTAAGGGAATGCAAAAGAAAAATGCAAATTAGTGTTACCGTTAGTTCCTACGTTTGAATTTCTTTAATGGCTTTATATCTTTGGTTACATCTTAAAAGTGGGTGGTCATTTTTTTCATAATCTGTTTTGTTATCTTTACATTACGGCCAACCATTAAAACAAACAATCAACCTGCTTCCAACTTTTGAATTATGTTGTTTTATTAGTGAAACGCATAAACGTATAGAACAATGCTCTACAACTTCAGGTGATGGGTACCACATTTTATCACATTTGTGTTCACACCATCTATATAAACTAAACCGGCGTTAGTGGAGTAATGTGGACAATATTATGAACTTTCTTCTGGTACCAATATCTCCGTTTTAATGAGGTCAATAGAAGGGATAAGACTGTCGATCTGGTCACACATACAAATTTTTAAAAACCTACTTGCATTATATTTATAATAAAGTAATAAATTGTATTGCTATTTTAAACTCACCAGTTTCACACTCTGTTCCAGTAAATCCCATTGGACATTGACATGAATACGTGGTATCACTATTGAAGCATGTTCCTCCACTTTTACATGGCCGCGATGAACAGACGTCTATATCTGCAATATTTGCGAGTAAATTGTTGTAAAAATGATCATAATGAAGTCACCAACGACCTATGAATCTCGTTATACGGGGTGGTTAAAAAAGGAACACACTTTTGCCAGTAATTTTTACCTCTTCCCGAACTTATTTCAAACTTTCAATTACATAATTATTAGTAAAGCATAGTCCTAAAGGCATAAGTGGTAAAGAGATATAAGACAAAGTCTCAAGAATATGTCAATTATACTATTTTGAGTACAAGTTGCAAACATGCAGTTTGTCCACGAGCAACGGGATCTAAATCATACTTTTCTTGCAATCCCCCAACCAAAAACAAACAACAGCTTAATCGCATTCAATGCATAATAAACATATATAAATGGAAGTCAAAGCTTACGTAATAATTGTGTATGTTAAAATTTATTGTTGCATAACAGTACATAATGCATTAATGGCATATCTGTTAACCGGCTTTTTCACAAGTGAACTCCGTAACGCGGGTCTTTACAATCACAATGTTCAAAACATACATCAGTGCATTTCGCTAATGCTTTCCCATGATATCATAGTAAGAATGGTGTCGTAATTTCAGATGTGAGAGAGTGTGCTTAAATCATCTAGAAATACTTTTCAATAAGGTAGTTATCGGAATATGCAACGTCACACACCGACATCGCCTGGCTAATAATTACTTTGTTAGCAGAGATACTAAAATAAATACCCGGGATCGATACGTGTGAATTTGCTATGCACGAGTTTGATATGAGAAGAAAATCTTTGGATACCGGTGAAGAAAACGATGAATATCTCCCGTAAATGATTTCGTATAAAGAAACCAGATGTAGTTCCTTGCACATGAATATATATTTTGAACAGATATGATAGTCGTTAGCTTGCGCTTTGAGACAGTAGCTTGCGTCTTGAGTCAAAAACTGACAATAATTCCGCAATAATTCTGATTTACATGTGCCAAATTATATAGCGCAGTGTATAGGCCAATCGTGAAGGTTGTCTAAAAGAATATGACCTGTGGCATACCATGCTTGACTGACACACAGCTAGGTTAGTCACCGAGCTAATCGGGGCTATTGTCAGTAGCCTTAGTCAGATGTTCTTTGGCCTATTATGCGACTCAAACCCAGGCAAACTATTAAACAGGGCGATATGTATAATGGCCAGGCCTGGCGGTGGATTCAATCTACCATGGCGATTTCTGCCATGAAGATATCGGGGCGATGACACTGTGTGTCAGTGGCCAAACATAAACAAACATCAAAATGAATTATTGGATTAAGACATATTATGCCTAGTGTCATAGAAAACAAAACCTGTTTTGGTTAATTTTCGTTGAAACTAGTCCTAGTATCGTCAAATATTTTTACAGAAAATATATAAACGTTACAAAATTCAGGATTTTTGTACAAGTGGTTATGTCCCGCGGTTTTTTAGGGACCGCGAAACCTTCAATGAGAATGGTATAGCTTTAATTTTGAAAATAGCGTCTGATTTACGTATAATAGCGTTACTCGTGGACAAAATAATATTGATTTTCAGTTCAACGAGGTTGTTTCGTCCCCATACTATCCATCTTGATTCATGTATCCAGGTTTTCATGGTTTTGGACACATTTAATTATAAATTGCAGGAATAGGTTGAACCGGGGGGGGGGGCACTTAACACAAATGTTCCCCCGGAGTTTGCGATTTATCATTATCGCACACGTATTACTTCATGATATTTCTGCATGTACACTTTGAATGATTTTGAAATCATAATAACATCATAATAAACAATACATCGCTTACAAACTTACTAGTTTCACATTGTGCTCCAGTAAATCCCAGTGGGCACTGACATGTATACATGCCGTCACCGTCCAAGCATGTTCCACTGTTTTGACATGGCTGCGATACACACTCATTGATATCTACAAATTTGAGAGTAAATTGTTTCAAGAAGGATATCATAATTATTAATCCTGTAATGCTGATTTCTTCCTGTCATGCCGTTTGCTTGTCTAATGACGATTTTTACGTCACTACTACACAATCAGGTCGGTAACGGCAGCGGTGACCAGCGGCATGGTAGATACCGAAATGGCTTGGAGTTAACTTCATGTCAACTGACATATGAGCAACGAGCGACAACACTGCCACTGTCGTTGAACAGCATGCCGCGCCGTTTGCAGGAAAGTGCAAGCGACAAGATCGAGCGTCATGTCGCTCGGCGGCGAGCAAAACGTCAGTATGAAACCGGCATAAATATTGGTCTATATACGGTATGGCCATTTTCAGGGGGGGGGGGTATTGTGGGGTCAAAGTGAATTTCAGGGGAAAACCAACAAATTTTGCGCAAATTTAGACATTTTCGCAATTTTGGGGGTTTGGGGGCAACGGGGGGCGGGGGGGGGCAAGAGTTCTGATTGGGGGCATCCCCCCCCCCTTGGCGCCGCCACTGCATAAAATGCTTCTAGGCACCTGTAACCAACTGCAACATTTGATAACAAATTGCAAAAGGTCAAGGAACATAAACTCAAAATATTGTGTGTATTCCTTTGTTTACTTTAGGCGGAGGCGCCCTAGATAGCATTAGCTTTCAACATTTTAATATGTCCAAAATACTAGTAGTCGGGTGAAAAATAAAGAAAATAATTTAAAAGCTAACGCTAAGATATTACAACAATATATGGCCACATTATTTCTTTGGAGTGTTTGGAACATGTATCTTAAATAACATTAGCTGTGGTTAGCTGGTTCATATTTAAAACGATTGTGACTAAAAACTATAATAAAAAAATAGCTTGGAGGGTTTTTGAACAGTTTCTTGAGGTACTTATGCTAAATTTAAAACTGATATAAAAGAGCGTGGTAATACCTACCCTGTTCACAGTTTATTCCAGTATAACCTTGCAAACAGTAGCAGAAATATGAGTTGAAAGGTCCTTGAAAACAAGTCGCTTCATTCTGACACGGGTTACTGGAACATCCAGCAATATCTGAAAAAAATTCGACAGGCAATCAAGAAATCAAGGTCCCGGGTTCAATTCCCGTCGATGGCGATTTGCTGGGTTATAAAGTTGGGAAAAAAAATCTGAATTTAATTGGCAACTTCTGTAGATTAAATTCAGACTTCCGTTCTCCCCATGGTTCAATTAGAATTGGGTAAATGAATCATGAAAGTACTCCGTCCTTCGGAGGGGACATTAAGCCGTCGGTCCCGTGTGCAGAGAGCCATACCTGTACATGTATTTCGCAGCCAGTTTCGAAAAGAGTAGGGTGTTAACCCCTGACTGTTCTCAACCCGCCCCGGGGTTCAAATGGACCCCAATGGAAATAAGCTTCAATAGAGGCTTTCTTGGGTTATCCAGGGTTGTCAAAATCCGAACAAATCAAATAAAAACAAACAAATAAAAACATACCAGCCCTATAAATCATAATACCGTGTGCTATTTAGAATAAAAATATTATTTTAAACGAAATTGTTATTTCAAAATTGTTCACTTTAACAATAATAATATTCTAATACAACATTAAATAAACTTACTAATGTTGCATTGTGTTCCAGTAAATCCCAGTGGACACAGACATGTATACATGCCATCACCGTCCAAGCATGTTCCACCATTTCGACATGGCTGTGATACACACTCGTTGATATCTACAAGTTATAACAATTAAGTCACTGACAAATTTATGAATCGTGTAAATCTTGGCAAACGATGGCAATATGGTATATAATTCTTAGTCAGTGACTGTGGTATTTATATATGTACTATAAATTCTTAAGATTGATATTGCTGGGTGTGTTTTTTTTTTGTGTGTGTGTGTGGGGGGGTGTTTGTGTTTGTTTTGTTTGTTTTTGTGTGTGTTTTTTATGTACATTGGTTTCAGGTAAACCTGTTGAGGGTCAATGTCCAGAAGCTTGTTTTAACAAGCTTCTGGTGTCAAGAAACTAAATAAAGACTGCGATTACCCACAATTGTATCGTGTGATGCTTTGTTTTTATATGTCATGCTGCGGGTGTAGGAGTGTGGGGTATGTGGGTGTGGTAGGGGTGTGTCTACACAATGTGCGTCGTAATACATACCTTGTTCACAGTTTATTCCAGTGTAACCTTGCACACAGTAGCAGAAGTATATAAAATTGATGGGCTCTTGATAACAAGTCGCTCCATTCTGACATGGACTACTAGAACACCCACCAATATCTGGAAGAAAATTAACGGGCATGTAAATCAAGAAACATACCAGCTCCAGTCACAATACGGTTGTGTTAATATTATGAGGGCGAGTTAGTGTAGTGGTCTTCTCACTCGCTTCTCACCACTGTGGCCCGGGTTCAATTCCCCGCGGTGCCACATGTGAGTTTGGTTGCCGATCCATGCTCGTCCTCGCAGGTTTTCCCAGGTGCTCCGGTTTTCCTCCTGCTTCTAAAATCGGACCTCTTCCCATATTCCTGTCCCGTCATATCTGGAGGCATCCCTTGAATTTAGTAGCCCCTGAGCACTATTGGGTTTAGCCTGGCTTCGGCCGAATGTTATAAATAAATAAATTTAAAAAAATAAATTATGGGTAGGGGTAGAAAATATTACTTTAGACAAGATCATCATTTCTAATTCTTTTCAAGCTTTTACAATTATAGCATTCTAATACAATATTAAATAAACTTACCAAGTTCACATTGCGTTCCAGTAAATCCCAGTGTGCACTGACATGTATACATGCCATCACCGTCCAAGCATGTTCCACTGTTTTGACATGGTTGTGATACACACTCATTGATATCTAGAAATTTGTGAGTAAGTTATTTCAAGAACATTGTCATCCAGCAAAAAAAATATATGAATTAAGACTCCTACGCAGCAAGTTTGGTTACGCTCCCTCCACATGTGGAGGGAGCGTAAACAAATTGGATTCGTAGGAGACTACGATTTACGATTGTTCAGACATATTATCATAATCTAAAAAATATCGGACCAACAGAAAACCATCCCGTTTTACAACAAATAGGGCGAATTTGACAGTTTGCTCATAGATTTAAGTTAGAACATGTGTAAGTATTACAAATATGCAAAAAAATCGGTTTTGATAAAAATAAAGGTATATTCTGAAAAGGATCGTACATAAAGGCACGATTGGGTAAAAATCTGCAAATATTTGATGGTACGACATTATAAAGTGTGTTGCCTTTTAAAGATATTAACTTATATGAGAGCATGCTATGGAGAGTACATGTACCCGCCACGTGATTATTGATAACATTATCTACTATGATGACATTTTGGGAATTATTTGTGCATATTTGTCCAACAAGGACAGGACTGGGTAAAACTCCGAAAGTGTGTGATTGTACAACATAAGCATGTTGCCTTTTGAAGATATTTACCAATATCACAACTAGTGCCTGTCCAACTGGAGTCAAATACACATCTTACATTTGAATAAATCAATCAAAACGAAATATAATGGTAATATTATGAATTTGATAGTATACTATATACTTGCTTGTTCGCTATGTTTTGAAGTTATATACTTACCACTGTCAATACCAATCTCGCAGTTAGTGCCCGTCCATCCTGGATCACATATACATGCGAATTGACCGACCGCATCTATACATACCCCACTATTTTGACATGGCAGTGATGCACACTCGTTGATATCTACAAAATAATATGCGAGGAAATGTTTTCAAAAAATTGACCATTTTTGTATAAAAACATCATCGGGAAAATTTCAGACTTTTAAAGTTACAGAGGAAACTTATATTGCTTGGACATGTAAATTAAGAAACTTATAATAACATTAATATTATATCAAGTAAACTTACTTAGTTCACAATGTGTTCCATCAAATCCAACCGGACACGAACATATATAAAAGTCAACAAAGTTCAAGCATATTCCACTATTTTGACATGGCTCTGAAACACACTCATTGATATCTACACATTTGGAATACGTAAGAAGAAAGTTATCATTCACCAAAAAATGCTACAAACGTAAAAGCAACTCTAAAGTTGAAAAATATTATTTACTCATTGTGACTTCACCTTTTTTTAATTTGGTCCCATTTTGTAACTCCTAAATGTATTGAAATACATTCTGTCATTTTTATTAATAAATAATAATAATAATAATAATAATAATAATAATAATAATAATAATAATAATAATAATAATAATACTAATAATGATAATAATAATAATGATAATGATAATTAAAAAAAGGTTTGTCTCAAAGCTCACGAGTAGTTTGAAAACAAATACAAAATGCAATTTTTTTTTCGGTATTTTGAGAAAAAAATTATTCCGCAGAAAACTATAAAAAAAAAAAAAATTAAATTAAAAAAAAATTCTTGTTTCTTTTTTTTTTTTTTACAAGTCGCGCGATTTTAAAAATGCGCGCTCAAGCTTTGAGACAAACCTTTTGTTTTTTGGTCTAATAATTATAATAATAATAATAAGCACGATTGGGTACAAATCTGCAAATATTTGATGCCTGATGGTACAACATTATAAAGTGTGTTGTCTTTTGAAGATACTTACCTATTCCGCAGAAAGTACCTGTCCAACCGGGATCACAGAAGCACGTGTATTCATTGTTTCCAATCCAACATTGACCATTCACACATGGATTGCCCTTATCTTTTCTAGCACAGTTAACAACATCTGAAAAAAAATATAAACGAAAAACAATTTTATGAAATTGATATGTACTGACATGGACGGACGTACATGGTGCTACCTAAACTGGTCAGTGTGCCATGGTTTGAAGCAGGTCGTTAGAGACTGCATAGTACCTGATGGCCGAAGTAAATTACCTCAACTGGAATGTTACTAAACTTTGGTGGGTACGGTATGAATGTAACCCCTAGCCCCTGTGGTGATCAACCCAAAAACAATATTGTAAAATGTTATTGAAAAATGTAATCAAAGTTTATACAGGGGTCAGATTTTAACTTGTTCAAATATTAGAGAGATTGCGATGTTCCAAACGCAGCACGTACGTTAATACGGTGTTAAATATTGCTAGTCTCGGTTCCAAACTGGATTGTGCTCATTCGTCACGAAGGAGAACAAGTCAGCTAGAATAAATACTATAATATTTGATCTAATCTAATCTAGGTCGATAAAGGGCATAGTGATTGAAAAAATAACAGTAAGCTGAGTCTCTGCCTAATTCAAACAGGCCGCTTTTGATTTTGACTACAATTTTGACTTAACATGCTGATTAAACTTAATTGGTTTTTTGTGCACCCCAAATATTGTATTGCCCAAAAACATATATTTTGGTAGATTAAAAATCACTACATCCATACATCATGACTTTACTTTCAATATGAGACTTTTTCGTCCTGAAAATGGGCGCGTTGCATGCACTTAGTCATGAGGTAAAATCAGCATATTTCAACGTAGCATCTGCGTTTTATTCTACGTTTTTTGTACGCAAAGTATCACACACATTTCAATGGGCAATCTCTGCGTATGAATATTGCGTTTAAATTAAGTTCATTTTTAACACATCGCTGTACCTTTTATTATAATGATTTGTTACAAACAAAAAGGATCATAATAATAATTAGACTTTTCTTCGTATGTTCATTATCTTTGACTGTCTTTAACATATTGTGAAATGGACACATTTTGTGCATTTTCAACGATGTATCTACGTCGATTTCGCACGTGGAATATCTTCAAAAATAGCTAAATACGTGACCTCGCTTCGATACAGGAGAGTGGTTTTGAATAGATCAACGTACGTCCGATGTCTACATTTGGAAATCGCAATGTCTCTATTTGTTCAAACACAACACCACCCCAATAAAAGTATTCCCGCATGTCATAAAGATTCATGAAAAGTATAATTATTTGAGCGTTCTGCGATGCATGATTCCGAAATTACAAGCAAAAGGGCCAAAGGTCACGATTTTGGCTCCACATGGGCAAAACCTAAAAACTGCTCTAATTTTGTTTTAATCTGTAGTGGAGACACGAGAGATTGTAAATGGAGATCTGGACAGGCCATCTTATTTGTTTAGCGAAACCCTTATTCAGATGGGGTAGGCCACTAGGTATAGTTGAGTTGACTTGTAAAGTCATTTCCTGACAGTATGCGCACACATTATTGCAATTTCCATTGTTTTTTAACTGGCAGTATGCGCGCGCAGCATATTTTGTTCAGAGCCCGTGCTTTTAAATCACCCGCCATATTACAATACGACTATAGAACAGTGTAGTGGCTGTATGCAATTCGCTCAAGCATATCGATATACCAGTCCCTTGCATTGAGGTCATCTATAGCGGCAATGTCGTCGAAAACGTGGTCACTAGAGTGGAGAGCGATGGCAGCCATTTGGTTAAATCGAACGTATGTTCCATTTTGTCAGTCGCCCTTCCTGGCAGGTAGTTCCTGCGAGTAGTAATATTAAATTCTCTTTTTGAAGTTAATTACCAATATCAAGACCAGCATCACAGTTAGTGCCAGTCCATCCTGGATCACAAATACATGTGAATTGATTGATTCCATCTATACATTGGCCATACATACATGGATTGTTAGCACATCCACCGCCTGAAAGTAGAAGGAATACCGTTTTTTTGTTCAATGTCATCTACTCACGTAAAGCTGATGGGTTGACGCCATTATAAAATACTACATACATTAACTAGAATCATTGTCTGGAACTCAACACAGAAAGGAAAAGCAATAGTCAAACACACAATGTTCGTTAATACAATGTTAAACAGTATATATAGGGCTTGATAAACAAGAGAGTTGGCGAATTGAACTTTGAAAATTTTCTTATGTTAACGACAACTTCAAAAATATCGCTTGGATTTCTACTCTGTTTTACTTTGAAGCGAACGTCTGATTGGTTACTTCACCAATAGCGTCTTGAAAACAAAAAAGACCAAAAAGGCCTTCTCCTGAACACAAAGAAGACAAAAATATTGATAGTAAACAGACACCGAAGGAGTATTGAATTTATGATAAATGGACTGAGAAGGTGAAGAAATTTTAATACTTGGTGTATATAATTAACAACAGTGATGACAGAGCAACTGAAATTAAGGCTGGCTATTGCAAGGCATATACAAAGGCCGAAACCTCTATCCATTGATCTGAAGGTACGTCTACTCCTGCAACTGTGTTTTCCACTGCTATTTACGGAGCTGAATCTTGAGCTATGACCAAGAATGACAAAAGATGCAAAAGATGATACTTTTGAGAAGTCTCCTTCTACACCATATCTCAATAGATGATACTTTTGAGATATGATGTTGAAGGAGACTTCTGCAGGTGACATGGGAAGACAGGAAAACAAATTCCAGGATCTTACAGACAAGATAGGCACAAGTTAAACCATCAGAAATAGCATAATAGAAAGAAGTATGGAAACACTTTGTCCATTGTCAGGAAACATGCATGGAGGAGTAGAAAAGGCATTTTGCAAGGAACTATGGAAGGCCATTGATTTGACATAGATTATGTTTACAGACATGGAAGTGTTGTTACTCACCTGGTATTCTCCAATGCAGACGCCACCGTTCTTAACAATATTCCTGCTAGTCAGGAAATACATCCAAACAGTGTCTGACGGGATGCAAAAGTTTTGTGGGGTTATGCCTCCATTCGCTATATTCCTGTTTTCAAAGAAATATATCTCTGGTGGAGTGGCACCACGCCCTCTAAGATCATCAAAATGAAACTGTAATCCAGGTCCCACGTACAATTCATCGTTTACGTTTTCAATACCGAAGGCGGTTTGATCAAAATCAAAACATATCTCTGTAACGCCTGGTATGTATAATAGATACAAAGCTCGAATTCTGTCTTCATAGAGGCCTGGATAACCTGGCGATTCAAAGTAGTTGAAAGGATTTCCAAATCTGTCGATTCGATCTAGACAGGCAGCGCCATAGCATGAGTTTAGGAATCTGTTATCTACAGGAAGTTATAGTAAAGAAAATTAATAGTTAAGTTAATAGAGACAATTAATATAACATGACATAAGTTGCAAGTTTGAAATGATAAAAAAAATGTTAACAGCCTTACGTTCACTCCAGAGTACATATCTTATACTTCCCATAATGCATTTCTCACATTTTAATTTCCTGCACTAGATTTGCTATCTAGTGCAACATAACGAAATGTACCCCAATGAACAGAGCACACGGTTGTTTGATGTATATAGAATTGGCTTCATTATTAACTAAATGCAAACTATAGATGGCGCTATTTATCCTAAATCATATTTCTTATTTGCAAGGGGCAGGTGATTAATACTGCCATTAAAACAGCTGGAACAGGTGAAACAAGCAACAAGGAAATTTTATAAACATATATCTTATCAAACAATAAAAGGAGTTATTTGTATTAAAAGCTTGAAAGGGTAATTTCCAGTAACTAAATAGCGCCACCAATTTTGTCATTAATAGATACATTTTATATCCGAAAAGGCTATAAAAATGCTATAAAAGTGAATAATTTTGTAAAAGAGGGAAAATTTAAGTTGAGAATGACTCAAAAGCATCTGTATACATTAGCAAGATATCACATTTAGCTGTTCAGGCCTAAAATTTGGTTGTACATAATGTTTTGTTTGAAAAACTAATAAATGATCCCATCAAAAAACCGTGAGCATATCCAGATCTTATTCTCAAATTGAAAAAAAAATGTCACTTGATAAAATAAGGTGATCATGTACCAGTATTCTGGGAAGAGTATGAAGATATCTTATCTGCGTTTACAAATTGTATGCGCGTCAGCATTTATTTGACCTCGGGTGACGAAGTCAATATTTGAAGCAATTTTTTATGTTTTGAACTTGGAATCCAATTCTCTCACAAAGTGCTGCATGGTAATACATGATAATCGCTTGTCACAAGTGTAAAACTAATGTTTTTCTTTATGTGTTATTGGGGGTTTTATTTATTGTGCGCGCCTTCAAGATGGAAGTGGGACCTGTTTATTTTAATTTTCATTGTTTATTTGTTTCCTGATTTATGTATTTCAACTCATGTCTTCAGTTTTTGTTTTGAACTGATATATATTTGCAGGCGCATTAAGAACTTACTTTAAGTAAATGTGCAATTTGGGTAATTCTATCGAACATACCAGAGTAAACATTACAGCTAAAACCCATCCTGAATTGACCTTCGCAAACACATACGTAATTAGCAACCCCAGTAACGTTTCTATTCAAACATGTCTTAGATCCACACGCCTGGGAGCCCATAGATCCTGGAGGGCAAAGTTCACCTGGAGAATCTGTTTGGGAAGAAACAGGTGGAATGTAAAAACATCGATTAAACTAAATTCAGAAAAAAAACTGATGATCGTGGACCTTTTTTTGTCATAATTTAAACATGATGCCATATCATTCATGCATACCTCGTTCAAGCATTTTGATATTAACAATGTAACAATTTAAGAAAGGTTTCACAACAGCTAAATAAAACAAATGTCCCGGTATGGAGCGATCGCATAAATAGTTGCAACAAACTGAATTTCTAACTACATATAAGATACATAGCCCATTTATTTATTTTTTTCGGTCTATGCTTAGTCATTTACATTATATTGTCCAATTACTTGAATTTTTCAGGGGCCAATTAGAAGCATGCAACAAAGTCGAGTCAAGCAAACATCAACTCTCGTATATGACCAACAATACATTAGGCGATGAGATTTCTTGGGAGTTTGTTCCACATAAATCACAAATAATATTACGATACAATCAGTCCTGTTTTACTAATGCTTCAACTGAAATGCCTCTGACATGACGCTTGTTACCAACTGTCAACATTTGACAACTATTGCCTCAGTCACTTTCTGGAAAGCTGGACTGAACATGATCATCGGATTTGTAGCATATTGCTCATGGGGGTGCGAGCTGATAAACTGATCATATTAAGGACAAGGGTATAATAATCCCTTTGGTTACTAATGCTGCCAATTAAAGCCATATTGGGCTATTCCATTTAAAATCCACACTACCCCTGTGGAAGATTTAGCTAAAGTATTCGACAGAGGGAGTATGATTTTTGAATACAATAGTTAATTAGGTAACTGCCATTTGAAATACTCACTCACCAGATATAGGTAAAGTTATAATACAGCGGGAGTATGAGCTTCAAAATGATTTCTTTTTTGCAAAAAAAAATAATGACTTTCTCACCCCGGAGATACATTGAGGGCATCTTATACCCACTAATATGACGTATATACCCCCACACACGTCACATGCACAAACCCACCCCGATATGTGGCATTTTCCTCCCTCCCCCTCACGATGTGGGTGATGGCGGAAATTTGTAGTCAGTGAATTTTGTCTGCAGCTGGGAACAAGCAATGAAAGATCAATTACAATTATCAATAATATTATCATCATATCCAATGTTTTCAAAAATGTTGAGGACTGTGTTTATACATGCTGCCGACAAAGCATTTTAATATAAAGCCTCATTCATGTCATTATTAAACATTTTAGTTTCTCTTACATTGACAAAGGCCACCAGCAAAACCGTCAGCACAGGTACAAGGATTCGTCCCTTGCCCGGTTTGGGTTTCAGAGCATACACCACCGTTCAAACATGGATTCGGGTTACATGGTGTGATAGATGAACCTGAAATAAAATATATCAATTGATCAAAATCCCGATTTTCAGGAAGTCACATTTCTTTAATTTTTTTTAGTCTCAGCTCATTGTGTTAATTCAACTGATTCACAGGTGTGTTAGCTACTCTGACATTGTATTTGACATTGTACATAATTTATAATTCCATTCACCATATCAGTTGACATGCCTTGATATCTGGAAGAGCCTTGTTGGTCCACTTAAAATAATGTCATCTCCCATGTTCAATTAGACAATATAGATAAACGGCTGGATCTCAAATCAATACGTTTATTCTCACATAAATACCATGGCGTAAAATTTACACTTCACGCATTCATACACCACCGACTCAGCCCACCTTCCCACATACATCCCCACCCACAGGGTGAACTTCACCCATAGACACACATGTGCACCGGAGGAAAGAGAGAACGAAGTGTACATGTGTGGGGTATTCGAATGCACCATCAAAGTGGGGCCGTGTGTTTAGCAAAACACCAACAAACCGATAATTTTGGGCAAAAGCGATGAACAAAGCAAGGAAGCAGAAAACAAAACAAAGCGAGGCTTGCATTCCTAATGATATTGACGTAGCGACGAGGTGGCTAGGGGTATAAAGGCATACTCCTCACTTCTAATGTGAAAATGCAAAGACCTCGATGCATATGTCTTTTTTATGCTCGCTTTGCACTAAGTGTAAATCTCACTTTGTATGCGTGACCGAGCAGGGGGTATGTCGGGGTGGGGTTATGTTTGGGGGGGGGGGTGAGAGAGGGAGAAGGAGTGGGGAGGGAGTAAAGAAAAATTGCGGGGAAAACTACAGAGAGACCAAAAGATGATAGAAGAAAACAAAAGAGAGAAAGAAAAAAATGCCAAAAAGTTTATCACTCATGTTCTAAATTTGTTTTACTATCCGCACCTACACTGATTAACCTGATTAATGCTGAATTTATTGATATCGCTTAAAGCTATGTAAAACCATATACACATTCGTGTACTCAAGCGGAGAACAGATAGAGAGAGGAAGGGGAGACAAATGGCGGGGGGGGTGTAGAGAACGAGGAAGGGAAGATAATGAAATCGGAAAAAACAGAGACATACACGCACAATGATTGTAAAAATTAAAATCTCCTTCAAAATAAGTAGGAAGTTGTCTAGGTGACACAAAAGAAGTTTGAAAATTATCTTAACTGATCAATTGTTTTACTCTCCGCACCTAAATTGATTAACTAAATTCAAGGGTGTGCTCCCCTGACATACTTGTTTGACAGCGTTTTCCTGTGAAGCCCTCTGTACATGTACATATGAATCCATTTACCATATCGGTACACGTGCCTTGATTCTCACACGGGGAACTCGCACATTCGTCAGTATCTGTGGAACCATCAAATGATATTCAATGTGGTTATAAATGATTCACATACAATACCATACACATAAAAACAAACATATAATGAAAACAAAATATATCAAAAAAAATATAATCCACACACTCATATCAAGAAAGGGAAAGTGGCACGAACAATGCCCAGGAATTATACTTCCTCTATAAATACATTTTACTCTCCAACATTATATTAAACTAGGCGGTTACCCGTATTTCGCGGTTCTCGGCTGTCATAGTTATTGGCTTTTGCAGATCTCAAAATCGTTGACCATGGATGACCTAACAAACACAAACCTGGGCTTCCTTGGCCAAAGTTACACCCACCGACCAAGTTTGAGCTCCATGAGCAATTTGAAATCTTTGTTTTTGACCTATGACCTCTCAACCGTAGGTCTGACAAAAAGGTCACAATGGAACTTTTGTTTGTTAGTCCAATTTCCACCTACCCACCAAGTATGAGTTCCATAGGCAATTTGAAATTTTTACCTTTTTGACCTTTGACCTCTTAAACGTAGGTCTGAAAAAAAGATCACCGTGGAATCTTTTGTTTGTTAGTCCAAGGTGCACCCACCCACCAAGTTTGAGTTCCAGAGGGGCAATTTGAAATTTTGACCTTTCTTGACCTATGACCTCTTAACCGTAGGTCTGACGAAAAGGTAACCGTGGAAACTTTTGTGTGTTAGTCCAAGGTCCACACACCCACCAAGTTTGAGCTCAATGGGAGCAATTTGAAATTCACCTTTCTTGACCTACAGGTATGACCTCTTAACCGTAGGTATGACGAAAATGTCACCGTGGAAACTTTTGTTTGTTAGTCCAAGGTCCACCCACCCACCAAGTTTGAGCTCCATAGGAGTAATTTGAATTTGTTACCTTTCTTGACCTATGACCTCTTAACCGTAGGTATGATGAAAAGGTCACCGTGGAAACTTTTGTTTGTTAGTCCAAGGTCCACCCACCCACCAAGTTTGAGCTCCATAGGGGCAATTTGAAATTGTTACCTTTCTTGACCTATGACCTCTTAACCGTAGGTCTGACAAAAGGTCATTGTGGAAACTTTTATTTGTTATTCCAAGTCCCATCCACCGACCAAGTTTGAGCTTCATAGGGGCAGTTTGAAATTTTTACCTTTCTTGACCTTTGACCTCTAAACCGTTGGTCTGACAAAAAGGTCACCGTGGAAACTTTTGTTTGATAGTCCAAGGTCAACACAATGGCATGGTTAGATTTGCCGATTAAAGTATTTGAAATTAGACTTCAATTGAACTTGACCCCGTCCTTGAAATTCACCTTTCTTGACCTACAGGTATGACCTCTTAACCGTAGGTATGACGAAAATGTCACCGTGGAAACTTTTGTTTGTTAGTCCAAGGTCCACCCACCCACCAAGTTTGAGCTCCATAGGAGTAATTTGAATTTGTTACCTTTCTTGACCTATGACCTCTTAACCGTAGGTATGATGAAAAGGTCACCGTGGAAACTTTTGTTTGTTAGTCCAAGGTCCACCCACCCACCAAGTTTGAGCTCCATAGGGGCAATTTGAAATTGTTACCTTTCTTGACCTATGACCTCTTAACCGTAGGTCTGACAAAAAGGTCATTGTGGAAACTTTTATTTGTTATTCCAAGTCCCATCCACCGACCAAGTTTGAGCTTCATAGGGGCAGTTTGAAATTTTTACCTTTCTTGACCTTTGACCTCTAAACCGTTGGTCTGACAAAAAGGTCACCGTGGAAACTTTTGTTTGATAGTCCAAGGTCAACACAATGGCATGGCTAGATTTGCCGATTAAAGTATTTGAAATTAGACTTCAATTGAACTTGACCCCGTCCTTGACCTTTGACCTTTAAAAATATAAACTCGTTCGGTCTCATACCAAGCTGCACCCACCCACCAAGTTTGAGCCCCGTATGACCTACGGCGGCCTCACATTAGCAGTCACAGACAGACAGACAGATCTACAGATCTACAGACAGAGAATAGCGTATTATTATATAGACTAGGCGGTTACCCGTATTTCGCGGTTCTCGGCTGTCATAGTTATTGGCTTTTGCAGATCTCAAACCTGGGCTTCTTTGGCCAAAGGTACACCCACCGACCAAGTTTGAGCTCCATGAGCAATTTGAAATCTTTGTTTTTTGACCTCTCAACCGTAGGTCTGACAAAAAGGTCACAATGGAACTTTTGTTTGTTAGTCCAATTTCCACCTACCCACCAAGTATGAGCTCCACAGGCAATTTGAAATTTTTACCTTTTTGACCTTTGACCTCTTAACCGTAGGTCTGAAGAAAAGATCACTGTGGAAACTTTTGATTGTTAGTCCAAGGTCCACCCACTCACCAAGTTTGAGTTCCAGAGGGGCAATTTGAAATTTTGACCTTTCTTGACCTATGACCTCTTAACTGTACTAGAAATTATCTGGAAGAGCCTCGTTGGTTCACTGCAAATATAAATGATATATCCCGTGTTCTATTAGACGACAGATACACGGCTGGATTTCAAATCAATACTGTCATTCACTAATAAATGCCATGGCGTAAGATAGAGAGAGGGAGGAGGGCAGGGGAAAGAGATTGGGGAGAGAGAGAAAGTCCTCACTACTACGGTATGGAAAGGGGGAGACAGAGATAGAGAGGAAGGGCCAGTAGCTCAGGAGATAGAAAAAGGAAATAAAGGCATAAAAATTATATTAAAAAGGGAAGTTTTATTTCATCTACTTCGGGAAATTATTAAAGGGTGGAAGAGGAAAAAAAAGAAATGCAACACTTTCTCTCTTTACTTATTTTACTCTTCTTATGCGTTACACAACAAAAACGCCGTTTAAACTCGCGTTGTTTAACAAGTTGTGTAAAATTTTAAACAACGAAAAGGCTTTTGGTTTTAAGCTTGTTTTAGCGTAGAAAATAATGAACAACGTTGTTCAAACTTGACGTCACAAATCATGTGTCACAATGCTTTGCGCCCGGGGGGGTACTCAGTACAAATGACCATACAGGGACGTGCTGCAAACATGGGTAGCATTTTCGGCCTTCTGGTATATCAATGACCCCTTTTTCAAAGCCTATTTTGGTATATGAATGGGTCCTTTTTTCAAAATTTTCTCAATTTTGTTCGAAAAACAGCCCATTTTTTTCCTTAATCTAGCAAAAATTTTCAAAATTTTCCCAAAATTTTTTAAAACTAAGACACACACTAATTGATGTTGGGAGTGACACTAGTCGTCGGGGGGTACCAGTAATTGGGGTAGATAGTGGCTTTGGTTTTATACATTTTTGGTACGTGTAGAGCAACCGGGAATCCCTGGGATTGAGTAATCAGTCTTTTTGATTAGGCCAATGAAAGTCGATTTTAAGTTTCCCGTCACCGCCCTCACTTCATTTTCTGACCCTCATTTGAATTCATTATTGTGACTATTTTTAATATACTTTTGAATCTCATTAGGGCTAAACATCCATCTTCAAGTGAGTGAGTGGCAAATAACAACACATTTTACATTCGTGTTAGTCATATAACGAAAGGCAGAAAAATAATGAATAATGAAAAAGTTACCTCACTTGTTTTCAGAAATTATGTGACGGGAAACTCAAAATTGACTGTTAGTGGCCTTATGATGTGATTGTAACTACCAGTAAACTATACATTGCGAATAAATATATCTAAAATTAATTACCATGCTTCAATATCAAGGTTAACAGTTACTGATAATAGATAATTGGATTGTCATGAAATGTGGTTGATATGAAATCCCTTAATTAAGCAGCAAACATTCTTAAGGTTATCTGAATATAGATTGTTGGATTGTTGTAAAACTCAGAGGATGTGATTTCAATTGAGGCGTTTGTTACAAGTATGAATTAAATGTAGACCAATTTAGCACACATTTTCCAATTCAGCTTTCGACATGAAAATTTTGAGTATTTCCTAGTATGTCATTGGTGGTATTTAACAATAAATGCCAATATTTCACACCCGGTTAGTTGTGCCAAACATTCAAATTTACTAGCTTTCCAAGTACTTGCAATGCAAAATTATGAAACATGATCTTCATCCATGGCGTTGTCTTTTTAAAGACATTTCTTGTTTAAAACTAAGACACTTTTGGTTAAATTCGGCCGAAATTTTTTGGTATATCAATGGGTCCAAATTTCTTGAAAAATTGGTATATTTATGGGTCCACTTCCAAAATCTCAGCGGCACGTCCCTACCAAAACCAAACTTGAGAACCCCCCCCCCGGGTTCGCTCCTCATTCGTTCGCGATGTTGCAAATTGATCTTATCGTCATGGCGGATGCAGTATGCAGAATCCTGGAGGAGTTGGGGCTTGGAGGACTTGATTGGCTTATTTAGAAGGCTCCCTGCCATGTCATGCTAGAAAATCTATTAAGTTTTGTCGTGGTTGCCAGTGTGATAGATCGTGTATTGTGCATGCATGCATGTGAATTTTGCACAGACGATCACTTGCATAGTCGCACGTGCTTACTTCACAATCTCAGTCATCGTGTTATAGCATAACATAAGCGATGTATAAAGTTCGGGCATCGTTTCCGAGACTGCGTTTTCAACATGAAAGAGTCATATTGAAAAGCCTAGGAATTTTAAACAACTACCATTAAACAACCCTGGTTATTTAAGCAACTATCTTTACACAACCCTGCATTTTTAAACAGCCATTTAAACAACCACCATTAGCAACCTGTACTTTTAAGCAACAACCATGATGACGACCCTTTTTAAACAACAGTTGCTTAGCAGTAGATTGTTTAAAAGCTTGAAATTTAAAACAACTAAATGTTTAAAATTAAAACAACCTTCATTTTTTACAACAGTTATTCAGTTTCACTGCTTAAACAACTGCTGTTAAAAATTTTGAAATTTAACAAGTTGTTTGAATAATTTTTCCTGTGTATTTACACTGATTAGAAGTGTGCACGCTCCTCTGACATACCTTGACAGCGTTCTCCTGCGAAGGTTTCTTTGCATGTACATATGAATCCATTCACCTTATCGGTACACGTGCCTTGATTCTCACACGGGGAACTTGTACATTCGTTAATATCTGTGGAAACCATCAAATGATAATGGCTATAAATTATCTAGTGTTCAAATGCAATACCATTATACCATAGACATAAAAACAGACAAAATATAATCAAGAACACCAATTCACACACTCATATTATTAAGAAAGGGAAAGTGACACAAAAGAAGTTGAACAATGTCCGACTCCGTGAATCATTACTTTCTCCATTCATTTTATCAAATTGCTAAAAATGATTTAAAAACGGATACATTTTGGCCAAAATCACCAAACCCGTGCACTTTATGCCTACTTATGAATTTCAAGAGGTCATCGGTCAAACACCATAGGTCATAGAAAAATGCTGTGATTGACCTATTTGATCCAAACATCCATCTCAATAAATCCATATACCAATCCCATGACGCATTCCCCGTGTAAAATATACATTACACAAATCACTAAAAAATAAAATTTAATGCAATGAATGAAGTGATGACTTTGTTCATAGATTTTAAAAATTGTGATATTTTTGGGTAAAGATGAGAAAACTCCTTCAATAGGGCAACTGTTGCCATGGAAACGGAAAAGAACGCGCGTTACAAATTTGCTAACCTACAACCATGGTAAAAATGTGTTGGGACACTTATGGAAAATGTACACTTTATTATAATAGCCTTATTTCCGTAACTTGTGACGTGTTGAAATGGAGGTTTCTTTGGTTTCAAGCCTATACATTTTCCTAACAGGTAAGAATTAATCCTCCCCCGTCCCCAGCAATCAATGTTGGGCGCCACTAGGCGCCCGTGACCAAAAAATAGGATTCAACATTGACCGGGGATTGGGGGCTTATTTACATAACCCTCTCAAAACCGTTCCAACACTTATGGCCAGCATTGAAGGAGAGCACATTTTGAAATATGATTTTCCATTTGAAACACCTGTCCTACGAAATCATTACATAGAGCACCTTTGGCTACATGATATGCAACATACTTATTTCACAGCATCCTCCTCTGAAGCCCTCTGTGCATGTACACATGAATCCACTCGCCGTGTCCGTACACGTGCCTTGATTCTCGCACGGGGAACTTGCACATCCCCTAACATCTGTAGAAAACAAAAGATGGTTACTAGAAGCCCGGGACACTTTTATTTCAACATGTATATCATCCGCGTACCAAATAATAAGGAAATGGATTGGGGGGGGGGAGGGGGGAGGTAAATCCTTGGTTGTTTTCATAGTTCATAAACACTTTTAAGATGTCAAGTCAATCCATGTGGAAATGGATGTTGTTGATGGTCTTTATATTTTTATATGCATTGATTTAAAGATTAATGATGTAAAATTAATGTTTACAGCAACCTGGCCTCCCAACTAAACTTAAACTGATCATATACGGCAGTTTAAGATATCTCAAGTTTTATCAATTAAATTTAATGCGTTTAAGATATTTTGACAGATATTTTGACACCATTGACTATAAAAACTAGTATTTAGCGCGAGTGTATATGAGGGTGTGTGGATATGCTTGTACACTGATATTATTTGCGGTTTAGTAATTCTATGTGTGATGGTTTATCTTAGCATATTTAACATGCCCTCACCACTCACGTTGCGTGGTCGGTTGTAGGGGGTTGGATGTGTGTGTGGGTGTAGTGTCAGGTGGTAATCATGGTAAAACCTACTCTGTTACAGTATATGCCAATATATCAACCTGATGTCCCAAATAAACTGCCGTATAGTCAGTTTACAAATGATCTTAAATGATCAAATACGGTAGTTTAATATCTTAAAAGTGATAGCGCCCTCTGTTGTTATGAATTAAATTTAGTGCGTTTATCTAACGTTTTGAAGATATTTTGACAACATAGATTATAAAAACTTTCAATTTGATTAGTAAAATGCCTCTGTGAGGTATTGGGAAAGTTGGGGAGGTGTCGGCCGTAAAAAAACCAATAGCGTTCAAAGACAATATTGTTCAAGGTTACCCGCAGGGCTACATAGAAACAATTAGCGCTCAGAAACCGTAGCCAACAAGCTTAAACTATAAATCAGCTCCCGATAGAGGACAGGGTCTGAAGAATTACGGAAATTAAAGGGTAAAAATGGGGGTGATGGGTTTCGATAACATACGCATTGTTTTATAGTCCTAGGAAGCAATTATATATTAGAACGCCATTAGTAAAAAACAGCGCTCAAAGACTTATATTGTTCAGGGTTGCCCCGCAGAAACAATTACCGGTCAAAACAATGATTGATACTGGGCCTCAGAATCAACAAAAAACATTTAGAAAAAATACTTTAAAAAAACCCGCAAAAAGGAAAAAAAACAACAAAAAAAACCAGTGGAGTTCCAAAATATAACTGCCCCGCTGTCTCTATCGGATTTGGCATTTTAACTTGACCTTAATATTAAAACCTTGAGTAACGTTAATGTAACGACAATATAATGTAATAAACAATACATATAATCTATGAAGTCAAAACGTTGAATATACGTAAACTGCCGTATATAATCAGTTTAAGACCATTTGTAAACTGACCATATGCGGCCGTTTATATGGGAGACTAGGCTGTTTGTAGACATGCTGTACTCACCTGAAATTCTCCAATACAGGCGCCATCCGTTATTATAATACCTATTAATATTCCTGTCCTTAAAGAAATACACCCAAACAGTGTCTGACGGAATGCAAAAGTTTTGTGGGGTTCTGCCTCCATTCGCTATATTTCCGCTTTTAAAGAAATAAATTTCTGGTGGAGTGGCAACATCTCCTCCTAAATCAGCATAGTCAAACTGTAACCCGGGTCCGACGTATAACTCATCCGTCCCGTTTTCAATACCGAAGCTAAAGCGCTGATCAAAATCAAAACATATCTCTGTAACGCCTGGTATATATAAAAGATACAAAGATCGTTGGATCTCTTCATTGAAGCTGGGATATACATAACTTCTAGGTGACTCAAAGTAGTTGCCAGGATAGAAGTATCTGTCAAGTCGATCTACACAGCTTGTTCCATAGCATGAGTTTAAGACTGTGTTTTCTATGGAAAATGATAAAGAAAATATAACATAGCATACACAGTTATGTTCATACGTGTACGTAACAAACTAAAAGTAGAAAGATTGAGACATTTAACTGTACTCACCAGAATATTTTATCCAGATATTTTCAGAACCAACTGTTTTTTTGCTCAGTGGGTAATGGTGTGTTACATGCTGAGAGAGTTTCTCCAATACCTCCAGTAAAAAAAAAAAAAAAACCTTGCAAAAATCAGTGAAATCAACTGGCAACTCTTGTAGATGAACTTCTAGAAACGCTGATCTCAGCATCTCACATACCATTACCCACTGAAGAAGGAACCAATTGGTTCGGGGAAAATATCCTGATGAGTTATTATTAGTATTTATATTATTTATATTCGTTTTATGTAGCACTTTCCAAGCTTGGAGCTGATTGGCTACATTCATAAAAAGAAAAGAAATCTACCAAAAAAACGTTGACAATGTAAAGAAATCAGCAAGTTTAAAAAAACCCACCTCGGCTCACTTTTTGAAACTTGTTTTAAATTCATATAAATATGATAAAGTTTAAATCGGTACCTTTTACAAATGGGACCAAGTTTCAAAAAGTGAGCCGAGGTGGGTTTTTTTAAACTTGCTGATTTCTTTACGTTGTCAACGTTTTTTTGGTAGATAAGAAAACACATGATCTCAGCTACAAAATGGTATATAATTTGTTATATGTTCTTCCAGATTGTTTACCAAATGGGCAGAACAGCTCCACCCAGAAAAATAGTTAACCAAAGTGTTACAATTAAAGAAGATAAACAATACAACAAATAAACACAAATCCCGATCGGCACACAACCCAACTTGAAAAAAGGAAGGGAATGTGCTGCGCGGGACTCGAACCCACGACCTTCCAACAGACACAGACACTATGCCAAAAAATCAGGTATCAAAAGAATAAACCAATTTCATATTATAAGATCGCACATTATGGCTTAAAGTAGGTAATGGGGCTATATACGGCTACGCATCCTGCACACGAACATAAACAGAATGGGGACGATTGCTTGCTACAAGAAGAAGAAACGGAATATACTTATTAAGAAGAAAGAACAAATAAAAGCCGACCGGCACAAAATCCAACTTGAAAAAAAGCGAGGGGATTTGCCGTCGCGGGATTTGAACCCACGACCTTCCGATCACTAGACGGGTGACCTCACCATTAGGTCACCAGCTGCCACTGACAAACGGTGGTTCAAACTGGGCAATTAGGCAGTCGAGGTACAATACACATATACAAATATTACGCAAATGCACAGGTAGATGTACTGCAGATCATTACTGATGTTTACGGGATGGGGTATGAACGTTTGGACAGTATTTATTTTGGGACATGAGAGCACATCATACATATCGAATTGCATTCTAAATACGAAGAATGTCCTTCTGATATCAAATACTTTTGATTTTTTGACATTCGCAATGTAGGTAATACACATTTTATGGCAAATGATTAAAAATTGATATTTTTGATATTTAACAGTACTCGCAGTAAACTTTATAAATCTGATGATTTATACTTAAAGTGTATGTAGAAGATATTTCGTATTGAAGATCTGGATTTTTCCCAAAAACAAGTCCATATCTTCAATATGAAAGGTCAAAATTTTCAATTGATCGTCGGCTTTTCCTCCCAGGAACATACACTTTAAGAATATATCATCAGATTTATAAAACTTACTTCGAGGACTGTTATATATCAAAAATTTATCGAAACTGGCAGATATTTACAGGTATGTACATTAATTTATGTCAGGGAAGTAAATTTGCAATTCTTTTAATTCTATCAATCATACCAGAGTCTACATTACAGTCAAAACCCATCTTGTAAGAATCTTCACACGCACAAACGTAGTTGGGTTCTCCAGTAACATTTCTATTAAAACATGCTTTTGATCCACACAACTGGGAGCCCAAAGATTCTGGAGCGCAATGTTCACCTGGCAAGAAACAAGTGGAGTGTAAAACATAAATCAATTAAAGGTTCATTTACGAAAAATTAATGGAAACTGTTTACCCTCGTAAACAATTATAGCATAATTATAATCACCTCGTCATATGTGAGGGCGCCCATGCAAATTTGTAAAATTCTGGCTATGTACAAACTGTAAATTGATTTTCGGCTAAAAAATTCTACAAAAATGCGATTTTCACCGAATTTTCTCCTAAAAATAAAAGGAAATGAAATAAACAAATAAAAGTCAGTAGCTCTTGGATTAATTTCACAAGAGCGAAATGAATATCACTGGTGCCCCCCCTCTATGGTCATCTTTCATGGCCGGTCCTATCCCCGGGTAAAGTGCTGGGGTAACAATTTTATCACTAAAATGAGCGCAAAGGATGGATCCAAGATTAGAATAGGTCGTTTGGGCATAAATGCGTGCGTTTTTTATGACGGATAAAAATCTTAGGGGGTGCCCCTTCGTATTTCTAGGGTTAATATCTTTTTCATAACCAATCATCAAAAATAATATAGATATTAAAATTATGTGCTTTAAACTCTTAGTCTGTTTTCAAGATTTAGAATGCTTAGACTTGTACGAAGTCTTGGAATTTTGTGACTGCAATTGTAGGACATACACAATTGCATGTTTTTGGCCCATTTTCCTTTAATTGCAAAAATATTACTTGACTTTTATTGTCAGTTTAAACTAATTTACGATATAGCTATATTTCATAAAAAAAAAAAATATTTCAAAATATTAGTAGCGCTGTATTTGTCAGTAATCAGGATTAGAGGTGTGCTTCTTTAACATACTTGTTTGACAGCGTTCTCCTATGAAGCCCTCTTTGCATGTACATGTGAACCCATTCACCATATCCGTACACGTGCCTCGATTCTCACACGGGGAACTTGCACATTCGTCAACATCTGTAGAAAAACAATCAAATGGTCAATGGAGTTATTCACTCGTCCTTATTCAATGTGATTCCTACAAATGGTTTTAGAAACCCGGGGTAACTTGTATTTCAACATTAACATACCTAAAATAAGGGGAAAGGGTCTTGAAATTCAAACCTTTTGGCATGTTTGGTAAAGGTTGCAGCTGCCTTTCAAATGCCGTGACTAGTCTTTCTAAAACGAACCAGAATTTTCATTATTTAGGCGGGAATCGTCGGGAATGTGTTGGTGCAAAAGAACGCTTCTATGGACATACAGACTCTTGAAATCAGGTCGGTAATTCTACAGGACATCGATGGGTCTTTCTTGTAATAATATCAATAAAACATTGCATTTCTTTATATTAAATTACAATAATAACCGATTACCAACGGGGCGAAATAAAGAATGCTAAACAAAGATATTATGCTCACCTGAAATTGTCCAATACAAACGCCAAACTTTATCTACCAAACTCCTGTCCTCTATAGAATACATCCAAACAGTGTCTGAGGGGATGCAGAAGCTTTGTGGGGTTCTGCCTCCATTCGTTATATTACTGGTTTCAAAGAAAAATATTTCTGGTGGAGTGGCCACATCATACCATAAATCGTCAGGATCAAACTGTAATCCGGGTCCCACGTATAATTCGTCCTTAAAGGTTTCAATCCTGAAGGCAGTTTGGTCAAAATAAAAACAGATCTCTGTAACGCCTGGTATGTATAATAGATACAAAGCTCCATTAGTCCTTATGGAGTGGTCGGGATAACCCGGTGACTCAAAGTAGTTCAGAGGATTTCCAAATCTGTCTATTCGATCTACACAGCTACTGCCATAGCACGAGTCGAGGAGCCTGGTATCTAAGTTAGAAAGAAAATATGACATGATATACATTTCTAGGTGTGTGTTGTTGTTTTTCTATGAAAAAGAATTTATACAATCTTGTATTTATTCATTTTAAGTGCACAGCCTAAGGTGACATTATCGATTTAATCGCGAGGGCACATTTTTTGTGAACTCTCACAATGCACCTTTAATGACTTGTGAGAGTAACCCGTACGAAACTCGGGGAGCTGATCCTGGTTGCGATGGTTATTTGTGGAATGTCTAGGGTATGCGCTCTTGAAGCAGCAAAGTCCCTGATTTGTTGTTAAATGGTTTATGGAATGATGTGGGCCGTAGTGGTCAGCGACATCCTGTAAAGTGTGCTGAGGCTTGTGGATCAACGTCTAAATCACTGCGCTTTTTCTTTTTCTTTTTAAATCGGGTTGGTTTGTATGCTTGTTTGCGATTTCATTGTTTTGTTGTTTTGTTGGTTGGTTTGTTGTTGTTGTTGTTGTTTTTTGTTGTTGTTGTTTGTTGTTGTTTGTTGTCGTTTTTTTTGTTGTTTTCTTTTGTTTTCTTTTTGTTTTTTGTTATTGTTGTTGTTTCTTTATTTTTTATCGTGTTTCGACTCGTGTTTTCATATCTTTCGGAACTGATTGTGCACTTAAGAAATTAGTTTAAGTAAATTTGGAATTCGAGTAAACATCAAACATTACATTCTTCTACATTGCAGTCAAAACCCATCCGTAAAGGATCTGTGCAAACACAAACGTAGTCGGCTTTTCCCGTAACGTTTCTATTCAAACATGTCTTTGATCCACACGCCTGAGAGCCCATAGATCCTGGAGGGCAAAGTTCACCTGGGGAATCTGTTTGGGAAAAAACAAGGGGAATATCAAAACATCGATTACAGTTTACTAATTCAGATCAAAATATGACTCAGGGAACTTTTTTTTTACCATCTTAACTAAAAACAGTTATTGCATAGCAGAGCCTCTGAAATTGTCGTTACAATGTAACAATTAAGGAAGGGTTCCCCACAACTTTCAAAAAAAAAGTTTACGTAATACTAAGAATTCACTAAGAATTCACAAATAAACAAAAAGTAAACCACAACGGTATGAGGCAATCACACCAATAGCAACAACAGACCAAATGTCTTACTAAAATATGGATTATTGTAACTTTGAGTTGTGTTGAAAAAAACCATTATGATTCAAATCAATCCCGTTTTTGAACGGTTTAGCCGAAAAGGTCGGTAATAAACCATTCTACCATATCACGGTCATAAAATGCTTGTAGCATGCAGGATACCCATTACCAACTGTCAACATTTGACAACAATAGCCTCACGCGAAGGTCACTTTCTGACAAGCTAATGTTGTACTGCATATGGGCATCTGATTTGTAACATATTCCTTATCTGGGTCGTATGTTCCCCTTGGGTGAATGGCGAGCTGCAAACCTTTGCAAACTTAAGTTGTCAAGAATTGCTAAAAAAAATGCGGAATTTAAAATAAGCATCCTTGCATGTCCCTAGAATATGGTTTTTTTTATAGTTTTTTTTTATTATTATTATTTTCTTACATTGACAAATGCTACCGGCAAACCCGTCACCACAAGTGCAAGTAAAAGGATCAATCCCGGTTTTGGTTGCGGAGCATGCACCACCGTTCAAACATGGATTAGGGTTACATACATCTGAAATAAAATATAATAATTAAACATCCGTTTTCATCACATCTTTTCCTCTACCTCCGGTGTTTCACTATTTTTCTGTTCTTGATTTATATGACGGGGAAAACCCTGATTTTCAGGAAGTTATCATTTATTTTACTCTCCGTGCTATGCGCTAGTTAAACTGATTTAAAGGTGTCCTCCCACAGATAAATAATTATATTGTACAGGCGGAAAACTAAATCAATACAAGTGTATCTGTTATCACACCGCTATATCGCCATTTGCAAAATAGAATTGACATTTCTATTCGCTCCTAATTAATGATAATTACCTTATTGTTAGTAACGACCAAACAGAATAAAAATCCTATATTGTTGAGGGGGACAATAAAATAAGCAGTGTCTCACTGTCTCTATAGAATTCCTGAACGATTAGACCACATGGTGGCAATGAGATACTTTGATCACCGCCCGCGCTCTTGTCCTTTCCGTGGGCTAGGGGAATAGGGCTAGCCGAGTTGTGCATGGCGTAATGTGGTGTATCTGCTATTTGATATTCAGACGATAGATCTTTGAATGTAGAAAATGATGAATATCTCCCGTTATTTTTGGTTTCTAAACCATTTGTAAGGCTTGCACTTGAATATAGGTGTTGAAAGAACATAATAATCTTCAGTGTGATTATTGAAAACCAACCCCGCGTATTGAAACCAAAAACTGACAAAACAAAATCGGATTTTATATGCGCAGAACAAAAAAATGAGTCCTTAAAGCAGATGAAGGGCTGCCGCGCATATAGTGGGGAAGAAACGTACCAGTCTCACTGACCTCTACAGAGGTCAGTGACCAGGCTTTTGTCAAGAACCTAATAGTTGGAGGTCCCTGGGACCATAGTTTCAAAACTATTATACAGGTTGGGACAAAAGGGCCATGCGTGGTTACAGAACTAGTGGATTCGACATATACTATTATAGGGATTTCTGCCATGAAGATATCGGGGCGATGATAGTGTGCCCCCTGACATACCTGTTTGACAGCGTTCTCCTGTGAAGCCTTCTCTGCATGTACACATGTATCCATTCACCATATCGGTGCACGTGCCTTGATTCTCACACGGGGAACTTGCACATTCGTTAATATCTGTTAATGATATAGAAGAGATTTGTTCACATTCAATGCCATAGACACAAAAACAAACATAATGCGCAAAGAAATTAAAAAACACACACTCACATTCCTCACATCATGGAAAAGAGAAAAAAGGACGAAAGAAGGAATCATGTCAACCATTACTTTCTATTCTTGTACTCTCCAAACTATGATAAATGCGATTACTAGGCTCATTGGTCCACTTAAAATGGTCGCATCCCCGGTGTTCTATTAGATACACGTTTGTGTCTCAAATCAATATTTTAATTATCAAATAAATTACATGGCGTAGAACCAACCAACCCAGATACACAACCAATCAACCCTCACCCCCCCCCCTCGTGCGCGCAACACACATAGACACAAATTGAACTTGTACATTCGTTGATATCTGTGAAACCATTAAAAGAGTACGACGGGGAGGGAGAGAAGGTGAAGAAACAGAGAAATACACGCACAACCATTTTGTTAAAAAGGGAAGCTCTATTTCAAAATCTTCAGAAATAATATCAAAGTGACACAAAAGAGGTTTAACACTTATTGTCTCCATTTGTTTTATTCTCCGTACCTACACTGATTAACCTGATTTCGAGGCGCGCTGCCCTGAACAAAAGAAATGTAACACTTTCTCTCATTTTTTATATGGGCTTATTACAATGACTAGAAGTGTGCTCGTCTGACATACCTGTTTGACAGCGGATTCCTGAGAAGCCCTCTGTGCATGTACACATGAATCCATCTACCATGTCTGTACACGTGCCTTGATTCTCACACGGGAAACTAGCACATTCGTTAATATCTGTGGAAACCAACAAACAAATGATACTCAATGTTATAAATGATCTAGTGTCCACATACAATACCATAATATATACATAAAAACAAACAATGAAAAGTAATTCACACAAAAACTACCTATTTCTGCAAATTGTGCACATAAGGTAAGCTTTTAAGTCATATTGTAACATTTCCATTAGACATATATAGAATTGTTTTTCTTTCTTTTTTTCACAAAATGTTAGTTTTCACTATCAGGTATGTCCTCTTTGAATATTAGCTCAATCAGATGAGGCAATACAAAGACAATTTGTACATAGTACCAGCGAATATGTAGCCATTGCGAGCCATTCCTTCGAACGTGAGTCGGGCCGGTTCTTTGAAATGTCATGAACATCGAGCACTCGTTCGACTAATATTAATTTTAATCCTAACATAACAAACCGTCGTGTGCAGACGGTTTATTCAAAATTACGGATTTTGACAAAACTACAGCATCTAAAGTCTTGATTTTTGCTGGGTATGTTGGTTTAATGAAGTACATTACAATCGTGTAAAAAACAGAATTTTGAAAAATATTCGTGGCGTCCTCCTCTTCAAATATTACAATATGGCTGTAAGCAAATACCAATCAAAAGAAACACAAATTTATATATGTCTAAAATTTGACAAGGCAAATTGCACAACATAAATTGTGGCAACGCATAACGTTTATGAACTTCTAGCTATTTCAATCTTTCCATAAATTAATATTATAACGCAAACAAAACACAACAAAAATCAACCCATCACATTCCCCATGTACATTGCTATACAACACCAACTTTCAAAAAAAAATCTTTTTAAAGAAAATTCTTGCTTGGCTTGTTTAAAATATACCGACAGTTTGGTCGTGATTCTCCATTTGAGGATTAATATTCTAAGTCTTGTCATTCATTATTGTTCGTGCAGACTTACGTAAGTATGATACATTTTAATTCAAACTTATGCTTCCTTATCAAATCTGAATGCATTGTGCAGCGCGCGTGCACTTCAAAGGAGAAATACCTCAATATAATTCAGGTGTTCAAAGAGTGTTCAGTATATAAATGTAACCCTTCTTCGCTTTTGATTTATTTTACTCTTTCACTATTTTCACTAATTAAACCAAGGCAGTTAAGCTAGTGCCCCGTGTTATTACCCTCCAGTTTTCAGGCACCGCTCAACCACACGATAAAAAAAATCGGGAACCGCCACAAAAACAGACCGCAGCTGGTGGCAATAATTTTCGCAGCGCATACGTCGAAGTTCACTTTTCAAAGGGGGAAATTAGTTAAAATAACAAAAATGACTGGTAAGGAAGTCTACTAGATGACCTCAAACGGTCATGTCGCCTGTGAAAACAAACATAGCAAAATCGCGACAAGAACTGTCACCCTTGTGAGTGAAAGTATAGCTTATTCAACCAATGTCAACATTAGGTCTTCAGGAAAAATATTTTCCTAACATATTGAACTAATCGCTGTATGGTACTTCACAATATTGAATGAAAAAAAGTGCAAATGTTCGTATTTTTTAGCATAAAAACATCAATCACCTAATTTGCATATAGCCGGCATATCTCCAGCAAGCTCGTCCAAATCCATGTCTCCTATTGGTCTAGAAATAAAGTCCAAAAACGTGCATTTTTAGCGTGTTGTCGTATACTGTATTAAGCCCAAATACTTGTACAAAGACTGATCTCAGGTTATGCATTAATTTTTGGAAAACCCATTTTTTATAAACCAATCAAATAACATAAAATATTAAAATTGTGTGCTAACTTTTAGCCCGTTCTCAAGATTTTGAATACTTAAAATTGTACAGTCTTAGAACTTCGTGACTACAATTGTAGAAAAACATTCAAAATTGCATGCTTTTGACATATTTTTCCAAATATTAAAATTTGACTTTAATTGCCATTTAGAACTAATTTAGGAACTAGGATTTAGCTATGTTTCATTTGGCAAAACAAGACTTACTTACCTGTTTGACAGCGTTCTCCTATGAAGCCCTCTCTGCATGTACATATAAATCCATTCACCTTATCGGTACACGTGCCTTGATTCTCACACGGGAAACTTGCACATTCGTCAACATCTGTAGAAAACAATAATAATTGGCCAGGGTGGTATTATCTAGAAACCCGGGTAACTATAGAGGTCGTGCATAATGACGTATCATACCGAAAATATGGCGGACTTCTCAAATGCGTTCAACAAAAGCATATTGCAATCTACCGCGACAGTTCGTCTCACACACATAACAAATGCACTACGATCAAAAGGTTGATGACAACATTTGATTGAATGGACTGCACTGCGCCATGATTACGGTGAAGGACACCGGTTCAAATCCTTGTTTGGAGCCAATCGATAAAAACATGCATGGCCTCTATTATTTCAAAATTCCGCGACTTGGTTATGGCCTCGTAGAAGAACAGAGGACTACTTGCTAGTAACTCAGGTTAACGAAGAAATAAAACAAAACAATACAAAAACAAAAAGTATACATCATTTTAAGAAAAAGTTGTTGCGAATGTGACAAAATAACTCCCGATTCTACTGCCAGACGGACTCTTGAAATCGGGTCGTTCTGTTTCAGTGGCGGCGCTAGACTTTATTTTTAGGGGGGGCAACAAATCAACAAATTTTGCGCAAAATTGCCGAAAAAAGTTGAAATTTTCGTACATAATTTTATGTTTTTACTGAGAGGCAACTGTGGGGAAAAACTTCCGACTGATGGCATTCCCCCACACCGCCACCCCTTGGCGTCGCCACTGGTCGGCTTTGTAATAATTACGAGGCATTTCTCTTCAGGTTATTAGTCATACGTGTATATCTTGAGAGTTACAAACACACAACGTTTTACAAAAAAGTTTAAAAGTCGGGTTATGGATAGAAAAGCGTTTTAATAATATTCATAAAACATTTTTTTCATAAAAACTATTGACAAGATATTTTCCTTTTATTATTTGCCCAAAATATTTGATAATAACGTTTTTAAGAACGTATTCATGGTCTTTATATAACCCGAAATTTAAATGTTATAAAAAACGTTTTGAATAAACGTTTTAGGAACATTTTTTGTTTGCTGGGGTTACAATAATACCTCAGTACGAAATGTGTAAGAAACTAATGTTTAAAGATTAAGACATGCTACACTCCCGGTTACTCTCACCTGAAATTCTCCAATACAGACGCCACCCGTTCAGCATAATACCATAGTCGGTTAGGAAATACATCCAAATAGTGTCTGACGGGATGCAAAAGTTTTGTGGGGTTCTGCCTCCATTCGTTATATTTTTGTTTTCAAAGAAATATATTTCTGGTGGAGTGTACGAACGGCCTCCTAAATCCTTAAAATCAAACTGTAATCCAGGTCCCACGTATAATTCGTCCTTATTGTTTTCAACATCGAAGGCAGTCTGATCAAAATCCAAACATATCTCTGTAACGCCTGGTATATATAATAGATACAAAGCCCGGAGTCTGTTTGGATATAGCCCGGGATAACCCGGTGACTCAAAGTAGTTGAAAGGATTTCCAAATCTGTCTACTCGATCTACACATGTAGCGCCATAGCACGAGTTTAAGAATCTGTTATCTACGGGAAGATACGTGTATAAAGTAAATTAACATAAAATAAAACATAAAATTTTAAAAATATAATTAAAATGAGTTTACGCATTCTTGTCTACAAATCTTGGCAATCTCGTATACATGGTATACCAACTGTGAAGTCACACAATCATGGGGGTGAAGCTGCGCACTATTGTACGAGTTGCGTTCATGGTTAATTGAAGGAGGTACTACACCCCTGGCCAATTTTGTGCCTATTTTTGCATTTTTCTCAAACGTTATAGCGCATTGGTGACAGGTAAGATATGTATATTATAGGGGCAAGGACTACAACTAACTGCACTGATCCCTCATAGAACGCGACAGTTAAGCAGCCAAGATAGAAAGTGTGTTTTCTTCCATTTTACCTCATTATTTCGGTTTTAAATGACCAGAAACCTTCCAGACAATTGAATATATGAATACAAAGGCCACCCAAGTCCATACTTTGGCCAAATTGAGTTAAGCATGGGAAATTGTTGCTATACATAGGCCTGTCATATGTATGAAAGAACAACTCAAATTCATCCTCTGTGTCTATTGAGCATGTGAAAAATAGCATTTATGAAAGAATCACCCAATTCCATGATTTGAGTCTTGTAATACATTGATTGAAATCCAGTGTGTATAAAAGTCCACTTGTAACACATTCATTGCTAGAGAGTGACTTTTGAAAAAAAAAAGGGTTTAATAATGGAAAGTGTGTGGTTTATATTACATGGCAGAATGCTTATCAACATTATACATACCTGTGTGCTTTATTTTGTATTATCTTACCAGTGGTAATCTCATTCTAACATTGTTGTCTTTGTATATGATTCAAAAAACCACCCAAGTCCAAAATTTAAAATGAACCCCACGAAGTCCATGAAAAGCTAATCGTCATACCTAATACAGGTTAATCCACTCATTTGCACATACAACTTACCATATTGACTAGGTAAATCTAACTGAAGGAATTAAAATGATACACAGCTTTTTCTCTCAAAATCACTTCCCATGGACTTGGGTGGCTTTTGTATTCATGTATTCAATTGTTACTTATAACTATTTCATAATTTATGGCAAAGAATAACACAATCAATTGACCGAAATCGTATATTATGGCTCTAAGAACTTGATGTCATCAAGATAAGTAAATTTGGAATCGGAATAACTCCATGGAACATACCATTGTTTACATTACAGTCAAAACCCATCTGGAAACGATCTGTGCAAACACAAACGTAGTCAGGTTCTCCAGTGACGTTTCTATTCAAACATGTCTTTGATCCACACGCCTGGGAGCCCATAGATCCTGGAGGGCAAAGTTCACCTGGGGAATCTGTTTGGGAAGAAACAAAGGGGAATATCAAAACACCATTTAAAATTTAAAAAAACAAAAAAAACTGTTGATCAGGTATCTGTTATACAAAAACAGTTTTAGCTTAGCTTTCGTTACATGCTCCTTTACAGCATTTGACATTACAAATATAACAATTAAAGAAAGGATTCACCAAAACTTTGAAGTAAGAAGTTGAGGTAACACAAATCCTGTATGAGGCAATCAGCTTATAGTTACAATTTTAACTACATGTATTAATAAGGTTTAACCCTTTTATTTTTACATTACACTTAAAGTTACATTATATTGCCCGATTACCTGAATTCTTAAACTGTAAAACCCTTGAATCGCTACCCGATTTGAGTTTTGCTGAGCTATTCCTTAGTTTGGGGAGCAAAACTATTGTTATTTCACTCCAGAAAATTGATTTCAATTCAATTCATATTCGATTCTTTCTACACCTGGAGTCTTGCTATTCAATTCCAATTCAATCCACCTTGCTTTAGAATTAATTCAATTCAATTCCAATTCAATTTTTCATTTTCAAAATCATTTCAATTCAATTCCAATCCAATGCAGTGGAATTAGCAGCTAATCAATTTCAATTTAATTCTGAGCATTCATTGCAATTCCAATTCAATTCCAATTCCAATACAGTTGCAGTTTGTGTTAATTGACCAAAGGCACACTGCAAAAACTGTGTCTAGAGATTGAACACTTTTTTGTCCTTGATTTGTAAACACATGTAAAATCTAAATACAAATTGTCAAACTTACTAAACATGTTTAGCATTTAGACATGTTTACAAATCGAGGACGAGATGGTGTTTAGAATGGTGTTTAATATAATATATAGACACTGTTTTTGCAGTGCATGTTTTCAATTTTACTACCACTTTTATAACACTTGAGTCAGCAACACAAAGTCAAAATCAAGTACACAACTTGTCACAAAAGCATTTCAACAGAAGATACTTTATTGTTATGTTAACTCACTTTTCACATTCAAACAATGTGAGTGATCCTTGACTTCTGGGTCCTATTTTATGAAACTTTGGAGCTTCTTAGTTCTTAGGTGACTGACTTCCTAGTATTTTTCTTAACTTCTTGTCCACCATGCGCATTATAAATATTTTCTATCCAAACACAAGGCATCAAATTACTAAACATGTTTAGCATTTAGACATGTTTACAAATCGAGGACGAGATGGTGTTTAGAATGGTGTTTAATATCTAGACACTGTTTTTGCAGTGCATCTTTTCAATTTTACTACCAATTTTATAACACTTGAGTCAGCAACACAAAGTCACAATCAAGTATTTATTGTTATGTTAACTCACTTTTCACATTCAAACAATGTGAGTGATCTTTGACGTCTGTGTCCTATTTTATGAAACTTTGGAACTTCTTAGTTCTTAGGTGACTGACTTCCTAGTATTTGTCTTAACTTCTTGTCCACTATGCACATTATAAATATTTTCTAAACTTAAGGCCCGAAAGTTTCCATATTTCCAGGGTTCAGACCAACCTTTAAGGAGTGTGGTACGATACTACGATCGATAATGGGACCCTGTCCGCTGTTCCCACACTGATCTCAAAGATGCCAAAAATCAAGGTTTTGATACTATTAGACCATATGTATTTACATGATCTATGATTAGATAGCCCCTACTTGTCTCCTGCTCCTCCTAAGATTTTACACATAAAATCATTGTACTTTTAAAAATGTGAAAAAAGCTGTCAAAGATAGAAGCATTTTCTTTAATGGTTTTCTCACAATTTATTCAAATGTACAATGACATTTGAGCATAAAAATTAGGAGCTTGAGAAAAATAGGGGCTTTATGATTAGTGCCAAAAGTTTTTAATGTGTGTCTCTTATGTGAATAGACCTGGAAGTGTATCAGAATTCCGAACAGGGGAAGAGCACTTTTTACAGGTGGAATGATCTACATGTAGAATCGCAGATATCTGCTTGTGAATTGAAATCAAAGCTGAATTTCATTTCAATTCCACTTTATTCTTCATCACTCAACATGATTTCAATTCCAATCCAAATTCAATTCTTCATTGCTCACGATGATTTCAATTCCAATCCAATTCAATTCATGCCCAAGCCCACTCATTTCGATTCCAATTCAATTCCAATGCATTGAACTGAAAATCGCCCAAAATTCATTTCAATTCAATTCGATTTCAATGCATTGAATTAACATTAAGCAAAATCCAAGAATGGGCTGGCGAAACTCGGATATATCAACCAATTCTTGGGGTTTGCTTCCCCTTTGCTGATAACCTGGTCATTTCAAGGACAGGTGTAGAATTCCTATGTGAACTAAAGTTGTGACGAATTGTTAAAAAGAATTGCGGAATTTAAAATAAACATCCTTGCATGTCCCTAAAACATGTTTTTGTTTTCTTACATTGACAAATGCTACCAGCAAAACCGTCACCACAGGTGCAAGTAAAAGGATTCGTCCCTAGCCCGGTTTCGGAGCAAACACCACCGTTCAAACATGGATTCGGATTACATGATGTGACAGATGCACCTGAAATGAAATATCGTGTACATGGTATAAGTAATAATTATATATGTGACCGTCCACGGCGAATGAGCCGTAAATTCCTCCCCAGTCAATTTTGTTTTATTTCATGTTTAAAAATAAACATCATAAACTTAAACATGTTATATCATTTAACTTCAAACGATATCCAGAAGCGGGGTTATGGTTTGTTAAACTTTGCTCCTTCAACAAAATTATAGCTTTTACGTTTTTACATGTGTCTCTTTTCCCACATTGCTGGCAATAAATATCAAACAGTTATAATCGGCGGTCATTTCAAATCATTCCCAAGTCAACGAGGTTTAAGGAAGTTCTCTCATTGTTAATTGTTGGTTATGCATACCTGTACAAAATACAATGCCTGGTAACCCACCACTTGAACAGGATTTAGCAAAAGCAAACAAAGACCAGAGCTATTAAAAGTTCTATAGCCATCTAAGGTAGAAGCTTACTATCCACTTCAACAATAGGATTATTGATTAGTTTTTTGACTACCAAAATAAGACAGATTAAGTAACCGATGAATAAGACCTTCGTACACATTTTACACCGTAACTCAGAATACAATTTAGGGAATTTACGGCTCATTTGTGCTGCCGGGTCACATATAAGCTCGTTTCTTGTTTCTTATCTTATCTTCTACCTCCTTCCTTCTCCCTTTTCTAAGATATGACCTTAAATCTGCCATACAGGGGTGTAGATTTCAAATAAAATCACCCATTTAGGTAACCCCGTTTGAAATTCACACTGTCTGTGTAGAAGATCATGGTAAGGTCTTCCCCAGGGTGAAATGTGAAATAGCCCAGCGCCGCCACTGCGAACGTCGAAGAGGCACATTATTATTATATAGCTATGTATGTATTGGTATCAAAATATAACATCATAGTGGTTTGCAATATCGCGATATCACAACAAAATCGAATCGATCAAAATTCAACACTAAATGATGACCAATATAAAATTGGAAGCAGCAATCTAAATTATATCTGGCTTAAAAGTTTCATCGCATGTGGAGGGTAATTATTTCGTACATAATTGGGTGGAACCAATGCGATTTGTATGCAATATAAAATCGGTGACAGCACAATGTAATACAACTATGTTTTAACAAAAATGACACGTTTTGAAAAGATTTGAAACGTTTTACGTCTAGTTGCTTCCCATTATTATACAGAAAATACTGAGGTTAACCGAGCAAAGAAATAACATTGTCATATCACTGAACTGATTCATCAAGTTTGTACATAAACAGATTGAATAAGTTTCTTTTGAACAAAACCAGAATTTTACTCACGATTGACGGTTTCGTCTATGGTAGATAGACATCTACAGAATGATGATGGTAGATCCTCACCACTTCAGGTTTGCCGGATCCCGACTGTAGATGGTGTATCAGTCAGGAGAGGATCGTATACGTGACGTGAGTTGTGGGCCCCTCGTTCCTATTCTTGACGCCGGGTTCCCCGGAGGGGGTTCCTCCTGGTTAAAGGTATACGGGAATGTGCCACGGTTTTGGGGTACCTTTTCAGCGATTTTGGTATATCGATGGGTGGGTTTTCAGTAGCAACCAATGCGCCCAATTGGGCGCATTTGGGAAAAAATGCCCTTACATACAGCGCCCAATTATGACAAATTTAGGTGCTTTTGTGCTTTTTCTTAAAAATTGGTATACTGATGGGTAGCAAAAACTGCAAAAAGTAGGTATAGAGAAAGTCAGCATCCGAAAGTCTGCGTGGCACACCCCGTACAAAGAAACTCCCCCCCCCCCCGGCCGGGTCCTCTTTTCCTGATGCAGATGGATCAATAGAAACAAATTAGTTCGATCTTTTGATTGAACATCGATGCTTGGTCGATCCCTATTATTTACGAAATCAATTAATTAACTACTGTTAATTTAGATAACATATGAATATATGCCTGTATTGATGACCAATAAAAATTTAGCATTAATTTTGATTTAGTTGTTAGTTACATCAGCAACATCGACGGTCGATCCAAAGATCGGACAAATTTGGTTCTGGTGCCTAAGGAGTGTGATTCAAACTCTAGGCACTTCAGGGAATCCGTCTGGATCAGGAAAAGAGGACCCAAGAATAGGGACGAAGGATCCCACAACTTACGTCACGTACTAGTATACGATCCTCTCCTGACTGATACACCATCTACAGTCGGGATCCGACAAACCGGAAGTGGTGTAGTCGGGCTCTCATTCACGCGCGGATGGGAAATAGTGTTCACTTTATGTTTGATACGGTTTCTAGACTGAAATTTTGCGTAGAACACGCTCCCGTAGTCCACTTTAATTAAAAATGTGCCCAAAGTGCTTTTTCCGGGGGTGCCCCTACAATGGGGGTCAAAATTACTAAAAATGTATTCTAAGGCCAATGTTGGTGATTTTGGTGTCTAAATATATGTTTATGGACATGAGAAAGTCATTTAGACAGTTTACGAAATCCAAAATGGCTTCCTTATGTTCCAAAATTCAAAATGGCGGCCAAAATGGTGAATTTTAGCCAAACTTATTTGAACGGCTTTATCAGGCCGATGGTGGTGATTTGAGAGTCTATGAATATGACTGTGGACATGAAAAAGTTATTTACATAGTTTATCAAAATCCAAAATGGCTGCCTTATACAAAAAAAATTCAAAATGGCCGCCAAAATGCCGAAAATTATTCTAACTTATTTGAACAGCACTCTCGGCTCGATGGTCGTAATTTGGGTGTATGTATATGTTTTTGGACATGAAACAGTCATTTGTCATTGCTTATAAAAATCCAAAATGGCTGCCATATGCCCAAAAATTCAAAATGGCGGTCAAAATGTCGAATATTAGTCTATATCATTTGAACGGCATTCTCAGGCCGCTGGTGGTGATTTTGGTGTCCAGTTATATGTTTGGGGACATGACAAAGTCATTCAGCTAGTTTACAAAATCCAAAAATGTTGCCCTATGGTTCAAAATTCAAAATGGCGGCTAAAATAGTGAATTTTAGTAAAAATTACTTGAAAGATATTATTAGGCTGATGGTAGCGACATTGGTGTCTAGGTATATGTTTGTGGCATATAGGCCCCTATAGTGTACATGACCAAGTCATTTAGATAGTTGATGAAATCTAGAATGGCTGCCCTATGCTAAAAAATCAAATGGTGGCCAAAATTGCAAATTTTATATTGATTTTATCTAATTATCATATAGACACCCCAGCTCTTGGGACTTAAATTTTGTTTTAAATCTAAAGTCGCCGTGTTACAATATAATCACTTATAAATGGAACATAGATACCCAAAATATTCAAAATGGCGTCATTAAACCAAATGTTAATACTAACTAACACTATAAGGATCACATTTGATGTCCATTGATCTATTATGATTTAATAAGGTAGTCCAAAGACGATTGAAAATGTTGTATATCCCGTAAAATGTAAACTTGTTCTATCTCTAAACCTGGGCACTTGAAGACCTTGGCGGCCATAATATGAAACATCATATTATGGAAATCATTATAACGCAATAAGTAAAGTGATAAACCCTAGAACTAAGCAGGGAGTTGTACCACCCCAAAAGTTTTTCATCCGCCATAAAAAACACACGCGTATTTACGTCCAAACGACTTAAGCTAATCGTAGATCCATCCATTGCGCTCATTTTAGTGATAAAATGTTTGCCCAAGCATCTTACCGGGGGGTAGGACCGACCATCAAAGATGGCCATGGGGTGGGGGAGGTGAGGCCCATCATGATTTTCATTTCACTCTTGTAAAATCATTCCAAGATATATTGACTTTTAACTTGTTAATTAGGTTGAAATAGTTATTTCCTTTTATATTTATGAGAAAATTCGGTGAAAATCGCACTTTAGATTAAAATCGTAGATTATTTTGGCCGAATCTATTTTGCCTATACTTTTGTAGATAGCCAAAATGTCCCAATTTTACAAGGGTGTGCTCACATTATGACGTCATAGCGATATTATGACTGAGGAATGTGGACTTTTTTGGAATCACTGGAGAGAGTAGACCTATAGCTATACTTTGGTACCAAATATAACAGCATATGACGTTTGTAATTGAAAATTGGGGGGGTTGCAACACCCCACCCCTTTGTAGTCCGTGTTACAAAGTATGGCTCAGTAGTTCTAGAGTTAAACTTACACACGTTTCCACTTTTGATCTGTTATGAGTGAAATTAATGTGCTAAAAGTGGCAACTATTGTTTATCATCTATCCTTGCTCAATGGATACTCGCCTTTATCAGAAGGATATCAGGTCTTGGTCAATATTATTACCAAACAAAGCGAATGTGATGGCTTTCTTACAGCTTCTAACAAATCCAGCTTTCGCTGTTACTTACTGACTCCAAGGAACAGTCGCTATATACCATCATCATGGTGATAGCGGCATGAGGAAGAAACGCCTAAAAGTTCACTCCCTAGCAAAGGCTCCTTGACCATGCAGAAAATCCACGAAATGTCATATCCTGCGAGTAATATTCGTCGCAAATGGCATTGTTAACTGCTTTTATGATTTATATAAACAGACATATCCTCTCAACTACGGCTGGTTGCTTGAAAACGGCATCCCTGGACTCATTTGAACTCATAACAAATCAAAAGTGGTAACATGTGTACGTTTAACACTAGAACTGAGAAACTGGGAACCAAGGGAGAACAGTGCCAGTGCATTGATTGGTCACCACAGGTTAAATAAATGCCCCTACTTTTCAATTGTATTTGGTACCAATGTATAGCTATGTGTCTTTGTCTATCCAGTGATACCAAAAGAAGTACAAACATTCCCCACATAATATCGCTATGACGTCATAATGTGAGCACATCCTTGCAAAATTGAATATATGAATGCACAACCCACCCAAGTCCATACTTTGGCCAAATTGAGTTAAGCATGGAAAATTGTTGCTTATACATAGGCCTATCATATATATAAAAGTTGAACTCAAATCAACCCTTTACGTGGGTCTATTAGCATGTGAAATCCAAAATGGCCTATACCCGGCATGTATGATACACATTTGTTTTTTAGTTTTCTCAAAATCACTTTCGATGGACTTGGGTGGGTTTTGTATTCATGTATTCAATTCTGGTTATTTACAAAAGTATAGGCAAACTATTGATCTTCTTCCAAAAATTCTACGAACATGCGATTTTGACCGAATTGTCTCATAAATATAAAAGAAAATGACTATTTCAACCTAACTAACAAGTAAAAAGTCAATATATCTTGGAATAATTTTACAAGAGTGAAATGAAACTGTATTTACTGTAGAAACCTATGGTGGGCCTCACCCCCCCTCTCTATGATCAATCATCTTTGATGGTCGGACATACCCCGGGTAAGTTGCTGGGGTATATCACTTAAAAGAGCGTACATGATGGATCTACGATTAGTTTAAGTCGTTTGGGCGTAAAGACGCGTGTTTTTTATGGAGGATGGAAAACCTTAGGGGTAGTACAACCTCCTACGTAGTTCTAGGGTTAATCACTTTCCTTAATTGCATTATAATGGTTATTATGTTTCTTATTATGGCCGATCTTCAAATACCCCAGTTTAAAGATAGAAATCGCTTAATACCTTTTACGGGATATACAACAGTTGGCCACCTTTTTTAATCATAATAGATCAATGGACATCAAATGTTATTATTTGGTTAATGGCGCCATTTTGAATAATTTGGGCATCTATGTACCAAATACAAGTGATTATGTTGTGACACGGCGACCTTAGATTTAAAACAAAAATTAAGTCCCAAGAGCTGGGGTGTCTATATGATAATTATGTGAAATCAATATAAAATTTGCAATTTTGACCACCACTTGATTTTTTTAGCATAGGGCAGCCATTTAAGATTTCATCATCTAAATGACTTGGTCATGTACACTATAGGGGCCTATATGTCAGAAACATATACCTAGAGGGGGCGCAGCACTAATTCAGCGTCCCATAGGATAACGTGTGAATTCGGCCTATTTCAAGCGCCATTTCTGGCGTCCCTGCAATACTTGGCAAAATAAATTTGGTATCAAATTAAAGCTCTGTTTCTCTAGATTCCAAAACTTTTGTCGGCATATATCGATGACCATTGACTTTTTTCGCTATTTTGCGGTGCAAAATAAAATAGCTAAAAATATACTAAATTCACCACTCACATTTCAAAATCGGGTTTTCTCTTAATCCGCCACAGAGAATTGCTTTTGAGATCAATTGTCCAGTTTTTTTTCTGCATGTTATCATTAAAGACACTTGTCGAATTCATATGAGCCAATATTGAGGGATTTAAAGTGAACATGTCGGTAGATATGGTTGCTACAATCTCATATTCACTATGGACTATATTAGCCGAATTTCGTTCTTACATAAAATGCGGAGTGATTTAGTGTTGCGCCCTCTTATAAGGTGTTAAAAGTTTTCAAAATCCACATTTATTACTCATTAAGTAAACTAGAGAAACTTTGAAGCTCAACACAGAAGATTTCATGTCTCTGCGACATTCCGTTCAAGAGAAATGATGTTTTAAAGATCAGTGCCGAAATGCCGAAAATCGAATATTTCGACTTTTCCTCCAATATGCGAAAGTTTATACAAAACTCACAAACTTAGTGACAGACGACAATTTGAGCACGTCTTTGAACCAAGTTTAATTTCTTTTCTAGATTATCAGTGTTCCCATTTTGTTTTGGAAATCATTTATTACTAAGTCTGAAGTATAAATACCCCCCGTTCCAGTGGTAACAATTACGATCTTTTTGCGTAGGCCTACTGAATATTCAGCAAAACGGCTTCATGCAGATTAACAATGTCTATTAACCTTAAAATCCATTTTTGAGCCTTTTTGAGAATTTTTGGGCGCATATCTAGACTTTGCAGGCGCCTACTCGGCCAATAAAGTGTTTTTTCCAATAATTTTTTCATGGGGATGACTTTTTTTTTTTTTTTTTTATCATCATGATTGAAATAGAACACATTTTGTGAAGCGCATCTCTTATTTTGCGCGAAGAATGTAAAAGGAACGCGTTCATAACGACGACCGTTACAAGGGGGCGCAGCACTAATTCAGCGTCCCATAGGATAACGTGTGAATTCGGCCTATTTCAAGCGCCATTTCTGGCGTCCCTGCAATACTTGGCAAAATAAATTTGGTATCAAATTAAAGCTCTGTTTCTCTAGATTCCAAAACTTTTGTCGGCATATATCGATGACCATTGACTTTTTTCGCTATTTTGCGGTGCAAAATAAAATAGCTAAAAATATACTAAATTCACCACTCACATTTCAAAATCGGGTTTTCTCTTAATCCGCCACAGAGAATTGCTTTTGAGATCAATTGTCCAGTTTTTTTCTGCATGTTATCATTAAAGACACTTGTCGAATTCATATGAGCCAATATTGAGGGATTTAAAGTGAACATGTCGGTAGATATGGTTGCTACAATCTCATATTCACTATGGACTATATTAGCCGAATTTCGTTCTTACATAAAATGCGGAGTGATTTAGTGTTGCGCCCTCTTATAAGGTGTTAAAAGTTTTCAAAATCCACATTTATTACTCATTAAGTAAACTAGAGAAACTTTGAAGCTCAACACAGAAGATTTCATGTCTCTGCGACATTCCGTTCAAGAGAAATGATGTTTTAAAGATCAGTGCCGAAATGCCGAAAATCGAATATTTCGACTTTTCCTCCAATATGCGAAAGTTTATACAAAACTCACAAACTTAGTGACAGACGACAATTTGAGCACGTCTTTGAACCAAGTTTAATTTCTTTTCTAGATTATCAGTGTTCCCATTTTGTTTTGGAAATCATTTATTACTAAGTCTGAAGTATAAATACCCCCCCCCCCCCGTTCCAGTGGTAACAATTACGATCTTTTTGCGTAGGCCTACTGAATATTCAGCAAAACGGCTTCATGCAGATTAACAATGTCTATTAACCTTAAAATCCATTATGAGCCTTTTTGAGAATTTTTGGGCGCATATCTAGACTTTGCAGGCGCCTACTCGGCCAATAAAGTGTTTTTTCCAATAATTTTTCATGGGGATGACTTTTTGTAATCTTTGTTTATCATCATGATTGAAATAGAACACATTTTGTGAAGCGCATCTCTTATTTTGCGCGAAGAATGTAAAAGGAACGCGTTCATAACGACGACCGTTACAAGGGGGCGCAGCACTAATTCAGCGTCCCATAGGATAACGTGTGAATTCGGCCTATTTCAAGCGCCATTTCTGGCGTCCCTGCAATACTTGGCAAAATAAATTTGGTATCAAATTAAAGCTCTGTTTCTCTAGATTCCAAAACTTTTGTCGGCATATATCGATGACCATTGACTTTTTTCGCTATTTTGCGGTGCAAAATAAAATAGCTAAAAATATACTAAATTCACCACTCACATTTCAAAATCGGGTTTTCTCTTAATCCGCCACAGAGAATTGCTTTTGAGATCAATTGTCCAGTTTTTTTCTGCATGTTATCATTAAAGACACTTGTCGAATTCATATGAGCCAATATTGAGGGATTTAAAGTGAACATGTCGGTAGATATGGTTGCTACAATCTCATATTCACTATGGACTATATTAGCCGAATTTCGTTCTTACATAAAATGCGGAGTGATTTAGTGTTGCGCCCTCTAGACACCAATATCGCTACCATCGGCCTAAGAATATCTTTCAAGTAATTTTTACTAAAATTCACTATTTTAGCCGCCATTTTGAATTCTGGACCATAGGGCAACTTTTTTGGATTTTGTAAACTAGCTGAATGACTTTGTCATGTCCCCTAACATATAACTGGACACCAAAATCACCACCATCGTTCAAATGATATAGACTAATATTCGACATTTTGACCGCCATTTTGAATTTTTGGGCATAGTTCAGCCATTTTGGATTTTTATAAGCAATATAAATGACTGTATCATGTCCGCAAACATATACCTACACCCAAATCACGACCATCGGGCCGAGAGCGCCGTTCAAATAAGTTAGAATAATTTTCGGCATTTTGGCGGCCATTTTGAATTTTTTTGTATAAGGCAGCCATTTTGGATTTTGATAAACTATGTAAATAACTTTTTCATGTCCACAGATATATTCATAGACACTCAAATCACCACCATCGGCCTGAAAAAGCCGTTCAAATAAGTTTGGCTAAAATTCACGATTTTGGCCGCCATTTTGAATTTTGGAACATAAGGAAGCCATTTTGGATTTCGTAAACTGTCTAAATGACTTTCTCATGTCCATAAACATATATTTAGACACCAAAATCACCACCATTGGCCTTAGAATACATTTTTAGTAATTTTGACCCCCATTGTAGGGGCACCCCCCGGAAAAAGCACTTTGGGCACATTTTTAATTAAAGTGGACTACGGGGCGTGTTCTACGCAAAATTTCAGTCTAGACACCGTATCAAACATAAAGTGAACACTATTTCCCATCCGCGCGTGAATGAGAGCCCGACTAGTGAGGATCTGCCATCATCATTCTGTAGATGTCTATCTACCATAATAGACGAAACCGTCAATTCGTGAGTAAAAATCTGGTTTTGTGCAAAAGAAATTTATTTAATCTGTTTATCTACAAACTTGATGAATCAATTCAGTGATATGACAATATCATTTCTTTGATCAGACAAAACCGTCAATCGTGAGTAAAATTCTTGTTTTGTGCAAAAGAAATTTATTCAATCCAAAAAATATCGTCATATATTGAACAAACAAAAATATGTTAGGGTTGAAACCTCTCCATCCATCCCTTCCCAGATCGTTCTACAAATTTTGCCATACTAGAACTATGGATATAAGAACAGATATATGCTTTTAATATTATATATACCGTATTCCGTTAAGGGAAGGGGTATGAACGTTTGGACAGTATTTATTGTGGGACATTAGAGCACATCAGACATATCGAATCGCATTCTGAATACGAAGAATGTCCTTCTGATATCAAATAATTTGATTTTTTGAAATTCGCAATGTAGTACACATTTTATGGCAAATCATTAAAAATTGATATTTTTGATATTTAACTGTACTCGAAGTAAACTTTATAAATCTGATGATTTATACTTAAAGTGTATGTAGGTGGGATGAAAAGCCGACGACCCAGCAAACACAAAACGTTTTGGACATCATTCGCAAAAGGTTATAAAAGGTTGTCAGAAAACGTTTAAATGTGGGGTTATATAAAGGGTATATTAAAGGAGTATTTCGTGATCCTAGCATCCGCTATTTATGTCATTTTTCAGTAGATATCCACGAAAAAACCTATTCCCAAAATTTCAGTTGATTCCGATTTTGCGTTCGCGAGTTATGCATGATTATGTGTATTACACTGCTCCATAGACAATGCGTTGTAATTTCGTTCTGGTGCACCAGAACGAAATTCAAATTTCACGATATCTCTGCTAAACGAATTAATCTGCAAGAAATATTTTGTATATAAACATTGTGTAGACAGAGGTTTCCAGTGATATAAAAATCTCAACTTTTTTTGAGAAAAGTGGGGGGACGAAGCTGTGGATCACGAAATGCCCTTTTAAGAGTATAAAACGTTTTCATGACCATAAAAAACATTTTATGATAATCGACTGCTCAGCAAACAAACATGTTTGACAGAAAACGTTTAAATGTCGGGTTATATAAAGGATATAAAAACGTTTTAATAACATTCCAAAAACATTCTTGAAAACTTGACACAAAACATTCTAAACAGAATGTTATTTTGGGAGTTGACAAAATTATTTTGCGAAAATGTTTGCCCAAAATATTTTCAATAACGTTTTAAAAACGTTTTCATGACCTTTATATAACCCGACATTTAAATGTTATTAAAAGGTTTTGATAAAACATTTTAAGAGCATTTCTGTGTTTGCTGGGTTCAAACATTTTAATATAATCTTATTTAGGTATTGACACAATATTTGGCAAAAATGTTTGCAAAAATAGTTTACAATAACAGTTTTGTTGTAGTGTGTTTTCATACAAAACGTTTTAAAACGTTTTCATGACCTTTATATAACCCGACATTTTAATGTTATTAAAACGTTTTTACCTGAACCAAAAGCCAAAATATAACTTATTTAAAGCGTTTTAAAAACGTTTTTGTGTTTGTTGGGGATCAATTGAAAATTTTGACCTTTCGTATTGAAGATATGGATTTTTTTTTTTTTTACCAAAAAAAAACCAGGTTTTTTGGGAAAAAAATCCATATCTTCAATATAAATGGTCAAAATTTTCAATTGATCGTCGGCTTTTCCTCCCAGCTACATATACTTTAAGAATATATCATTAGATTTATAAAAAATTTACTTCGATGACTACTATATATCAAAAATTTGAAAAATATCAAATTTTAATAATTTGTCATAAAATTTGTATTATATCGTGAATTTCAAAAATTATTTGATATCAGAAAGACATGCTTCGTATTCAGAATGCAATTCGATACGTCTGAGGTGCTCTCATGTCCCACAAAAAATACTGTCGAAACGCCATAAACGCTCATTATCATGTCGCATCACTGTAGAGTCGTATTTCGGGAGTAATATTTATGATAATTATACATTAATGGTGTGTGAACGATCAAAGAAAGATATGTCCAAACACACCCACCCCATCACCCCACCACCACACAACTACACACATACCCCGCCCCACCCCCTTACACCATCACATATATATCCCCACACCCGGCCCACCCACACTCCTACTCTCCACCCCTCACTTTTAACATTTGGTGATAAAAAGCCTTCGTGAAAGAAGCTATGTGGAAACAAAATCGGACTATTCCATTTTAAATACACACAACCCCTGTGGAAAATTTTGAAAATATCTTTCACAGGGGGAGTATGCATTTCAAATGGAATCAACACAGTAGGCAGCTCAATTTGAATTTCATACATCCTCTGAGAAAGATTCGATCTGAATCTTCCGCAGAGGATGGGTGAATTTCAAATAGAGCTGCCCAACGTGCTTTCCATTTTGAAATGTATACTCCCCCTGTGAAAGATATTTTGAAAATCTTATTCAGGGGTAGTGGGGATTTTAAATGGAATAGCCTAATAACAAAACTATAACAGCTGAATCAATTTTGATATCAAGAATAATCCAACTTACCCTGACCAAGAGTAAGGGACGTGCCCGTCAAAAGCAGAACTACACAGAACAAAATCATCCTGGTTACCTTGGTAAAGGCTGTCGCAGCTTATTGTCCTATTCGATTTAATACAAACACTTTAATAAAACAATGACAATATTTATCAGAATAAATTCTGTACTTCTTTGTAAGCTAACTCCCTTGCAGGTACGTTTTTCTGATTTTTATGGAAAGCCGGACAGTGATCTACTTGATAGCTGAATCAACATCTTGTCCTTCAACAACTGTCAAATCACTGGACTGTCAATCATTTGGCAGCCATTCTTCTGCATTCAGATTTCAGCTCTCCTCAACATCGTGTCTCCGCAGAGTCTTAATCAGATGTCTGTCCTTCCTGAGGATGTCATGCGTCACTCATCAAGGTCTTCAGGAGAACTTGTGAAAACATTTGATAATAGATAGCCCTACAAGAAACTCAAGAAGAAATACGTTTAAGATCAGAGTCCGGGGGCAATCCACTTGAAGTATCAAAGCAATCACATGATTAATTATGCATCTCTAGAGTTCATCAAGGTCTTCAGGAGAACGTGAGAAAATCTTTGATTTCAGGTAGCTCCACAAGAAAAACTCCAGTTGTGCAAAGTGCGACGTAATTACACGACAGTAAAACAATTCTACAAGATGTTATATCATTTACTGGCAAAACATCTGATTTTCATGTTGTTTTGATTTAACTGACTTTGTGCAACTACGTAGTTAAGTCAAAAAACTCAATTTGGTGGCCACTCTCTGGCTAGTAAGGTTTGACGATTGATTCGACTTCTATGGACCATTTGGAAACAAAATAGCCTCCATGTCCCTCTCGAAAATACCGTCATTTTTCGCTAGAGGCCAAAATCCAAAATGGCCGCCGCCACCATTTTGAAAATGTAAGTTTTGAACCAGAGAACCTATAATCATGCACACAGAGACTTTTTCGAATATGTCGAGTACAAAGATTCCGATTCTGACATTAGTTTGACATTACGGCATCATTTTTACCCAGAAATCCAAGATGGTGGCCGGCACCATCTTGAAAAATTTAGTTTTGAACCAGAGGAACTAAAATCGTGTACAAAGACACTTTTTTGCATTAGTCGACCACAGGGATTTTGAATCTGACATTACTTTGACATTACGACCTCATTTTTACCCAGAAATCCAAGATGGATACAAAGACACTTTTTCAGGTAAGTCGACCCCAAGAAATCCGAATCTGACATTAATTGACGTTATAACATAATTTTTGCCCAGAAATCCAAGATGGCCCCCAATTGGTAGAGCGTAAATGTGATTTTTGAATGAGAGCAGAAGCATAAGTGTGTCATTACCGCCTTATCTGGGGTTTATGTCCCTTATATGGGGTTTAAACTGCCATAACTTGGGTTTACATTCCCTTATTTAAGGATAAGGCGCCCTTTGCGAAAAATGCCGGGATTTTCGCGAGGGACATGGAGGCTATTTTGTTTCTAAATGGTCCATAGAAGTCGAATCAATCGTGAAACCTTACTAGCCAGAGAGTGGTCACCAAATTGAGTTTTTTGACTTAACTAACGTTTTTACTCAGCTCACAAAAATAGCGAGTACTTGTCAATGGTCATACGCCAGTTATGTTAGAGTGGTGGGAGGGCAAGATGGTGATTCAGACCACCGGGCTAGAGCATTTTATCCAAATACTCTATTTAAATAATTATATTCATAATAATAAATATATTGGCATTTTCAATGTTTGCTTTATTTTGATGCACACTATACAGGGTGTATCAAAATGATTGGTACCGGGCAATGTGACATTTTCAAAAATATATCAAAAATATAAAATGGCTAATTAATATAGGGTTTTTTTCACTATAAATAGAAAGGGGCATATGTTAACTTATTCATCTAATAATCAGAAGATAACAGGTTGCTGCATCTGGGAGCTATTGTCATTTAAACGAAGATCGACGTAATCATGGTTTTACTTACACAAAAAAAGATGGATAGGTTCACTGCTTGAAGTTGAACTGTTTATTGCATACATGGTCTTCAATATCTCACCTCAGTCTGCATAACATAAAATTGCTTTACACATGCTTTTATAGAAAGATAGTTCCTAACGTCCCTGACTAACGACTCTGGCAGTGTAAAGTGAAGCCCTATCTTGAATGAACTTAACACCTGGGATGGATCCATGTTGTAACTGCCCATATCAATTTTTTGAAACATTGCAAGTTATAGCATGTTTGCATGAAATACTCCTTGCTCTTGGAAACTGTCTTATAAATCTTCTCTGCACTTCTCCATAGCCAGTAATTCTTTACTATGAATGTTCGGTAAAGTGTGGAATACTGTGGAGCCATTCCAATAACTTTTACCAAGTCTAGCCTACACTGTCTTCAGTCTATAGCCATTCTGCCACACCATCTACTTAGTAATCTCAATGCATCTTATACTACAACTTAAATTACCGCCGTGGAAGGTGTTGATACACAAACTTCTTTCACCCCACCAAAATTATTTAAGTCAATAATATTACTCTCAACCAATAAATATTGATTACAACATTTATAGGCAAGGGAGAAAACAAACATTTCCATGATTTTCAATATGCAAGGTATTTGTAGTAAAAAAGAGCTTTCAAAACGGTGTGCTACTGATCGAGCGTTACGATGAAAAGTGTAAAACCACCTACTTTCCTTTAGAATCATGTAACTTCTGAACAGAATGTGCTATTTTTATGATCTAAAGTTCTTAGAGAAGATAACACTAGGCCTACTATAATTACACACAGTTAAACAATTTACCCCAAACTGGTACAGCAAATAGTAAAGAAAAATCAGTAAAAATGAGAAGTCCTTGGTACCAATCATTTTGATACACCCTGTATATCTCACTTGCTCATAGATCCTTTTGATTTGGAAGCAACCATGCAGGAACGGTGTGTGGGTGTTGCAATTGCATTGTCTGTTTGTTTGTTTGCTTTTTTCATTTGCTATTTGTGACATTTTAGTCTCAGTTATCACAATTATTTTCAAACACTGGAACAACCAACTCTACATGTACAATGAATCATCAAGTCTTTCCGGATCGACCCAAAAAATAATAATAATTTTAAAAAAAAGTTACAATCACAATCTAATTTTTTAAACGTTTTAATAAATGTTAGTGAAATTTATATATTGAACGGTGATGTAGACCCAATATATTCACCTATAGACGTCTATGAATGATGTACATTTAAAACAAATGCTATATTGAACTGCATGAACTTTTAGTCATACAGTTTCATGTACATTCTGTTAGCCTCGGTGCCTCGGTGTTACTGACCAAGACCAACAACTGTTCGCTGAAAGTCTTACACAACAGCCTGTGCCTGTAAACGAGCTATAATTAATAGCTATAAGTGTTTCTCATTGACCAAAATGGTCCAAGGCAAGCTACGAGCTACGACACTACGAACAACTCTTGGATCTTAAACAAAAAACAAACAAACAAACAAACAAAAAAAAGATCGACAAATTAATTTCAAATATCACAGATATACATTTATAGGTCATGTGGTTCTTGAGATATGTTGCAAACAGGGCTGAAACAACAACACTTATGTAAAACGTACATAACTCATTAACAACAATAAAATCAAGCATGTTTTCAAAGTAGGCCTATATGATTTGTATAATAAACTTTTTCAAAACATCATTTTTCAATAACATATTTTTGGTTCTGGTAAGCCGACGTTGTGCTTTAAGCATATATTAAAGTCAACTTGACCAATGAGCTCGCATGGAGATGTGCAGAAAACTTGAATTGTATTAAGTTGAACATCACTACAATGGCTGCGCAGTGATGACTTGAAGCTCTGCAAGGTTTTTGCTTCTTCTACATCGGCAGGCATTTTATTCCACAGTTTAATTGAAGTTTTGTGATGGTTCCCTTTTCTCTTGAGTATTCCCTTTTACAAAACCGGGCAGCTTGCCTTTGGACTCTTTCCAAGGACATTATGTTCTTCTTCCTGTATGGGCACCAAGCTCCCGCAGCATACTCAAGGTGTGGTCGCACAAGCGAGATGTAAGCTGTGACTTTTTCTTTTTCAGGGCAATTCCATAGGTTCCTCCTAACCATACCCAGCACTTATCGAGCTTTCTTTGACCGCTGCCTTGGTCTGGTTGTTCCAGCGCAAGGTATTACTGAGCTCAACGGCGAGGTATGTTGTACTTTCCTCAGACTTCAGCATTTCGTCACAGAAGAAATACTCGTTGTTTGGTGGATCTCTTGTGCCAAAAGGTACTGTGTTACACTTCTTGGGATTAAACTGTATGAGCCATTTATCTTGCCAGGACTCCCCGCAGGACTCTAACTGCCGCATGTCTTGTTCAAGAAGAATGTCTTTGTCGGTAGATGTTGAAATATCTTTGTAAATCAGACAGTCGTCTGCAAAAGACGGCATTTCGATTGAAGCTTGTCGGGTATATCATTGATGTAAATCAAAACGAGTAATGGCCCCAGCACTGTTCCTTGAGGTACTCCTGACAGAACCATTGCTGATGCAGACTTTTCTCCTTCCACGACCACGCTTTGAACTCTGTTGCTCAGGAAGTTTTCAACCCAATCGCAGAGAAAGTGTTGAATCCCATAGTGCTTAAGTTTGTGAATTAAACGTCTGTGCGGGACTTTATCAAAAGCATTCGTAAAGTCTTAAACTGCATGCCACATCCACATGTTTCTTATCATTCAGGGCTGATATTCATAAAACCACGCTAGGCCTAGTTGACAGCTAAAATTGACTTTAGCAAGCTGCTAAGCCTAGCTGATTGCTAATTCTTATTCATAAAACCCAGTTAGAGTTAGCAACATTCTAAAATTTTGCCAAAACTTAGAGTTGATCTGGGGCAGCGCTAAGTCACTAGTTGACAACTAGTCTTAATGATTTTGAACTAAGTTTGACATGATTTATTGTTTTAATTTCATATTAACTGTTGTCAATTATGAAAAATAATGTTCTCAGAATATTCTGTTTCTGAGGTCTTCAGTGTGTTTTACACATAAGAAACTGTCTTAAAACACACAACAAATTTAGGGTGAATGAATAAACATTGAACTAAGCCAGTATTGTTTAACCAAATTTGCACAAGAAAAATGATTATGATATAGCAAGTAATCTTTAGTTAAGCAGATATGATCAATCGAAGCAATTCTGTTCAATTGTTTGATACGTAAAATATATATTTTGACTACATGTTACCAATGTTCTCTTTGGTAAAGATGCATGACTTATTTTCAATAACAAATTATATGTCAATTTGATAAAGATAAATCATGCTTGGCTTTTGTCAGGACAACAAGCAAGATATATCATATGCTATTAAGGGCTGGGGTATGAACGTTTGGACAGTATTTATTGTGGGACATTAGAGCACATCAGACATATCGAATTGCATTCTGAATACGAAGAATGTCATTCTGATATCAAATAATTTTGATTTTTGAAATTCGCAATTTAATACACATTTTATGGCAAATCATTAAAAATTGATATTTTGATATTTAACAGTACTTGAAGTAAACTTTATATATCTGATGATTTATACTTAAAGTGTATGTAGGTGGGATGAAAAGCCGACGATCAATTGAAAATTTTGACCTTTCGTATTGAAGATATGGATTTTTTTCCCAAAACACCAAAAAAAATTAGGTCTTTTGGGAAAAAATCCATATCTTCAATATGAAAGGTCAAAATTTTCAATTGACCGTCGGCTTTTCCTCCCTGCTACATACACTTTAAGAATATGTCATTAGATTTATATAATTTACTTCGAGGACTGTTATATATCAAAATTTGAAAAAATATCAAATTTTTATAATTTGTCATAAAATTTGTATTATATTGTGATTTTCAAAAATGAAAATTATTTGATATCAGAAAGACATGCTTCGTATTCAGAATGCAATTCGATAGGTCTGAGGTGCTCTCATGTCCCACAAAAATACTGTCGAAACGCAATAAATGCTCATTTTAGATCCCTTAAATTATCTAATATTATTTACACAGTGTTGCTCATGAAGCTAAATGAGCAGCGTTAAGTGGATGCATGTTGTTTTCTATTTGATGAAGCAATATAGTATGTATAGTATGTTTTTACAACAAACCAAGGACTTAACATGTATATGAACTTTACTTGTTCAGAGTATCTTTTTTAATTTAATTTGCCGTAACAACCTTGTAGGCCTATATAGCTTACAAAATACACATGTAATTTTATTAACGAAATCTCAATGAAGACCATCAGCAATGAGTCATTACATTTTGATCATTTTGACTGTGGTTCAGAGCTCAAGTATAATAGACATGTATTATATAAGCCTATTGTATTAGATGTTACACAACTGTTGAAGGCCATATCACCCAAAACACCCAAATGAGTTATCAGCTAAATATTTCTAGTTGATAGCTAGTTAGCAAAGTGTTTAGCAAGGTTTTATGAATAAGAAATTAGTTGATTGCTACGTAGCTATCAACTAGTGGATTTAGCATCTTGCTAAGCACTAGTTGGTTGCTAATTTAGCAAGGCTTTATGAATATCGGCCCAGGTCTTTGGCGATATCGTCAATTGTTAAAATAAGTTGCGACTCCGTTGACCTCTTCGCCCGAAACCGGCCATGTTGGTTGTCGACAAGAATGTCATGTTATTTACATAATGAAAATCGATTTTTTTGGGGGGGGTTGCATGGATAATACTTAGTCTACCCTTAACTCACTCCATGTGGGTGTCGATTCAAAATAAATAATAAAAACCAAAAAGTTCAGAATTGTTCATTTTCATGGCCATTATAATTTGAATCAGCATGAGTGCAATCAAACCCAGTTTTGTTCAGTGGTTCTTGAGATTTTTGGACGTTTTATATTGAAGCCTATGGCTATAGCACGTACGCATTACATGGGCTGTATAGAGATCCCATTGGCAGTGTTTAAACTATACTATTCCAGTTGAAAACCATACTACCCCTGTAGAAGATTTAGCTAAAATCTTCCACAGAGGGAGAATAAATTTTGAATAGAACAGAGAATTGGGTAACTTCCATTTATAATACTCACTCCACTTGTGGAAGATGTCGGTATGGCCATTACAGTTAGGAGTGTGACTTTCAAATTGAATAGACCTAACCCTGACCAATTATATATGAAAAACATACTCCCCCTGTCGAAGATATTTCCAAAATCTTCCACAGGGGTAGTGTGGATTTTATATGGAATAGCCCATTATTATAGGCCAGCCTCTATAAATAGGGTTCACATTTCTATATATACTCTTTTTTTAACACTAAATAGGATTACAGTATAGTGCGTTTGAACCTTTTCCAACCCTCATGCACAAAAAAATGTTCAGCATAACGTGTAAAGCCTATAGGCCTACTATGCAATACAATTATAGTAGGCCTAGGCTTATAGTTTATTATAGAACCACACAAAATGAAGGGAGGTTGTTGACCACTTTCAATCCTTAAAAGTGGCCACGGTTAAGGGTGTGAGGTGGGGGTCGGTGGGGAGGGGGTTCCTATGGACCCCAACATTCTGTTTGTCCGCGTTTGAGTGTAGGCCCTATCTGTTATATCTGTTATCTGATATTGTTTTTTAATTAACATGTCAATTACCCCTATGTTTTGTCGATATTTTAAAAAGAAAATGGTTTAGAAGGATATTTCCTAACTTGATCATGTTAATTGATTAACCATTCTTGAAAGAACACTGTACAGTTTTGTTTGTTCTTCAACGGATCCCTTTAAATACAAGTCACGATTTTTTTTCAAAAAGAACATACTACCTGTGATTCTTCAGATATCTTCTACATGTCTTTCAAAATCAAAGCGAGTGCCTGTATCGTAACCGATTCAATTAGATATCCAAGTGAGGTTTCTGCTACGAACTGGAATCTCGAATGCGCACCGATTTATACATGAACATAGTAAGAATACTAAATAACAATATCAAATACCATGACATTGACATCATAGCATATATTTAGTTTTTGCCACTGCTGACCGCGTCTCGACAATACATTATCAGGGTTCAGAAAATCGGGTTCAGAAATCACGTGACAACTACGGTTTTAAACCTTTTTAGTAGTTTATTTGTTTGTTTAACACGGTTGGTTTGTTACCTAGGATACACGCCGTGCATTCAAAATGCAGTGTGGGGGTGCAGACCTGAGTGTTTGAGAGAAACTGAGAGGATTGCAAAAAAAAAAAAAAAGAAAAGAAAAGAAAAGAAAAAAGAAAGAAAGAAAAAAAGAAAAAAAAAGCCCAGCTGGTATTAAAAAGTTATTTTTAGGTCGAAAATATTATGTACTTCACTACTAATATCAAAATACTACAAGGCAAAGCAAGCATAGGCCATCCTATGATCATGATGATACAGAGGACACACTAAGTCATTCTATTTTTGAAAGATTAGCATTGTATAACAGCCTAACCCCGTAGGTTTCAGGAATGAGATTTTTCAGCTGATCAGCTTTTTTGACTATTCAAATTTACGCATTTTTATTTATTTCCAGCCCAATTTTGGGTCTTTTTTTGCCAATTTCATGCTGTTTTGCAGCTTTTTTTAAATATTTTTTGTTTGTTCTACTTCAGCTTTTTTCAAGTAAAACCACTCTCATGCCTGCATTTTTATCCCTCCGGGGCGGGGGTATTCCTGGTTGAAGGTATACGGGGATGTGCACGGTTTGGGTTGCACGGTTTTGGGTACCTTTTCAACAATTTTGGTATATCGATGGGTGGGTTATGAATGGATACCAGTGCATCCACAATATGTGACTCCTCGCCACAACTGAGCCCGGATGTCGCCAATCATCATTTTTGAGATATTCAACCAAAATATTCTGCTTGAAATTAGCTTTAAAATGATGTATATCATGTCTATAGTACTTGACATTTAAGTAGTGAAAAATCAATAAAACAGTCAATAAATCCTTTCTTTCCTATTGTTTATTGTTAAGTTCGATGGAGCATATCTCAATAGTGGCACTGGCGACATCCGGGCTCAGTTGTGGCGAGGAGTCACATATGTGTTCCACAACCCCAAATTATTAGAAAAAAACCCTTACCAAGCATGTCAAGTTGTGATGTTCCAAATTTGATCATTTAGGCCGAGGCCTATCTTTGTTTACAATAAAGTTTGGAATCCCTTTGTCATGTAATCACAGTAAACAAGTAAACACATTCAGGACTAATTATGGATTTGGAATCACCAAGAACGTAAAATGGATTTGACATCATTTTGGGAATGCCCCGGGAAGTGTTGTAATGTCAACGTTAAATATTATTATTTGGCCAAAATAGCTGAAGGCAAGGTTTCCAAATTTGTTGTTGATTCTATTCAATCCCAGGTCGATGAGAGGCAATATGGCAACCAGAAAGGTATGTCGACTACCCACTGCTTGATAGATGTTTACCACCAGTTGGTCTCGGAGGCTGAGAAATCTGGTACAATCAGTACGTTGGTACTAACAGATTTCTCAAAAGCCTTCGATGTCATCGACCACAGCATTGCTGTTTCAAATCTCCTGAGCATGGTTATGTCACCAACTATTGTGCAGTGGGTGGCCGACTTCATATCATTTCTGGTAGGTAACAAAGAGTAAAGTATAAAAATAGTCTGTCTGAATGGGAAACATTATTGGGAGGGGTTCCACAAGGTACAATCTTGGCCCAATAATATTTTTTAAGTATGATCAACAGTCATGACAGTGCCCAAGAGAATGACAAGAAATCGGACATCCACGTATGGAAATATGTCGACGACCTGACCATAGGTGAAAGCAGGGGCTATGGGAAACCTAGTAAGATCCAGAAAAGCCTGGACTCGTTGCACCAATGGACTGTTGATAATTAGACGATGCTCAATCCTACAAAATGTCAGGTCATGCAAGTCCATTTTGGTAGAAAACCTGCTCCCAACGTGGAAGTCCGTATTTCTAGTCAGAATCTTGTGGTTGTTGATAAGGTCAAACTACTTGGAGTTATCATTGATAAGGATTTGAAGTGGGAGGGTCAGGTAAATACAATGTACATTAAGGCCAACAGAAAGCTGTTCATACTCAGAAAACTGAAAGGAGCCGGGCTTGACAAAGAAGATCTCCTTACTGTTTACAAAGGTTATTTCCGCCCATGTAGACCTAGAGTATGCTGCACCATTGTGGAGTGCTGCATGGCCTCGCTCAGCAGCAGGTGAACCACCTTGAGAAGATTCAGAAGCGTGTATGCCGTTGCATCCTTTCATCAGATTAATCAACCTACTCTGATGCATTGGAAGTCCCCAACCTTCAATCTCTTGTGGACCGCAGAATTCATATCTGCAAGGAATTTGCTATCAAAGCTAGCAGCTCTGAAAGATTCTCAAGGTGGTTCCCCTGCTCTAAGTTCAGGTCAAGTATGCAACTCCGGAAACAAGCAAAATTCAAACCATACCGATTCAAAACTGACCGATTCAAGAACAGCCCACTGCCCTATCTTTAAATGAACTACCCTCCTATACTTCCTAAATCACTCATTTTTGTTGTGCTAGCTGTTTGCATGATTTTCATCCGTGTCTTTTTTAACTTTTATTAAAGTGTAGTTTAGCTTGTATAATGCTCAGTGAAAACCTTTCACCATAACAGTGTGCAATATTCATGTATCATTTCAATCAATATAAAAGTTTTTTTGTGCAATAATTGAGCTCCCTACCAGTGCACTACTCTTACCTCTTTGACTTTTTGTGAAATTGATTTAAATTGTGTTTTTAAAATCCTTTTCTTTTAAATATGTTTTTGATGTAGTAATATATTACTTTGAAATTGTATATATATATTTTTATGTTGTGTTAATTAATGTGTAAATTTTGATGTTTATAAATTGTAAATTGTGTCGCAATTCAGTGTTTTATATAGCACAAAGAGTAACTTACAAGATCTTGCTCTATGTATACAAAGCATTAAATGACCACTCACCAGCTTACCCAGCAAACACAAAACGTTTTCGACATCATTCGCAAAAGGTTAAAAATAAAAGGTTGTCAGAAAACGTTTAAATGTCGGGTTATATAAAGGGTAGGCCTATATTAAGAGTATAAAACATTTTCATAACTTTAAAAAACATTTGTTGATAATCTACTGCTCAACAAACAAAAATGTTTTACAGAAAACGTTTAAATGTCGGGCTATATAAGGGGTATAAAAACGTTTTAATAACATTCCAAAAAACGTTCTTGAAAACTTGATACAAAACATTCTAAACAGAATGTTATTTTGGGTTTGAAAAAATATTTTGCGAAAAATGTTTGCCCAAAATATTTTCAATAACCTTTTAAACACGTTTTCATGACCTTTATAAACCCGATATTTAAACGTTATTAAAAGGTTTTGAAAAAACATTTTAAGAACATTTCGGTGTTTGCTGGGTTCAAATATTTTAACATAATGTTATTTAAGTATTGACACAATATTTGGCAAAAATGGTTGCAAAAATAGTTTACACTAACATTTTTTGAAAACATTTTAAAAATATTGTTGTAGTGTGTTTTCATACAAAACGTTTTAAAACGTTATCATTTATACAACCCGACATTTTAATGTTATTAAAACGTTTTTACCTAAACCAAAAGCCAAAATATAACTTATTTAAAACGTTTTTAAAACGTTTTTGTCTTTGCTGGGTACATAACTAAATTGTTCTCTTATTGTGTTCCCGGCCGCCCTCTCACATCTTCAAATGATCCTTCACGTCTGCAGTTCATAGATACAGCTCTGTTGCTGGAGAACGCAGATTCACTGCTACTGCTGCCAAAGCCTGGAACATTGCAATCTGCCACTGCACATCAGGGGTGCAACATCCACAAACACTTTCAAGAAACTGTTAAAAACTCATTTATTCTGAACTTTGTTTGTTTATCTTGTTTTACTGCTTTGTTGTTTTTGTAAACGCAATATTGCGAATTGCGTCCTAAATATCTTTTGTATGTATGTAGGCCTATATATCATTAATCCAAGAATGGGGAGCAGTTGCCGATATTCACAATGGAACGTAATTTTAACTTGGTCCGATAAAAAATAAAAAGGGGTGTATAAGTAGGCCTACATGATAACAGATAGAGGTGCACGTCCAACTATGTGGGACGGTAGGCCACCTTTGGATATAACTTTACCAATTTAAACCTATCTGCATTAAAAAAAACCCCAAATAACTACCGGTTTATGGAAACGAAAGCATCCTGATTTCACATTAAATTACAATGAATTATAATATTGGCAGCGCAGCGATTTCATGATTTGGTGGTACACACCCTTAATTAACATTTACGCCAATTGCGAAATTCCCGGCGAAATTAAACGCGTTGTGCCGCAGTTTATTGCTATGCGTTACGCGTTACCGCTATGCGTGAGACGGCGTGACGCGTTACAGCATAGTAACAGCACTATGACAAGGACGCGTAAACACGAGATAAATCAGACACCGCTTTATCCATTCGGATAAAGCACGTCACACCATTTCTTGCGAGAAAAAATGTAAGTAAACAGTAATTTTTTGTAATATAAATTAATTTTTGTTTTATTTGAATCGTCGAATACTAACTAATGACACTTTTGGAACATCGGAACGAAATCTAGCACGAAAGTGAATGAATTATAGGCCTACCTGATATGCACACGGTAGGCCTATAAATCTGATACACGCGCACTCTAAAAGTTCAAGCCTAATTCAAATTGTACTTTAAAATTAATTTCATTTCAATCTTTTCATTTCTGTACGTTCAAGCGTCTGAGGAGGAGTTTAGGTCTAAAGAAAGGAGGAAGAGGAGGAGTAGAAAGAGGAAGATCGAGAGAAGGAGGAGTTAAGAAGGGGAAGTTGGAGGACGAGGGGAGTAGAGGGTGAAGTAGGAGAGGGTGCAAGAAGTAGAGCAGTAGGGAACGTTGATGGAAGAGGAAAAGGAGAAGGGAGACAGAAGAGAGGAGCAGTAGAAGGAGTAGCAGTAGGAGTAGGAGCAGGAGTAACAGCAGGAGCAGCAGAAGGAGTAGCAGTAGCAGTAGAAGCAGGAGTAACAGCAGGAGCAGCAGAAAGAGTAGGAGTAGGAGCAGGAGTTACAGCAGGAGCAGCAGAAGGAGTAGCAGTAGGAGCAGGAGTTACAGCAGAAGCAACAGAAGGAGTAACAGTAGAAGTAGGAGCAGGAGTAACAGCAGGAGTAACAGAAGGAGTAGGAGCAGGAGTTACAGCAGGAGCAGCAGAAGGAGTAGCAGTAGGAGTAGGAGCAGGAGCAGGAGTAACAGCAGGAGCAGCAGAAGGAGTAGCAGTAGGAGTAGGAGCAGGAGTTACTGCAGGAGCAGCAGAAGGAGTAGCAGTTGGAGTAGGAGCAGGAGTAACAGCAGGAGCAGCAGAAGGAGTGGCAGCAGGAGTAGGAGCAGGAGTAATAGAAGGAGTAGCATTAGGAGTAGGAGCAGTAGTAGGAGCTGTTGGAGCAGTAGGAGGGCGACGATGCCATGCAGGAGGGACTGAGGCAAACGAGCGGAGGAAGAAAAGACGAGGAGGTGGCCCGTTTGCCTCGATCCGGAGATGGTAAGTCCATTTGATGTTATGAAGTATAATTTATACCATGCTTATTCGAGTAAGGGTACATGCCACAAAATAGCTTTCCATAGACTTTACGTGCAAAATAGGGTCTATTGCCATTTGGTCTAATACCATTTGGTCTCATTCCTGTTTCGTCTATACTCAATTGGTCTATTACCAGAAAGGCTAATTGCCATTTAGTCTAATAATCATATAGTCTAATGTCCATTTAGTCTAATATTGTTTGGTCTAATATCCAGTATGTCTACTAACCATAGGCCTATAGTCTAATAACCATTTGGTCTAATATTTTTTCAATAACCATTTGGTCTAATAACCATTTGGTCTAATAACCGTTAGGTCCAATACTCATATGGTCTAATAACCAGTTAGTCTAATATCATTTCGTCTATTTGCCAATTCGTCTAAAAAAATTGCCATTTCGTCTACTACCGGTTACGGACTGAAAATACATGTTATGAGGCAAGCATGTGTTAAGAGATGAGCTCATGTAAACTATATGTATGAAATCTTATGCATTCTAAGTAGAATAATTGTTATTGCTTATTGATATATCCAAAAAATGAAGACTGATACATGTAGCCTGCATGTATTGCCTACTCGAGTGAAAGTGACATTTTGCCGGACTATTTGTCCTTCTTTCCTCAGTCTTTTAAGGTTAATATGATAATAGACTCATCACGCATCACTGGGTGTGCCACGGTACAGGGCATTAATTGCCGGTATTGCCATTCCAAAATTAAAACAAATTAGGTTTCATGTTTTTGTCATTTGCATATGGAGTTATGTGGGATAATACATGTAGACCTGTTTACACTGTTTATGAAACATGCTCCTTTAAGACCACGGTGACCCTGGACTATGACCTCACGCTCACAGTATGTGTAATAGCGTTATTGCGCCTATGTAGCCTCACACGTGCTATTAGACCAATCGGTTTGTAGACCAATTGGCTATTAGACCAAATGGCTATTAGACTTATTGGCTATAGACCAAATGGGTATTAGACTAAATGGTTGTTAGACTAAATGGTTTTAGACTTATTGGTTATTAGACCAAATGGTTATCGGACCAAATGGTAATCGGACCAAATGGTTATAGGACCAAATAATTATTGGACGTACTGGATATAGACCTAATGGGTTTAGATTAAATGGATATAGAAGAAATGGGTATTAGACGAAATGGTATTAGACCAAATGGCAAATCCCCCAAAATAGGGGTCACGTTTTAGGCTATAAGTCGAGTTAAGTCTTACTTTGAAATATATGTTTGATATCATCTTAATCAGAACAAAATTCTGCATAACATATCTGAAAATGACACCATATTTTAGGTCTATTTTTGAGAAAAATAGCGCTATATAAAAGGCCCGTTTTCCCGTGTTTACGTCCGACTGCTAACCGCGTTTTGACCTCGTGTGTTCATGCGCTCATCATCGTAAACATCACTCAAATTTTTGCGTTTTCTGTTCAAATTAGTAGAGATCACATTCACAAGTTCTAGCAAAACACGACTTGCAACACTAAAATTGTTAATATTGTACCGATTTTGCACAATTTTTATGCAAAGTTGGGACTATAGTATAGTCGTGATAAACTTTTACCGGAAACCGTTTCACGTCACAGGCGGATTTAGTGGTATGAACCCTTAATAAAGTTGTTCAAAGAAACGTATGAGCTAAAAAATTTGCCGCAATTTTTTTTTAAAGTAAAACTTTGCAGGTGTTACACCAGCCCCGCCCCCCCCCCATCGAATTAACACCACCGCCTAGAGCTGTTGCCCTGTTGACATGACGATCGGAAAGGTATAGTGTCATTAATGTTCCATAATTTTTCGCCCTCTTTCCTTGATAATTATTCTTGCCGCCCCTTAGGTCACGCCCTTTTTTCTGTAGTTATTCTTTTTGCCGCCCCTTTATCTGCCGCCTCCCTTCTTTTTGTCGCCCCTGCTTTTAGGCCTACCCGTGGGGCTCGCCCCCCCAAAAAAAAAAGTACGCGCATGACTAGATCGCTTTCTTTTCAGTAAATGGTTGCTTCCAGCGGTCTCGTGAATGCATGTATCAGTGAATCTGATTGGCTAAATAAATGCATTTTCAGCGATTTTCTCATTGAGAAAATTCTTGAAATTATCAACATTAAACATAAATAATTTCACTATACTTAACATAGATATGTTAACATTTAGCGGTCAGGCCGAAAGCCCATTTTTAAAGACAAAATAGGCCTATTGGAAATTTGAGTTGACATAATTATACGCGTACAACATCTGTAGGCCTACTTTAGATAACTTAGCAACATGTATATAAATGGGCTTAACCATTGTTAACTTTGTCAATACTGAGGTTTTTATTTTAAAGATACAAAAAGACAGTTTCAATGACTTATGCCTATACACAGTTTTGATCACTGTACTATTAACTGGGCATTTAATGGTCAAGATCTCACTATACAGTGTGGGCCAAAAACAACTTTACCCAATTTCACAGGGTGGTTGCTCAAATTGTAGAAGAGCTATTCATGATATTGTTACATATTCTAAATGTATATCTTTCTAAAAGTATGTGATGAAACAATGAAAGCAAAAGGAGCTAAATTAACAAAGTGGTGCTAGTTTTACGTCCGAGGGTCAAAAATCACTTCGTCCACACGTAATTCAATGGGATTTGTTCGATTTCTAAGAGTAAGACATACATATAGGCATACATGTAATTAGTAAACACGTTTAGCTTGTCTTTGAAAAGTGGTGATTGTTTAACATGCATGAAAGAAATACAATCGATTTTAATCCCCATTTACTTGTCATGTACTCGCACTTCACTCCTGTCATTGACCAATAATTAGCAAAATAATTATACAATTACAAAGGTTTCATCTGGCGCAATTTTTAAATTTTAAATAGGACTTCGTGCATTTTGTGACTGCGTGGCTTATTTCTAAATAGGTTTGCAAGGTGTCAAAATAAGCCAATTCACAACACAAGAGAGGACTTTTATGGTTGAGGTATACTTAAGAACAGAATTCTTTATGGAAGTGCAGCGTCAATTTCGGATTCGATTCCCGAACGTAAGAGTCCCGCCGAAACCTACCATAACTCAACTTCCGAACAACTTTCACAACCTCGGAAGTGTGATGAATAGATGCAAAGCACGGAGCAGACGTCCAAGAACTGGCCGTTCAGCTGCAAGTACGATTGCCACGGTACAAAGGGAACTTGCAGCTAACCCCACTACCCCCGAGTCAGTTGTCGACGCAGCAATTTGCCTAACATGCTACGAATGCAATAAGTGCAATAACTTTCTTGTAGATAACATTTGACAAAAAATGACACAAATGAGGTCTAAGGTTACAACTGCTTTGCGCATATTTGAAGAGAATTGTTTTTTTAATTATCTTTGCAGCAAGAAAGCTGCATATCATGACGAAATATCGTAGCTTGACATTTAAATTGTTTATGTTTGATTTATTTCATTGTGTTATATAAAACTGCTGAACAAATGTGTGCGTTACTGAGTGGTTCTCATTCTCTATCGAACTCGCTATTGCAAATGATGCGACGCGACAGCTAGTATGTCTTCGCGTGGACAAAGTTAATTTTGACTCTTTCATTTAAAACTAGCGTCACGTTTTTAATTTAATACATTTTTGGACAGTTTTTTCACCAAATAATCTTAAGAAAATGTTCTTAATGAATATGTGAAAACAATTTGAAACAGACTTTTCAATTTTGAGATATGAATCTTTTAAATTGGGTAAAGTTGTTTTTGGCCCACACTGTATTATGGTCTACATAGGGCCCTAGTATCACTTTCCCAGCCAACACATTTATAGGCCTACTCGTAGCGCAGTCTAAACTAGGAGACATGAAGTGTGTTGGGTGTGCACACTTTACATACAAAACGAGGAGTTTTCACAGGAATATGAGGAGGTGTGTGAGGAGAACTTAGCACAAATACAATTATGGATCTCCTCGAATTGAAGGCAAAAATGTCAGAAAAAGACGTTCCAACCCTATAGGGTTCTCCACTTTGAGAAGCTCCTCGAATTACTGTTTTTTGGGTCTAACCTCCTTGAATTCCTGTGTTTGTGAACACTCAACTCCTGGTTTCGCACGCGGTGATCGCGCACTACGTTTTCGCTGACGTTGTAGGCCTACTTGTTAGAAGTTAATTTTGCACAGTGACGTATTTACAACGTTATTTTGGACATAACTTTGAAACGTCTTTTTTACGCCTTAAATACGTGCGAGGTTAACTTCTGTAATTCATACGTTCATACAAGGAGAGATATGTAATTTATTTGTAGGCCTACGTATAAAACTTGTTTCAAAATTCTTCAACTCCAAGGGGCAACCCCTCCGGCTCGCCAAGAATGACAAATACATTCGCTCTTGTCTTAACCTTTGGAGAGCGAAGTTGTTCATAAGCCTAGATCCGCGCTGCTGTCTACTGAAGATAACACATTTATTACAGTTTAATTATGGGCGCGAAGTTAGTTTACTTTCTTGTTGTTACCAAGGTTATATTACACTTGCTGCTGTTATTTTTGTACGGTACTGTTTATGTTAAGAGAGCACGGTGGCCGAGCGGAACGGGCTCGGACTCATAATCGGAAGGTTGCGGGTTCGAGACCCGGCGACGCCATCGTGCTGTGCCCTTGAGTAAGGAACTTTATCTCGATTACTCCTCTCCACCCAGGTGTATATAATGGGTACCAGCATTCTTAAATGATGGGGAGGTAACAGACTCGCTGTGGAGGAGGTGTAGCGATCCCCCTATGGCATTATTACACGGAGGAGTCTGGACTAATCGCTTTATGTTAAACTGTTAATTTGTTTTTGAGTTTTATATAGAGTTACTTGATTTAAATCACGCGATTTAAATCACATGATTTTTTCCCAACATAATTGATCAACTTTTTCATTTTTACAAGTTTTTGATGAATGTCAGTTAATTTCTTTCTTAAATTGACTGTTTTACTTCATTCCTAATGCTTCTACAACTTGTGGATACAATTACAATACAATGGTGACATTTTATCTCTTGCTAAAAATTCATCTTTAATGTGCAAAATTCAACAGGTTTTCCGCACAATTTTTAACTTCTCTTCGAAATTTTCTCATGTTATAAAACATGTTTTGACTTTTAAAAAAATAGGATTGCGAATATATCTAGCATTCTAATGGTTTATTTTGACTTTATCATGGGATATAGCAGTTCTTGGAATTTAAAAAAAATCGATTTAATTATTTTTGTAATCGATATAATTTTTTCAATGATCCGATTTTAATTAAAAAATCCGTTTTTTATTTTATCGTCAACCTGGTTTTAAATATTCATTATTACTTTTGCTACATCTGTTAATTGTGTTGAAGTACTGTGTAAACTCATTGCTTTTAACTCGTTCATTCATTCATTCATTCATTCACTCATTCACTCATTCATTCATTCATTCACTCATTCATTCATTCATTCTTGTTTAACGAAAAATTCGTTTATTCATTCATGCATTCATTCATTATCAATTATTTTATTAATTTTCTTATAGAAGTTCTAATTAATTAATGTTTTTATTTATATATCTATTTATTTATTTGTTTAATAATTATTTCTTATTTATTTCTTTATTTTATTTCTTGTTTACTTATGTTTTAGTCCATTCTTATTCGTTCATTCGTTCGATTGTACATTCTTTCGTTCATCATTCATTCACTCATTCATTTATAGTCCAGTCAAAGTGGGTTTTGACTCACCACTAATTGCAACAGAATATTTTTCACTGCTATGAATGTCAGAGATGTCCCCTGAACAGCATACAAAAAGTATACTAAAATATACTTGTTGGAAATGTAGTTTTTGGCGGGAAAAGGTCATACAGGGGTCAAATTTCAAAATCGCTCCAATCATTTTAAAAACTATACCAAATTATTCCTCTAGTCATAAGGATTCAGAAAAAATATACTTTGACATATCTGTGATGTACGGTTTTTGAGTTATAACCGAAAAGGTCAAAGGTCAAATGTTGGGGTCAACAGAGGTCAAAAAACTAAAAATTGTCTGATTTTAACCAAAATGGTCTCAAATTGTTCAGCCTGCAAACATAATTCATTTAAAGAATATTTACACTGATTAGGTTGTTTAATTATACATGCGTAACATCGAAAACTAGGTCGGGGTCAATAGAGTTCAATGGTCAATGACCTCTTTTACCCTGCTAGCTAGGTAACGAAACACCCATGATATGGCAAACTATTCTTATTTTGGAGTGTTTTTAAAGGACATACACATTGAGACCATTTTAAAGGAGATCGGAGCATTTTTTCGAAGTTGACCCACGTGGAGCCCAAAATTTGACCTTTTACCTTTTTGCTTATAACTGGAGAATGGTACATCACAGATATGACAAACTATACTTTTTCTGAATCCTTAAGACTAGAGGAATGCTTTGGTGTAGTTTTTAAAAAGATTAAAGCAATTTTGAAATTTGACCCCTGCATGACCTTTTCCTACCAAAAACTACCTTTCCACCAAGTATATTTTAGTATATTTTTGGTACGAGAGGGCGCACCACCAAATCACTCCACGATCTATGTACCAGTGAAATTCGGTTAAAATAGTCCACCGCTTATTTCAGCTAGTTGCGGCTTTATTTTCTCAAGATAATGTCAAAATGTGCACTTTTTCAGCTCATTTGCTTCCGACAAGTGTCTACATGAAGGAATCTGAGAAAAAATCCCAATATTTTATTTCAGAGGTGAAACAACGTCCGGTTTCAAAAATTGAGTGATTTTTAGGGTTAAATTTGCACGTTTTTTTCTTTGCGGCCAAATAGCAAAAAAAGTAGATGGTCACCAATATATTCTGTTAAAAGAATAATATTCTACACGTGATAAGCTTTAATTTGATACCAAACTTTTTATCTATATTACGTTTTTGCAGTGAAAAACGTCATCCAAACGTGCGTATTTCCCTGCGTAATCCAATGGCGCAATCATTGGTGGTGCGCTCTCATGATGTTGCAATTAGTGGTGGGTGACACCACTAATTTGCTTAGATTGACTGGACTATTATTCATTCATTCTTATTTAACGAAAAAAAAATATTCATTATCAATTGTTATATTAATTGTTTCATACTTAGTTCTAATTAAGTAATGTTTATATTTATATAAATTATTTATTTATTTTATAACTATTCCGTATTTATTTATTTAATTACGTAGGCCTATATGTATTTCTTCATTTCTTTATTCGTTCGTACATTCATGCATTTATTTATTTACTGATTTATTTATCTATTTATTTATTTATTTATTTATTTATTTATTTATTTATTTATTTATTTATTTATTTATTTATTTATTTATTTATTTATTTATGTATTTATTTATTTATTCGTTTTTATTTGTCCATATTGTGCAGGTTTAAGAGGAAAAAGGTTGCCCCTGCACCTTACGTGTATAAAGAGGTAAGTACTTACAGTATTGTCATAACGGTACAGAAACAGATTGTTCTTTATCAGGGCTCTGGGCCAGGTTACAAGCTATATTATTTTAAAGGCCCCGTCCCACTCGAATATGAAAGTGACGTAGGCCTACCTGTGTCTATACCGGAGTACAAAACTAGGGGTAAAAGGGGGCCATTCAGTAGTGGCGGTTCCAAGAAAATGGGGGTTATACAGTGGTGAAACGCTAAAAATTGGATGTCATTGACGGTGAAAAAGTAACTTTCTGGGCAAAAATGTGCAAAGGTTTGTGAAAATTAGCAATTAGCGAAGCGCGCAAAAATCTGCAGATTTGTTGTATTCGCTGATGAAAAAGGGGGTCATTGGGTGGCAGATTTGAAAAAAGGGGTCACTGGGTTACTGTAAGCTGATGAAAACGATGGTCCATTAACAGGCACATGACGCGTACCAATATATATGCATGGGATCCCCCCCCCCCCCGGCACCTCGCTATATGGATCGACGTACTACTGCCACACTAATTATTCAAAGCAACTTAATCCACAATAACTGACAAGCTAATTTTTAAAGATGCAAACGTTACAGAGAAAATTCTTTTTCTTCTTTTCAGTTTATCCTTGATCTCCGTCCTTTTTGTTATTTCTTTTTCTTTTTTTTTCATTTTCTTCTTCTTTGATTTCGTTTTTCTTCTTCTTTCTTTCCTTTCGCTGTCAATGTTACTTTTTCCTCCTCCTTCTCGAAGATCTGTATTGTTCGTTTTGTTCTTGTTGTTTTTATTCATTTTTGCATTTCCTTTCTTTGTTCCATCTAATTGCTATTATACCTCTTTAACCCTCTGGACACTACTGGTCATCTAACAGCATTTCTGATTGGTTGATAACTTGAAATGCTCATTTCAATTGCAAATTATGACTACAGGTTTTAACCTATTTATGGTCAGACTTACATTTTGCAGATGATCTTATTAATACCCTCCTTGATTGGTTCAAAAGTGGACACAATATTCAATTTGGCCAATCGCCAGGTAGTTCTCATAATCTTTTCTTTTTTACCTTTGTCTCCTTCGTCATTTTGAAGTTATTTTTTATATTATTTTCTTCACAAGAGTGATGCTGATTCCCGTAAAGAAGCAAGGGAGGATGAAGATCCTTCCGGTCAAATGTGTGACTCTGATGACCAACAGCATCAGGATGTCCGTGAAGTTGTAGAGCAGAAGGAAGTTGTTTCCTTTAGCAAATGTGGTACTAGTGTGCTGCATGAAGTCCAGGAAGACTCCCAACCGGATAATGTCAAATGTGATGAAGTCCTGCAGTCGACCTCCGAGGATGCCAGCGAAGAGGACATCATCCTGGAAGAGGTAAGCCACACCATCTGCCAAGTTCAAGAAGAGACCCGGCCCGAGAATGCGGAGGGTTTCGAGCGCGAGGTCCAGAAACCAATCTTTGATGATACCAGATATGAATCACGGCCCGATAATGCTGATTGTGCCGTTGCCGAAATCCAGAAACCGATCTCAGACAATATGCCTACCAGGGAAGAATCCCAGTCCGAGAATGCTGAGGTCCAGCAGGCGGTCTCAAAAGATATTATCGAGTCCCGGCCGGAGGATGGTGAGGATGGCGAGGTCAAGCAGTCTGTATCAGTTGATGTCAGTGATGTCATCAAGGAGGAGGTAAGCATATTACTTTGACAACCTATTTTTTCACACAATGCGCGTATACGTCGGCAGTTTTTATTAGTTTCTCTATCGGAGCAGCAGGCAGTGTAGCGGTTCTGTCCATTTTGCACCACCGAGGTTCCAGAGATGTAGACTTGAGTCGTGTGACTTGGACTCAAGTCTGACTCAAGTCACTATTTTTATGTCAGCTTACTACATAATTGACGTTAATCATGTTTTGTAATATTGCATTTTTTTTCCAAGAATGCGCCTTCTTCATCCTGTTTCATTAAGTTTTTTCTTATAATAATTCTCTTCACATGTTGGGTCCTGACGTCCAATCTCCAACACAGTCCCTCGCCAAACATGATAACACGGAACCCCACCCAGCGGAGTGCAGCTCTGTCGTCTCCCCAATCCCCAGGGCCCGGAGGCGTCGAGTGGGGCTCACAAATTCGAATAACTACGTGAGTATAAAAAAATCTTTGTGTTGAATGCCGTCATTGCGGGTTTCTGTAACTGCATACTAACAAGGAAAGAAGCCCGCACATCGTACACTGGTGGTCTGGAGTTCAAATCCCCGCACAGGATGGAAGGTATGTCCGGAGTTTTTTTTTCTCTGGTTCATCTGCCTATACATGCATGTTTTGTTACCAATTTAATTGTTACATTTTGGTAGTGCACGAGATGGGTTTCTTCTTTGCCCTGTAATTGATATATTAACTCTCTTCACGCGGGTGTCGACTGCAGACGACAAGTTTCCAAAAAAAATTAGAAATTCAAAAATTTCAGAAATGTAAATGTTCATGACCATATTTGGAATCAGCATGAAAAATACATTAAAATGAGTACAAACAAGCCTAATATTGATTCAGTAGTTCTTAAGATAGCTCTTGATATTTTGAGAAAATATTTTGAACTTTTTCCATTGAAGCGCATGGCTATAGCACGCAGAGCATTAAAATTATATAAATAAATTATATTATTGTGCACTAATTGGTACTGTTTGAATGTTTCTTTGTTCCAGTCAGTGTACGATGCATGGGCTTCTTCCTTTATATGATATTTTTAAGGAGACTGTGTACTCTCAGACATGCATGTAGTAAAAGTGCCATAACTTTGTAATTATTCACGCAAGACATATAAAAGTTTACATTTTTATAAAGGCAAAACATCAATGAATCTCAGTATAAATACAGATTTGGTGTAAAAACAACAGTATTATGAAGAAAATCTCAAAAAAGTGAATTTTTGGCAATTTTTGTTCGGTACATCATAACAGAAAAACACTTTTTCCAAAGTTTTTTTTTGTTTGTTCTTAATCTTGAGGCACTATTCCAAAAAACGTGTTTTTTTTAGTTTTTTTTGATATTGGCCTTATTTTTTGAGATATTGACCCTATAAGGCATCAAAATGAACTTTTTACAATTACAAACACATATTTGCACAAAATGATGCCTAAAATTGGAAATAGACCAATATATAAAAAAATTAGAAAACCGTTTCTTAAGTCGATCATGCTTTTTATGATGAGCATGATGAGCATAATTGCTTACCTATAGATGCTGTATTTATTGAGTTATCGTGTACCTAAATCGTCATTTTACCGAGAAAATGAACATTGAAATAAAAGCCGTTGAAGTTTAAAGTGGTCATATTTTGCACTTTGATCGAAGCTTCACAGGAGAATGCGGCAGTTCTCGTTTTTCTACCTTACATTACGCAAACATCGGGTAAATTCACAGCCCCATGAGAAGTTTGGGCGAAATCTATCTATATCTTGATGTTTAAATCAGGGGAAAGAACTTGAAAAAATTCACATTTTATCACCTAAAACGGAGCCATTTGACCGCTAGGTTTTTGTGAAATCAGTGCTTCCGTGGTGCTTAGAGCAGATGGAGTTAACAAATCTGGATTTTCTTTCCATGTATTTATAAAAAAACATAACAAAGTAAATACATTTCAAAAAAGCTCAATTTTGCGAGAAAAAAACAATGTCTAGAGTACACAGGGGTGTGGGCAGGGGTGTAGTACCCCCTTAAGGCTGGCGCAGTGGCCCCTCCCAATCGATTGAAAAATTTAGAAAATCCCATAGGAAAATTGCCAAAAAAACGGCTTGTGCCCCCGTATCAGACCCGGTGCCCCCAATCATGATCGGTGCCCCTCCCCCAAGTGGATAACCTCTATTCGCCAGCGAAGTGTTACGTGTAATCCGATTATCACTATGCCAACTGGATCACGCTTTTGAGTTCTGCACCACGCTCGAAATGATCGCAACCCAAAGTCTATGACATGTACTACCAATTCTCAAACGTGCATTTGAATTTGGATTTGGAAGATACCTTCTCTTAAATAACAGTATTGCGAACCACCAGCATACATAACTCGATGTAGAGAGTCTTTCCTATTCAGAGGAAATATTGCAATTACACACCTTATTGCCTTTTAACAATAACCATTGACACTAGCACATATCAGAGAAGATGTAAGAAAAGGATGGAGAACAGAATTATATCCTTGAGATAATCCTGTAGGTAATCCTGTTGCACCTATCATAGTCCTTTATTCTCAAGTGGTGGGTTAACCAACAGTTAACAATGAGAGGAAATTCCTGAACCTAGTTCAGTTGGGGATGATTTGAAGTGACCGCCAATTATGACCATTTGATATTTAATACCAGCAATGTGAAAAAAAAGAAAGAAATAATGTAGTGCCAAAATAATGTACCCTTTTACGGAAGGAGCAAAGTTTAACAAGTTATAACTCCGCTACTGAAGTACGAATGTCAGCGGCGAATGTCAGGTTATTATTTCCCAGTCTAAAAAAAAAATTGCAGGCAGAGGTGGGCATCGATCTCGGTACCTCCCGGTTAAACAGCACTGTGAAAGACCACTAGACCAACTAAATATCTGTTGTGAGATGTGTGACATTAATCTTTGATATTGCTTAATGGAACAAATCGCGGAATTAAATCAGTAATAAAAGAAATAGATTCTTATATAGCGGTCAAATTAGATAACAGGGGAAATATTTGTCCCTGCTCTAAAGAAAATACAGGTTAGAAAATTATCAAATAAATTTAAATTACAAATTGAGATTTTATATTTCTTTCTTTCACGAGGCGACATTATCACAGACAAACACTGTATAAGCTAAAAACTCGACGCTCATCACTAGATGCTGTCATTTAGCTCAATGGTAGAGCATCAGACTGCTGATATCAATATCGTTGGTTCGAGTCCTCCTGCCAGCAATGGTTATATTTATGATTTTAATGCTACGCTAAAATTTGTTCAATTTTTTTCGTTTATTTATTTATTTATTTATTTATTTATTTATTTATTTATTTATTTATTTATTTATTTGTTTTTGTTTATTTATGTAAATAATTTGATATATTTGAAAGAGGTATTTGAGCAATTTTATAATCCTATGGGGTCATTTTGAACCCCACCCTCCCAACTTGCCAAACGCACAACACCTATGAGTTTGCATCATACATGTCATCATTAGTCACGATTATGCACTTTCAGTTTCCCACGCGTTTGAACGGGAATTGGATTGCGTACTTTTTCGATGTCTAGTGAGCAAATTTTTTCATTATTTTGAGAAAATGATGTCAAATTTTCTATTCTATATTGTTTGGTAATAATGTCTTTTGCCAATAGTATGTTTAAAGTTGTAATTTTGTGTTTTTGATCGCAAAGATCGGATATTTTCGTTCCCGATTCGAATTCTGAACCCTTCGCAAGGGTGCCGATTTCGGCAGAACTTTGACGATAATTTTGCCTTTTGGACACTTAAATGCTTTCGATCCTTAATTTTGTTTCAACCGAGTCTTAAATTATCAAGCACAATACAGTTGGTACCACATTTATATACATTGATGAAATTTTAAAGATTTTTTTAAAGTTTCTAACCGGCGCAAATCGTTAAGTGTGTATTTCCCATTGACATCAAAATGGCGTAAGCCAGTCCTCAATATACATAGGTACGGCGTATATAGGACTGGCAAGCGAGTCTATGTCATCATCATAAAAATTTGAAATTCAGGTCCCACAAAAATACAGTAATTGTGCAAAAGAGGACATAAATAATTTCTTTCTGCAACCATAATGGGCCGCAATATATCACTAACCGCATAGTCCGAAGCAAGGTTCATTATTGTCAGGGTTAGGGTCTTAGGGTTAGGGTCTTAGGGTTAGGGTCTTATGGTTAGGGGTTAGGGTTAGGGGTTAGGGTTAGGGGTTAGGGTTAGGGTTAGGGTTAGGGTTAGGGTTAGGGTTAGGGGTTAGGGTTAGGGTTAGGGTAAGGGTTAGGGTTAGGGTTAGGGATTAGGGTTAGGGTTAGGATTATATTCGTATTTATTATACTAGTAATAGTATATTGTGTGTATGCAGTTTATTCCGTAATCAATAAGTATCATAAACAAACACCTTTCTGGCACAACGAATCATAGCACAGTCGTGTAGGCATTAGACTATGGATACAAAGGTTGTGGGTTCGAACCCCAGGTAAACCGTTATAGAATTTTAATTCTATCGATTTCTTTTTTATTTTATTAAGTAAGAGGAAATAATAATGGTAATAAACTCGTGTTATATCTAGCCTCATAGGCCTATTAATTACATGTATGTACTATGTGTTATCGCATTGTGGCCCATTATGGTTGCAGAAAGAAATAACGCACGCCGGCAACTAGACTACTATACAAAAAAATAGTATCAAATCTTTCCAGCTCAATCAATATAATACTTGCAAATAGATCATAGTTTACTAATCTAATCCTGTAATATAGACCTGTTATATCACCTGTATTTGCATGTAGAGTCTATACATGGTTTGTTATGGTAGGGATTAGTGTCCGATCTCTGTAATGTAATGTAAATGAAGCATATTGATATGCAGGAAGAATCGATCAGGGCGCTATCTATTAGGGAAAGATAAACACTATTCAAAATATCAATAGACAAGAAGAAAGGGATGTAGAGATTTGTAATTGAGTCATGCATGATTTATCAGAAGGTTCTTTCCAATTCCCAAACGTAATGTGATCCAGTTACCAAGGAGTTATGTATTTCGCTGGCGAATAGAGGTTTGATATTGAATAGGGCCTACCATACAGCGTTTGAGTTAAATCGTTTTTATTGTCATCTATACAGTGCTACCAGAACTCGACCCTCCAGGCCCTGCGGCATGTATTGCCCGACATGCCCACTCCCCTTCGAGGCCAGATGCGCAAAGGTAAGTTGACCAACCAGGATAATAGCCTACATCACATAAAAAGAACATCTAATGAGACTTATGAGCAAACAGGATGGATAAAGATAACATTGTAGTTTGGAATATTCCTCAAATGTACACCACGGTTACTGCTAGTCCGAATAATCAGACCCAGAACAAATTATTACTTTCTGACATGATCGTGTTCTGGGTCTGAACTGTTTTCATTCGAAATCTTGATGGCAAATTGGACAAAGGAAGCACATGGTCCTACTTCACAGTTTTTAAAGCCCCTATTCATGTTGCGTGAATCACTCTATTGTGGGGGGTTGTGATGTGTTGGAAAAATATGTTTCAAAATATCAAAATAGCTAAATGTCTAACGCGTTTAAATAGTGTTAGGTTAGGAATTTACAGTGTATGTGCAGAAATGTATGACTGTTGTTATCTTTGTCACCTCGTAGAATTCACCAACCTGTTGCAGACGATGCAGAAATCCAAGGCCAAAGCCATCATGCCCCTGACATTCAGAGCTGCACTCTGCTCCAACATTCCGGCCTTCAACAATGGCGAGTAAGTATAATGTTTTACACAATCAGCGTCTTTAAGCTTCTTTATAGTGAATATACCGCATTTTTAGTATACCGTATACGTTAATCCTCGTATAGGCCCTATGTACCGTCCCGATACTCTTGCTGTTTATAGTGAGACACAGTTACCGCACAAATTATGATAAGGATAATGAACTGAGTGCAATGCATTCGTCAAGATAATCGCACGCGCCGTGGAGTTATTGCATTTAGCTTGAGAGCCGATAGGCTCGAAAGCTAAATGCAATAACTCCATGGCAAGTGCAATTATCTTGACGAATGCATTTACACGAGTACATTATCCGTCATACACTTTGAGTGTAGGCCTATTAAAACAATAGGCAATATTAATTGCTGCATTCATTATATTAGTTTTAATATTAGGGAAAATATCTTACATTTTAAAAACACCGTCAGGACATTGACCAGCTACGTAGCATTTAACTGGTAAAGAAAATCAATCCCTGTAATCAATGGTATCGATTGCGCCATACGTCATACTTAGGTAACTTATTCACGCATGGTTTAATTGACTTGACTTTATGTTGTGATCATTTAATATCGTGGTTTCGAACACAGAGAGCACTGAACCAGTTGGAAACGATCGATTTAGATGTCAGACTAGTACTACCGTGAATATCAACTGGACTTTATTAATAAGTATAGGATAATGGCCGCGGATTAGAACGTGAGTGGGTAAGAATGGCTGAGCCGCGGAGCGGCGAAGCCATTCTTACCACTCACGTTCTAATCCGCGGCCATTAACCGACTTAATACACACCTATGACGGCGCGCTATTGTTTTACCGCTCCATTATTTTTCACGAATGGAGTGTTATTGAAATAGGTTGCTCTTTACAAATTGATCAATTACTCATTGATGCCGGACAATACACTAATATAATGATCGTACTAAATTTTAGGTGCGAGTGCAAAAATAGTCCGACTCACTCTTTATGTAAAATTTCTATAGAAATACCCATCATATCACGATCCAGGTGTTTAGTTCAAATCATCCGTAACCACCTTCTTGAATTATAAAGATTTAAAATGTTTGTTACACAAATTGAATAAACGTAGATTCGTAAAATCATTAAAGTGATTAGACCATCAATAGTTCTTTATGCCCACTTCTAATGTATTAACTGTTGAAGTAGTTGCGTCATGTTGCGTTTAGGTCTCTATTTTGCATAATAAGGAAAATTGGCAAAAGGTCATATAGCATGTATAGGCATGGTATAGGCTCATATGAAATGGTCATTACAGTTGTCAACCTCAAGAAAACTACACCTATCGCTATACCTGAGCAATGATACTCTTCTCTGTGAATCGAGTTTACGATTTTGGAACAACCATGCAATTATGGACACTATTGTTTATCTTGGATAATTTTGTGATGGAATCATTCCGAGGATATATATCGTTGATTCGCAGCAGAAGGACCAAAATCAGGTACGAAAAGGTACGAACATTTTAAATGTACTACAACACATTTTACCTAGGCCTATTATTGTCCTTGAACTTTGTCGGCAAAAACAAAACAAACTTCGCCGCCTTCGACGCGAAATAAAAGCCACCTCAACTTCCAGTCCCCCTTCCCAAATCAAATGGAGCGTCCCTAACATTGTAATATTTAATTACCTTAAATTGGGGGTAACTTCGGTAAGCGGGGTAACTTTGGTCGTTCAAATATATTTTTAAATGGTCATATTTCCGTACAGCAATATTGTTTTTAGTCATATTTGGTCTCAATTTGTTAAGAAATATATTTGGAAGAAGTCGCTCATGTCCAATTTCTTTGAAAGTTACGAAAACATTGGCATTTTTGACCAAAAATGAGCATTTTTTTAGATTTTTTTCAGACAAAATAAAATCGATATTTGTGAGCAAGGATGCGTGCTTGCTTAATTTTGCATGGGGATAAATGTCACAAAAACAAAACCTTGCCCATATACAGCGAAGATCAATTTTTTTCATTTTCTTTTCTTCATGGAATGTAATACTCTGACCAAAGTTGCCCCAAATGCGGGGTAACTTTGGTCAGGCTATTTTCAACCCCTAGGGCACCCTTTCAAAATTATTCAAAAATCTTTTTCAACTTCAAGGTGTAGAAGGAACCCTAACGTCATAAAAAGAGATACTTAGAAATATATTTGGTTTTGTTTGGAAGCAGTGGTTTAAAAACTCTGAAAAGTGCCCAAAGTTACCCGTTTTACGGTATCGGATAGGCCTACTGATCGATGTAAGTAAATATTTAAGCATGCCAAAATACCATCAGATGAAACATCAAATATACTAATGACAAATAAAAATTATACAGAAAATAGACCTACTGTGGCTTTTATCATTATTAAACATGCCCGAAGAGAACGATTTGAAAATAAACAGATTCATAGGCCTAAATACATTGATACAGAATGTGTATTATGTATATGTAGCAATGTTGCCCAAAATATGACAAATTATATGTAGGGCCTAAGCCACTGAAAACGTATAAAAATATAAAGAAGGAAAAAAAATGTTATAAAAAACAGTAAGCGTAGAAAGAAAAGTCCAAATAAATAAAAGTAAAGGCCTACGAAGTAAAGCCTAAGTGAGGGTAAAACACATCTTGCATAATAAGTACAACGTACTTAGCCAACAATTTAACCTGCCCGTTTTGATCTTGACTTGCTTTTCACAGATTGCATTGTAAGGGCTCGGATAGCGACGTTTTACGTATTTTGTTTGTGGCACCTAAGAGCAAATCAGACACATCCTTCTGATATCAAATAATTTAGATTTTTATTAAATTCGCGATACAATACACATTTTAAGGCAAATTATTAAAAATTGATATTTTTGAAATTTAACAGTCCTCAAAGTAAATTGTATAAATCTAACGATATGCAGTAAATAGTAGGAAGTTGGGTTGAACAGCCGTCAATCATATGAAAATTGTGACCTTCATTATTAAAGATATAGATTTTTTCCTCAAAACACTAAAAATGTAGGTCTTTTTGGAAACAAATGTTTAAGTTCTATATGAAAGGTCAAATTTTCAATTGAGTCGGCTTTTCATCCCAGCTACATAGGCCTATAGTTTAATTACATATCATTAGATTTATAAAGTTTACTTCGAGGACTGTTACATTTGGAAAAATATAAAAAATATGAAATTTTAATAATTTGTATTATATCGCGAATTTCACAAAATCAAAATTATTATTATTATTAGATATAGGGACAATCCTCGTATTCAGCATGCAATTCGATATGTCTGATGTGCTCTCAGGTCCCATGACAATACTGTGCAAATGTTGCTATCCGCTTCCTCAATTTATTGTATTAATGAAAATTATTTTCTTCTTGTTTTTCGTATCATTGTTTTGCATGAATGAAGTGATGATAACAATACCGCACTTTTCGCAAATACTTGCTTTTCAAAAGTGCAATTGATATTAACACTACATTCGTAAATGCCAGTACTTTTTCCCTGAAAAGCATTTGTTTTTCAGAGAAAAGAGAAAGGCATTTACGAATGGCGTGTTATTGTGATCATCGCTCCATTCGTGGAAAATAATGGAGCGGTAAAACAATAGCGCGACGTCATAGGTGTGTATTAAAGCTCTATAATTTGAACTACTTTTAAGTAGTTAATATTTAAAAATATTAAAACACACGACATTGGGATTTAACAATTTGTTCAGTATTATCATAGGCCTTCAAACACATGTGTTTGAAGGCCTATGGTATTATAAAGCATGATCATGATATTATGCGCGTGTGTGTGTGTTTCCCGGGCCCGGCTATGTTATTTTAGATATAGGCCTACATGTATTTCATTTGTAAAATGCTGAATATTTTGCAATGGTGTCATCTTGTATAATTATGATCCACCTGTTTTTGGCCCTTTTTAATTAATAGAAGCTCGATTATTCTCATTTGATGTTTGATTTATTTGAGGTCATTAATCATAATTTATGACAATGATATTTGCAAGGGTGCAACTCTACTAGTCTTATTACAAGACTGCCCTATCCCAACCCTAAACCCTAATCCTAAACTCCGTAAACGAGGACTGGACTCAAGTCTAGCGAGTTGCACCTTATTCGGTCATTGTACACTATTATAGAACAACGTTTGTAACTATACCATTTTAACACCACAGAATGTATATTCGTACTTTTTTGTTGGTATATATATCGAACAGACAATTATATAGTTATGTGATCTCTGTGTCTAAAGCGCCACCTAACTCTACTTTATGGTTATGTGAAAGTAGTATTTCTAGTATTTGAGCGTGCACGTATTATCTAGAATCTATTGTTTAGCGTGCAGGTTTTAGATAATGCATTGTTTAGCGTGCAGGTTTATATAATTTGGGCTGTGAAGGGTAGTTCGCGAAAATAATGCACGGGAGAAGAATACATAACGATGAATAGAAACGGGCACTAGAAGTGTATATACCAACTAACATTATCGTACGTTTCCAATGACCCCGAGGTCACAGGGAATGTGTAAATATTGTAGCGCGAGCTATAAACAGCCCATTCAACAATAATAGGCGTATTATGATCATGGCGGCAAACATGTAGAGCTGTTTTGATAACTATTGGGATGAGAATCGTTCCGAATGTCCTGCGCACATTCTACGCATCATGAAGAAGCTCCTACTTCCGGTAATACCGCACTACGGTAATAAACATTAAACTGTCATTTCAAATCATCCCCAAGTCAACGAGGTTCAGGAATGTCCTCTCATAGTTAATTGTTGGTTATACATACCTGGACAGAATTCAATGCTTTGTAAACCACACTCTTGAACAGGATTTAGCCAAAGCAAACAAAGACTAGTAATATTTACGAATTCTAAAGAAATAGGTAGACGCTTATTATCCTCTTCAGCAATAGGATTATTGATTGCTATCAAAATGAGATACATGTCGCACCAAATTTAGGTACCTATAAATATGACCTTCATGCACATTTTACACTTAAACTCAGAATACAATCTGCCGACTTTACGGCTCATTCGGGGATATCGGACCGGGCGTGATTTGTGGTGCTAACTGATGTGTCCTTCTGGAAGGACTGTCATATACCAAACAATGATTTAATAAGGTTATTAATTATTTTGAACTTTTGTGATTTGGTAGTTCGCAGTCGAATGGTAGTGAGCTTTGTCAAAAACTGCATTGCTCAATTCATAGCGAGCGTTTAGAAGAATTAAAATATCACAGAATATACTTTAATATGTGCTGCGGTTCTTGTGTTACTATATGTAAAGAGTGCTGAGTGAAACAACAACACTTACATAACTCATTAACAACAATAAATTAAGCAAGTTTGCAAAGTATACGATTTGTACAATGAACTTTTGCAAAACATTAAGATGTTAATTTTCAATAATAATATTGATCTAGATAATGAAAATCGATTTTTAGGTTGCTTCGAGTCGACCAACAATACCTCGTTTACCCTTAAGGGTGTTTGTTTAGAATTTGGTCAAATTATAAATGATTTAGAAAGTGGTTATAGATTATTCCAAAATTATAGATTTATCATTATTATATTATTATTAATTATTACTATTGTTATTATTTTATTATTATTAGTGTTATTATTATTATTATTATTATTATTATTATTATTATTATTATTATTATTATTATTATTATTATTATTATTATAATTATTATTATTATTATTATCATAATTATTATTATTATTATTATTATTATCATTATTATCTTAATACTAATTACGGCGTGTCCGTCCGTCCTCTGTCCGCGCGCTATCGCGTTCGCGTCCCGCGAGTTTCGCGTTCACGCGGTGCACTATCGCGTGCTCGCGCTGCACTATCGCGTGCTCGCGGTGCGCTATCGCGGAGTATCAACGGGATTGTTCGCGGAGTACAGTCCGCGCATCGGAAAAGCATTACAGTGTGACTAACAGGTGCATCTCATCGGACCAATAATTATAGGCCTTATTTTCAACACATATTTCAATATTAAGATACCGAACACGTGCACACACCAAACACGTGCATGTAGGCCTATTTTTATGAGAACATGACTATTTCCGGAAGGCCTATCATTGCGTTCACGTTTCTCGCGATTGATTTCATTACTTTAGTAACGGCCTATATCCAGATACTAATTTCGGTTTCTCTAAATGTGGTAACAGGGCAGGGCTTGGAAGAGGCGAATGATTGGTTTCCAGATTATGGGTAGGCCTACCGAAGTAAGCATCACACCTTTAAAACAAATTAACGATTAAGTTGTGTCTTGGGTCTTGATCATTGAGAGACGCATTTCTTAGTAGTTTAAAAAGTCAGGGCATGTATATGGGTAACGAGTTTGGGTAATTAGAAATAGGCCTATCACGAGAAGCGCCCGACCCGAGAACCGCGAAATCTAGTTATTATTATTATTATTATTACTAGCGGGACACCCGCGCTACGCGCGGGTCCCCGCTAGGTGAGTTAATGGGAGCGTTCACTAAAACGGGAGGAATTACTGAACAGGTAGAATCATTGAAAAGGTAAATTTCATTTATCTGAGTCTGACCCTCGTTAAGCCTAAGTTTCCATTTTAGCTTCTTTCTTTCTTTTTAGTTTCTTCTACATGGGCCAATTTTGTTCCATTTTTTAAAAACATTTTGCTGCTAAGCTTGCAAATTTCCGTTACCATGTTTTTTATTTACTCAATCCCGTTCCCATTATTTTCTAAATCTGTCCTTTCTTACATTTCCCTGTTGACTTCATTTTTTATTTGCTGCTTAGCTTGTGATTTCCCGTTTTCATGTTATTTATTTAGTTCTGTCCTCAGTTTAATAGCTTTTTTTTTTTTAAATCATCTAATTTTATTAGATTTTATTATTCTTTCCTTCTTTAGCCTATTTTATTCCTGTTTTCATTTTCTTACTGTGACTAACTATAGGCTAACCCACATACTCGTAGGCCTACCTGTTTGTCCTCATTTTGTTTTCTTTTTTAATTACAGTAGGCCTACCTCTTCATGTTGTTTGTACTTTTTAACACACATCTTTTCCCCGTATTTATTACGGTCGGTCGTTCACCCGTATTATCATTCATTGCGCGACTCTGCGTCGTTTACGCGCGACATGGCGTAGTGCTGCGTTACCTGCGCGCTATCGCTGCGCTACGCGAGCGGCTTGGCATTATATACGCCCGTACGACGCGCACGGGCTAGCCTGACAACTGACTCCCTTTTTTGTTTACCCAGCATAGCAACGGACCACATTTTCACTGATTTTGAGGCCAATTCTTGACCGTTTTCAACCAAATAAAGTTTAAACACGTTCCCGTATATTCATCGATCTCCCGTATGAATTTGGCGACATTTGGATCGAAACTGACGGAGCCTTTCCATCATACACAGATAGATAGATACATACAACATTCCCCTATTTATAGTAAGACTAGCGGGATACCCGCGCTTCTCGCGGGTCCCCGCTAGATGAGTAAATGGGAGCGTTCACTATAACAGGAAGAATTACTGGACAGGTAGAATCATCGAAAAGATACATTTTGATTTTCCGTTTCCATGTTATTTATTTAAACCCGTTCCCATTTTATCTGTTATTTGTTACATTTCCCTTTTAGCTTCATTTTTTATTTAATTCTGTTATCATTATTATAGCTTCTTTTTTTTCTTACATTTCCTGATTGTTTCTTTCCTTCTTTGTTTCGTTCCCGTTTCATTTAGTTAATTTAACCCGTTGGCCTAATTACTCGTACCTCTTTTGTCATTTTAGTATAGGTCTACCGCTTCATTTTGTTTATACAACACACATATTTTTCCCGTATACGTCCTCTCAGAGCGTGTATGCGGACGTGTTCATCTTTATCATAATCCCGTGACCCGTCCATGTACCTTTTTGTCCTTTAGGCCTAATTTTTATTTATTTTTCCTTCTTTCTGTATTATCATGTCCACTGGTCTCTGGCTCGCAAGTCGCGTGGCTCTGCGCCGTTTACGCGCGCATTGGCGTAGTGCGCATTACGCTCGCGCGCCGACGCGCTGCCTGCCAGCTGCAGTGACGCGCAGGCTGACAACTGATTTTCATAACAAAACCCCGTTTTTACCCATATTTTCACTGTTTTTGCAGCCAATTCTTGACCGATTTCAACCAAATAAAGTCGAGGCAATTTCCCGTATATTCCTCGATCTCCGTATGAATTTGGCGACATTTGGATCGAAACTGACGGAGCCTTTTACATAAACCACATAGATACATACATACAACATTCCCCTATTTATAGTAAGATTATTATTGCTATTGTTTTGTTGTTGGTGTTATTGTTGTTATTGTTGTTGTTATTATCATTATTATTATTATTATCATTATTATCATTATCATTATTATTATTATTATTATTATTATTATTATTATTATTATTATTATTATTATTATTATTATTATTATTATTATTATTACAACAGACAGCAAGATGCATTTGAATTTCTGCAATGCGTCCTCAACCAGATGAACTCAGAGCGCCTATTGAGGTAAGTAAACCTAATATTGATCTAAGATTAACAACCTTTTAAATATTAATAGAGGTTATCCACTTCACTCATGTGTGACTTCTAACAAAAGGCACTGATTCCCGTAGTTTTCCTCATTCAAACTAATTCAATGCACGACCTCGGAGTTACCTGCATGACTTTGGCGGGCTATTTTGAAACAGTCATGGTTGCACATGCAGGTACTTCTTTAGAATGTCTTAAACAAGGTATAGCAGTCGTTGATAGGACATGCAGCTTATAGAACATGGATAACCTCTATTATTCATATCATTCATTCTTCACTGTGTGGTTGCATTTTTCTTCGATTTGCAACACTGCGGTATAATCACGACACATGCTATTATTTTATAGAGGTTATCCACTTTACTCATGCGTGACTTCTAACAAAAGGCGCTGATTCCCGTAGTATTCCTCATTCGAACTAATTCAATGCACGACCTCGGAGTTACCTGCATGGCTTTGGCGGCCTATTTTAAAACAGTCATGGGTGCACATGCTGGTACTTCTTTTGGAAGTCCTAAACAGGGTATAGCAGTCGCTGATAGGATATGCAGCTTATAGAACACGGATGCCCTCTATTACAGGCATAGCATGGTAGTAAATGTGACGTAACGTCCTAATTATTCACGCGCGATATACAAAGGATCGCGTCTTTCAAAGGCAACGATTCAAGGCTTCTCAATAAAAGCACAAAATTTGTGTGAAAAAATGTCCATTTAAAAACAGAAACACTTTATTTGGAAGGAGAACAAATTTAAAGGTACTTTATTGAATTATATGGCTAAAAATGAAAAGTTGTTTTTCCTATAAGTAAGGAAGAATATGTTTTTCCATTTAAGTGGTCAATTACAATAATTGTAATTCAAAAGAGAAGGCCAATATCAAAATAATATCAAATCAAAAACAAACAAAATAATCCTCTGAATAATTATTTCAGATCAAATCTTTTTATTTTTTATTCGTTTGTTTCTTTTTTAATTAGAGAATAAAGGTATTTTGTTTTTAACCGGTGGAGTGCATCTATCGTCTCATATAACACGGACGACATCATTTGAAAACAACGAGGCGAAGCCGAGTCGTTTTACGCCAAAAATAATGATGTCGCGTGTTGTATAATGTTCACTTATAATGCACTCCCGAATGTTTGTTTTGCGCATTGATTTTGGGAATGGGGTGTGTACGGTATGCATTTGCGTATGGGGTGTGTGTCGGGGGTGTGTGGGGTTGGGGTGTGCGTATGTATAATGTGTGGTGTGGATTGGTGTGTGATTGTGTGGATGTGTATCTATTATAGTGACCGTGGCGATGATAACCAAAATGCAATAGCCCAGCACTTCATCGGGAAACAGAATAGCGTGCTCAAATGCACGCGCTGTGGAAATCAAAGAACGACGGTTCACGACATGTGGGGGATAACAGTGCCGTTACCCAGAGTACGTATGATCTATAATTTAAATTCAATTTTATAATTATGTACTTTTATATTTCATTTTTTTGTTTCTGTCTGTCTGTTGGTTCACTCTTTCTTTTCTTTCTTTCTTTTTTTCTTTCTTTCTTTCTTTCTTTCTTTCTTTCTTTTTTCTTTCTTTCTTTCTTTCTTTCTTTCTCTCTTTCTTTTGTTTCTTTCTTTCTTTCTTCTTTCTTTCTTTCTTTCTTTCTTCTCTCTCTCTCTCTTTCTCTCTCTCTCTCTCTCTCTCTCTCTCTCTCTCTCTCTTTCTTTCTTTCTTTCTTTCTTTCTTTCTTTCTTTCTTTCTTTCTTTCTTTTTCTTTCTTTCTTTCTTTCTTTCTTTCTTTCTTTCTTTCTTTCTTTCTTTCACATGAAGATGTAACAAGATAATATAAACACAGCCAAAATTAAAAGTCTCCACACTAGTTCCATCCCCATTTAATCAGAGTCTGATGAGTTTATGGCTAAATAATTCATATAATAATTTCCTATACACGTTTCCCCGCAGGTTGATACCAAATTTTATATCAAAAGTTTAATCATCGTGAACAGAACCGTTGTTTGGAAATTAGTGCAATTTTAAAAAAAGACAGGGAATTCTCGCTATTCACAATAAGGGCGCCGCCAGCGGTTTGCGATGTAATCGTGATGTATCATGGGAAAAGGTCGACATCCAAGTCCGTGCAATTCAGTATCGAAGTTACGTAATGTTACTATGTCAACGGGATCACGCGCTAGAGTAATGAACCACGATCGAAATGATCACCACATAAAGTATATGGCACTCGAAGGCATACCAAAGTAGCGTGATCCGGTAACCAAGAGAATTACGTAACCACTTCGATGCTGAATACGAATATTACCATGCTATTACATAGGAACACGTGATAAAGGTTTACCCATGCATGTCAAAATGCAAATCAAATACCACGCTCCTTCAATTTTGCGCACCATGCATACCATGCATTGGGCTATTTCATTTAAAATCCACACTACCGCTGTGGAAGACTTTGGAAATATCTTCCACAAGGTGGTATGAATTTCAACCTGAATCTTCCACAGAGGGAGGGCGAGTTTCAATGGAGCTGCCTTATGTGTTCATTCCATTTAAAATTCATACTCCCCCAGTGGATGATATTTCCAAAATCTTCCACAGGGATAGTGTGGATTTTAAATAGAATAGCCCATTGGATTTTGCGTGGTCAATTCGTAATTTGTCATTTTTAAAATTGCACGAATTTCTAAACAACGGCTCCTATGCTCACGATGATTAAACTTTTGATATCAAATTTGGTATCAACCTTTGAAGGAAAGTGTATAGAAAATTATTATGTAAATTATTTTGCCATAAACTCATCAGACTCTGATTAAATGGGGATGGAACTAGTGGAGACTTTTTATTTTGGCCGAGTTTAGTTCTTACAAACTTCGTAGCTTTAAACAACTCTTCGTCAGATATGTTCGGCTAGAGATATGCATAGGGCCTACTTTTAACATGACCTTGTTTCCTGTTATTTATATAGAATTCAGCAAAATGTCATCTCAAGGAATGTTTGAAAAAATACTCAGCAAAAGAAATACTTGACGATAAGATTGTAAGTATATAAGGGACAAAATATTTCGAGTGTTTTACCGCGCCGCCGTTAGCACTTTGTCAAGTGGTCAATATTATTTTAAGGTGTCCCACTTAGAGACACACGTGTAAACCAGGCTGGTAAAACCTACCACCAAACAGTTGCAATCAACATTTCCAATGTAGGCCTACGGATATCCCCGGGACAGCGCCCTCCCTATTCCCGGCCCGGATTTCCGGCCTGTTATCACACACGCAGTCACGTAGTATAGGCCCCTACTGGGCCTAAACAGGCTTTAACTAAATGACATGCTTCTCTCACTGCTTCAAGTCCAGAGGAGCCAAACATACGCCCAAAAAGCTGAATTCATCCACATTATAGGCCTACTATTCGCGTATTAATTTGATGCTCTGCGGCGAACCCGGTCTGCGAACCTGGTTACTCATGTGACTTGTGTAAATACAGCCCAACATACAGCTGCAGGCCTATTGCACGATGGACTGTATGTAGGCCTATACGCATGGCCAAACATGCATGGTCAAATCTGGCAGACCTACTATAGGCCTACTAGTGTTACCGCAGTGTCAATTCAAGTTTCTGTTTATCACTGGTGACACGTATTAAGTTAAATCATTTTCAGTCGTTAGGATAAGATGGGGTAAGTGGGACAGTGGGGTAAGTGGGACCCTTACTATACTAAATCTTCATTGCAGCACTAAATCCACCAATAGGGCCTATACGATACCGAATGGTGACATACCGGTATCCCATTGCAAATATGTATTACATGTTTTACATTATAATAATGAATAGGCTACATATTTTATATGAATATAAGAATGATTTGTTTTTCGATATTTCTTTCCATAGAATTGCAGTCACTGCGGGTTCCGGACAGAACATCAGAAATGGTTAGAGGTAGCAGAGTTTCCTCGGGTCCTTGTCGTTCGTATCCTTTATGCCTAGGCTATAGGTGTAGGCCTAATTAGCTGATAATTGTGAGAGTATTTGTAATAACCGGGGCTATTGACGCCGTTATACCCAGCTATTCTCTGCATTTGTGGTTAGTTGAAATGGTTGCCAGGACAACTTTTTGAGTTCGTCAAACAGTAGGCCTAGGCCCGGGGCCTAGACATATCATTAATATTTTAAAGGTTTTAAAATCTAATCATCTTCAAAATGCCTGGCAATCCAGATTTAGTTCACATCAACCGACGGAATAGGGCTCAAGGTCCGTTCATACTACGCCGCAATTGCTTTGCGATGAGGGACGTTGCCGCACTGCACCGTAGGCCTACTGTAAAATACTGCATTGCGGTATCGCAATAAAGTTAAATACATTTTAACTTGGAAATGCGACGAGTTGCGTTGAGTTACGGCAAAAAGTAATAGATATATAGGCTATCGGCAACTCACCGCACCGCACCGCATGGCAATTGCGGCTAGTATGAATGGACCTTAAAGGTGGCCAACGGCGTTCAATTCATGATGTTACGGTTTTGAGTTTGAACTTCGTCAGGGCCGACATTTTGTTTTATTTTGAGCAAGATGCTTTATCAAGCTTGTTCCTCTCCACCGTCATGTGTTTATTAAATGAGGAGCTGAAATCCTACCGATCATAGTGGCGTTGTAATTGGTAGCCACTATGGTGATATCCTAGAGTGTGTAGGTATAGTGAGCCAGATCATCCGCTATTTAGCGTATAACACTTGTCAAATCAATTGTGTTATTGCAATAATTAATTAATTAATTCATTCATTCATTCATTAATAAATTAATATTAATTAATATTAATTAATATTAATTAATATTAATTAATATTAATTAATATTAATTAATATTAATTAATTAATTAATTAATAATTAAAAAATAATAATTAATTAATAATTGATTAATTAATTAATATTAATAATTATTAATTAATATTAATTAATTAATAAATAATTTAATTAATTAATAATTAATTTTTAATAAATACATAAATAAATTTATTTATTAATTGATTTTTATTCACAACAATAAATCAAGCATGTTTTTTTTTGTAAAACATCAAAGTGGTTTTTTTTAATAATAATTGATTTAGACAATGAAAATCGATTACATGATAGAAAATCAATATTACTATAACAAAATGGTACTCCTATTAGTACTTTCCTATTGTTTTCATGAGCATATTCATGTTGAATTTTCCTTAACATCATATAATGCTATACAGATATCAACCGCTTTATGGTGAACTATGACCCAGCAATAGGAAATTATGCGCTTGTTAAAAAGCACAATGCAGTGAATTTTCCCCTGGAGAATTTCATTCCAAGCAGTATAATCGGTATGTTAACTTGCTTGTTTTGTTTTATTTTTGATTTGTTTGTTTGTCATTTACTTCCCTTCTTGTCAGAAGTCCGATATATTGATTTTCAGATATAGAAAGATATGAGCCATACCAACTTGGTGTAAGGAACAAAGACAAGATAAAATACAACCGACGTTTGGAGCAGATAACCCGCTCTTTAGGGACAGACAACAAAATATAAAAGCAAACGACGATATATTTTTGTTAATTTTGTCTACCATTCCTGTGATTTCGGATTTTTCTAGTGCAGTAATAGTGTACACCATATTCCGGTTTACATACTCTTGTCTTTGTCCCCCACACCAAGTTGGTACCGGTATACCTGGCTCGAATCTTTCTGTTTTTATATATTCTAGGTATCCTCTTCTTGTATCATCCTTTGTGATCCTTGGTGTGTTTCAGATATAACCAAACAAAAGCAAGATAATAATTTCTTTTGTTAATTACATGTTATTTCGGAAACACTTCAATAAATGGGATTTTTCTGCTAAATGCAGGTTTACAAAATGCTTTATACAATCATGTAAAAAGACCGAAATTAGAATATGCCCCAATTCAGATTGATTTCCTTGTTACACCATGCACATATCGTCTATTTGGTGCACATCGACATCGCCTGGTTAAAAATTACATTGAACAGCAGAGACACTAAAATGAATACACGGGATCAATACTCGTGAATGTGATATGCACGATTTAATATTCAGACAATAAATCTTTGGATACCGGGGTAGAAAATGATGAATATCTCCAGTAATTTTTTTATTCTAAAGAAGCCTTTTTTTTTCTCCTTGCACTTGAACATGTGTGTTGAAAGGATAGTCGTTAGCTTGCGTATTGAGAAAGAAGCGTGCGTATTGAGCTCAAAAACTGACAAAAATTCTGATTTTATATGTGCCGAACTATAGCGCAGCGTAGGCTAGCTGCACTCACTCGTGGAGGCAATCTTAAAGCAGATGACCTCATGGCATATAGGCCTACATGCTCACTCACACAAAAATAAGTCACACAAGACGGAGAACCACTTCGAGCGGGTATATTTGTCATACGGATAATATTTAATTAACATTTTGATTAAAATTTATTAAAAATTAAATAAAACAACAACTGCAATACTAATTTCTATCGTTGCTCTTCTCTACTATATTATTGGTCTTTCAGACAACGAGAGCCCAGTGCAGCCACCCAGCTATAACTGCCACGCCGTGATCAACCATGATGGCGCCACAATTAATCGCGGCCATTATCTTACTTTGTGTAAGGATGGGTCAGAATGGACCTTGTATAACGATGCAAAGTAAGTTGGTATAAACTATGGATTTTTTTAAAAACTTTTGCCAGTCAATACTTCACCCCACGTCATTCGCCAACAACACCTGACATTCGCCCGACCCACACACAATTAATAAAAATTCCTTTGAAAAGGGAATGGCGCCCAATGGGAGCTTTGATGTGATATGCTGAAATGTAACCGTTTTGGATAAGACCACTTAATGTGCAAGTCTTCAATATCAGATGGAAAACAATCTTAGCTTATCTTAATCAAAATGAACTTAATCAATACATACCAGTCGAACCACATACTGACCACCTAGGCTGGGACATGAACCCTACATTCTTATACTCGAGGCTCATAAGCATGATAAGTATCAGACCACCTATAAAGATTGATCCACCAAAAAAAAACGTTGACAACGTAAAGAAAGCAGCAAGTTTAAAAAGCCCCCACCTCGGCTCACTTTTTGAAACTTGGTCCCATTTGTAAAAGATACTGATTTAAACTTTGTCATAATTATCAACTTAAAACATTTCCAGAAGTGTTATGTATCTTTAATGTGCCGATGCGATATTAAGTTGTTAGCATTCTGGAACGATCAGAAAGGTTATTATGTTGTTCTTGGCCAATATCCTATATATGTTTTGTTTTATAATAAGTAGGCATGTTAATGGCAATGATGCTATTGTTTAAACGTTAAAAACACCGATTTGCTGTTGATATTTAAAATGGGACCAAGTTTCAAAAAGTGAGCCGGGTGGGGGCTTTTTAAACTTGCTGCTTTCTTTACGTTGTCAACGTTTTTTTGGTGGATTTTATTTCTTTTTATGAATGTAGCCAAGCAGCTTTAAGTTTGGAAAGTCATCGGGTTTACGAAGTACTCCATAAAACGAATAAAACGAAACATAGATGTTTGAAATTATATGTTATCCTTGATTTATGACAGTAAATAATTTACAAACTTTATCAGCCGTTTATTTTAAAACTTGCTGGTCATAGCTACCGCGTGACTGTAATGTTAATAGGATACATATACATTTTAATAAACTTTATTCAAGGCAACTAAGAAAATGTAAATATGAACAACGCATACCCAAGTTGACGATGCCAGCGAGACACAGAATCAGTGCGATTTACTTCAAATTGAAGCTGAGAAATGCGTGTATATGTAGCAAGGCATATACTACGGAAGCGTATAAGTGCCACGACTTAGCAAGATAATTATGTTTTAATGATTGTAGTTTTTGTAGCCCTGCGGGGCAATCTAGTTGGATATCCAAATTTCGCGGTTGATAGTTCTTTATAGCCCTGCGGGGCAATCTAGTTGGATTTCCCTATTAAGCGGCGGTTGTTGGCGGTCTTTCGCGGTTTGTAGTTTTAATTTCCCTCATTCTTCATGCCAACCATGATTGTGGTTTGTAGATTTGCGGGGCAATCTAGTTGGATATCCAAATTTCGCGGTTGATAGTTCTTTGTAGCCCTGCGGGCAATCTAGTTGGATTTCCTATTAAGCGGCGGTTATTGGCGGTCTTTCGCGGTTTGTAGTTTTAATTTCCCTCATTCTTCATGCCAACCATGATTGTGGTTTTGTAGCCCTGCAGGCAATCTAGTTGGATATCCAAATTTCGCGGTTGATAGTTCTTTGTAGCCCTGCGGGCAATCTAGTTGGATTTCCTATTAAGCGGCGGTTATTGGCGGTCTTTCGCGGTTTGTAGTTTTAATTTCCCTCATTCTTCATGCCAACCATGATTGTGGTTTTGTAGCCTAGTTGGATATCCAAATTTCGCGGTTGATAGTTCTTTGTAGCCCTGCGGGCAATCTAGTTGGATTTCCTATTAGGCGGCGGTTGTTGGCGGACTTTCGCGGTTTGTAGTTTTAATTTCCCTCATTCTTCAAGCCCTGCTCTCTATCGGGGGTTCCGTGTGTCTGTGGTGGGGACAGTCCCTCCTTTTAATAGGCATTTGGGTATTTTTGCCGCTTTGCTAATTTAGTTGGCAATCTAGTTGGATATCCAAATTTCGCGGTTGATAGTTCTTTGTAGCCCTGCGGGGCAATCTAGTTGGATTTCCCTATTAAGCGGCGGTTGTTGGCGGTCTTTCGCGGTTTGTAGTTTTAATTTCCCTCATTCTTCATGCCAACCATGATTGTGGTTTTGTAGCCCTGTGGGGCAATCTAGTTGGATATCCAAATTTCGCGGTTGATAGTTCTTTTGTAGCCCTGGGGCAATCTAGTTGATTTCCTATTAAGCGGCGGTTGTTGGCGGTCTTTCGCGGTTTGTAGTTTTAATTTCCCTCATTCTTCATGCCAACCATGATTGTGGTTTTTGTAGCCCTGCAGGGGGCAATCTAGTTGGATATCCAAATTTCGCGGTTGATAGTTCTTTGTAGCCCTGCGGGGCAATCTAGTTGGATTTCCCTATTAAGCGGCGGTTGTTGGCGGTCTTTCGCGGTTTGTAGTTTTAATTTCCCTCATTCTTCATGCCAACCATGATTGTGGTTTTGTAGCCCTGCGGGGCAATCTACTTGGATATCCAAATTTCGCGGTTGATAGTTATTTGTAGCCCTGCGGGGCAATCTAGTTGGATTTCCCTATTAAGCGGCGGTTGTTGACGGACTTTCGTGGTTTGTAGTTTTAATTTCCCTCATTCTTCAAGCCCTGCTCTCTATCGGGGGTTCCGTGTGTCTGTGGTGGGGACAGTCCCTCCTTTTAATGGGCATTTGGGTATTTTTGCCGCTTTGCTAATTTGCCTTTACGTAACTATGACTTTAGTGGCCTTCCATATTTGGTTGTATCTTTTTGGATACTTTTTTGTCCCTGCTGGCCTTCCATACTATAATAATTTTTCACACCTATAGAGTGTATGCAATAAACCAACCGGAACGGTATAACAATTGAAATGACAGTCATGTTGGAATACAGTTCTACGATAGCTGAAGATGACAACGGGACAGGTCTCTAGATCGATTCAACAACCATTCATACTATTTATGCGAATCGCCCCGTGGTAGGACAGAACTAAAAATGAGAAAAATATTGGTAACATCTTGCTTTGATAAAAAAAAAATATCATAATAGCACTGGATGATTAAAATTGTGTTATCCTTGATTAATGACAATAAAATTATTGTTTAATAAAATATTGAAAAAATAAGTTGGTCATCGGATTTCGAACTCGAGTCCCCGGATTAGGAGTTCAATGCCTTAACCATTACACCACGAGACTCGGCTGCGAAATAGCGTGTCGATGTACAATATTTATTATATGAATTGATGTGTCGTCCAAAAGAACAAAAGAATGTGAAAAACTTGATTTTTTGGCGAATGGGGTTCGGAATTTGTATGTACGGTATTTCAGAAATTGCTAGGGTATAATTGGAAGTGAATCTGAAAAAGTAGTGTGAAGGTGATAACCAGATAGACCTGTAGCAGTGTCTAAAAATTCTGGATCAGTATGATTTGCAACTAATTTTCGCTATGAAATACCGCGTGAAATGGAAGCAAAAATATTTGTTTATTACGAACAATGATTGACTGTAGGATTGGTGGCCCTTTTTGAATTAATGAGTTGTCAAGATATTACACCTGGGACTGTAAATAACATTTAGCATGGTTTTAGATACATTTTGTACCCAGCGAAAAATAACATCGAACAATAGAAGTCAAGTGTTTTAATGTTAGCTGTAAATATAGTCTCGCGGGAGCATCTGTTATTAGTCTTCTTTATCATTCTTTTTTTTTTAAAACTTGCTGGTCACGGCTACCGCGTGACTCTAATTGTGTGTGCATAGCTTATCTAGATAGTAATTGGAAAAAGGTTTATGTTTGATTAGCCTGGTCCAAGATCCAAGTTTTCTTCTCTCGTGATAAGCAGGGTCGAGTCTACTAATATTAGTAGGCCTTTCGTCCTTTTCGAGCCATACAATTACTTTAAAACTTATCGGGCCGTGCTGACAAGTCTTCCAATTCATTATTCACCCATTACATGATTTTACCATATGCAAGAAGAGCCTCGAACTGGCACATGGAAGGCAAATTACGTAACCTACATGCTGGTACATGACTAGTTCAATTCCCGTTCATTCATGTACCGTACCTCGTCTACAAGTATATATAGTGTGTTTTTATGAAAGCTAAATTAATTCGAAACAAGCGAAAACATGCCAATACAATAGATTGATCATAAAATAATACTTGCTTGTATATGCTTGGATCTGTAATTTATTTGCTCAAACTCCACAATGGCGTCTGGATTAATGTAGCTTTCATCAGAAGCACTCTATATGCTTGTAGACGAGGTTTTACGGTATGCTGCCGGATCGGCGATTTGTTGTCACAACCTGAATACATAACACGCTATTCATGTCTATCATTTTCTATTATTTCCTCTTATCTTAACAGTGTGCAGACTTTCGATGAGAAGCAGGTGGCGCGGCGATCAGCCGAGTTTGCCTACATGTTGTTTTACATGTAGGCCTATTATAAGTGTGAACCCTACCAGCAATAACATCATGGTAGGCGCATTATGTACCACAAGAACCCTACCAACAATAACCTCGTGGTAGGAGCTGTATGTGGACCTCGCCTCTAACCACGAGAACCCTACCAACAATAACCTCATGGTAGGCGCAGTATGTGGATCTCGCCTCTAACCTCGAGAGCCCTACCAACAATAACCTCATGGTAGGTACTGTATGTGGACCTCGCCTCTAACCACGAGAACCCTACCAACAATAACCTCGTGGTAGGAGCTGTATGTGGACCTCGCCTCTAATCCAGAGAAGCCTACCAACAATAACCTCGTGGTAGTAGGCGCAGTATGTGGACCTCGCCTCTAACCTGGAGAACCCTACCAACAATAACCTCATGGTAGGTACTGTATGTGGACCTCGCCTCTAATCCAGAGAAGCCTACCAACAATAACCTCATGGTAGGAGCTGTATGTGGACCTCGCCTCTAACCATGAGAACCCTACCAACAATAACCTCATGGTAGGTACTGTATGCGGACCTCGCCTCTAACCTCGAGAACCCTACCAACAATAACCTCATGGTAGGTACTGTATATGGACCTCGCCTCTAACCACGAGAACCCTGCCAACAATAACCTCATGGTAGGTACTGTATGTGGACCTCGCCTCTAACCCCGAGAACCCTACCAACAATAACCTCATGGTAGGCGCAGTATGTGGACCTCGCCTCTAACCACGAGAACCCTACCAACAATAACCTCATGGTAGGTACTGTATGTGGACCTCGCCTCTAACCACGAGAACCCTGCCAACAATAACCTCATGGTAGGTACTGTATGTGGACCTCGCCTCTAACCCCGAGAACCCTACCAACAATAACCTCATGGTAGGCGCAGTATGTGGACCTCGCCTCTAACCTCGAGAACCCTACTAACAATAACATCATGGTAGGCGCAGTATGTGGACCTCGCCTCTAACCTCGAGAACCCTACCAGTAATAACCTCATGGTAGGAGCTGTATGTGGACCTCACAGACGTCTTCTTAGCCCAGATAGTATACTACGATTGATAGAGCCCGCAAGTATAGCTACCTCAAGGGTATGTCCATGTGATAGTAGGTGGGTATTGCATCCATTACGTTATCGGCTGTGCTACAAGACATTCGCACCCATGGGTAAACTCCGTCAGCCTTGTTTCCATTCACTTCAGCAGGACATAAAACTCGTCTTCCATCCAGAATTCGAACGTTTTTCCAGACAAGATGTTTTTGTCGTCAATGTGGATATGGAGTGACGATAGAACACATCCGTGTCCGCTTCCTGGGCGATTGCTCACATGATGTCAACAGCGTAGCAGTTATAGACAGGTAGAAAAGGAGCAGCGATTGGACATACTTGCGAAACAACTGATAAACGGGCTCCACTGCGGCTGCGTTCATTGTACGGCTCCTCTTAACTCCTCCAAGAGTGTTGTGGTATCTATGCTGAATTTAATGCAAACCTATAGCCGTAGTAGGCAATCATACGTGGATATGGAGTGACGATGGCACGCATCCTTACACAGTAGCGCTTGGACATATCGCTTACTTGTGAAACAACTGATAAACGCACTTCAATGCTGCCATGTTCATCGTACGGCTCCTCTAGACTCCTTCAAGAATGTTGTAGTACCTAAGCCGAATTCAATGCAAACCTCTATAGCCATAGCAGGCCACCATACGTGGGAATGGAGTGACGATGGTACATATCCTTACACAATAGGGAAATGAGTAGCGTTTGGACATATCGTTTACTTGCGAAACAACTGATAAACGAGTTTCACTGCTGCCGTGTTCATTGTATTGTTCCGGTAGACTCCACCAATAATGTAGTGGTACCTAAGCCGAATTGAATGCAAACCTCTATAGCTGTAGCAGGCAACCATATGTGGATATGGAGTGATGATAGTACATATCCTTACACAGGTAGCGAAAGGAGTAGCGCTTGGACATATCATTTACTCATTTAATAGCGGCTCAATCGGACTTCAGTCGTGATTATTGCCTGGCTCCTGCAGACTTCTCCCAACTGATAAACGGGCTCCACTGCTGCCGTGTTCATTGTATGGCTCCTCTAGACGACTCCATGAATGTTTTGGTATCTAAGCCGAATTTAATGCAAACCTCTATAGCCGTAGCAGGCAACCAGACGTGGATATGGAGTGACGACAGTACACATCCTTACATAGGTAGGAAAGGAGTAGCGCTTGAACATATCTTTTACTTGTGAAACAACTGCTCAAACGGACTTCTGTTGTGATTATTACCTGGCTCCTGCAGACTCCTCCCAACTGATTACGAGCTCCACTGCTGCCGTGTTCATTGTATGGCTCTTGTGGACTCCTCCAAAAATGTTGCGGTATCTAAGCAGAATCTAATGCAAACCTCTATAGCCGTAGCAGGCAACCATACGTGGATATGGAGTGATGATAGTACACATCCTTACACAGGTAGCGAAAGGAGTAGTGCTTGAACATATCGATCGCTTACTTGTAAAACAACTGCGCAATCGGACTTCTGTCGTGATTATTGACTGGCTCCTGCAAACTCCTCCCAACTGATAAACGGGCTCCACTGCTGTCGTGTTAATTGTATGGCTCCTGTAGACTCCTCCAAGAATGTTGTGGTATATAACCCCGAATTTAATGCAAACCTCAATTGCCGTAGCAGGCAACCATATGGAGTGGCGATGGTACAGGTCCTTACACAGGTAGCGAAATGATTAGCGCTTGGACATATCGTTTACTTGTGAAACAACTGCTGAATCGGACTTCTGTCGTGATTATTGCATGGGTCCTGCAGACTCCTTCTAACAAATAAACGAGCTCCACTGCTGTCGTGTTCATCGTTTGGCTCCTGTAGACGACTCCAAGAATGTTGTGGTATCTAAGCTAGGGAAAGGAGTAGCGCTTGGACATATCATTTACTCATTTAATAGCGGCTCAATCGGACTTCTGTCGTGATTATTGCCTGGCTCCTGCAGACTTCTCCCAACTGATAAACGGGCTCCACTGCTGCCGTGTTCATTGTATGGCTTCTCTAGACGACTCCAAGAATGTTGTGGTATCTAAGCCGAATTTAATGCAAACCTCTATTGCCATAGCAGGCAACCATACGTGGATATGGAGTGACGATAGCACACACCCTTACACAATTAGGGAAAGGTGTAACGCTTGGACATATCGCCTACTTGTGAAACAACTGCTGAATCGGACTTCTTTCGTGATTATTGCCTGGGTCCTGCAGACTTCTCCCAACTATGTCGAGGTTTCAAGGCCCAATTGAATAAGCCGGCAAACCGCATAGTTGTGAACAACAAAGGTGAAAAATACAAACTTCTGCTATGATGATTGGTCAGAGCGTAATGGCCAAGCTCATAGGGAGAGGAATGGCACTAAAACACCGCGTAGCAGTCATACCGTGTGGGCTGTACTGGGCTCTCGTTGTGAAACAACTGATAACGACCTCAACTGCTGCCGTATTCATTTTAAGGCTCCTGTAGACTCCTCCAAGAATGTTTTGGTATCAAAGCCGAATTTAATGTAAACCTCTGTAGCCGTAGCAGGCAACCATACGTGGATATGGAGTGCCGATGGTACACATCCTTACACAGGTAGGGAAAGGAGTAGCACTTAGACATATCGCTTTACTTGTGAAGCCAATGATAAACGGACTTCACTGCTGTCGTGTTCACCGTACGGCTCCTCTAGACTCCTCCAAGAATGTTGTAGTATTTAAGCCGAATTCAATGCAAACCTCTATAACCGTAGCAGGCAACCATACGTAGGGATGTAGTGATGATAGTACACATCCATACACAGGTAGCGAACGGAGTAGAGCTTGGACATATTGCTTACTTGTGAAACAACTGATAAACGGACATTATTGCTGCCGTGTTCATCGTGTCGCTCCTGTAGACTCCTCCAAGAATTTAGTGGTATCTAAGCGTAATTCAATGCAAACGTCTACAGCCGTAGTAGGCAACCATACGTGGACATGGAGTGATGATAGTACACATCCTTACACAGGTAGGGAAAGGAGTAGCGCTTGGACATATCGTTTAATTGTGAAGCAACTGCTTAATCGGACTTCTGTTGTGATTATTGCCTGGCTCCTGCAAACTCCTCCCAACTGATAAACGGCCTTCACTGCTGCCGTGTTCATCGTTTGGCTCCTGTAGACTCCTCCAAGAATGTTGTGTTATCTAAGCCGAATCTAATGCAAACTTCTATAGCCGTAGCTGCAGGCAACCATACGGGGCGACGATAGTACACACCCTTACACAGAAAAGAGTAGCGCTTGCACATATTCGTTTACTTGTGAAACAACTGCTCAAACGGACGTCTGTCGTGATTATTAGCTGGGTCCTGCAGACTCCTCCCAACTATGTCGAGGTTTCAAGGCCCAATTGAATAAGCCGGCAAACCGCATAGTTGTGAACAACAAAGGTGAAAAATGCAAACTTCTGCTATAATGATTGGTCAGAGCGTAATGGCCAAGCTCATAGGGAGAGGAATGGCACTTAAACACCGCGTAGCAGTCATACCGTGGGGGCTGCACTGGGCTCTCGTTGCGAAACAACTGATAACGGGCTCCACTGCTGCCGTGATCATTGTAAGGCTCCTGTAGACTCCTCCAAAAAATGTTTTGATCAGAGCAGTCATACCGTGGGGGCTGTACTGGCCTCTTTTTAGGAAACAACTGATAACTATATAGCTCCACTGCTGCCGTGATCATCGTTTGGCTCCTGTAGACTCCTCTAAGAATGTTTTAGTATTTTTAAGCCGAATTTAATGCAAACCTCTATAGCTGTAGCAGGCAACCATACGTGGATATGGAGTGACGATAGTACACATCCTTACACAGGTAGGGAAAGGAGTATCGCTTGGACATATCGTTTACTTGTGAAGCAACTGCTGAATCGGACTTCTGTTGTGATTATTGCCTGGCTCCTGCAAACTCCTCCCAACTGATAAACGGACTTCACTGCTGCCGTGTTCATCGTTTGGCTCCTGTAGACTCCTCCCAGAATGTTGTGGTACTAGCCGAATCTAATGCAAACTTCTATAGCCGTAGCAGGCAACCATACGGGGCGACGATAGTACACATCCTTACACAGAAAGGAGTAGCGCTTGGACATATTCGTTTACTTGTGAAACAACTGCTCAAACGGACGTCTGTTGTGATTATTAACTGAGTCCTGCAGACTCCTTCCAACTGATACACGGGCTCCACTGCTGTCGTGTTTATTGTATGGCTCCTGCAGACTCCTCAAAGAATGTTTTGGTATTAAACTGAGTTTAATGTAAACCTCTATTGCCGTAGCAGGCAACCATACGTGGATATGGAGTGACGATAGTACACACCCTTACATAGGTAGGGAAAGGAGTAGCGCTTGGACATATCGTTTACTTCTAAAACAACTGCTCTATCGAACTTCTGTTGTGATTATTGCCTGGGTCCTGCAGACTCCTCCCAACTATGTCGAGGTTTCAAGGCCCAATTGAATAAGCCGGCAAACTGCATAGTTGTGAACAACAAAGGTGAAAAAATGCAAACTTCTGCTATAATGATTGGTCAGAGCGTAATGGCCAAGCTCATAGGGAGAGGAATGGCACTTAAACACCGCGTAGCAGTCATACCGTGGGGGCTGTACTGGGCTCTCGTTGCGAAACAACTGATAACGGGCGCCACTGCTGCCGTGAGCATTGTAAGGCTCCTGTAGACTCCTCCAAAAATGTTTTGATCAGAGCAGTCATACCGTGGGGGCTGTACTGTGTCTTTTTAGGAAACAACTGATAACTATATAGCTCCACTGCTGCCGTGATCATCGTTTGGCTCCTGTAGACTCCTCCAAGAAATTAATGTTTTTGTATTTTTAAGCCGAATTTAATGCAAACCTCTATAGCTGTAGCAGGCAACCATACGTGGATATGGAGTGACGACAGTACACATCCTTACACAGGTAGGGAAAGGAGTATCGCTTGGACATATCGTTTACTTCTAAAACAACTGCTCTATCGAACTTCTGTTGTGATTATTGCCTGGGTCCTGCAGACTCCTCCCAACTATGTCGAGGTTTCAAGGCCCAATTGAATAAGCCGGCAAACCGCATAGTTGTGAACAACAAAGGTGAAAAAATGCAAACTTCTGCTATGATGATTAGTCAGAGCGTAATGGCCAAGCTCATAGGGAGAGGAATGGCACTAAAACACCGCGTAGCAGTCATACCGTGGGGCTGTACTGGGCTCTCGTTGCGAAACAACTGATAACTGGCTCCACTGCTGCCGTGATCATTGTATAAGGCTCCTGTAGACTCCTCCAAAAATGTTTTGACCAGAGCAGTCATACCGTGGGGCTGTACAGGGCTCTCTTTAGGAAACAACTGATAACTATTATATAGCTCCACTGCTGCCGTGATCATCGTTTGGCTCCTGTAGACTCCACCGAGAATGTTTTAGTATTTTTAAGCCGAATTTAATGCAAACCTCTATAGCCGTAGCAGGCAACCATACGTGGATATGGAGTGATGATAGTACACATCCTTACACAGGTAGGGAAAGGAGTAGCACTTGGACATATCGTTTACTTGCGAAACAACTGATAAACGGACTCCACTGCGGCCGTGTTCATTATATGGCTCTTGTATACTCCTTCTAGAATGTTTTGGTATCCAAGCCGATTTTAATGCAAAGCTCTATAGCCGTAGCAGGCAACCATACGTGAATATGGAGTGACGACAGTACATATCCTTACACAGGCAAGGATAGGAGTAGCGCTTGGACATATCGTTTTCTTGTGAAACCAATGATAAACGGACTTCTATCGTGATTATTTCCTGGCTCCTGCAGACACCTCCCAACTATGTTCAGGTTTCAAGGACTTGCACTAGCCGGCACAACGAAGATGAAAAATGATAAGGAAGCTGCAAGAATTTTGTAGGTTATACTTGGACCCGGAATACCAGTAGCGGCGTTGTGCAGTTCACAAATGTGATGTTCCACTTCGGAGCAGCGATCTGTACAGGCAAACGTTTCAGTTATCGTTTCAGATAACTTTGTGCACTGACATGGTAGTTGGAAAAAAGGGGAAATGTCGTGTCGTTTTCCTTACAAGTAGCATATCATAGGGGTAGAACTTCGTTAGAAGTCTGTTAAAACCTTTACCATGTTTAAAAGGTCAACAAATGGCCGACAAATAGCTACCAAACGAGTGGTGAGACTGATTACATGTTGAAGGTGTCACCAATGCTAAACTTAACATCACTGAGCAACTGGCCTACAACAACAAGGTCAAAGTCATCCTCCTGCAGGAAACTCACTGCCAGACAGACGACAAACTGGTCCTCCCAGAATTTGTTCTTGCTGCCTCCAACCTTAATAGCAACCACCATGGCCTGGCAACTTCCGTCAAGAAAGACATGCAATGGTCACTTAAAGCGAGATACCTTCCAGAGTCCATGCTTGAATGGCTGGCTGTCAAACCCGGACCTCGCCTTTAAAAGCATCTCCTTGGACCACCAATTTCCTACATGGCGAATCCTTAACAGATTTCCATGATCTCAACACCGACCTTCGCTGATAACATCTCCATCTCTCGTAGCATCAACTACAAGCAAAGCAGTGAAACTTTTGCAAGGCTAACCCGGAACAGTTTCAGCGGATAACAAACGAGCGGGTCTCAAGGCTACCACGCCCCACGAACAAGCCGGCTTCCGCCAGGGTAGGTCAACTGTAGACCAAGTGACCCTCCTTTCGCAGGACATTGAAGATACATTTGAGAACCAGGAGACGGCAGGGACTGTACTGCTGCTTATGACACCGTATGGCACTTCGTATGATACCGGATAGACGTATGGTTCATTACATCCTGAACTTGATCTCAAACCGGAGCTTCGTACTAAAGACCAGTGACGGACAGCAAAGCAGATTTCGCCGCCTTAACAACGGGGTTCCTGTACTGGTTACTTTGCTATTCAACATCTACATTCATGACCTGCCAGAGACAACATCAAAGAAGTACGGTTACGCAGGCGACATAGCCATCCTGGCAACGTACAGGAAATTTTCAAACATCGAGAAGGTCCTCAGCAATGACAAGGGGTACCCTACAACATACCTGAGGAACTGACGCCTTAAGCTCAGTGAAAGAAAAACAGTTTCAGCAGCTTTCCACCTGAACAACAAAGAAGCTAAGCGGGAGCTAAACATCGTGGACAATGAGAGACGACTTGCTTTCCAAGCTACTCCTATCTACCTTGGTGTTAAACCTGACAGATCGCTTACCTACACAGCACGGGGAGCTCTTATTCGACACATCGCAGGAACAGGATGCAGAGCCAGCGTTTCCAACTTACGCACCGCAACCATGGCTTTGGTTTATGCCCCTGCAGAATACTGCGCACCTGTATGGAGTAGGAGTGCCCACGCACACTTAGTGAACACGAGCTTGAACAACTCTCTCCGCACCTTAGGTGGTTGCCTTCGTCCAACCCCAGTAGAACAGCTCCCAGTACTAGCAGGTACTCCACCGGCTGATCTGGGGAGGAAATCGCAGTCCATGGCCTTGCTCGGCGTGCTTCGAACCCAGACCATCTTCTCTATGAAGTGGTCAACAGAGACATCCAGAAACCTCGACTGACGTCGCAGCACACATTTATATCGGATACACATGCTTTGATCCATCAGACTGGCAATGAATGGCAGCAGAGATGGCAGTCGTCATCTTCGCCCCTGGAGAGCTATAGGCCTATCACAGATACGTCGAAATCCAGCCCTGGCTAGGATTTGCCACCCATGCATGGGTGAAACTCAACCGTCTGCGAACAGGAGTGGGTCGCGTCAGAGACGGTATGCATAGATGAGGCAGACCACATCATCAAAGCTTGTCACCTTCATCCCCCCATGAAGCCAAGGGTCTCTCTGAAGTTGATGTTTCCACACGAGACTGGCTGCTCAATATCAAACTTGATATCTGAATCTTCCTCGTTAGAAGCATACGAAAGAAGAAGAAGCGTAGCATTTAAATTACAGTGGTGATAAACAGCACACTTTTCGCAACAAATGAACAAAAGGATCATTCACGGAGGAAGTCCTCAACCTCGTAAGCATTGAAGGCATAATTAAAGAAAGAAAACATAAACCTCAACAACGACCACTTTCCTGATAATTGTCATCTAAAGACTTACGCATGGTTTTTGAGGACATTGTTTTTCCGACAATGGTTACGATGTTCGTTGGTTACATCGGTCATCCCCGGCGGTCATCTAGACTAAATCTGATCCAGGCGTTCAAGATAAATTTCAAGAATGCGGCGTGAGCAGTTGTGCCGCTGACCGGTCCTATCGTATTTTCGGGAAAAGAACTCGAATGAATGATACAAGTGTGTGCAGGAGATACGCAAGGAGAAGTTCTCGTTATTATATGAGGAAGGTGACCGTAGCTGTCTACTTAGACCCTGCAGTGGGTTGATTGGTGAGCAGGATAAGACTCATTGGTGTGTCAAAAATTTCATGGTTGGGTCTACTAGTTAGGTGGATTCTTTTAGTCAGGAAAAAGATGCTACCAAAGAAAACAAACAATACTAGCATCGAAGGTGGTTCTGTCGTGCTTATACGGCTGATATTAAAGCGGCCTAAAATTGATGAAAACACTGGAATGGCTCATCACTCATGTCACTTGAAAGTGTCTTAATATCATGGACAAAACGATTATTAAAGAGTGAGGAAAGACCAAGACCTCTGGAAGTGAATCTCAAGAGAACAGCAAGTAAACTTCAAATGAACAGCAGAGCTAGAGCCAAACATCATCCCCATGTCTCCAGCAGCCACAAATTGCCAGCAGTTAAATGACATGGATTCTGAAGACCTACATGGTTTTCAGTGGAAATTATGTACAAGCGTCAGGAAACAATCATGCTTCAATCTGCTTGGGAAGAATCTGTAGATTAATACTACGCATCAAGTGATAGCCGTACTGATGCACATTCTTTGATTTTGATGAAGACATGTTCCTACCCGAACAAGATGCAGAGAAGGACAAAAAGCATTCCATCTAGACTTATAATTAAAGACAGAAATATAAATAGCATGTCCACGTCTGACGTACTTGTCAATCAAACTCGCCATGGCCCGTGATTGGTTTCCATAGCGTAACTAGGGTAGGCGCCGCCCTATTTCCGCTATGCTAACCAACCACGGACCATGGGAAGTTAGTTTGCCAAGATCGTCAGACGCGAACCTGCTTTATATTCCTATCTTTGATTATATGTTTACTGATGATGACAACGATCCCACTGCCACATGTGGTATCAACTTGGGAAGAATGACGTCCTTAAATGGACTTTTAGCTGTTGGAATAAGATGTCAAATCCAAGTAACGATACAAGTTCACAAAGAAAATTTGCCAACGGTAATTATCCAGAGTTACGAAAAGCTTTTAGACGAGATTTTGATGAAAGCGAGCACAGGATGACTCAATGAAAGCACAGTATGGCTATGAGACAAAGCAAATCAGCAGAAAGTAAATATCATTTCACGGCTTAAACAGTAGACGGTATAACCTGGTCCATAGAGGAGCAGCTATTATGTGTTTCGTGATGTTTTCAAGTCTGAATTGTGAGATAACGGATCTCAAAGTCACGAGGTGAGCAAGGCACATCTGTGAAATACCAGACGAGGATGTCTAGAAGGATATTATGCACTTAAATAAGATACAAATACCCAGCCCGGACAATATGCACCCCGTGGTTTAAAGAATGTGTAAAGGAATATACCAGCAATCTGCGGGAAGGGGGACGGTTGAGCGCTCATAAAACCGGTTTAACCCACCAACGTCTGGCCCGTCAGTCCAGAGACCGCAGAGCATGCACATATAATAATTACATAATATCCACTCCTGGGATGGTCTGCAAGTGATAGTTACATAAAAACTTCACCAGAGGTGCTGATCTCTAACAGGGGGATATGTAGGAGATAGTATACTACATGACTGCTGGAAAGGCAGGACTGCCGGACTGTCAACAGTCGAGTTGATCTTTGAACAAGTTGGTTACCTACGTATCATACTAAATGAATTGCTCATAGTCCTACATGGGAAGAAGCAGGGATGGGAGATTGGACAAGGGACTTTCTATCAGGCAACGACCTCCAGAACTGAACAACAGATGACGGAGTACCGTAATTTATCCAACAGCTGAAGATACTGGTGCTAGCTGTTCTGTATATGAAATACCAGACTTCAGCGTGAACCATCAATAAAAGCATCTACAAATCTAGATGTGCATGGAATTGAATCATTCTATCCATTATCCCTATTGAAAGTAGATGAGATGCAATAAATTGACGGGCATGAGCTTTCAACATAAGAGAAAGACCACAAATGAATCCCACCATGTAAGCGGAATCCTTACTTTCAATGAGTCAAATATAGGTACATTATCGTGTATCTACCCTAAGCATCTGAAGATTACATCTGAAAAGCTATACAAATAACTGCCAACAGAAATATGAGGCAGCCCTGAAGATCTTTTAAACAACCAAGAAAGCTGGTGTTAAACGAGCATCTTCAATAAAGATATGAAACAACGTTCTCCAAAGTAACAAAGAAAGCTCGGATGCCTCAAGAAAGATGAGAATCCACCAATGCAACAACGCCGTCAAAATGGAAACATACGCAAGCAGCTGAGCTAAAAAGGACTTTCTCAAACTGAAAGACCGAAATAACAGCATCAATTTGGTACCTCATCAGTATGATGAATGAGAAGCATCACAGATCTCCATCCTTCAACAAAACAGCTGCTGAAAACCACCAAAACCAAAATGCACCTTTCAAGATCAAACTACCTACGCTGGAACACAAAGGCTGTTCAGAAGATCAAACGTTATACCAACATCCGCTATGTACTCTGAGGGAAGGGGGCGGTTGAGCGCTCATAAAACCGGTTAAACCCACCTACGTCTGGTCCGTAGTCCAGAGACCTCAGATCATGCACGTATAACATGTAATTCTGAGACCAGAGTTGCAAGCAGGTGAAATTTACCAAAGTCACACCACGCAAACGAGGAGGCTGCAGACGACGCTGAGATACTCTGTTTACAGAAGTTACGTAACTATTAAAACCTACGTAATGGCAACAAAAATCACACAAACGTTATAATGGACAAACCCTGGAAGAAATCCGAGCGAAGCAATTAGCTATGGGATCCAATATTTGCAGAAAGTCACACAAACATTACAATAGTGGACAAATGTTGAAGAAAACATTAATTAGCTATGGGATTCTCTCCATGCAGAAAGCTATGTTACATATTGGATAAACGCTAGCGAAAACCCGAGCGAATCAATTAGCTATTGGATCATCTCCTTGTAGAAAGTCACGCAGCATTACACTTTTGGACAAATGCTGAAGGAAAGCCGAACGAATCAATTAGCTATAGGATCCTCTTACAGAAAGTCACGCAAACATTACAATATCGGACAAACGCTGAAGAAAACAACCAAGTGAATGAATTATCTCGGGGAATCTAACCTTGCAGAAAGTCACGCAGTATATTGGACAAACGCTAGAGAAAAACGGAACGAATCAATTAGCTATTAGATCCTCTCCTTGCAGAAAGTCACGCAAGCATTACCATGATTACAATATTGGACAAACGCTAGGGAAGGCCGAGCGAATCAATTCGCTATATTGGGTCCTCTCCTTGTAAAAAGGTCACGCAAACATTACACTATTGGACAAACCCTGAAGAAAATAACCTAGTGAATGAATTATCTCTAGGATTCTCATCTTGCAGAAAGTCACGAAATATATTGGACAAACGCTAAAGGAAAACCGAGTGAATCAATTACCTCTGGGATCCTCTCCTTGTAAAAAGTCACGCAAACATTACAATGTTGGACAAACGCTAGAAGAAAAGGCAAGTGAATTATCTCTGGAATTCTCACCTTGTAGAAAGTCACGCAGCATAATAGAAAAACGCAGCATAATAGAAAAACGCTAAAGGGAAACCGGACGAATCAATTAGCTATTGTATCCTCTCCTTGCAGTAAGTCACGCAAACATTACAATATTGGACAAACGCTGAAGAAAACCGATCCGCTGCTTGTAGGAAGCCACGCAGCATATTGGAGAAACGCTAGAGGAAAACCGAGCGAATCAATTAATTATTGGATCATCTACTAAAGTCTAAAGTCACGCAAGCATTACAATATTGGACAAACGCTGAAGAACACCGTTTGAATCAATTATCTATAGGATTTGCACCTTGCAGAAAGTCACGCAGCATAATGGACAAACGCTAGAGGAAAATCAAGTGAATCAACTATAGCTATTGGATCCTCTCCTTGTATGTAAAAAGTCACGCAAACATTACAATATTGTAGAAACACTGAAGGAATCTAAGTGAATCAATTATCTATGAGATTCTCACCTTGCAGGATACCACGCAGGACAAACGGCTAGAGGAAAACCGAGCGAATCAATTAGCTATTATTGAATCCCCTCCTTGCAGAAAGTCACACAAACAATACAGTATTGGACAAACGTTAGAGGAAAACCGAGCGAATCAATTAGCTATAGGATCCTCTCTTTGCAGTAAGTCACGGAAACAATTCAATTTCCATGATGTTGGACACACGTTGGAAGAAAACTGGACGAATCAACTATATTCTCCGTGCAGAATCACAATATTATTGAATCACATCACAAATCATTATTGGATAAATCAATTAACTATGGAATCCTTTCTTAGCAAAACTGAAAAAACAAACCCACATTACAATATACATGATATTGGACAAATGTTGGAAGAAGACCGAACGAATCAATTAGCTCTGGGATCTTCTCATTGCAGAAAGTCACACAAACGTTATAATATTGGACAACGCTAGAAGAAAACCAAGCGAATATTGGACAAATCAATCTACTATGGGATCCTTTCGAATCTATTATCTGTGGGATCTTCTCCTTGCAGGAAGTCACGGAAAGATTACAATATTGGACAAACGCTAGAAGAACTGAGCAAATCATTAATCAGCTATAAGATCATCTCCGTACAGATAGTCTCACAAACATAGCATTATTTGACAAATGCTAGAAAAATAAAACCTAAACGAATCAATTGACAATGGGATCCTCTCTTTGCAGAAAATCCCGCAAACATAACACCATTAATGATGTTGGACAAACGTTAAACATCACAATATTTGACAAACACTAGAAGAAAACCAAACGGATTGATTACCTATGGGATCCTCTCTTTGCAGAAAGTCACGCAAACATACGATAGAAGGATCCCGAGCAAATCGATTTAACTATAGGATCCTCTCCGTGCAGAAAGTCACACACACATTACATTTTTGGGCTAATGCTAGAAGAAAACCAAACGAATCAATTGACTATGGGATCCTTGCAGAAAGTCACGCAAACATTACGATATTTAACAAACGTTAGAACCAAGCAAATCATCGATTAGGTAGAGGATCCTCTTCATACAGAAAGTCTCGCAAACATTATACCATTGGACAAACGCTGGAAGAAAACCACGCTAATCAAGTGGCTATGGGATCCTTGCATAAAGTCACGCAAACATTACCATGACTACAATATTTAACAACTTAGAAGAACCGAGCGAATCATCGATTACGTAGAGGATCCTCTCCGTGCAGAAAGTCACATAAACATTACATTTTTGGACAAATGCTAAAAGAAGACCAAACGAATCAATTGGATATGGGATCCTTGCAGAAAGTGACGCAAACATTACAATTTTTAACAAACGTTAGAAGAACCGAGCGAATCATCGATTAGGTAGAGGATCCTCTCCGTGCAGAAAGTCTCGCAAACATTATATCATTGGACAAACGCTAGAAGTAAACCGAGCGAATCAATTGCTTATGGGATCCTGTCTTTCCGGAAAGTCACGCAAACGCTATCAGGATCCTCTCCAAGTAGAAAGGCATACAAACATTAAATTACTGGACAATCTCTGGACGAAAGCCAAGCAAACCAATTAGCTATACAGGATCTTCTCCTTCTAGAGAGTCACGCAAACATCACATGGACGACAAATTACGAAACGAATTTTGTAACAATTATTATTACTATTTTTTGGCTTCTATCACAAAGACCGGATTACTTTTGTTGCTGCTGTTGTTGTTAGTTTTTGGGTGTTTTTTTCGTCAATTTTTCAAAGTTGCCCGCCATCTTAAAATTGTGAGATTAAACTTCTAAATTAATCGCCATAGTGGAATCAAGATTTTGATAGAAAAGCTTGCATCTGTGGTAACGAAGACCATTATGCCACCCGGTTTTTAATAGTAAATCTGAAACTTGAAACAGCGCGTGGATTTGACTAAAGGGGCTGATCAGATACCAATTCACGGCGAATGTGTGCTACAAAAGTCTGGAAACCTGAAACGTGCATACTAGCAAATATCACTACTTTATTTGTATTTTTTATTATTTATTTATTATTTATTTATTTATTTATTTATTAGTAAATATCAAATTTATTTGAATTTTATTTATTTATTTGAATTTTTTTTATTTATTTATTTATTTATTTATTTATTAGCAAATATCAAATTTATTTGAATTGTATTTATTTATTTATTTATTATTTTATTTATTTTTTATTTTATTTCATTTTAATTTACATTTATTTAGTTATTTATTATTATTTGATTTTAATAACATTGTTAGAGTTTATGTAGGCCTAACCTAAAAAAATGTCATTATATTACGCATTTATATTCATAAAAAAAAATAATATTTACCATTTTTTGTGTGCGTTATTATTATTATTATTATCTAATTTTATTGATAAGGTTTATTATGAGTATTACAAGTATCATTATTTATTGTTTAGTTTTACCCTGACCCTCCTCAGGCCTACATTTCGAGTTTTTTCTACATGGGTCAATTTTGTTCCTTCTCTTTTGTTTTTAATATTTGCTGCTTAGCTTGTGGTTTTCCGTTTCAATGTTTTTTATTTATTTAACCACATTCCCGTTAGTAAAATTATTGTATATTATTATAATTATGACGATTTATATTATTATTTATTTTTATTAATCAAATAATTTTTATTGGTTTTAGCTTTTTATTTTTTCCGGTTTTTTTTATTCTCATCTTTTTTCTTTCCTTTTTTAATTGAGTTTGTCAATTTATTTCATAATCCATTTTGTATTTTATCTATTGAAAACATTTGAACTATTACTAATCTTGCTTTTTAATTTATTTATCGTTTTATATTTTTCCTATTGTAATATAGCCTATAGTCTATTTTGCTTGTCTTGTTACGCACTATTGTGATCACTAAAACTAGCATTATCAATAATATTATTATTGTCATTATCTTGTCAGTACAGAAGCACTTAAAAGACATTGCGAGTTGATGACTAGACGAGAAAAATGACTAGTTACATGACAACTTGAAGAGTAAAATGACGACTTAAATAAAAGACGACATTTAAAAATAGCGAGACAAATGTTGAGTTCATCGACGGCATAATGGACAACTTGACGAGATCAACGACTAGTTAAATGACGACTTAAATGATGACTTGGCGACTGGGCGAGATAAATGACGACGTGACGAGATAAACGACGACTTAAGTGATGACTTGGCGAGAAGAATGACGACTTAAATGACGACTTAAATGACTTGACGACGACTGGACGAGATAAATGACGACTTGACGAGATAAACGACTCAAGTGGTGACTTGGCGAGATGAATGACGAGTTAAATGACTTAAATGATGACTTGACGACGGGACGAGATAAATGACGACTTGACGAGATAAATGACGACTTAAGAGACGACTGGACGAGACAAATGACGAGATAAATGACGACTTTAGACTAAGATAACTTCAAAAATGATGACTTTAAGTGACGATTGACGAGAAAAATAACAACGTAAGTGATGACTTGACGAGAACAAATAGGAGTTAAATATCGACTAAAATGACGACTTGGCGAGATAAATGACCGGTTATTTGACGACTTGACGAGATAAATGGAGACTTATTTGATGACTTGGCGAAATAAATGACGAGTTAAATGAGGACTTATGTGACGACTGGCCGAGAAAAATTACTAGTTAAATAGCGACTTGGCGAGATAAATGACGACCGAGTTAAAATGACGACTTAAATGAACTCGGCGAGTTAATGACGAGTTAAATAACGACCTGACGAGTAAAATGACGAATTAAATGACGATTAAGCGACGACCTGATGAGAGAAATGACAACTTATGACGACTTCACGAGATAAACGACTTGACAAGACATGAAATGATGACTTTAGCGACGACTTT